>NC_037328.1:3937500-5137500 GCF_002263795.3 Bos taurus | reverse complement strand
TCATATCAGTGTGAGCTTTGCACAGCATCACTCTTTTCTCCCATTCTTCTCTGGTGTGTTGTTCTGAATATACTCAATTCTCAAATATATTCCAAAAAATAAAGCAAGTCTTATTTCACCTTTCATACCCTTCGAAGTAATCTCTGTTGCCATATTCTGCTTCACAGCAAAATGTCATATGTGTACTTCCATGGAGGCATTTTAGTATGTCTTTAGCACTTCAATCATATTTTTTGGCCTTTGGCCTCCACTACTCTACTGAAATGCTCCTGCAGAAATCATCAAGACTTCCCTGGTGGCCCAGTAGTTAAGACTCAAAGCTTCCACTGTGGCCGGTATGGGCTCCATCTCTGGTAGGGAAATTTAGATCCCATATGCCATGTGGCATGGCCAAATGTAAAATAAGCAAACAAATACTGCTGAGTCTTGTCAAATCCAGAGGTCAAGTGTTCATTTTCCCCAGCTTCTGAGTACAGTTAGATCCACCAACCTCTTTTTTTATTCTTAAAAACGCCAACCTTTAGCTTCACCCTATGCACACAGCTTTGGTTCATTTCCCACCTCAGCAGCTGCTTCTTCTCAGTGTCCTCTCTTCAATCTCCTCAGATTTTGTCCTCAAATTTTAGAGTTCCCAAAGATGTGTTCACCTCACTCATATAGTCACTAGTCTTTACCTAAACTCTGCTTGATTGGAGCACTTTGGATGCATTCTTTTGTTCAATCAATTTCAATTCCATTTTCAGTCTTATTACTTCATATATAATTTTCATATATATTTCCAACGTTATTCTATATATCTTCAAATTAACACCCATATTTTCATAGATGAATAGTGATTAGAAATTTAAGACAAATTGCATTCATGATTCTCTATACTCCCTAGTCTAATTTATTTTCCATCTCATAGCACGCATGGCACAAATTAGATCTAACTTTCCTTTACTGAAATCCTGTAAGTTTTCCACATTGGGATTGCTAGAGTAGATACCAGACATGCAATTAGATTTCAATTTCAAAATATTGATTTTCAAATCAAAATTCAGAAGATTGGATTTCCCAAAAATTGCAAGAGGGATACTTAAACTAAAAATAATGTATTTATATGACATTCAGATTTAACTGATTTGCTTGCACTTTTATGCTACACCTGGATACATCTTGGGAAACATAGCTGACATAATCCAACATGTCCAAGCTATGACCACATCCATCAGTTCATCTGGTAACCCCTTTCCTGTCCACTAAATAGTCACACTTCTTTGAGTGTCTTTTCAGTGCTTCAAACAGACATACTTTGTTTTCACTTCAGGTTTTCTGCCCTCCAGTTCTAAGTAACAGCCAGAATGACTTTGCATTCTCTCTTCTCCTAGAGAAGTTTTTTCTGACTACTCAGCTTGAATCATTCCTTACAAATAAGTCTTTAAATTCCCCATAACTGACAATGGCTTAGTGTTTACATAAACCCATCACTATCAGAAATTAACTCATTCTTTTTTCATATCTTTGTCTGTCTTGAATTTCCTGATCTGGATTAATCTAGATTATATGCACCATAAAAATATTGACTTTATCTGGTACGTTCACTGCTCCATCCTTAATAGTGTTCAATATATGACTGATTCTTAACAAAGTTTGATGCATGAAAGAAGTCATAAATGATCAAATCAAGGAAACAGAAAGAGTACTTTTATATTGCCGGGAGCCACCACGGGAGATCCCGCCCATGACAAAAGTCATGCGAAGAAGACCTGACAGGCAAAGGCGGATCAGGACTCGAGGGATTCCCTGGACCTGCTCGAGCATCTACCCCGAAAGCAAAATCTGTCTGTCTACTGTCTACTATATTATGCCTTTCAACCACTCTTCTGATATTAGCAGGGGGCTATCCCCGACCACCTTTCTCTGGAGAAAATCAACTTAGGGCTCTAAGTTGATAAGTCTCCTGGGCATGAAAGGAATATTTCTATTCTAACCCCTCTGTTGGCATTCTAGCTTGCTTGACAGGTTTTTCCTTACTCTTAAAACTAACGCACATGATTGTTCACAACTTCCCAACCATGAAAGGCATGAGAAGCCTAAACATTCTAAAAGTCCTAATGTGCATAGAACCCTTTAAGGGGTGAAAAATTATTAGAATAGTACTGGTAAAGGGCTGCATTATTGGGCCAGTGCTTGCTGCCAAGTTCCCATATCCCTTATCCATTTGCACCTGGGAGTGTAGTTGGAATGTAAGAAAAACAAGCAGTAGCCTTGGTATTAACCACATCAGACCTTTGAGCTAATAAGTTCTTTCTTTGTTGTGACCCACTGCACCTTTGCTCCATGAGAATGTAACTCTGTTTAGTACTTTCTGAGGCTGATACAGATTAGAAATATAAAGAAAAAACACTTCAACGAAAACAAGTTTTCTGGTTGATCAACCTTTATCAAAATAGGGTCATAAAATGTCAACAGACCTCCAGGCCAGAAGATAATGTACATAACACAAAGACCCTTATAAATGAAAAGGTATGCAGAAAACATCCTGGTCCCGATGAAGGTCAAACTGATGTAATGTTGAGCTGACTCTGCATGACTTTGTATCTTTCACTTCTGGAAATGTGTAACTCAGAGTATAAAAGCCCCTTTTGAAAGTAAAACTGTGGATCCCACTTCACCAGAGCTCTGGTCTCTGTGTCTCTCTCTCTCTCTCTCTCTATCTCTCTCTTCTTTTTTCATGCTGACTCCCTGGAACACAGAGGCTCTCTGAGTTCACTTTTTTGCCCAGGCTTCTAAGACCCAATCAAGAAGGCGCTCTGTGTCTTCACCCCATCGAGAGGGCGCCTGAGGCCTCCGTGAACAGAACAAGTCCCATGTCAGGGGCTTTATTGGCTTTCTGTGTAAACCAAGGAATACCAGCCTCTTTCTCTCTTCTCTATTCTTTTTCCTTTATTTTCTTATCGTTCAACCCCAGACCATCAGGTCCCAGTCCATTATAAGACCCGTGTCATCTCTCTCGCCGACACCAACCATCCTGAGGGTACCCTTGGATCCTGCTGGGGCTAGACCCTGGCATTATATTCCTTTTGAACTTCATATACTGAAATAATTTTAGATTATAAAAAGTTACTTAAACATACAAAAAAATTGTCATATATCCATTTCTCAACGTCCCCTAATAACTTTTATAACCATAGTGCAATTATCAAGCCAAATAAATTAATTTTGTACAAAAATTTCTTTCATCAACATCTTTTTTTTTTTCTTTTTTGGTTCCAGGATCCACTTCACATTGTCTTTGCTCCCATATATTTTCAGTCTTTTCCAGTTAGTGAGAGTTACTCCATCTTTCCTTGAGTTTCCTGTCCTTTACAATTTTAAACTGTTGGATATTTAGTAGTTCTTTTCAGTTGCTCTGCTGCTGCTGCTGCTAAGTCGCTTCACAGTTGCTCAGTAGTGTCCAACTTGGTGACACCATGGACTGCAGCCCATGAGGCCTCCCTGTCTATCACCAACTCCCAAGCTTGCTCAAAGTCATGTCCATTGAATCAGTGATGCCATCCAACCATCTCATTCTCTGTTGTCCCCTGCTCCTCCTGCCTCCAATCTTTCTCAGAATCAGGGTCTTTTCAAATGTCAGTACTTTGCATCAGGTGGCCAAAGTATTGGAGCTTCAGTTTCAGCATCATTCCTTCCAATGAATATTCAGGACTGATCTCCTTTAGGATGGACTTGTTTGATCTCCTTCCTGCCCAAGGGACTCCCAAGAGTCTTCTCCAACATCACAGTTCAAAAGCATCAATTCTTTGGCGCTCAGCTTTCTTCACAGTCCAACTCTCTCATCCATACATGACTACTGGAAAAACCATACCCTTGACTAGACAGACCTTTTTTGGCAAAGTAATGTCTCTGATTTTTAATATGCTGTCTAGGTTGGCCATAGCTTTTCTTCCAAGGAGCAAGTGCCTTTTAATTTCATGGCTGCAGTCACTGTTTGCAGTGATTTTGAAGCCCAAGAAAATAAATTTTCTCACTGTTTCCACTATTTCCCCATCTATTTGCCATGAAGGGATGGGACCGGATGCCATGATTTTAGTTTTATGAACATTGAGTTTTCAGCCAACTTTTTCACTCTCCTCTTTCATCAGGAGGCCCTTTAGCTCTTCTTCACTTTCTGCCAAGAGTGCCATATTTAGTAGAATATTTCCCAATTTGGGTTTGTCTGAAGCTTCCTCATACCTAGTGAGGTTATACATTTCAGCAGAATACTGAAAGTGATGTGCCTTTTTCAGTATGGTATATCAGGAGACAAATCATATCCATAAATCTTTGAGAGTTTCTGGGATCATTTTTAAACTCTAATTTCTAATGGAATAAGTACTCTAATCCTTCCCTGTATCTCCAGGATAAATGCGGTTAACCTTCATGGTCTTGTCTTGGTTTTGTGTCATGCATAAAATTATTGATACCCATTTCTGACAAGTATAAACCAAAGTGCTGTATATAACATTGCTTCTCAATAAAAGTTATAATACAGTTATTCAATGTTGTACAAGTGAACTCTGTCACCCCAGCATCTGTCCCACAGAAATCCCATCCTTCTCTTCTACTTCAAAGCCACCCTTTTGTTTCCAGTTCTACATATATGCAGGTAGAAGGTTTTAATTTAATTTTTAAATTAAAATAAACTTTTCAACAAGCTGAATCTTCATGGGTTAAATGAGCTCATAGAGCTAGTAACTGAGTTTAAATTTGGAATCTAGAATAAACATCAAGCCACATTCCCCCGCCCACCCCCAACAAAGGCATATGATATATTGATAGGCATCATGACACACACTACAGATGTCTTGGCTTGGATACATTGGTTATGAGGAATTCCTGAGATAGTTTTAATGCCACTTTAGCTTGAAATGTGAGTCCAGCAATGCCTGTGGTTTATCACATGTGGCACTCATTTGGTAAATAAGGTAGTGTGCAGATTATAAACTTAAAACTCGTGAAACTGAATCTTCTCTTCAGCTGAATCTTCTCCTCACACCATGATCTTCTACAGCAACTACTATGGTGATTTGGGTTATGGCTTTGGTGACCTGAGATGTAGCTATGAATATGGCTGTGGTAGCTGTAGACATATCTGTTATCATCCATGCTGCTATGGAAGATACTGCTCTTCTGTTCTCTTTTGAGAAATTCTATATTGCTCATCTTTTCGGGATGTTCTCTTATGAGGATCCATGTATACCTCCCGCATTTTTTTATAATAAGGATGTCCGTGTCTGTTAAAAAATGAGTACTAAATCTAAGATACTATGCAACATTAGAATTTTCTATTGAATTGCCAGTTTCCAACAATTTGTAACAATATTCATCTGATCTATCTTATTACTATATGACTCAATACGAATTTGTTGTTGTTCACTCACAAAGGTCTGACTCATTGAGACCCATGGACTATAGGAAGCCAGGCTTCTCTGTCCTTCACTATGTCCCAGAGCTTGCTCAAACTCATATACTTAGAGTCAGCGATTCCATTCAACCATCTCATCCTCTGTCACCCCCTTCTCCTACCCTCAACCTTTTACAGCATCAGAGTCTTTTCTATGAGTCAGCCCTTCGCATCAGGTGGCCAAAAGACTGGAGCTTCAGCTTCAGCATCAGTCCTTCCAATGAATATTCAGGGTTAATTTCCTTTATATTTTACTGGTTTGATCTCCTTGCAGTCCAAGAGACTCTCAAGAGTTTTCTCCAGCACCGCAATTTCAAAAGCACCAATTTTTCAGCACTCAGTCTTCTTTATGGTCCAGCACTCACATTGATATGTGACTACTGGAAAAGTCCTAGCTTTAACTATAAGGGCCTTTGTTGGCAAAGTGATGTCTCTGCTTTTTAATATGCTGTCTAGGTTTGTCATAGTTTTTCTTCTAAGGAGTTTGTGTCTTTTAATTTTGTGGCTACCGGCACCATCAGCAGTGATTTTGGAGCCCAAGAACATAAAATCTGTCACTGCTTTCACTTTTTATCTATCTATTTACCATGAAGGGATGGGACCAGATTCCATGATCTCAGTTTTTTGAATGTTGAGTTTTAAGCCAGCTTTTTCACTTTCCTATTTCACCCTCATCAAGAGACTCTTTAGTTTCTCTTTCCTTTATGGCAGGTAGTATCATCTGCATCTAAGGTTGTTGACATTTCTTCCAGCATCTTGATTCCAGTTTGTGTTTCTTCTAACCTTGCATTTTGCATGATATACTTTGCCTATAAGCTAAACAAGCAGGGTGACAATATACAACTTTGATGTACTCCTTCCCCAATTTTCAACCAGTCCATTGTTCCATGTCCAATTCTATCTGTTGCTTCCTGACCTGTATATAGGTTTCTCAGAAGATCAATCTTAACCACTTCCCTTTGGGAAAATGTCTAAAACGATTTTTTTGTTCAAATTTCTCTGTTTTCCCTACCTACAATACTTTGATATATATTATTTATGTAGATTTCTTTGATTGTGTGTGTGTTTTGTGTGAGGTGTTTGGCCCTTGCACTATCTAAAGTATGAGATAATTTTTTTTTAATTAAAAGCCTCTTGATTCTACTTAAATCTTTTTTATTAAAAAAAGGATAGCTACTCTGTTTCAGTTAGCTCAAAGTTCTTGTGGAGTATGATTAATAATTTTCAGAGTTTTTACAGCTATGTTTGCAATCCCTTTGGCTCATCTTGTGTCACTGGCTGTCTCTCTGATCCCTGACATTGCTGCCTGAAAGTGCAGAAGGAATTTCATCAGCCAAGTCTCTGTCTTTTGGTGGAGCAGGAGGATAGCAATATTCCTCACTGTCAAGATGTGTTTGCAGAGGACAGGAGAGCATCAGGTACATGAGGACAGAACCTTCCTTAATTTGGAAATCATTCCCTTTAAATAACTAGATGTATGGCTTACCACTGAATAAGCTATTTCAAATATTTATGTAAAAAGAAGAGGACATTTAAAACATCAGTGTTCCAAACCTCTTTAAAAAGCAAATAGTAAGGGAAATTTTTAATATAAATACTTTTAAGTATAATGTAAGGAGAATAAAGGAAAAATGAAGACACAGGCACAATTAATTCAATATAAAATGGATAAACTATAAAGAAAATCAGCAATTCCTCAAGCTGGTAGTTTGAACAGATATGTGAAAGTGATGAATTCTAGATTTTGATCAAGAATATAGGAGAGAGAATACAAATTATGAGTGTGAAGAATGAAAGAATGAACATTTTTTAAGATCCCACAGTCTCCAAACAAAATGGATAACATGAAAGATGTTAGTCAATAATTCCACAACACAGTTGAAATGGAAAAATTTCCTTTAAACACTCCAATTACCAAAACCAACTCCAGTAAATCTGAGTCAGTCAGTTCAGTTGTTCAGTTGTGTCCAGTCTTTGCAACCTCATGGAATGCAGCAAGCCAGGCCTTCCTGTCCATCACGAACTCCCAAAGCTTGCTCAAATTCATGTCCATAGAGTCAGAGATGCCATTAAACCATCTCATCCTCTGTCGTGCCCTTCTCCTCCTGCCTTCAATGTTTCCCAGCACCAGGGACTTTTCCAATGAGTCAGTTCTTTGCATCAGGTGGCCAAGAGTATTGGAGTTTCAGCTTCAACATCAGTTCTTCCAATGAATAATCAGGACTGATTTCCTCTAGGATTGACTTGTTTGATTTCCTTGAAGTCCAAGGGACTCTCAAGAGTATTCTCCAAGTCCACAGTCCAAGTCTTCTCCAAGACCACAGTTCAAAAGCATAATTCTTTGCTGCTCATCTTTCTTTATAGTTCAACTCTCTCATCCATACATCAGTTCAGTTCAGTTCAGTCACTCAATCATGTCCGACTCTTTGCAACCTCATGGACAGCATGCCAGGCTGTCCCTGACCATCAACCAACTCCTGAAGGCTACTCAAACTCAAAGTCTATTGAGTTGGTGATGCCATCCAACCATCTAATCCTCTGTTGTCCCCATCTCCTCCCATCTTCAATCTTTCCTGGCATCAGGGTCTTTTCAAGTGAGTCAGCTCTTCACATCAGGTGGCCAAAGTATTGGAGTTTCAACATTAACATCAGTCCTTCCAGTGAACACCCAGGACTGATCTTCTTTAGGATGGACTGGTTGGATCTCCTTGATACCCAAGGGACTCTCAAGAGTCTTTTCCAACACCACAGTTCAAAAGCATCAATTCTTCAGCACTCGGCTTTCTTTACATTCCAACTCTCACATCCATACATGACTACTGGAAAAAACAAAGCTTTGACTAGACTGACCTTTGTTGACAAAGTAATGTCTCTGTTTTTTAATATGCTGTCTAGGTCGGTCATAACTTTTCTTCCAAGGAGCAAATGTCTTTTAATTTCATGGCTGCAGTCACCATCTGCAGTGATTTTGGAGTCCAAGAAAATTAAGTTTGTCACTGTTTCCACTGTTTCTCCATCTATTTGCCATGGAGTGATGGGACCAGATGCTATGATCTTAGTTTTTTGAATGTCAAGTTTTCAACCAGGTTTTTCACTCTCCTCTTTCACTTTCATCAAGAGGCTCTTTAGTTCCTCTTTGTTTTCTGCCATAGGAGTGGTGTCACCTGCATTTCTGAAGTTATTTATATTTCTCCTGGCAATCTTGATTCCAGCTTGTGCTTCATCCAGCCCAGTGTTTCTCATGATGTACTCTGCATATGAGTTAAATAAGCAGGGTGATAATAAACAGCCTTGATGTACTTCTTTCCCAATTTGGAACCAGTCTGTTGATGTCTAGTTCTAATTGTTGCTTCTTGGCCTGCATACAGATTTGAGTAGCACTTTATCTAATAAAGAAAATGAATGCATAGTTAAAAATAAATTTCCCCTAAATAAACTCTAGTAATAGATGTTTCAGTGGTAAATTCTATTAAATATTTATACAGCATATTTATGGGTACCTTAAGAAAATTACAGAGACTGGGAACTTGACTTCAAATATTTTTATCTAAAAGCACTAGTAAGCAAGAGATATTTTTAACTTATTAATATTTTATTTAATACATGAAAAACACAAAAACTATCTTTATGAAGAATCATTTATATTTATCTATCTAACTATATCTAGGAGAAGTAGATAAAAACACACTAATAATGGATGACTTTCCTCAGAACAAGACAGATAAAATAAAAATAATAACTAAAGCCTAAACAATATAATCAATTAGATAAAACTTATAATATATTGGTCTTTGCATCCCCATAATATAAAATGAACCTTCTTTCCAACACCCACAAAACAAACACTATAATTGATCATATATTTAATATTATGTTACACAGAATTAGCATCTTTTGTAGAGTAGAAATACAAGCAAGAATACTTCCTTACATCATGCAACAAAACTCATAATTACTGGGGAAAGGAAAGAATAGAAAATCCCTTTAAAAATAAAATCAAGCAATAGGGAAAACAATGAGTTCTTTACAACCTAGAAAATAAAAAGTCTTCTATTAGGAAACTTTGGGGGTAAAAGATGAAATACAAATGAAATTATAGATTTTTAAATAACTAATGAAAATTATCCATAATAGTCTTTTAGAGATATTTAAAGCAGTGTTAAAAGAAAAATTCATAGCACCAAACACCTTTATCACTAAAAATTAAAGAAAAATCAATATTTCAGTCAGAACACTTCATAAAGGAGAAATAAGAGAACCAGAAAAGGAAAAAAATAGATCAAAAAACAGAAAGTAATAAAAGTGACTTAAATAACCAGCCAAAATGCTGTTATTGGAAAGAATTAACAGAATTATAAACTACTTGCTAACTTGAAGAAAAAAGAGAGAAATCACATATAAAATAAATAACAAAAGAAAAATGAACATTAAAATGGAAGAAATTTGAAACATCATATGAAACTACATTTCAGAAATTTACAAATCTTAAAACCAAGGTGAAATAGATAATTTCTTAGCAAAATACAAGTAACCAAAATGGACACTATTAGTTTTAGAGATCAAAAACAACCAATTTCCTTGGAAGGATAAAAGGATATTATTAACAAAATGGCCTACATAAAAGCTTAGTCCCAGATGAAGTCTCACAATCCTATCAAATTTTCAAGCACAAGAAAATCCTAATACTGTACGAATTGTTAAAGCGCACTGAAAATGAACAGCTTTCTAATTTCTTGTATGAAAAATGTGTAGCATTGAGTCTGTGGTAGGTAGCTTGCCCCTTTGATTTCTACCTTTTGATGTAAATATTTTTGTGTGATCCTCTCCCTGTGAGTATGAGACCTGTGACTTACTTGTACCCAGTAAAATATGGCAAGTGTATATTATTATGTGTGATTATGTTACACAAGACATCTCTGGCTGGAGTCTCTCTCCCTCCTTGCTGGCTTTGAGTAAACAAGCATCCCATGTTTGGGAATTTACTTGGAAAGGGAATATGGGCAGTCTTTTGTGGCTTAGAGTAGCTTCTAGAAGACATTCTGCAAGGGGCTCTGGTCAACAGCCAGCAAGAAAATAAGTCTTTCATTTCTACACCTAAAAACGACTGCCAACAACAATGTGAACTTAGAAGTAGATCCTACTCCAGCTAAGCCAGCATCTTTAATTAGGACATTATGAGATGTTGAAGCTTTTCAGCCCATATCTGAAACAGTGTTTTTATCTTAATATTATAGTCCCCCATGCCTGCCAAATAGTTTCACAATTTATCGCTAGCTTGAGATGCAATTCATTATTATTCTTAACGTTATATCCCTCATACTTTTAAAATGGACAGAAGTGATATTTGGCTTTGTGATAAGAGTTTTCCAACATAACTTACTTTATTCCCTCAGAAGCAGAGGAGGAAACTGAAGTCTACAGAAAGTAAGTTACTTTCCTAAGACAACTGATATTTGAACTGATAAAGAAACTAACCTAAGAATAATAAGAGAAAAATAGCTCCCCAAGAAAGTAATTGTTGACTTTCTTAAAAAATGAAACACAAACACTATCAGAAATACTGAAAATCAAATAATTGGCATAGAGACAAGAGTTTCTGTTTAGATTGAACAAGTTTATTAGGTCAACAGAGAAGCAAGCTCCACCGTGAATGTCAAGGTAAATTCTTGACACAATCATCCTAACAAAAGCAGAAGTATGAGGTCGCATGTGAATTTCACCATCTCCCACTTAATGGAGTAAATTCAGGGAATTTGTAGGTTAGATGGTCGGGCAATGACAGACCGTACTAGATTTCCATGATACAAGATAATCATCATCCAGGGAAAGACACAGAATATATAGGGTTCAGAACTGGTGAATCTTGATGTCCAGGAGCAGAGGAGGAGGCTCTTCCATGTCGTCCTCAATCAGTTCAGTTCAGTTCAGTTCAGTCGCTCAGTCGTGTCCGACTCTTTACAACCCCATGAATCACAGCACGCCAGGCCTCCCTGTCCATCAACAACTCCGGGAGTTCACTCAGACTCACGTCCATTGAGTCAGTGATGCCATCCAGCCATCTCATCCTCTGTCGTCCCCTTTTCCTCCTGCCCCCAATCCCTCCCAGCATCAGAGTCTTTTCCAATGAGTCAACTCTTCTCATGTGCTGGCCAAAGTACTGGAGTTTCAGCTTTAGCATCATTCCTTCCAAAGAAATCCCAGGGCTGATCTCCTTCAGAATGGACTGGTTGGATCTCCGTGCAGTCCAAGGGACTCTCAAGAGTCTTCTCCAACACCACAGTTCAAAAGCATCAATTCTTCAGTGCTCAGCCTTCTTCACAGTCCAACTCTCACATCCATACATGACCACAGGAAAAACCATAGCCTTGACTAGACGGACCTTTGTTGACAAAGTAATGTCTCTGCTTTTCAATATGTTATCTATTTTGGTCATAACTTTCCTTCCAAGTAGTAAGCATCTTTTAATTTCATGACTACAGTCACCATCTGCAGTGATTTTGGAGCCCCCCAAAATAAAGTCTGACACTGTTTCCACTGTTTCCCCATCTATTTCCCATGAAGTGATGGGACCAGATGCCATGATCTTTGTTTTCTGAATGTTGAGCTTTAAGCCAACTTTTTCACTCTCCTCTTTCACTTTCATCTAGAGGCTTTTGAGTTCCTCTTCACTTTCTGCCATAAGGGTGGTGTCATCTGCATATCTGAGATTATTGATATTTCTCCCGGCAATCTTGATTCCAGCTTGTGCTTCTTCCAGCCCAGCGTTTCTCATGATGTATTCTGCATATAAGTTAAATAAGCAAGGTGACAATATACAGCCTTGACATACTCCTTTTCCTATTTGGAACCAGTCTGTTGTTCCATGTCCAGTTCTAACTGTTGCTTCCTGACCTGTGTACAGATTTCTCAAGAGGCAGATCAGGTGTTCTGGTATTCCCATCTCTTTCAGAATTTCCCACAGTTTATTGTGATCCACACAGTCAAAGGCTTTGGCATAGTCAATAAAGCAGAAATAGATGTTTTTCTGGAACTCTCTTGCTTTTTCCATGATCCAGTGGGTGTTAGCAATGTGATCTCTGGTTCATCTGCCTTTGCTAAAACCAGCTTGACATCAGGAAGTTCATGGTTCACATATTGCTTAAGCCTGGCTTGGAGAATTTTGAACATTATTTTACTAGCATGTGAGATGAGTGCAATTGTGTGGTAGTTTGAGCATTCTTTGGCATTGCCTTTCTTTGGGATTGGAATGAAAACTGACCTTTTCCAGTCCTGTGGCCACTGCCGAGTTTTCCAAATTTGCTGACATATTGAGTGCAGCACTTTCACAGCATCATCTTTCAGGATTTGAAATAGTTCAACTGGAATTCCATCACCTCCACTAGTTTTTTTCATAGTCATACTTTCTAAGGCCCACTTGACTTCACATTCTGGGATGTCTGGCTTTACATGAGTCATCACACCATCATGATTATCTGGGTCGTGAAGATCTTTTTTGTACAGTTCTTTTGTGTATTCTTGCCACCTCTTCTTGATATCTTCTGCTTCTGTTAGGTCCATACCATTTCTGTCCTTTATCGAGCTCATCTTTGTATGAAATGTTCCCTTGGTATCTCTGATTTTCTTGAAGAGATCTCTAGTCTTTCCCATTCTGTTGTTTTCCTCTATTTCTTTGCACTGATTGCTGAAGAAGGCTTTCTTATCTCTTCTTGCTATTCTTTGGAACTCTGCATTCAGATGCTTATATCTTTCCTTTTCTCCTTTGCTTTTCACTTCTCTTCTTTTTACAGCTATTTGTAAGGCCTCCCCAGACAGCCATTTTGCTTTTTTGCATATCTTTTCCATGGGGATGGTCTTGATCCCTGTCTCCTGTACAGTGTCACGAACCTCATTCCATAGTTCATCAGGCACTCTATATATCAGATTTAGGCCCTTAAATCTATTTTTCACTTCCACTGTATAATCATAAGGGTTTTGATTTAGGTCATACCTGAATGGTCTAGTGGTTTTCCCTACTTTCTTCAATTTCAGTCTGAATTTGGCAATAAGGACTTCATGATCTGAGCCACAGTCAGCTCCTGGTCTTGTTTTTGTTGACTGTATAGAGCTTCTCCATCTTAGGCTGCAAAGAATATAATCAATCTGATTTCGGTGTTGACCATCTGGTGGTGTCCATGTGTAGAGTCTTCTCTTGTGTTGTTGGAAGAGGGTGTTTGCTATGACCAGTGCATTTTCTTGGCAAAACTCTATTAGTCTTTGTCCTGCTTCATTCCGTATTCCAACGCCAAATTTGCCTGTTACTCTAGGTTTTCTTGACTTCCTACTTTTGCATTCCAGTCCCCTGTAATGAAAAGGACATCTTTTTTGGGTGTTAGTTCCAAAAGGTCTTGTAGGTCTTCATAGAATCGTTCAACTTCAGCTTCTTCAGTGTTACTGGTTGGGGCATAGACTTGGATTACTGTGATATTGAATGGTTTGCCTTGGAAACGAACAGAGATCATTCTGTCATTTTTGAGATTGCATCCAAGTACTGCATTTCGGATTCTTTTGTTGACCATGATGGCTGCTCCATATCTTCTGAAGGATTCCTGCCTGCAGTAGTAGATACAATGGTCATCTGAGTTAAATTCACCCATTCCAGTCCATTTTAGTTCGCTGATTCCTAGAATGTCGACATTCACTCTTGCCATCTCTTGTTTGACTACTTCCAATTTACCTTGATTCATGGACCTGACATTCCAAGTTCCTATGCAATATTGCTCTTTACAGCATCAGACCTTGTTTCTATCACCAGTCACATCCACAGCTGGATATTGTTTTTGCTTTGGCTCCATCCCTTCATTCTTTCTGGAGTTATTTCTCCACTGATCTCCAGTAACATATTGGGTACCTACTGACCTGGGGAGTTCCTCTTTCGGTATCCTATCACTTTGCCTTTTCATACTGTTCATGGGGTTCTCAAGGCAAGAATACTGAAGTAGTTTGCCATTCCCTTCTCCAGTGGACCACATTCTGTCAGATCTCTCCACCATGACCTGCCCGTCTTAGGTTACCTCACGGGCATGGCTTAGTTTCATTGAGTTAGATAAGGCTGTGGTCCTAGTGTGAACCAAACTAGTCAATCAAAACTGGATTGACTAGTTTTCTGTGAGTATGGTTTCAGTGTGTCTGCCCTCTGATGCCCTCTTGCAACACCTACCATCTTACTTGGGTTTCTCTTACTTTGGGCATGGGGTATCTTTTCATGGCTGCTCCAGCAAAACACAGCCATTGCTCCTTACCTTGGACGAGGGGTATCTCCTTACCACCACCCTTCCTGACCTTCAACATGGGATAGATCCTCTAGGCCCTCTTGCGCCTGCGCAGCCACCACTCCTAAATAGTAGTAGCCAAAGCCAGAGCCATAGCCAGAGAATCCATTGCCACAGCCAAGGCCTCCATAGCTACAGCTCCATAACCACAGCCCCCATAGAAGTTTTCATAGTAATCACACATGGTATTAGTGTTGAGGCTTTCCGTGGGCAGAGAAGGAGCATAGGAGATCAATCTGGACAATTTCCCTGTAGAGGGCTTTTTCTATATACTTAGTGTGGACAGGAAGCACTATGCAAGTCATAATGTTATTGGCTAATTTGCAGGACCAGTCTGAGTAATTTGCTGATTCCTGGCTTTTAGTCATGGCCTCAGGGGGCTTGAGGATCTTTGCTAATGTTTAGTCACACCTGAAGCATCTGTGAGCCATTAGTAAGAAACAACTGTCTCATATTCAAAGCTCTATTCGTATAAGATCTTCAAATTATCCATTTCTAACCAATATTTATGGCAAGAAATAGCATTTGAGTAAATATTCTAACCTTTCCCAATCAATGATTATATATTCTTTTGATGGCATTCAAAACATCATGATAATATTCCTTAACCTTGAGCTTTTCTATCTGCTGCTCCAGACTTTTTTTTCCTTTAGAAATTCTCCTTAGGATCATGTAAGAGATGACTTACTATGAAAAAGCCAAAAGGTATCACTCAGTTTCATGAGACGATTGACAAAAACCCAATACTGTAGTTATGGTAGTTTGAAATTCTGGGTCACCAGGTCTGAGAAAACTGGACTTCTGTTTCTCACTTACATTAATATTTCTTCTTATGATTCTATATTTTAAGTATTTTCCATAGTTTTAAAGTCATATCTTAAATCTATTGCCAGAAAACAAAAATTACTAGATTTCACTTATACAGTTGCATTTTCATGAAAGGGTTTTCTTCAACTTTCAACATATTTGTAATATTTGTGTTTTGATTCAAAGGTGAATATAGATATTTTATTTTATTTAAAACAATGATACTGGCAGTGGTACCTTTCATGATGCTAGTAGACTAGGAGTTCTTAGTAAAATTGCTTGGACTATGAGAAACATATTAATTATGACATATATATTTTTGTATGCAATGAATAATCTGAGCTGAGTGATTAAGTAAAGTTCAGTTCAGTCACTCAGTCATGTCCAACTCTTTGTGATGCCATGGGTTAAGGAAAAAAGCCGTATAAACTTGTGTTCTTAGAAAGATGACTTCATAGATGTCAGGAGAACCTAATAGACAAAACTAAAACTTTTGGAATCAGCTCTCCAGGTTGAAATATTATTTCCACCACTTGTAGCTGGGTGACCTGGAGAAAGAAATGGCAACCCACTCTGGTAGTCTTGCCTAGAAAATGACATGGACAGAGGAATCTGGCAGGCTACATTCTATGGGTCTGCAAAGACCCACAGACATGACTGAGCAACTAACATAGTTGAGTGACCACTGTAACTGTGGCCTCTGTTATACATTTGCAAATTGGATGGTAAGCAATACCTACCCCACACAACAATTTTGAAAATCAACTTAGCTGATATATATCAAGCATTCAGAACAGTGTCTGGCACAGGCTAACACTGGCTACCACTTATTTCATCTGATAATGGTATTCATAGATATTTTGTTGAGTTGATAAAGAGAACTCAACTAGAGTTAAGTCCTCCTTTTGGCATTGTGTCATTGAAGCTGAAGGGACGGGAAACCATATATTAAGACTATGCATCTAAAAGTGGAAATCACACTATGAATGAGCAAGTCCCATGAGTTACTCAACAAATATTTCACAGGCAAGTAGAGAATGCAGCAGATGGTACCTACCTATGTGGATCTGAGTACAGACTCACTGATTTCTGCCGAGGTCCAGCCCCAGCTGATCCAGGGTATTCGAAGGGGAGATGGAGTCGGTGACTATTTACATATTTATCAAAGATATAAAGAGTAATAGAATGAGGATAGCTCACTAGGAAAATTCAGTGGAGAAAAGAAGCTGAGTAGCTTGGTTTACGCGGGAGACCAATAAAACTTCAAGACAAGAAGTTTGCACCACTTACGTAGGCCACAGGCGCCCTCTCGAATAGCGGAAGGTGCCCCACCCTAGACACCTTCTCGAGTGAGTCTTAGAAGCCCAGGCATAATTAGTAAGCATGGTGGGTTCCGCGCTCCAGATGGAGACTTCAGCCGGAAGTTAAAGGGAAGAATGACATGGGGAGACCAAGCGTTGGTGAGCAAGGCCCGTAGCTTTATTTTTAACAGGGGCTTATATACCCTAAGTTACACATAGAGGATAATAGGGGATGCAAAGTCAGCAGTTTTTGATTCTTATCAAAAACCAGGGTTTCTTTCCTGCAAATGTATCGTATACAAATGGTTTAAGTGATTTACATCATCTTCTGGCCAGAAGGCCTATTAACATTTTATGACTCTTGACAAGGACTTACCAACAAAGACTTATTTTCTCTAAGAGTAATTATTTTAAGGTTTGGCACCGTCTTCCAAAGATAAAATTGCATTCCTATAGGGTGGATGTGTAATGGGTTTACAACAAAGGAAAGAATTTTTTACCTTAAGGGTCTAAAGTTAATAACACCAAGGCCACTACTTATTTTTTCTACATACCAACTATATTAATTAATACACATTCAAGGATACAATTCAGGGGATGTAAAAACTTGGCAACAAGCATTGGCTCATCAATGAAATCCTTTACTAGTTTATTCTGACAGTTTCTAACTCTCTGAGAGATTCTAAGCTATTTGAATATCTTAATCTTCCCGTGTCTCTCTCAAGGCTGGGAGACTGTAAACAATCGTTTGCATAGCTGTAGGAGTCCGGGTAAACTTGTCAGGCGAGGTAGAGAACCATCTGAGGGGTTTGGATTTAAACACTCCTAATTGCCCAGGAACTTTATGAATTGGAGCTGTAAGTTAACTCTTTGACAGAGAGAGTGAGATGGTGGTGGGGGACAGCCCCCAGTAAAGTCAGAGGTGAGAGCACAAAGCAATAAAGTAGGCAGACTCTGGTTTTTTGGGGGGTAGATGCTCGAGAATATCCGGGGGGACTCCTGAGGCTCGATCCCGCCTTTGCGTATGCCGAGCCTCCTTCCTCATGACCTTTGTCACGAGTGGAATGCCTCACCGGCTCCCGGCAGATTTCCCTAGCACAAAAGATCTTTCTGGCCGTAGAGCTCCAAAGATGTAACTCTAAAAGGTAGGTAACTGACTGATCAGAAGAATTTTTTGGTTATGGCCATGGAAAGTGGCAATTTCCACTCTACCATCCACAGATATTAGCATGAGACAGATTAAGACACTCCCTTTCAATTAATAACATACCATTGAACATTGAAGTTCACCTCAGAAGGTGCAGAAGGAATGGCAAAACTTTTAACAAAATTGAGTTTAATCCTAACAACTAGAATGTCATTGAATTTTGTTGAGTTTACTTGGAAGAACCGAGAATAAATGTTTTGAAATCTAGTATAAATAGCGGGCTTCCCCGATCGTTCAGCAGGTAAAAAAATTGCTTGTAATGCAGGAGACACAGGAGATGCAGATTCAGTCCCTGGTTCAGGAAGATTCCCTGGAGGAGAAAATGACAACACACTCCAGTATTTTTGCCTGGAAAATCCTATGAACAGAGGAGCCTGGCAGGCTATAGTACAAAGGGTCGCAGAGTCAGACACAACTGAACATGAGCACAGCTAATGGATAAACGTTGAGTCAAAATAGAATTTGGTAAAATATGAGAAATGAAATATATTTGTACACTTGCAAAGTTGTATTCTGCAAAAAATGTTATCTGAATTATGCATTAAAAATAAAATGTATATTTTTCTACAAAGAAATACTGTGCAATATTATACACCTCATACTTAAGTAAATAAAGTGACTCTTAGCACTTCTGTGCTTACCCGGTGGCTCAGCTGGTAAAGAAACCATCTGCAATGTGGAAGACCTGCGTTTGATCCCTGGGTTGGGAAGATCCTCTGGAGAAGGGAACTGGTTACTCACTCCAGTATTCTGGTCTGGAGAATTCCATGGCCTGTACAGTCCATGATGTCGCAAAGAGTTGGACATGACTGAGCAACTTTAATTTTGTCTTTAGTACTTCTATTTCTTCAAAACTGAAGAAAATGACTTCCTCTACTGCAGTGGGTAGGTGAACTTGAAAGTACTAATAACCTCAAAACAATTTTAATCGATTTCAGTTTGCATAGTTTTTGTGATTTCATAGAATTTCACGGCAAAATTTAAATTTGAGCCCTTAAGGAAAAAGGGCTTTCAAATCAAGTTAAATATTTGTCATTCAAAGCATATGAATTGATTGTGCAAATGTTGTTGACACAACAGCAGTGTAAACTTGCCTGTGAAGGCTTCACTATGCCTAATGAAATAAAAGATTTATGAGACCTTTGTTGTTGGTGTTGTTTGTGGTTAATGCACAATAATCTGTATTGAAGACAGCAATACCTGTGATTTGCCACACCTACTATTAAGGAAGTATAGAAGATGATGTGAAGATGGTGATGTTAAAACTCAGGAAACCATCTACCTTTTCTACAATGGCACTGTCTATTCCTGCCACCATGATCTACTATGGCAACAACTACGGGGCTATGAATATGATAGGCTTAGCTGTGGCTATCAAGGATATGGTGACTATGGATATGACTGCTGTTGCCCCTATTACTATGGAAAATATTGGTCATAAACATTCTACTGAAAAACTCTAGAGCCACTGAACCCATTATATTTGTCCTCTTGTGAAATAGAGATTCTGCTGTTGGGCTTACTCATCTCATCCTGTCTCTTCAAAAAGCAACAATCAAAATTGAAATCTAAACCATCATGAAAATAATTCAGATCTCATCTTTCCCTGGTTCCATTGTGCAAGATCATAAAGATTTTTTTTTTCTTAAATGCAATGAAAAGTTTCCTTTTGTTCTCTAAGTATTTCTTTTAATAAATTTAATGTCTTTGCAAATATGATACACTTTCACATCATTGCATAAGGATGATTGTAACAAAAAAACTTGTATTTACTATCCCAAGGGATTGACTGACCCAAAGCTTACCTCCACCCTTTATTTCCTAGTTTTTGTCTCTCTGCATATTTCTCATGCTGTTTAAAGCTGAATTTCCATGGGACATAGTTAATTTCTTCCTCATCAATAAATTCAACTTCCTTTTACCTCACAAACAAAATGGCTCAAAACACACGTGAAGTCTGGTAGCTGCATGGGGTTGTCTGTCCATTTCCCTAGAACACAGAGGAACATTTTAAGTGGTGCTTCTGTGAGTTTTCCAGGTGTCTGTTTTCTATTTGCTGGTATACTCTTAGTTGCTTGATGTCATTCATATAGAATTTGTGTCAAGCTTGAAATTGAATATATAAGTCCTGAGGCAGCCCTAAGAACCTGGATGTCCTTTTTTTTTTTCTAATTTTATTTTATTTTTAAAATTTACATAATTGTATTAGTTTTGCCAAATATCAAAATGAATCCGCCACAGGTATACATGTGTTCCCCATCCCGAACCCTCCTCCCTCCTCCCTCCCCATACCATCCCTCTGGGCCGTCCCAGTGCACCAGCCCCAAGCATCCAGCATCGTGCATCGAACCTGGACTGGCAACTCGTTTCTTACATGATATTTTACATGTTTCAATGCCATTCTCCCAAATCTTCCCACCCTCTCCCTCTCCCACAGAGTCCATAAGACTGTTCTATACATTAGTGTCTCTTTTGCTGTCTCGTACACCGGGTTATTGTTACCATCTTTCTAATTTCCATATATATGCGTTAGTATACTGTATTTATGTTTTTCCTTCTGGCTTACTTCACTCTGTATAATAGGCTCCAGTTTCATCCACCTCATTAGAACTGATTCAAATGTATTCTTTTTAATGGCTGAGTAATACTCCATTGTGTATATGTACCACTGCTTTCTTATCCATTCATCTGCTGATGGACATCTAGGTTGCTTCCATGTCTTGGCTATTATAAACAGTGCTGCGATGAACATTGGGGTACACGTGTCTCTTTCCCTTCTGGTTTCCTCAGTGTGTATGCCCAGCAGTGGGATTGTTGGATCATAAGGCAGTTCTATTTCCAGTTTTTTAAGGAATCTCCACACTGTTCTCCATAGTGGCTGTATTAGTTTGCATTCCCACCAACAGTGTAAGAGGGTTCCCTTTTCTCCACCAACTCTCCAGCATTTATTGCTTGTAGACTTTTGGATCGCAGCCATTCTAACTGGTGTGAAATGGTTCCTCATAGTGGTTTTGATTTGCATTTCTCTGATAATGAGTGATGTTGAGCATCTTTTCATGTGTTTGTTAGCCATCTGTATGTCTTCTTTGGAGAAATGTCTATTTAGTTCTTTGGCCCATTTTTTGATTGGGTCATTTATTTTTCTGGAGTTGAGCTGTAGGAGTTGCTTGTATATTTTTGAGATTAGTTGTTTGTCAGTTGCTTCATTTGCTATTATTTTCTCCCATTCTGAAGTCTGTCTTTTCACCTTGCTAATAGTTTCCTTTGATGTGCAGAAGCTTTTAAGGTTAATTAGGTCCCATTTGTTTATTTTTGCTTTTATTTCCGATATTCTGGGAGGTGGGTCATAGAGGATCCTGCTGTGATGTATGTCGGAGAGTGTTTTGCCTATGTTCTTCTCTAGGAGTTTTATAGTTTCTGGTCTTACGTTTAGATCTTTAATCCATTTTGAGTTTATTTTTGTGTATGGTGTTAGAAAGTGGTCTAGTTTCACTCTTTTACAAGTGGTTGACCAGATTTCCCAGCACCACTTGTTAAAGAGATTGTCTTTAATCCATTGTATATTCTTGCCTCCTTTGTCAAAGATAAGGTGTCCATATGTGCGTGGATTTATCTCTGGGCTTTCTATTTTATTCCATTGATCAATATTTCTGTCTTTGTGCCAGTACCATACTGTCTTGATAACTGTGGCTCTGTAGTAGAGCTTGAAGTCAGGTAGGTTGATTCCTCCAGTTCCATTCTTCTTTCTCAAGATCGCTTTGGCTATTCGAGGTTTTTTGTATTTCCATACAAATTGTGAAATTATTTGTTCTAGCTCTGTGAAGAATACTGTTGGTAGCTTGATAGGGATTGCATTGAATCTATAAATTGCTTTGGGTAGTATATTCATTTTCACTATATTGATTCTTCCAATCCATGAACATGGTATATTTCTCCATCTATTAGTGTCCTCTTTGATTTCTTTCACCAGTGTTTTATAGTTTTCTATATATAAGTCTTTAGTTTATTTAGGTAGATATATTCCTAAGTATTTTATTCTTTCCGTTGCAATGGTGAATGGAATTGTTTCCTTAATTTCTCTTTCTGTTTTCTCATTATTAGTGTATAGGAATGCAAGGGATTTCTGTGTGTTGATTTTATATCCTGCAACTTTACTATAGTCATTGATTATTTCTAGTAATTTTCTGGTGGAGTCTTTAGGGTTTTCTATGTAGAGGATCATGTCATCTGCAAACAGTGAGAGTTTTACTTCTTCTTTTCCAATTTGGATTCCTTTTATTTCTTTTTCTGCTCTGATTGCTGTGGCCAAAACTTCCAAAACTATGTTGAATAGTAATGGTGAAAGTGGGCACCCTTGTCTTGTTCCTGACTTTAGAGGAAATGCTTTCAATTTTTCACCATTGAGGATAATGTTTGCTGTGGGTTTGTCATATATAGCTTTTATTATGTTGAGGTATGTTCCTTCTATTCCTGCTTTCTGGAGAGTTTTTATCATAAATGGATGTTGAATTTTGTCAAAGGCTTTCTCTGCATCTATTGAGATAATCATATGGTTTTTATTTTTCAATTTGTTAATGTGGTGTATTACATTGATTGATTTGTGGATATTGAAGAATCCTTGCATCCCTGGGATAAAGCCCACTTGATCATGGTGTATGATCTTTTTAATGTGTTGTTGGATTCTGATTGCTAGAATTTTGTTAAGGATTTTTGCATCTATGTTCATCAGTGATATTGGCCTGTAGTTTTCTTTTTTTGTGGGATCTTTGTCAGGTTTTGGTATTAGGGTGATGGTGGCCTCATAGAATGAGTTTGGAAGTTTACCTTCCTCTGCAATTTTCTGGAAGAGTTTGAGCAGGATAGGTGTTAGCTCTTCTCTAAATTTTTGGTAGAATTCACCTGTGAAGCTGTCTGGACTGGGGCTTTTGTTTGCTGGAAGATTTTTGATTACAGTTTCAATTTCCATGCTTGTGATGGGTCTGTTAAGATTTTCTATTTCTTCCTGGTCCAGTTTTGGAAAGTTGTACTTTTCGAAGAATTTGTCCATTTCTTCCACGTTGTCCATTTTATTGGCATATAATTGTTGATAGTAGTCTCTTATGATCCTTTGTATTTCTGTCTTGTCTGTTGTGATCTCTCCATTTTCGTTTCTAATTTTGTTGATTTGATTTTTCTCCTTTTGTTTCTTGATGAGTCTGGCTAATGGTTTGTCAATTTTATTTATCCTTTCAAAGAACCAGCTTTTGGTTTTGTTGATTTTTGCTATGGTCTCTTTTGTTTCTTTTGCATTTATTTCTGCTCTAATTTTTAAGATTTCTTTCCTTCTACTAACCCTGGGGTTCTTCATTTCTTCCTTTTCTAGCTGCTTTAGGTGTAGAGTTAGGTTATTATTTGACTTTTTTCTTGTTTCTTGAGGTATGCCTGTATTGCTATGAACTTTCCCCTTAGGACTGCTTTTACAGTCCCAGGTCTAAGCTGCTCAGGTTCAGGCACTCGGGTAGTCCTCAGAGGCGCAGACTCAGTTGGGCCTGCGTTTTGTGCTCTTCCCAGGTCCGAGCAGCTCAGGTGATGAGGTGTTTGGCGAGCGCCAATGCTGCGACTTATCGCCTCCCCGCCACTCGGTTATCTGGGTGTGAAACTGGCGCACCTTCTCAGGCAGATGTTGACCGTCCAGACCCCCAAGAAGTTTTAGTTAGCAAAGAAGCCTGCTTACAGTTTTATAGATAATGTCTCTCTGGGGCTGCGATTGCCCCCTTCCAGCTCTGGCTGCCTGTCACCGGAGGGGGAAGATCTGCAGCCGGCTATCTCTGTTCAGTACTTTGTTCCGTGCGCGGGCCTGGCAGTCTTAGGTTAGGGCTGGCTTTTCGCGTGGTAGATATCCCACAGTCTGGTTTGCTAGCCCAAATTATTTCGCTCAGATAGCGCTCAGGGTATTCAGGCCAGATTCTTACTCTCAGCGATGCATCCCGCGCCGCACCTCCCTGCCCAGCCCCCGCTTGCTAATGGCGGATGCAGGCGTCTGCGCTGCTTCTCCGCTGGGGGAGTTACCGTAGGGCTCACAATCTGCGAGTTTTAATTGTTTATTTATTTTTTCTCCCTGTTATGTTGCCCTCTGTGCTTCCAAAGCTCAGCACAGATTCAGCAGTGAGAAGGTTTCCTGGTGTTTGGAAACTTCTCTCTTTTTAAGATTCCCTTCCCGGGACGGAACTCCGTCCCTCCCTCTTTTGTCTCTTTTTTTTGTCTTTAATATTTTTTCCTACCTCCTTTCGAAGAGTTGGGTTGCTTTTCTAGGTGCCTGATGTCCTCTGCCGGCATTCAGAAGTTGTTTTGTGGAATTTACTCGACGTTTAAATGCTCTTTTGATGAATTTGTGGAGGAGAAAGTGTTCTCCCCGTCCTACTCCTCTGCCATCTTGGCTCCTCCTTTCTGGATGTCCTTTTAATAAATCTATTTATCATAAAGCTTCAATACTTTGGCCACCTGATGTGAAGAGCTGAATCGCTGGAAAAGACCCTGATACTGGGAAAGATTTTGGGCAGGAGGCGAAAGGGGTAACAGAGGACGAGATGGCTGGATGGCATCGCCAAGTCAATGGACATGAGTTTGAGCAAACTTCTTGAGATAGTGAAGGACAAACAAAGAAGCCTGGCATACTGCAGTCCATGGGGTCACATAGAGCCAGACACAACTGAGCCACTGAGCAAGTTTCAGTTCAGTTCAGTTCAGTCACTCAGTCGTATCCGACTCTTTGTGACCCCAAGAACCATAGTACGCCAGGCCTCCCTGTCCATCACCAACTCCCAGAGTCCACCCAAACACATGCCCATTGAGTCAATGATGCCATCCAACCATCTCATCCTTTGCCGTCCCCTTCTCCTCCTTCCCTCAATCCCTCCCAGCATCAGAGTCTTTGCAATGAGTCAGCTCTTCGCATCAGGTGGCCAAAGTATTGGAGTTTCAGCTTCAACATCAGTCCCTCCAATGAACACCCAGGACTGATTTCCTTTAGGATGGACTGGTTGGATCTCCTTGCAGTCCAAGGAACTCTCAAGAGTCTTCTCCAACACCACAGTTCAAAAGCATCAATTCTTCGGCGCTCAGCCTTCTTCACAGTCCAACTCTCACATCCATACATGACGACTGGAAAAACCATAGCCTTGACTAGACAGAATTTTGTTGGCAAAGTAATAGCTCTGCTTTTTAATATGCTGTTAGGTTGGTCATAACTTTCCTTCCAAGGAGCAAGTGTCTTTTAATTTCATGGCTGCAATCACCATCTGCAGGAATTTTGGAGCCCAGAAAAAAAAAGTCAGCCACGTTTTCCAATGTTTCCCATCTATTTGCCATGAAGTGATGGGACTGGATGCCATGATCTTCGTTTTCTGAATGTTGAGCTTTAAGCCAACTTTTTCACTCTCTTCTTTCATTTTCATCAAGAGGCTCTTTAGTTCTTCTTCACTTTCTGCCATAAGGATTGTGTTACCTGCATATCTGACGTTATTGATATTTCTCCCGGCAATCTTGATTCCAGCTTGTGCTTCTTCCAGCCCAGCGTTTCTCATGATGTACTCTGCATAGAAGTTAAATAAGCAGGGTGACAATATACAGCCTTGACATATTCCTTTTCCTATTTGGAACCAGTCTGTTGTTTCATGTCCAGTTCTAACTGTTGCTTCCTTACCTGCATACAGGTTTCTCAAGAAGCAGGTCAGGCGATCTGGTATTTCCATCTCTTTCAGAATTTTCCACAGTTTATTGTGATCCTCACAGTCAAAGGCTTTGGCATAGTCAATAAAGCAGAAATAGATGTTTTTCTGGAACTCTCTTGCTTTTTTGATGATCCAGCGGATGATGGCAATTTGATCTCTGGTTCCTCTGCCTTTTCTAAAACCAGCTTGAACATCTGGAAGTTCATGGTTCACATATTGCTAAAGCCTGGCTTGGAGAATTTTGAGCATTACTTTACTAGCGTGTGAGATGAATGCAATTGTGCGGTAGTTTGAGCATTCTTTGGCATTGCCTTTCTTTGGGATTGGAATGAAAACTGACCTTTTCCAGTCCTGTGGCCACTGCTGAGTTTTCCAAATTTGCTGGCGTATTGAGTGCAGCACTTTCATAGCATCATCTTTTAGAATTTGAAATAGCTCAACTGGAATTCTATCGCCTCCACTAGCTTTGTTCATAGTGATGCTTCCTAAGGCCCACTTGACTTCACATTCCAGGATGTCCAGCTCTAGGTGAGTGGGAGTGATCATACCTTTGTGATTATCTGGTTCATGAAGATCTTTTTTGTACAGTTCTGTGAATTCTTGCCACCTTTTCTTAATATCTTCTGCTTCTGTTAGGTCCATATCATTTGTCCTTTATTGACCCCCATCTTTGCATGAAATGTTCCCTTGGTATCTCTAATTTTCTTGAAGAGATCTCTAGTCTTTCCCATTCTATTGTTTTCCTCTATTTCTTTGCATTGAGCAAGTTTATCATAGACCATTTTGATTATGAAGTCCATTTCATGTGTTCAGCCATTCATTCATTCATTCAATACTGAGCTCCTAAAGTACGCCAAACATATTGCTGTGTTGGGAGAGAGCATTTTGTAAAAGATTATTTGAAATAATCATTGTGACACTACTAAGTTTTATTTGGGTATCAGTTCAGTTCAGCCGCTCAGTAGTGTCTGACTCTTTGCCACCCCATGAATCGCAACACGTCAGGCCTCCCTGTCCATCACCAACTCCCAGAGTTCACCCAAACTCATGTGCATAGATTCAGTGATGCCATCCAGCCATCTCATCCTCTGTCGTCGCCTTCTCCTCCTGCCCCCAATCCCTCCCAGCATCAGGGTCTTTTCCAATGAGTCAACTCTTCGCATGAGGTACTGGAGTTTCAGCCTCAGCATCAGTCCTTCCAATGAACACCCAGCACTCATCTCCTTTACGATGGACTGGTTGGATCTCCTTGCAGTCCAAGGGACTCTCAAGAGTCTTCTTCAAAACCACAGTTCAAAAGCATCAGTTTTTTCGGCACTCAGCTTTCTTCACAATCCAACTCCCACATCCATACATGACAACTGGAAAAACCATAGCCTTGACTAGATGGACCTTTGTTGACAAAGTAATGTCTCTGCTTTTTAGTATGCTATATTGGTTGGTCATAACTTTCCTTCCAAGGAGTAAGCATCTTTTAATTTACTTGGGTATAGCATTTATAAAATCCTGACACCCATGTAATATTAAAGTGTTGAATGTAGAATATTCTAATTCATTTTAAAGTTTTTGCTAAATGAAGAGTTTTAATGGGTTTTGACCCCATTTGTAGAAAAAAAAAAACTTCTCAATTAATTTGTATAAACATGCTACTGAAATTAAAGAGAGTATTAATTTACTAGCTAAATTTCAAAAACAAATTGCATAACTAGATAGTGGAATTAAAAAGATGGTAATGATAACTCTGTATGCAAGAGAGCAAAAGAGACACAGATGTATAGAACAGTCTTTTGGACTCTGTGGGAGAGGGAGAGGGTGGGATGATTTGGGAGAATGGCATTGAAACATGTATAATATCATATAAGAAATGAATCGCCAGTCTAGGTTCGATGTAGGATACAGGATGCTTGGGGCTGGTGCACTGGGATGACCCAGAGGGATGGTACAGGGAGGGAGGTGGGAGGGGGGTTCAGGAAGGGGAACACGTGTACACCTGTGGCGGATTCATGTTGATGTATGGTAAAAACAATACAATATTGTAAAGTAAATAATAATAATAATAAAGAAATGATAAATGGTTTAAAAATTATTAAAAAGTAAAAATGATTTGGTTGATGTAACATATTTTCCAACCTTTAAAATAAATTGAATTGAAAATAAATTTCAAATCTATGTTTTCACAAAATTTTAAACAAATTTTCCTAATGTCCTATACCACGATCTATATAATATAAATTCTTTCTCTTATAAATAATTCTGTATGTTTTGTACTTAATGAGTATTTAGTGGTAATTAATACATTTAAACATTTGGAGATAAATTGTTATATTTAAATTTAGATTCAACCTCAAAATATTGGGTGGTATGGTTTTCTTGCATGTGTGCTCAATTGCTTCAATAATGTCTGACTCTTTACAACCCTATGGAGTGTAGCCCCAGTGCATGGGATTCTCCAGGCAAGGGTACTAGAGTGAGTTGCCATGCCCTCCTTCAGGGGATCTTCTCTACCCAGGAATGGAACTCATGTCTCCTGCGTTACAGGTGAATTATTTACCGCTGAGCCACCGGGGAAGTCCCATGGTTTTCTTACCTAAAAGTTTAAAGAATTCGTGCTCTAGACCAGGAATTCTCAAAGTGTGATCTTTTGACCCCTGTGGGAACTGAAGACCCTCTCAAGGGTCCATAAGACTCAAACTATTTTCACGTTTATTTACTTTTTTAATCTAATAAATTCATGAATATACAGTGACATTTTCCAGATACATGTTATAACATATGCTACCACAACTGATTAAATACAGAGTCAAATATGAGATACCCATGCCACACATTTCTTCTGCCATTATTTCAAGAAATCTTTTCTGGAAAAACTCAAGGACAACTTTAAAACCAAGCTGAGGATTTGGGAACCTAAAAGGTGAAATGTGGGGGGAAACTCAGCATTAATACTTGGATTTCTTTTTTAAAAAATGATTAATTGCATAATATAATGGTGTACTCACATGAAATGAATCGTCATGGTTATAATTAAAACTCTCAAGATAAAAAATGATATATGATTTTATATTAGCATTTGAATGTAGTAAATATTTTATTTACTGACTAGTTTAATGACAGTAATGAGTAGAAAGTATTATTTAGTCTGAAGAGTCATTTGCCTGAAAGAATTACATAATTTAAAAGATAATTTAATTCAGGTACCTCCTCACTTTATCACTTCACTGCTCAAATAGACATTCTCTGGGTTCCTTGATTGCATATGAAAAAAATTATTAAAATTGAGCCAAAGGGCTTAACATTGACAACATTTCAAAGAACTTGAGTATGGACTTTAAAACTGAGTAAGAAAATCTCCAAAATACAAAAGGAATCTCTAAAATTAAGGACATGTGACAGGATTATTGGATCCCAGGATAAAGTTTATAATATTTGCTGTAAGGCCCTCTCCCTACTTTTTCAAACAAGTGTTTCAGGAAGTTTTGTTTTTATTTTTATTTTTTTTTAAATATGGAATGATTCATGAATGTACATGTCATCTTTATACAGAAGCCATGGTAATCTCTGTGTCGTTTCATTTTTTGTGTGTGTGTATATATGCTGCTGAAGTTTTGAAGTTTTATTATTATGAAGCTTTACTATTCAAGTTTGTCTGAAATATACTATAGAAAGTATATAAAATTCTGTGCGCAGATGGTGACACTCAAATTGAAGGAAATAACTCCCTGCTATACAACTGAAACTTTCATCTCTGATACCAGGCACTGTTATAGCAATCGTCAAGGTGGTCTGGGGTGTGGCTCTGGTCCTGGCCATAGGTGGAGCCCATAACATGGCTGCTGCTGCCTGTGTTGCTAGAACAGATCCTGACCCTGTGGATTCTACTGGTGTATCCAGAGCAACACAGTCTTCTGGACTCCTTCATTGGGATTCCTTACTCTGCTTCCATGGTTAATCACAGGAATGTGTGTGTGTGCTTAGTCGCTAAGTCATATCTGACTCTTTGTGACCCTATGGACTGTAGCCAGCCAGGCTTCTCTGTCCATCAGATTTCCCGGGCAAGAATACTGGAGTGGGTTGCCATTTTTTTCTCCAGGGAACCTTCCCAGTCCAGAGAATGAACCCATGTCTCCTGTGTCTCTTGCATTGTGGCAGATTCTTTACTCACCGAGTCATTGGGAAGCCAATCACAAGAATAATTCTATCCTTTTTAGGAGCTATGACAGGCTTATCCAAGGTTAACCTGGAAAACATGAAGTTCAAATCTGATATACTTCTCAGCTGATGAAAATAGCCAGGTATGTGTTAAAAATTATAGATGTCTTATCTTTGACACCAATATATTTGTTTTCTAATGTTGATCAATATTTTTCATATGCAACAATTTTAAGTTAATTTTTAATGAACTTATTCAGCATTATTTTGCTATGTTTACATTAACGTGCATGTCTCTGTGGGAAACTGCATTTGGATATTCCCTTTGTTTGCTTTTTTTTTCTGAGACAATCATTTTCGAAAAGAGTATGGCTATGACCATCAGTTCCTTATAACAACATGAGTATAAAAACTGTGTTTATAGGAAGCACTATATTCATATGTAAACACATTAAATGCCATGTCACACAATAATAGCCCTATTTTCTATGACATATGTAGGAAATATCTATCTTTGGCTTGTTTTTCAAAAATTTTGCAGTTAAGTTGTATCTTCAGGTTTGTGCCTTAGGGTCTGTGTAAATGGTTTACTCTGCCTCTCCTATTTCTTGCTCTTCCTTTGAATTTAACAGATAAAGAATACAATGCATACCTTCATCTTTGCTGGGTCTGTTCACATTTTAGTAATGAGATCTACCAGAAAAAGCCCCTGGCTCCCTTCTTGGTAAACAATGTTTCAGCAGGCCAGATCACCACCTTTCATTTGCATTAGGAATATTCATGTTGTTATTTCCCTTCCAATTTGAATAAAACAAAATGACTTTTCTGAATTATCCTAGCTTTCTTCCCCAGGCAAGTGATGAAAAGAAATCTCCATTAATAAGACATTAGTGAGGAGCAGAACATCTGAATATTCCCAGGCATCATCCAGACAGTATTCTCAGATATCAACACATATGGCTAGAAGCACTCCAGATATTTCAAAAAATTTATTATTCCTTGCAGAACTTTCGACATTATAACACTTAACATTATAAGAAGTCCTATTTCATTGTCTCAACAACTGATTTAAAGAATTCTCCTCCAATTATTCCTGTAGAATGGTGGATTTTTCTCAAAGGACCTTGCATAACTGACACATGATCAAGTAATGAATAATAAAAAAGATATTATTCACAAATAAGGGATTGAAATCCTGTAGCTAGATGAGTGGCTGGTACATAGTAAGTGCCTAATAAATATTTTGAACAAATAAATTAAGGACACTGAATAATGTCATAAACCGTCTCCCTGGAATTTCATATTTTACTTTAACAGACGATGAGAAAGTAGGAATATAAACCATCTCCAGAGTCTTGTGCAAATAATGTTATTTCACCCAGAAAGTATTGATTGTCTCATTGTGTGCTCTCAGTAGTGTACTCAGAATGGAACACAGCTTTATAAGAGGAAAAGAGACTTTCTCAGTCCTCACTCAACTGTGCTATGGCTGCAAAGAGATTGAAGATAAGAATTATATGACTCTGAATATACAGGTAGGGTAGATCAAAACTACTTTTTAATCTATAATGGACTAGATGTACAAATTCACCTATGTAAATCTATGCTACTTTTCAAAAGATTCTATTTGCATTTCATCTTGGAGCTAGGTTTCTGTCGACTAGATCACTGTGTCTTCCCCATTCAGCCTTTCCAAGCCAACCTCTTTTGCTTGTCCATCTAGTTTCTAGGCAAAGTCAGCAAGAATGAATGCCTCCAACACTGAATTTAAGTGTTCATTTTAAAGTCTAACCTGACTCATGGCCTCTGCTAAGAGAGAACCTGTTTTTTCACAAGTGAAAAGTATTTTTTATCTCCATCACACACTCTCCTTATAGTTGCCTTCAGGACAGAATTACATACGTGCACAAATAATTATGTGTTCCCCATGTTGATACCCAGCAGCCTTGGGAGGACACCTCACTCCAGACCCCCAGGACAACTGTGAGAGCAATAGAACACTGAGGAAGACAGAGCAGTGTGGGGGAAGATGGATGGAGGCACCCTCAGACCTCTACTTAGGCTGATGAAAGAGGAACCCTACTTTGGAACAAATTTGACACACTGTGATAGAGAAAAGCAAAAAAATCCTGCCCAATCTCTGCAGAAAGATCAATCTTAATAGTTTTACTGAGGTGTAATTGATATGCAGAAAAACTGCATATGCTTAAAGGACTGGGTACCCTTTGATGAATTTTGACATATGACTAAACCTGTGACACTGTCATCACAGTCAAGGTGATAAACATATCCGTCAGCTCCAAAAGATTCCTCCTGCCCTTTCCTTTCTCTTATTGTTATTGAGGTAGGTATACTCAACATGAGATCTATATTTTTAACAAACTTCTGAGCATACAAGACAGTATTGCTAACTACAGGCGCAATGCAGTGTAGCAGATCTCTGGAAGTTACTCATCTTGTATAACTGAAACTTTATACATTTTGGGTAGCAACTCCTCGTTTCTCCCTCCCTCCCCAGCCCTTGACTACCTCCATTCCACTCTATTTTATGAGCTGATTATGAGATGCCTCATATAAGTCACAGTCCTTCTGTGACTGACTTGTTTCACTTAGCAATTAAATGTCCTCCAGATTCAACCATGTTGTCACAAAGGCAGAATTTACTTCTTTTTTAATGTGTGTGTATTCTTAGGCATTCAGTCATGTCTGACTCTGTGATCCTTTGGACTGTAGCCTCCTAGGCTCCTCTGTCCATGGAATTTTTCAGGCCAGAATACTGGGGTGGGTTGCCATTTCCTTCTCCAGAGGATCTTCCTGATCCAAGGATCAAACCCATGTCTCCTGTGGTCCTGCATGGCAAATAGATTCTTTACCCACTGAGCCATCAGGGAAGCCCTTATTTTTCAGGGCTGACTAATATTCCACTGTATATCTATACTGCATTGTCTTAATACACTCATCCATCAATAGACATTTGGATTTCTTCTGTGGCATTACTATTGTTAATAATGCTTCTTTAAACGTGGGAGTGCAGATATCTTTTCCAGATCCTAATTTCAATTCTTTTGACTACATACCTGGTTATGTGCCCAAAAGTGGGATTGTTGGGTTATATATTAGTTCCATTTTTATGTTTTTGAACAACTGTCATACTACAACATTTTATATTACCAAAAACAGTATATGAAGCTTCCAATATCTCCACATTTTTTGGTTCTAGTGGTAAAGAATCTGCCTGCTGATCCAGGAGATGTAAGAGACATGGGTTTGATCCCTGGGTAGGGAAGATCCCCGTGAGGAGGACATGACAACCCACTCTAGTATTCTTACCTGGCGAATCCCATGGACAGAGGAGATTGGAGGGCTACAGTCCATAGAGTTGCAAAGAGTCGGACATGACTGGAGCAGCACACAAGAAGAGCAAATACATAAGCCAATGTTTTATTCTATAAAAAGGTTGTACATTTTCCTAAAATAACAAAAAGAAGCATAATTTCAGATAAAAGTACAGGTGCTTTTATAGTGGCATTTAAATATCCATTATGAAACATTGAAGGAATATTTCCCTTGGGGAGAGAAATTATATAAAAAATACATAAGCATTTTGGCAGAATTCTTACTTTAGTTAAATTATCTGCCCGTGCACTTATAAACCCACGTGAGGAGTCAGCATTCTGTAGAAATTCCATAAAACCAGGTCTAGGAATTTTCACTATCTTGCTTTGATGCAGTTTTGAAAACATACTAAAGATTTATTACTGGAGTCTTATGACTTTAGTTTAAGAAGCCTAACCTGAAAGAAAAATAAAATCTAGCCTATGAGAGTCTCTTTGATAAAATCAAATGAGCTTAAGAAAGTTTTCTTATGCAAATTACATATTTTGGGCTTTGGGGGAATTAGTGTTAAAGAACCTGCTTGCCATTGCAGGAGTTGTTAAGAGACTCGAGTTTGATCCCTAAGTCAGAAAGATCTCAAGGAGGAGGGCATGGCAACCCACTCCTGTATTCATATTTGGAGAATCCTATGGACAGAGGAGCCAGGCAGGCTACGGACATAGAGTAGCAAAGAGTCAGACACAGCTGAAGCGACTTAGCACACACACATATTATGTAAATTGGCATGAATTACCAGCTCAGCACCTTCCTATGATTTGCCCACCACTGCTGCTGCTATTAAGTCGTGTCAGTCGTGTCTGACTCTGTGCGACCCCATAGACGTCTGGCAGCCCACCAGGTTCCCCTGTCCCTGAGATTCTTCAGGCAAGAACACTGGAGTGGGTTGCCATTTCCTTCTCCAGTGCATGAAAGTGAAAAGTGAAAGTAAAGTCGCTCAGTCATGTCCGATTCTCAGCAACCCCACGGACTGCAGCCTACCAGGCTCCTCCATCCATGGGATTTTCCAGGCAAGAGTACTGGAGTGGGGTGCAGGCCCTGGGAAAAGTGATATTCAGACTGAGGACACTTGTTCCTTGATTTTCCATTAAACCTTCGATTTCTGACACCTTGTGCCTCTACAGCAACTACTTTGGTGGCCTAGGCTGTGGCTACGGCTACGGCTAAGGCAGGTGTGGCTTTGACAGGTGTCACCCAACTTGCTGAGGCAGATACTGGTCCTATTGATTTTACTGAGAAGCTTCTAGAGACATTCCAGGACTCCTGTGTTCCCTGACTCCACTTTCTGAGTTCTTCTTAGGAAATAGATATTATTTCATTTCCAGGCTACTAGGAAGGAAAGAATCCTTGAAATTTTACTATATCATTTCAGTTGACTAATCATCTGAAATATCGTGTATTATCAAACAAAATATTTCTCCTGCTACTGTATTACAATTATTACTCTGAGTATGAGAAGAGACTCACTTCAGTCACTCAGTCATGTCCAAATCTTTGGGACCCCATGAACTGAAGTATGCCAGGCCTCCCTGTCCATCATCAACACCCGGAGTCCACCCAAAACCATGTTCATTGTGTCGGTGATGCCATCCAACCATCTCATCCTCTGTCGTCCCCTTCTTCTCCTACCTTCAATCTTTCCAGGCATCAGGGTCTTTTCAAATGAGTCAGCTCTTTGCATCCGGTGACCAAAGTATTGCAGTTTCAGCTTCAACATCAGTCCCTCCAATGAACACTCAGGACTGATCTCCTTTAGGATGGACTGGTTGGATCTCCTTGCAGTCCAAGGGACTCTTAAGAGTCATCTCCAACACCACAGCTCAAAAGCATCAATTTGGCTCTCAGCTTTCTTTATAGTCCAACTCTCACATCCATATATGACTACCAGAAAAACCATAGGCTTGACTAGATGGACCTTTGTTGGCAGAGTAATGTCTCTGCTTTTTAATATGCTAGGTTTAATATGTCTAGGTTGGTCATAGCTCATGGTCATGGTCATGGTCATGGTCATGGTCAATTTCATGGATGCAATCACCATCTACAGGGATTTTGGAGCCCAGAAAAATAAAGTCAGCCACTGTTTCCACTGTTTTCCCATCTATTTGCCATGAAGTGATGGAACTGGATGCCATGATCTTAGTTTTCTGAATGTTGAGCTTTAAGCCAACTTTTTCACTCTCTTCTTTCACTTTCATCAAGAGGCTCTTTAGTTCTTCTTCATTTTCTGCCATAAGGGTGGTGTCATCTGTATATCTGAGGTTATTGATATTTCTCCCAGCAATCTTGATTCCAGCTTGTGCTTTCTTCAGCCCAGTGTTTCTCATGATGTACTCTGCATAGAAGTTAAATAATCAGGGTGACAATATACAGCCTTGACTTACTCCTTTTCCTATTTGAAACCAGTCTGCTGTTCCATGTCCAGTTCTAACTGTTGCTTCCTGACCTGTATACAGGTTTCTCAATAGGCAGGTCTGGTGGTCTGGTATTCCCATCTCTTGAAGAATTTTCTACAGTTTATTTTTATCCTCACAGTCAAAGGCTTTGGCATAGTCAATAAAGCAGAAATAGATGCTTTTCTGGAACTCTCTTGCTTTTTCCATGATCCAGCATATGTTGGTAATTTGATCTCTAGTTCCTGTGCCTTTTCTAAAACCAGCTTGAGCATCTGGAAGTTCATGGTTCATGTATTGCTGAAGCCTGGCTTGGAGAATTTTGAGCATTACTTTACTAGTGTGTGAGATGAGTGCAATTGTGCAGTAGTTTGATCATTCTTTGGCATTGCCTTTCTTTGGCATTGGAATGAAAACTGACCTTTTCCAGTCTGTGGTCACTGTTGAGTTTTCCAAATTTGCTGGCATATTGAGTGCAGCACTTTCACAGCATCATCTTTTAGAATTTGAAATAGCTCAACTGGAATTCCATTGCCTCCACTAGCTTTGTTCATAGTGATGCTTCCTAAGGCCCACTTGACTTCACATTCCAGGATGTCTGGCTCTTAGTGACTGGGAGTGATCACACCTTCATGATTATCTAGATCGTGTAGATCTTTTTTGTACAGTGCTTCTGTGTGTTCTTGCCACCTCTTCACTCATTGGAAAAGACTCTGAGTCTGGGCAAGATCGAAGGCAAAAGGAGAAGAGGGTGGCAGAGGATGAGATGGTTAGATAGCATCACCAACTCAATGGACATGAAGCTGAGCAAACTCCAGTAGCCCGTGGTGTTGGCCCAGATGGTAAAGAATCTGCCTGCAATGCAGGAGACCCAGGTTTCATCCCTGGGTCAGGAATATCCCCTGGAAAAGGAAATGGTAACCCACTCCAATATTCTTGCCTGGAGAATTCCGTGAACAGAGGAACCTAGTGGGCTACAGCCCATGCAGTCGGAAAAGAATTGGATACAACTGAGTGACTAATACTTTCACTTTCACCTTCCAGGAGATAGTGAAGGACAGGGAAGCCTGGAGTGCAGTCCATGGGATCACAAAGAGTTTGACACAACTTAGCAACTGAACAACAAACACAAAAATCCTTCATGCGGGAAAAAAAAATTCCATCTTCAATAAAATCTTCTGTATTGACAACATTGCATGTTTACATGACTTTTTTTATATCTGTTGCATGCACAAGTGTGAGAGTGTTATTGTGACAAAAACATTGTCTTCCTCCATATGTTAAGAAGTTGAAACCTAAGAATAAGTTATTTCTAAATGAAACTTGCTTTTAATAAAACTGTACTCACTGCAACCATTTACACATTATCATATTAAAACAATAGCCCACAAGCTAAGATTTGAAATAATGTGTAAACTCCACAACAGTGCTCTTATACCCTGTCACCATATTCTGTGTACTCATGTGTTTGGCCATTTCCTTCTTTTATATATTTGGATATTTAGGACTATACTTCTTGGTGGTATGCTTGGACTTTCCACTTCACATTCTTTAAATTATCCTCTATGTCCCATCTCTGAGTGACAGTAGCACAGAGTAGGTCTGCACATTATTTTTGTCATTGAGAATCTCTAGAAAGTACCACCCCATTACCACATCAGCACAGCAGGCATTAGAAATTAAATAACTGCTTTTGCAGAACAGTAGTTTTGAATTTTATATTTTCAAATTCTATGTTGAAGCTATTAAACTTATTTTTATATTGAATGCAACCTTCCTTCAGACTCTATCAGGAAACAAAATCAGAATAATATAATTTCAACATTAATCTGTTGAAGACTCATTTTGACTTGACATTTTGTTTCGTTTAAACTTTCATTTAAAATTATAAACTTTTCCTCAAATTACTGGTAAGGGCAAAGCCATTTTAACAATATGAAATATCAATATGTTGTGTGATGCAGATATTATTAAGACTAATATAGAATTGCAAAATTAAATTTATTCTAAAAACTGGGTCATACGATTCAATAAGAACATTTATGGTTTGCCATAAAGTACTAGAAGTCAGGTCTCACTTTCTCAGTATGAAAAATGTTTTAATTCATGTATCCTCTAGTATAATGGAGTGTTCTCAAATGGCTTTCTAAAAATATTACAGTGATGATGTTATGAAAGAAAAATCAAATAATAGTAAGAACACACAGCACCACTGATGACATTTACATGGCTCCAGCACCAAAGGTAGTGCCTGGCAGTTATAAGAAATCAAGTTCTTTTCATTTCTGGATTTTTTAAATGAATAAACAGAAAATAAATGAATCAATGAATAAGGCTGACAATTCTTTGTTAATACTTTATGTGACTTTGAAGTTGTTTTAAAATTGAGAGTTTAATTTTAAAATAAAGAGCATGTGAAAAAAACATGGCTATTCAAATTTATATATATTTATCTTTCTCCAGAGCCTCAACACTCAAATAATTCTATTTCATCCAATTGGTATCATTCATATCCTTCCCAGGGAAACCTCGGAGGGAAAGGTGAATTCAGTAGCTGTGGGAGAGAAGAGGGTTTGTACTCCACCATCTTACCTTACCTTCCAAAGGCCATGAAAACCTGGAAGACATGTGCAAAATATCAAATCACTCTCTGATGATTCTGATGAAAGAATTGCATTATGTGTTTAAAATTGTCTAATAGAATAAGCTAAAATTACTTTTTATACCTAGATTGAAAACGTCATCAGCTATCTCATATGTTCTCGATACCCTTCTTAAGTGATACTGTGAAAGCACCGTTGCTTCAGTAGATTTCAGCCACAAATACTACCTCTCCTTTTTAGTTCACATTAAGATATAACCAGGGGCTTCCCAGGTGGCTGGTAAAGAATCTCCCTGCTAATACAGGAGATACAAGAGATGCAAGCTTGATCTCTGGGTTAGAAAGATCTCCTGGAGGAGGATATGACAATCTACTCCAGTATTCTTGTCTGAAGAATCCCATGACAGACGATCCTGGTGGGTTGCAGTTCATGGGGTCACAAAGAGTCAGATATGACTAAGTGACTGAACATGCACAGATATAACCAACGTTGGCAAGAAAAACAAAACCCAGCTGAGTTATAAAAAGTAAATATTCAATTAAACATGAAAACCTGGAGCATACTCTCCTATAAACAAGAAATATTTCTCTGTATGCAGCAAGAACATCCAGTGGATTCCTAAGCATAACAACTATCTTATGATACAAAAGGGCCCTCTGATACTGATAAGTTAACCTATACATGCATCTTTCAGAGACAACCCAGAAAAGTAAGAGGAAACCCTAGGAACCTCACAGTGATGAAGAAGATTAAAGAGAAAACAACTCCACCAGCATCATTAAACTGAGACTTTCTAATTTTCCACGTCTATTTCAATAAGATTTAATCATACTGTGCAGATGAATGCATAAAATGCCATCTATTTCTACTAATAAATAGATTAAAAGCTTTCTGGATGTCAAACCATGATAAATTAATGAAAAAATAATATATAATATAAAATAAATGCTAATGTCATAGGTAAACATCAACTGCATGAAATATGATCAAACATACATTGAATAAAATCATATTGAAAGAACGGGTGTATTAATAGTAGGAGAGAAATGTATTTGTAGTTAGTCAATTAGTCAATGCCATTAGTCAATGAAAAACATTTTGGTGTGAAAAATCCTTTGCTGTAACTGAAAACAGTTCTTAAATTTTATAGACATATAACTTCAATAACTTTCCATTTCCAACTGTCTACTGCATATCTGATTATGTACTGGAAGTTAATATTCTTCAAATGGAAATAGGGAGGAAAACCACAGTAAGGTCTTATATGTTTCATGGAGTTATATAGAGCCTTATCCACGATATTAAATATATATTTTATGTAGGTCACATCCAGTAGTCATGCACAGATGTGAGTTGAACCATAACAAAGCCTGAGTGCTGAAGAATTGATGCTTTCAAACTGTGGTGCTGGAGAAGACTCTTGAGAGTCCCTTGGACTGCAATGAGATCAAACCAATCAAACTTAAAGGAAACCAACCCTGAATATTCATTGGAAGGACTGATAACAAAGCTGAAACTCCACAATTTTGACCACCTAATGTGAAGAGCCAACTCACTGGAAAAGACCCTGATGCTGGGAAAGATGGAAGGCAAAAGGAGAAGGGGACAAAAGGATGAGATGGTTAGATAGCATCACTGACTCAGTGAACATGAATTTGAGCAAACTGCAGCGACTAAGCCACAGCACACCAGGAGATAGTGAAGGACAAGGAAACCTGGAGTCCTTGGGATCTCAAAGAGACAAACATGACTTAAGGACTGAACACCAAATGTAGGTCACATAGAATGGATGAAAGTGTTCAAAATAGAATAGAATCTTCCCTTGATACAAGTGACTAGATCTCAAGAACCCAGGCACTGTTATCAAGAATTCATGGCTTGGGGAACTTACGTCACATAATGAAAGAAATAGAGATTCATGAGAAGCTCTATTGTAAATTAACCTGAAATATGAGGTCAACATTGTCTGTGGTTAATCCCATCTATTACTGATTTTGTATAAAACATCCTTTGCAGATGGTGACATTCAAAGTCAGGAAATTCATTTTCTGCTCCTCAATGAAACCTTCCACTAATAACAACCATCTTAGCAGCAACTACTATGGCAGTCTGGGCTACAGGTACAATAGGCTGAAATGGAATGATAAAACTTTAAAAATAATTTAAGAATTTCTAGCAATAATGAATCTAGGTAACTATCAGTTCAGTTCAGTCCAGTTCAGTAGCTCAGTCCTGTCCGACTATTTGCAACCCCATGAATTGCAGCACACCAGGCCTCCCTGTCCATCACCAACTCCCGGAATTCACTCAAATTCACGTACACGAGTCAGGGATGCCATCCAGCCATCTCATCCTCTGTCGTCCCCTTCTCCTCCTGCCCCCAATCCCTCCCAGCATCAGGGTCTTTTCCAATAAGTCAACTCTTCACATGAGGTGGCCAAAGTATTGGAGTTTGAGCCTCAGCATCAGTCCTTCCAATAAACACCCAGGACTAGTCTCCTTTAGGATGGACTGGCTGGATCTCCTTGCAGTCCAGGGGACTCTCAAGAGTCTTCTCCAACACCACAATTCAAAAGCATCAATTCTTCAGTGCTCAGCCTTCTTCACAGTCCAACTCTCACATCCATACATGACCACAGGAAAAACCATAGCCTTGACTAGACGAAACTTTTTTGGCAAAGTAATGTCTCTGCTTTTTAATATTCTGTCTAGGTTGGTCATAACTTTCCTTCCAAGGAGCAAGCATCTTTTAATTTCATTGCTGAAATCACCATCCACAGTGATTTTGGAGCCTAGAACAATAAAGTCAGCCACTATTTCCACTGTTTCCCCATCTCCATTCTTCACTTCAGTGTAAGTCCTTGAGTAGGTCTGAGTGAGTTTACTATTTTGTATGCAACTTATATTTTATTTATGAACCTATTCTCTATCCATCAGTTCTAATATCTCACATGGACTATAACCACTTTATTTTATAGTTACTATTTTATTAGTTTATAATATATTTTATATTCATGTTTTATAACTATATATAAATGGTTTACAACCTTTAAAAATTATGAATCATTATATTATATACTTGCAAGTTATATACCTATAAGTTATGCAATATAATAGTTTGAACAACACTTCAATTTAAAAATTAAAAATAAAAGATCCTGTACCATGCAGTTGGTAACATTCAATCTGAGGAACAGATTCCCTCTTCTTGACTGAACCTTTCATTTCTGTCACCAAGAGTCATAATGGCAACCTCTATGGTGCTCTATCTCTGCTTATGGGCCATTCATACTACAGCACAGTATTTTTGTCCTATGAGTTGTATTTAGGTCCTTCCTGAGTAGCTTGATCCACTGCATTCCTCTTGTGTTCTGTAACTCAACCTCCTGTCACATCAGACAGCTTCACTTCTGACTACTGGGGAAAAAGTAACACAGATTCAACATGCACCATTTTGATTAACCAAAACCAAAAGAGTGTCTTTAAATTTATAGAAAAATATTATTTTTATCTTGTATGTGTATGTGTGTTAGTCACTCAGTTGTGTCCAACTCTTTGCAACCCCAAGGACTGTAAGCTCCTCTGTCCATGGGATTCTCTAGTCAAGAATACTAGAATGGTTAGCTATTCTCTTCTCCAGGAGAACTTTCTAACCCAGGGATCAAACTCTGGTATCCTACATTGGCAGGCAGTCTTTACCATCTGAGCCACTAGGGAAGTCCTACTTTTATCTTGTATTAAAATTATTTTTTTCATCAATATTATATTTGTATTAATTTCCACTCCATCATTTCCCCCTTTTTAAATGTATATGTGTGTGCAGCATGGTGGCTCAGTGGGTAAAAGAATCTACCTGCAATGTAGGAGACACAGGAGACATGGGTTTGATTCCTGGGTCAGGAAGATCCCCTGGGGAAGAGCATGGCAACCCACTCCAGTATTCTTACCTGGAGAATTCCATGGACAGACAAGCCTCAAGGGCTACAGTCCACAGAGTTGCAAAGAGTCAGGCACGATTGAAGCAATGAGTCCAAGTGTGAGCATGAGTCCAAGTATGTGAAAGAGAGGAAAAGAGACAGAGAAGAATAGAGACATGGGAGAAAAACAGGGAAAAGAGCCAAAGGACAAACACTGACCTGGGATGTCTCCTAAGGTTTTGATGTCCTGGAAAACTCAAAGATCTGAGCATCAGTTCTTTTTATCTAAGGCCATGTGTATCCAGGCTTCATGTGATTCAGCAGCCACTGCTTTATCTGATGTTGCTACTGATTTACATTCATATGCTAAATTTTAAATGAAACTTTTGCTCACCAAAATAACCCTTTTTCCTATCACCATATTTAAAACCCTTGCCTTTGTCTATTTCTTTATACCTTAGTTTTGGCTGAATTGCAGTAAACTGTTTTCCGAAAAGAAGTAACTTGCTCTTCTCACCTAACATGCTTCTATTTATCCTCTACATGTCATTCACAAAATAGTTCACAAAGCACCCTGTGTCTGATGGCTACTGATTCATTGCCTGAAGGTTGATGTTCAAATTCTTCAGGAAGCATCTGCCCACGGTTCACCATCTCAGCTGGACAGTCTTCAATGCACTGAATAACTGCCTCTCTCTTATACTGCTGCTCCACAGTTTTGTGGTTCCACAGTTTCCCTTTGAAATCCCAAAAATGAATGTGCCCACTTATTATGTTGTTTTTTTGTTTGTTTGTTTGTTTTCTTAAGAAGACTAATGACATTGGGAAATGATAAAAAAAAAACACAAACAAAAATAGGATTTTATTAAATATGTCAGACAAGCAAAAGATGATTTTGATTAAATAGACTTTTCTTTACATTTTTTTAAGAAATTAATATATTTTGCCCCAAAACTGTTTAGGCATCATTATATATGAAAAGTAAATACTATCATTGCAATTCTAATTGACTAACATAGATGTCAAGCATCATTTTGAAACCTGAAAATCAGTCATAATTATTTGAAGAAATGTGAAATGTTTCAATAATGTCAGAGATACATTTGACCCATTGAAGAAAATAATGATCATTTTTCAATTTCAAAAGAAAAAAGCCATTTTTTTCTTTTTTCTGGAAGTGTGGCTAACATCCTTCTGCCGTTTCTAGCATCTCATGGATGGGAAAGCAAGTGACAAAAGGAGACACTGGAACAGTTGCTGTTGTTCAGTCACTAAATCATGTCTTTCTCTGTGACACTGTGGATTGCAGCATGACAGATTCCTGGGTCGTCCACTATCTCCTAGAGTTTGCATAAATTCATTTCTGAGTCAGTGATTCTATCTAACCATCTCACCCTCTTGTGCCCTCTTCTCCTTTTGTTGGTCAAACTTTCCCAACATCAGAGTCTTTTCCAATGAGTTGACTCTTCATATCAGGTGGCCAAAGTATTGGAGCTTCAGTTTCAGCAACAGTCCTTCCAATGAATATTCAGGGTTGACATCCTCTAGGATTAACTGTTTTGTTCTCTTTGGAGTTAAGACACTCCGAAGAGCTTCTCCAGCATCACAGTTGGAAAGCATCAGTAATATAATGTCTTAAAAATGGTCGACACATAGTTGTTAACAAATAATAACAGCTGAGTGGTTGAAAAAGCTGAAAAATCTATTTCCCTCAGAGGTTCCATATAATTTAAATTAGAAAGAATTTTCCATTAACCTGCAGCTAAACAGAGGTAGATAAATACTTACCAAAATATCAGGAATCTCATTTTAGGTTAGTCTTTGTTTGGGTTAAGCCAGTCAGACTTTTCCTAATAGCCTAGGGCCAAAAAAAAAAAAAAATCTCTATGGTGAAATATTAATACAATATCATTCTGGATACTCTAAAATTTTTTATCAAATGTTGAGTTCATGGAATGCTATCAATTCAGTTCAGTCTCTCAGTCGTGTCCGACTCTTTGCCACTCCATGAATCACAGCACGCCAGGCCTCCCTGTGCATCACCAACTCCCGGAGTCCACAGAAACTCACGTCCATTGAGTCAGTGATGCCGTCCAGCCATCTCATCCTCTGTCGTCCCCTTCTCCTCCTGCCCCCAATCCCTCCCAGCATCAGAGTCTTTTCCAATGAGTCAACTCTTCACATGAGGTGTCCAAAGTATTGGAGTTTCAGCTTCAGCATCAGTCCTTCAAATGAACATCCAGGACTGATCTCCTTTAGAATGGACTGGTTGGATCTCCTTGCAGTCTAAGGGACTCTCAACAGTCTTCTCCAACACCACAGTTCAAAAGCATCAATTCTTCAGCACTCAGCTTTCTTCACAGTCCAACTCTCACATTCATACATGACCACTGGAAAAACCAGACTTGACTAGATGGACCTTTGTTGGCAAAGTAATGTTTCTGCTTTTGAATATGTTATCTAGGTTGGTCATAGCTTTCCTTCCAAGGAGGAACTGTCTTTTAATTTCATGGCTGCAATCACCATCTGCAGTGATTTTGGAGCCCCAAAAATAAAGTCTGACACTGTTTCCACTGTTTCCCCATCTATTTCCCAGGAAGTGATGGGACCAGATGCCATGATCTTTGTTTTCTGAATGTTGAGCTTTAAGGCAACTTTTTCACTCTCCACTTTCACTTTCATCAAGAGGCTTTTTAGTTCCTCTTCACTTTCTGCCATAAGGGTGGTGTCATCTGCATATCTGAGGTTATTGATATTTCTCCCGGCAATCTTGATTCCAGCTTGTGCTTCTTTCAGTCCAGCGTTTCCAATGATGTACTCTGCATATAAGTTAAATAAGCAGGGTGACAATATACAGTCTTGACATACTGTGGAATGCTATAAGACAACACAAAAGAATCAGCCAACAGCATAAGGAAATCAGAAGGTAAGCCATATATTGGACTTTGAAACAAGAAATGTAAAAACTGTCATAATTAATTCATACAAGAAACAACATAAAATTTCAAAATTTGTGGTACATTGAACAAAGTTACCAAAGAATCCATTTTAAATACTAGATCTTAAAGAAAAAAAAAAGCAAATGCATGCTCTTAAGAACTCAATAGCCTTGCTACTGGAAATCTGAATTAGTAAACTAAAAGAGAGTTGATGAAACCTATTCAACTAAATTAAAGACAGAAAACTTGTGATATTAAATACAGAAGAGTGTATAAAGGACATGTCAAACCTCACAGAACAGTAAAACTTTCATATAACTGATATTTGGCAGAAGAGGAAAAGATAAAGCAGAAGCCATTTTTTAAAAGAAAGCAACGCATAACTTTACAAAACCAATGAACAATACCACTTCACATATTCTAAAAGCTCTGCACTACCAAGAGGGAAAAATACAATTAAAATCATAAAATAAAAATCACACAATAAAATCACATAACCCAAGAGCTGAAAGTTAAACACAAAGCCAAAATCAGCATAGTTAGAGAAATAGACATATTACCCATAAAATGTATCAGTAATTAAAGAATCCTCATCAGAAACAAAGGAAGTGAGGATATTTTAAGAAAAGGTGGATTACAAATAACTATTTATAATTTCATGCAGTCAAAAGTATCTTACAAAAAAATAAAAATAGAAGTCTCTTAACCAATAAATAGTAAGACAATTTATTTTTATCAAGTATTAATTGCAAAAAGCAAAACAGTTGTTTAGGCAGAAAGGAAAAGATCCAAACAAAAACATAGACACAAACAAAAGTAAAACTAATAGAAAAATAAATACTGATTGTGCACAAATAATAATAATGATCTTTCGAGATTTAAATATATAGAAAATGAGATTCATGACAAGTATACTATAAAAAACTACATATAAAAATAATTGACTCTAAAGCCCTAGACTTGTTGATGTTCAGTTGTTCAGTCATGTCCCACTCCTGGAGACCCCATGGACTGCAGCACGCCAGGCTTCCCTGTCCTTCACCATCTCCCAGAGCTTGCTCAGACTCATGTCCATTGAGTCGGTGATAGCATCAAACCATCTCACCCTCTGTCATCCCCTTCTCCTCCTGCCTTCAATCTTTCCCAGCATCAAGGTCTTTTCTAATGAGTCAGCTCTTAGCATCAGTTGGCCAAAGACTGGAGCTTCAGAGTCAGCCCTTCCAATGAATATTCAGGATTGATTTCCTTTAGGATTGACTGGTTTGATCTCCTTGCAGTCCAAGGGACTCTCAAGAGTCTTATATTTCAAAAGAAAGTTAATATGTCAATAAAGCTGAAAAAGAAGAAAAATGCAAAGTGCATTGAGAAGCAGCAAAAAAACCGCAGGTAAAAAGATGGAAATTTGGAAAATTATTTGGTGGGCTCTTTCATAACACAGAAATTCCAATTATAGGCATAAATCAAAAAAGTATGCTTATTTTGATAGATAAATTCAGTTCAGTTCAGTCGCTCAGTCGTGTCCAACTTCTTGTGGCCCCATGAATTGCAGCACGCCAGGCCTACCTGTCCATCATCATCTCCCGGAGTTCACTCAGACTCACGTCCATTGAGTCAGTGATGCCATCCAGCCATCTCATCCTCTGTCGTCCCCTTTTCCTCCCACCCCCAACCCCTCCCAACATCAGAGTTTTTTCCAATGAGTCAACTGTTTGCATGAGCTGGCCAAAGTACAGGAGTTTCCGATTTAGCATCATTCCTTCCAAAGAACACCCAGGGCTGATCTCCTTTAGAATGGACTGGTTGGATCTCCTTGCAGTCCAAGGGATTCTCAAGAGTCTTCTTCAACACCACAGTTCAAAAGCATCAATTCTTCGGCACTCAGCTTTCTTCACAGTCCAACTCTCACATCCATACATGACCACTGGAAAAACCATAGCCTTGACTAGACGAACCTTTGTTGGCAAAGTAACGTTTCTGCTTTTCAACATGCTATCTAGGTTGGTCATAACCTTTCTTCCAAGGAGTAAGCATCTTTTAATTTCATGGATGTGATCACTATCTGCAGTGATTTTGGAGCCCCCAAAAATAAAGTCTGACACTGTTTCCACTGTTTCCCCATCTATTTCCCAGGAAGTGATGGGACCAGATGCCATGATCTTTGTTTTCTGAATGTTGAGCTTTAAGCCAACTTTTTCACTCTCCTCTTTCACTTTCATCAAGAGGCTTTTTAGTTCCTCTTCACTTTCTGCCATAAGGGTGGTGTCATCTGCATATCTGAGGTTATTGATACTTCTCCCAGCAATCTTGATTCCTGCTTGTGCTTCCTTCAGCCCATCATTTCTCATGATGTACTCTGCATAGAAGTTAAATAAGCAGGGTGAAAATTTACAGCCTTGAGGTACTCCTTTTCCTATTTGGAACCAGTCTGTTGTTCCATGTCCAGTTCTAACTGTTGCTTCCTGACCTGCATATAGGTTTCTCAAGAGGCAGATCAGGTGTTCTGGTATTCCCATCTCTTTCAGAATTTTCCACAGTTTATTGTGATCCACACAGTCAAAGGCTTTGGCATAGTCAATAAAGCAGAAATAGATGTTTTTCTGGAACTCTTGCTTTTTCCATGATCCAGCGGATGTTGGCAATTTGATCTCTGGTTCCTCTGCCTTTTCTAAAACCAGCTTGAACATCTGGAAGTTCATGGTTCACGTATTGCTGAAGCCTGGCTTGGAGAATTTTGAGCATTACTTTACTAGCGTGTGAGATGAGTGCAATTGTGTGGTAGTTTGAGCGTTCTTTGGCATTGCCTTTCTTTGGGATTGGAATGAAAACTGAAGGCCAGGCAAATCTTTTCTGTAAAGAGTGTGTGTGTGCGTACTAAGTTGCTTCAGTAGTGCCTGACACTCTGTGGCCCACCAGGCTCCTCTGTTCATGAAATTCTCCAGGCAAGAATACTGGAGTGGGTTGCTTTGCCCTCCAGAGGATCTTTCCCACTCAGGGATTGAACCCGAGTCTCTCTCATCTCCTGCATTGGCAGGCAGGTTCTTTACCACTAGTACCACTCAAAAATATTTCAGATTTTGTGGGCTGTATGATCTATATCTCCATTATTCAACTCTGCCACTGCAGCAAGAAAACAGCCACAGACCCGACATAAACGAATGGATATGGATACTTTCCAATAAAACATTACCAAAGCAGATGGTGATCAGACTTTGTGGATCCATGGGTTAGATTATTATTTAGCAGAACGTGTTCTTTCCCCTCTCACATCTGAGGTTATCTGCCAATATCACTCAGTCCGGCTTTACAATGAACAAAATGTATTTTCCTGACCCTTGCCATTGGGTTTAACCATGCTATTTACATTGGCAGTGTGCTGTCATAGGCATGCCTTGAACATAGGCATACGAACACATGGCTGAACTTTCTTCATGCTCTACCTTTTTCCCTGGGGAAGATGTCCCGAGAATCTGTGAGTCCAAGGAGAATGAAGAAGGAATGCAGAAGCCTTGAAATCAACACACAATTTGAGCCAAATCCACATGATGTTGGCCAAATCCCAGCCAATCTACAAACACAGTATGTTTGTATGTTTAGTCACTAAGTCATGTGTGATTCTTTTGTGACCCCATGGACTGTAGCTCACCTGGCTCCTCTGTCCATGGGGCTTCCCAGCAAGAGTACTGGAATGGGTTGCCAGTTCCTTCTCCAGGGGATCTTCTTGACCCAGAAATCAAAATCATGTCTCTTGCATTGGCAGGCAGATTCTTTACTACTGAGCCACTAGGGAAACCGTAAAAACACACTAATAAGACATAAATGTCAATGTTATATGATACTAAGATTTGAGGGATTTTTTTAAAGCAAATTATCACAGCAATAATTAGCAAGTCTTAGACTCATGCATAAATGTACCAAGAGACGTGTACAAGATTGTCTGTAGCAGCACTGTTTGTAAAAAGTTGTTAAAAATTCAAAACAATATAAATGAACATCAAGAGTAGAGATAAAGGAATTGTGGTATATTTGCACATTGACATTTTATACAGCAGAGAGAATTAACACAGAAACAAAATGTATGCATAAAGAAAAAAGATTATGTGAATCAAAAGCAGTCAGATTGAAAGTCTTATTTGTGTGATTCCATTTGCATAAGTTTCAAAAATTGGCAAAATAAATTCATGGTTTTAGATATCAGGAATGGTTACACTTATGGGCTGGTACTGAATGAAAAGGGGTATAAGGACAGTCATTGGAGATATTAGTGTTGTATGATTTTTAACTGCTGATTAAACAGCTATGCTTTCAATATTCATTGAGTTCTACCCTTATGATTTATGTTATGAATCTGGATGTTATAAAATATACATGATTAGAGGTTTTCTTATTAAAGAGCATAAAATGAGTTGTCAGTCCATGGAAAATAGCAGTATTTTGTAGAAAACATCATCTAGTAGACAAGTCAGTTTCCTCTGAGAACAGATGGAGAATTTAACAGAATTCTGGCATCATACAATTTCCCTTTCAAGGTGCCCCCTCACCCCTTAAAGACAATATAAAATTTCAGATTGTATAATGTATAATTATATATAATTATAATATAAAATAATTATAATAATTATTTAAATATTGTAAATTATAATAAATGTTAGATATTTTAGTAAATATAAACATTTCAAGAAATCCACATTTGGGTAGAACAAGTATTGAAATAAAACAGCTTACAGGAATGCTTGTGTGTGGCATCTCAAGTAATTTGGTAATATTTATCAACTGACCAAACCTAGAGTGAGAAAAGGCTTTGAAATAAGCAAATCTTTTTTAAAAAAAGAACAGACTACTACTTGGTATAGATTTACAGAAAAATTTAGCAGAAGGTAAGAGAGTTCCCATTTATATCCTTATATACCTACCTTCAGCATATGGTGCTATTAATGTATTGCATCAGTGTAATACATTTGTTAGAATTGGGGAGCCAATATTGATACACAATTATTAACTAAAGACTGTAGTGTACTAGGGTACATTGTGTTGTACATTCTGTGAGTTTTGACAAGTGTATAATAATATGTATTCACCATTACTGTATTATGTAATAGCTTCACTGTCCTAAAAATCCCAGTGCTCTACCTATTCATCCATCTTTCGTTACCCTCACCACTGGCAATCACTGATCTATTTACTAGCTCCATAGTTTTGCCTTTTTCAGAATGCCATATAGTTGACTCATGCAGTACATGGTCTGTACAGATTGTCTTCGTAATATGCATTTAATGTTCCCCTATGTCCTCTCATGGCTTGATATCTCATTTCATTTTATTGCTGAATAATATCCACTGTATGGATGTGATAATATCCATTGTATGGATGTAGTAAAATTTGTTTATCCGTTCACCTATTAAAGGACTTCTTGGTTGTTTATGTGTCTTACCATTGTAATTAAAGCCACTGTAAACATCCATGTGCAGGTTTTTGAGTGGACATATGTTTTAAAACCCTTTGAGTAAATACCAAGGAATATAATTGCTAGGTTGCATGACACGAGTATGTTTAGTTTTCAAGAAAACGCCAAACTGTCTTCCAAAGTAGCTGTACCATTTTGCAGTCCCACCAGCAATGAATGAGACTTCCTGGTGCTTCACATTCCTGCCAGAATTTGGCGGCGTCAGTATTTTGGATTTTGCCCATTATAATAGGTGTGTAGTAGTTGTATTAATAATTCTAACATTGTAGCAAAGTAAATTTGGTTATGAAGCCGCCTTCACTTCACCTTATGAATCAAAAGGCTCCTAAAGTTATATAGTGAGAATTTATGTGAAATATGTGATAAACATTGCTTGTGGTTTTCCCCACCCAATACTGAAGGTGTGTAAAAGGTCCTATGCACATGGCCACGTTCAACCCAAGGCATCACTTCCATGTTTTCTCAACTGACCCACCTGCTCCTGACACTATGAGCTTCTGAAGCAATTACCACGGTGGCCTGGGTTACGGCAATGGCCACCTGGGCTGTGGCTCTGACTGTGGCTTTGGAGGGTCTGGATACAGCTGCTGCCATCCATCTTGCTATGGAAGATTCTGGTTCTGTGGCTTCTACTGAGGAGCATCTATTGCTATTCAAATGATTGGACTCCTCCTCTTGTGATTCACTGAGTCTCTTCCAGGGATCTTCATATTGGTTTCTAGTCTCTCTTCAGATAAAGGCCAATCAATCTTAGCCTAAAGTAATGGTAGGCTGGGTAGAGTCTGGGCTCAGTTTGTCATGTTTCACCTTGGTTGATTAAAATCGTCTCGACTATGTTATGACTTGCAGAAGTTTTTTAAGCTATGTTTACATTTTACATCTATGTACATTTTAATTCATGAGTAGAGAAATTCAGGGCATCCCTGGTGGCTCAGATGGTAAAGAATCTGCCTGCAATGCAGGAGACCTGGGCTCAATCCCTAGGTTGGTAAGATCCCCTGGAGAAGGGAATGGCAACCCACTCCAGTCTTCTTGCCTGAAAAATCCCTTGGACAGAGGAGCCTGGTGGGCTACAGTCCATGGAGTCACAAAGAATCGGACACAACTGAGCAACTTTTGCTATCACTAGAGAAATTTAACTTCATTTAAAAATCAGCATCTTCATTGCCACTATTGCTTTATTTTCATTTACTTTTCTTCATCCCCATTAGTTTTAGGTGATTAGGACTGAAGACACTGTGTTATTTGTATTCCCAAAATGATGAATAGTCAAATGATATGATCATCGTTTTTCTTAGGTAACAATAATGTAGTTGTGCACATTCTTGGGTATCTACAGCCACTACTATTATCAATATCTTGATTACACTGAAACTTTATCATCATAACCTAAAATAGTAGCTAATAATTATCTTAATTATTTAATAATACTTTTTCCAACGGTAATCAAATTTTCCCTGATGCTGTTCTGTATCTCTGTTGTTAGCTTTTTCCTGACACTGCATTTTTGGGTTGACAATTCAATGCTGTGCTTCTGTGTGAACTGATTTGTTTTTCCCACTTCAAATATTACTCCACTAAGTCTGCCTTTCCCACAAATCCAACATTAGAAGTAATTCTATTTGATGAGATTTCAGTAAAATACAGCCTTTAAATGAAATTCATTTTTTAAGTTTGAATTTCATAATATTTCAAAATTTCACATAAAATAAGAATATATCAAAATGATTTCAGTCCTTTTTTTCTGAAAAGATGAATAGCAGCAGTCTCTGTCTCATCAAATCAACAATGAGATGGTTCAGTTCAGTTCAGTCACTCAGTCATGTCCGACTCTTTGTGACCCCATGGACTGCAGCACACCAGGCCTCCCTGTCCATCACCAACTCCAGGAGTTTACTCAGACTCATATCCATTGAGTTGGTGATATCATCCAACCATCTTAACCTCTGTCATCCCCTTCTCCTGCCTTCAATATTTCCCAGCATCAGGGTCTCTTCAAATGAGTTAGTTCTTCGCATCAGGTGGCCCAAGTATTGGAGTTTCAGCTTCAGTATTAGCCTTTCCAATGAATATTCAGGACTGATCTCCTTTAGGATTGACTGGTTAGATACATGCACCTATAAAAACACATTGAATGTAGTATTAACAGGGTCCAGTGGATAACTGGTCTTATAATCCATGGAATTTTCAAGGCCAGAATACTGGAGTGGGCAGCCCTTCTCTTCTCCAGGGGATCTTCCCAACCCAGGGATCAAACCCAGGTCTCCCACATTGCAGATGGATTCTTTACCAGCTGACCCACAAGGGAAGCCCAAGAATACTAGAGTGAGTAACCTATCCCTTCTCCAGCACATCTTCCTGACCCAGGGATCAAACTGGCGTCTCCTGCATTGCATGTGGATTCTTTACCAAATGAGCTATGAGGGGAGCCCTTACAATCCCCACTTGAAGGCAATAAGGCTGCTTGATTGGGGACCCTATTTTCACCAGAAGGCGTTATCAAGCAGACATGAGTATTAAACTTTTACTCTACCCACTAGCAACAAGAAGCAGTGTGAGTTAGCATTTCACTTTTACCAGGGTGGTTTCAGTGAGTCCAAAAGGAAGTGAAACAGACATGTACACCCAGCCCTTGCTACCTCACTAGTGAACTGCTTGCTTTAAAAAAAGAGAGAATTGAAATAGTATCCAAGTCTTATAATATCAAAAATATTCAGACTACAAAGTCATGCATCACACTAGTAATCAGAAAAAAAAATCACAGTCTGAGTGGGAAAAGGCAAACAAAAGAACATCAGGATCAATATAGATATTTGAATTATCTGAGAAAGATTTTAATGCAACCATTATAAAATTGCTTTAGGAAGTAATTATAAGATATCTTGAAACAAATGAAAAAGTAGAAAATCTTAGGAAACAAACATTTTTAAAAGAATCAAAAGAAAATTTTAGAACTGAAAAAATACGATCACCAAAATAAAAATAAGCACTGAGTTTAATAGTAGAGTGGAGATGACAGATGAGAGAATCAGTGAACTTGAGAACAGGCCAATAGAATTTACTCAACAGGGAGAAAAGAGACCAAATAAACTATTCAAAACAGAGCATTGTGGACTTGCTCTCATAAGGAAGTTAAATTCTACCCCTAGTGAATTAAATAATATAAAGAAAAGATATATAAGTAACAAATTGCTTGGTTGAATTGATAAACTCACCTAGACACAAAAATGATAAAAACCTAAATGTTAATGGGAAATTCTATCTATATGAATTTATAGAACAAAAAGTCTACCTGTGAATAAATAGGCACACTCTCCATCATAAGCAAGCATTAGCAAAGTATAATACAGAAGAAATGTTTGCATTAAATTTTTTAATCAAAAAAGATAATTATCAATTTTGGGCTTCATTAAATTTTCCCATTCAAAAATATGTACTCATGCATAAAGTATTTAAAATTCTACATTATCTATTTCACAGTTAGATAAAAATAAACACCCCCAAAAATATGATAGAAGAACTTTTCATGAAAATTAATCACAAGCTCTAAACAAAAACAGAATGAGTAAGAGCTTTCTAAATACACTAAGAATTGTTTATTAAAGGCCCCTGATTTGGCTGTGGGAATCCTGACATAATTGTAAATTATTCTCCTTTATGAAAAATTCTCTTTCCAGCAAAGAGTAGATTCAAAAATTTTTTAAAAGCAAATTTGTAGGAAACAAGGTCTGAACTTGCTGTGGCTTACCCTGTCTTCTACTATATGGTAATATACAAAAGCCTGTTTGCACATGGTGAAAATTTTGAACTCAGAAAACTGATTCTTACCTTAACTAAAACTACCATTCACCAGAATGAGCCACTACAGCAACCCAGCTGGTGGCCCGGACTGTGGCTTTGATGCCCTGGGTTCTGGATTAGGCTCTGGCTTCGTGTTGTTGTTCAGCCTCTCCATCATGTCCAACTCTTTGCGACCCCATGAACTGCAGCATGCCAGGCTTCCCAGTCCTTCACCATCGCCAAGAGCTTGCTCAAACTCATGTCCATTGGGTTGGTGATGCCATCCAACCATCTTGTCCTCTGTCGTCCCCTTCTCCTCCCACCTTCAATCTTTCCCAGTATCAAATGGCCAAAGTATTGAAGCTTCAGTTTCAGTATCAGTCCTTCCAATGAGTATTCAGAGTTGATTTCCTTTAGAATTGACTGGTTTCATCTCCTTGCTGTCCAATGAACTCTCAAGAATCTTCTCCAACACCACACTTCAAAAGCATCAATCCTTTGACACTCGCCCTTCTTTATGGTCCAACTCTCACATCCATACATGACTACTGGAAAAAACCATAGCTTTGACTAGATGGACCTTTGTAGGCAAAGTAAAAGCAAAGCTTTTTAATAGGCTGTCTAGGTTTGTTATAGCTTTTCTTCTAAGGAGCAAGTGTCTTTTAATTTCATGGCTGCAGTCACTGTTTCCAGTGATTTTGGAGCCCAGGAAAATACAGTCTGTCACTGTTTCCATTGTTTCTCTGTCTATTTACAATTAAGTAAACCAGTCCATTCTGCAGGAGATCAGCCCTGGGATTTCTTTGGAAGGAATGATGCTAAAGCTGAAACTCCAGTACTTTGGCCACCTCATGCGAAGAGTTGACTCACTGGAAAAGACTCTGATGCTGGGAGGGATTGGGGGCAGGAGAAGGGGACGACAGAGGATGAGATAGCTGGATGGCATTACTGACTCGATGGACATGCATCTGGGTGAACTCCAGGAGTTGGTGATGGACAGGGAGGCCTGGCGTGCTGCGATTCATGGGGTCAGACACAACTAAGCAACTGAACTGAACTGAACTGAATGAGACGTGATGCCATGATCTTCTTTTTTTGAATGTTGAGTTTTAAGCCAGCTTTTTCACTCTCCTCTTTCCCCTTTATCAAGAAACTTTTTAGTTCCTCTTCACTTGCTGCCATAGGGTGGTGTCACCAGCATATCTGTGGTTATTGATATTTCTCCTGGCAATCTTGGGAGAAGGAAATGGCAACCCACTCCAGTATTCTTGCCTAGAGAATCCCATGGACAAAGGAGCCTGGTGGGCTGCTGTCCATAGGATCACACAGAGTCAGACACGACTGAAGCGACTTAGCATGCGTGCATGCTGGCAATCTTGATTCCAGCTTTGCTTCATTCAGCCCAGCATTTAGCATAATGTCCTCTTCATAAAAGTTGAATAAGCAGAGTGACAATATACAGCCTTGATGCAACCTCTTTCCCAATTTTGAACCAGTCTGTTGTTCCATGTCAGGCTGTGGCTATGTGGGTATAAATACAACTGTTGCCACCTACCTCACTGTAGCAGGTACTGGACTTGAGATTCCAGTGAAAAACTCCTATGACCACTCACACTATTGATCTCCTCCATCTATGCTTTTTTTTTTTTTTCCCCTCTACTTTTTCACTGCAGCTGCTAAGTCACTTCAGTCGTGTCCGACTCTGTGCGACCCCATAGACTGCAGCCCACCAGGCTCTGCCGTCCCTGGGATTCTCCAGGCAAGAACACTGGAGTGGGTTGACATTTCCTTCTCCAATGCATGAAAGTGAAAAGTGAAAGGGAAATCGCTCAGTCAGGTCCGACTCTTCAAGACCCACGGACTGCAGCCTACCAGGCTCCTCCATCCATGGGATTTTACAGGCCAGAGTATTGGAGTGGGTTTCCATTGATCTCCTATTCCCTCTTTCAAAAATGGAAACTGCATCCTAGGCTACTTGAAAAAAAAAAATAAAACAAAACCCTCAACAAAATTATATAGTCTTGATCTAATATGTTTCTACTAAGTTGACCCAAATCCTTTGGAATATCTCAGTTTATAGTAACTCTAAACCTTGATATCATGTTGTCATTACACTTCATGTGTTTACTATAATATCTCTATGTCATTTTCAATAAATCCTGTATCTGATGGTAAACAGTACTGTTTTTAATTTATTCTCATTTATTTCTATCTTATGTGTGGATACCATGTGTGTTCAATTGTGAGTATGAGAAAGAGAGGAAGAAAGAATAAAAAGCAGGAAGGGAGGAATGGAGGGACAGAGGAGGAGGGAGGGAGGGAAACATAGAGGGACAGAGTCATTACATAGATTTTCTCCTACAGGGATTATGTCTAAGAGATATGAGCAGTCTGCTATTCTTTCTTTCTGAACCCATAAAAACCTGTGCATTCTAAGTTCCTATAAATCTGTGTAATCAAGTGGCCTGAAGCCTCTGTATGTATAATCCACAACCTACCAAGCTAAAGTCTGAGCTTCGTATTTTGTGTTATTATTTTCCCAGTGCAGCTAAATAACTTGATTCTCATGGGGACATTCTGTTACCCTCTTTTTTACTGTCTCTTTTTGGCACCAAGCAGACTACACCTGTACGCTGATGTTACTTGTCTTTTCTACCTACATTTTTGGCTTTTCTTCTTTAGGTCATCAGTTGAAGTGTCCAGATCACATTCCACTTAACTACTTCCTGTCCAGATGTGATTTACTAACCAAGGGTCAATTTTATTATAAACAGTGTTGCTTTTTATGTTGTTGACAGTTATCACTTTATCAGGTTACCAGGAGAATAAAACCAGCTGATTAAACATAATTGTGATGTATCCGGGAAAAGGGGTTTGTACCTTATTTTTCCTTTACACCTCAGTAGTCACAAAGAGTTGAATTAGTATCTCACACACAAAAAAGAATAACTAAAAACAATCAATAGTATATAAAAAGTTGTTCAGCTATAGGTGTCAAGAAAGTAAAAAGTGAATTCACTGTACACCTGCCAGAACAGCTAAAAGGAAAAGACAGGTACTATGACCTGTCGGTAAAACTTTGGACCATCAGCTTGTAGAATTATCAAAAGACACAACTACTTTGGAAAGCTCTTTAGTAGATTATTTACAAAAACTGAACAATTTCATACTTTATAAAAGTGCAATTCCAATAATAAATGGAGAAATATATCAAATTTAATGACAGAAAACTCAAATTTTGTGATGTGAATTCTTGCTAAATGCTAGAGATTTTTAAATTAGTTGCTTTGGGGAAGGTCAAAGTTGGCTTGGTCACTCCATAAATTGTATAGAAAGACAAAGGACAAGAAGAGCTAAGAAAATGTTTTAGAAGGGTAAAATTACAAGAATCAAAAGGTCACACTACTTCTAGAGATTAACTGAATGGACAAGAGGAATCCTGGGTCCAGAGAGGAAAGTTAGATCTCATGCCTGTACTTGAATATCAACTGAGTCTTCATCAATATGTAAATTTTGGACAGAGGATTTTGACAACTGTGTGACATACAAAGTCATAAAGTTGTACATCCACCCAAGAGATTTAATTCATAAATAAGCAAATGGCAAATTACATAGTTCATTGCTAAACTCACCCAGACTAAGGCAAGAATATTGAATAAAAGCAGTTTAAGGTGAAAGAAGAGATGTCATTAAAGCAACAAAAGAACTTACAAGCAGCCATTCTTTTGAATAATCACTGAAATCTCATATCTAGGGGAAACTGTTACTTGCTCCTTGAAAAACAGACAATTTGACAGTGTTTTTAAACATTTCATTAATGTCTCCATGAATCCACATACCAACATAGGATATTCACAAATTCTAACCACACATTTTATTGTAAGATGCAAAGTTTAACAACAAAAATAATAATTATTAAGGGTATGCAAAAAATGAGCTTCCCACACAAATTTGTCATAGACCTGAAACTAACAAAAACATTGTAAGTAGGGCACTGCAAATATAGCTAGACTGCTTGCTAAAATCACCTACTTTGTAAGCATTCTGACATAACATCAAAGAATTTTTAGGAGGGTTTATTTCTGCCTAGTAAACTGTAGAATCTGAAAATTTAAAAACAAATTATAGTTTGAAGTTGAGGAACCTGATTCCTCCAGCTCCTATTTTCTCTTTCAAGATTATTTCAAGAGTAATCTTGAGAGTCTATTCAAAGTCTTTTGTGTTTTCATAAAAATTGTAAATTTTTTTGTTCTAATCCCATGAAAAATGCCATTGGTAATTTGGTAGGAATTGTAATGAATCTGTAGATTGATTTGGATAGGATATTCATTTTCACAGTATTGATTCTTCCAATCCAAGAACATGGTATGTCTTTCTATCTGTTTGTGTCATGAGAGAGAGGTCCAAGGGGGAGGGGACATATATATATATATATATATGGAAATCAACACTGAATTTCATTGGAAGGACTGATGTTAAAGCTGAAGCTCCAATACTTTGGCCACCTGATGTGAAGAGCTGACTCATTGGAAAAGACCTGATGCTGGGAAAGATTGAGGGCAGGAGGAGAAGGGGATGACAGAGGATGCGATGGTAGGATGGCATCTCTGACTCAATGGTCATGAGTTTGAGCAAGCTCCAGGAGTTGGTGAAGAACAGGGAAGCCTGGTGTGCTTCAGACCATGGGGTCACAAAGAGTTGGACACAACTGAATGACTGAACAACCACAACAACAATCACCAAGTAAGAAACACAATGCTTAGTGGCCTCCTAGTATTTTTATGACAACATAATCCTGCTCTGGATGTGCAACCTGTTATCCATTTGGAAAGTAATAAAATGGCTACCACTTTTGTGTGAATGAAGTGCAAAAGGAAGCATCAAACTGGTCACAGGCTGCATAGATGCTGCTCTGCTATGATACAGTGCAACAGACTCAGTGCTGCCCACAAAATATAAGGATGGTGTTTTGAAGTTTTCCCAGGTCTGCAGAGGTGAATCACAGCACAGGATTTTAGAATTTGGGAGTAAATCTACGTTGTTCTCTGCAGATTACCGTTATCTTTTGAAGAAACAGCTTCTGGCTCATCATTGAACTTTTTTTCCTTTTACATTTCTTTTTTCCAGCTTTGTTGAGATATAATTGGCATATAACTCTTTATAAGTTTAAGGTGCACAAAATAATGACTGCATATATATGTAAAATGAAAGTGCTAGTCACTCAATTGTGGCTGACTCTTTGTGACCCCATGGACTGTAGCTCGCTGGTCTCTTCTGTCCTTGAGATTCTCCAGGCAAGAATCCTGGAGTGGGTAGCCATTACCTTCTCCAGGGGATCTTCTCAACCCAGAGATTGAATGTAGGCCTCCTGCATTGAAGGGACATTCATTCTTGACTGTCTGAGCCTCCTAGACCAGGTGGCTCAGATACTAAAAGAATATACACTGCATTCTTTGTATATAATACATATATATATATATATATATATATTCTTTGTATATATAATATATTTGCATATATATGATTACCACTAATTTATATATATATATATATATATATGATTACCACTAGTTTAAATATATATCAGTTCAATTCAGTTCAGTTTAGTAGCTCAGTCGTGTCCAACTCTTTGCAACCCCATGAATTGCAGCACACCAGGCCTCCCTGTACATCACCAACTCCCAGAGTTCACCCAAACTCATGTCCATCAAGTTGGTGATGCCATCCAGCCATCTCATCCTCTGTCGTCCCCTTCTCTTCCTGCCTACAATCCCTCCCAGCATCAGAGTCTTTTCCAATGAGTCAACTCTTCACATGAGGTGGCCAAAATATTGGAGTTTCGGCTTTAGCATCAGTCCTTCCAATGAACACCCAGGACTGATCTCCTTTAGAATGGATTGGTTGGATCTCCTTGCAGTCCAAGGGACTCTCAAGAGTCATCTCCAACACCACAGTTCAAAAGCATCAATTCTTCGGCACTCAGATTTCTTCACAGTCCAACTTTCACATCCATACATGACCACTGGAAAAACCATAGCCTCGACTGGATGGACCTTTGTTGGCAAAGTTAATGTCTCTGCTTTTTAATATGCTGTCTAGTTTGGCCATAACTTTTCTTCCAAGGAGTGTCTTTTAAATTCATGGCTGCAATCACCATCTGCGGTGATTTTGAAGCCCCCCAAAATAAAGTCTGACACTGTTTACACTATTTCCCCATCTATTTGCCATGAAGTGATGCGACCAGATGCCATGATCATAGTTTTCTGAATGTTGAGCTTTAAACCAACTTTTTCACTCTCCTCTTTCACTTTCAACAAGAGGCTTTTTAGTTCCTCTTCACTTTCTGCCATAAGAGTGGTGTCATCTGCATATCTGAGGTTACTGATATTTCTCCTGGCAATCTTGATTCCAGCTTGTGCTTCTTCCAGCCCAGCGTTTCTCATGATGTACCCTGCATATAAGTTAAATAAGCAGGGTGACAATATACAGCCTTGACGTACTCCTTTTCCTGTTGGAACCAGTCTGTTGTTCCGTGTCCAGTTCTAACTGTTGCTTCCTGACCTGCATATAGGTTTCTCAAGAGGCAGGTCTGGTGGTCTGGTATTCCCATCTCTTTCAGAATTTTCCACAGTTTATTGTGATCCACATAGTCAAAGGCTTTGGCACAGTCAATAAATATATAGCTAAATGATTATCACTAGTTAATATCCATAACTTCACATAATTACAACTTTTTTTCTTATGATAAGAAGTAGATCTTCCCTTTGAAATCTACACTCTTAGCAGATTTTCAAGTATACAACACAGTAAAGTTCACTAAGTTCCCCATGTTGTACACAATATCCCCAGAACTTATTTTATAACTGGAAACTTGTACCTTTTGACCACCTTCACCCATTTCTTCCACCTCAGATCCCTCCATGTCTGGCAACCACCAATTTATTCTTTTTCCATGAGTTCAGTTTTTTGGTTTTTTTTTTTGAGTTCTTGTCCATGAGCCACCAAATTACCATGTAACTTGAACTGACCATTATGAACTAGTACTGATTTGCTCTCTGAGTCATAAATTTGAGTATACACAGCAGCTCTTCCATTATCCAGTGAAAGTGATGTATATGATACTAGGCTTGAGAAAGTCCAGGAAGCACAGATAAATTATATAAGAAACTGGTTTGAAATACGGATAACAGTATGGAGATTTCTTAAAAAAAAAAAAAAACTGGGAATAGAACAGCTATACAACCCAGCAATCCCACTGCTGTGCATACACCCTAAAATTGAAAGAGATACATGTGCCCTAAAGTTTGTTGTAGCACTGTTTACAATAGCTAGGACATGGAAACAGACTGGTTCCAAATCGGGAAAGGAGTATGTCAAGGCTGTATTGTGTCACCCTGCTTATTTAACTTATATGCAGAGTATATCATGCAAAATCCTGGACTGGATGAAGCACAAGCTGGAATCTTTATTCCAGCTGGGAGAAATATCAATAACCTTAGATATGCAGATGACATCACACTTATGGCAGAAAGTAAAGAAGAAGAGCCTCTTGATGAAAGTGAAAGAGGAGAGTGAAAAAGTTGTCTTAAAACTCAACATTCAGAAAACTAAGATCATGGCATCACTTCCTGGCAGATAGATGGAGAAATAATGGAAATAGTGACAGACTTTATTTTCTTGGGCTCCAAAATCACTGCAGATGGTGACTGCAGACATGAAATTAAAAGACTCTTGGTCCTTGGAAGAAAAGTTATGACCAACCTAGACAGCATATTAAAAAACAGAGACATTACTTTGCCAACAAAGGTCTGTCTAGTCAAAGCTATGGTTTTTCCAGCTGTCATGTATGGATGTGAGCACTGGACTATTAAGAAACCTGAGCACCAAAGAATTGATGCTTTTGAACTGTGGTATTGGAGAAGACTCTTGAGAGTCTCTTGGACTGCAAGGTGATCCAACCAGTTCATCCTAAAGGAAATAAGTCTTTGGAAGGACTGATCCTGAAGCTGAAACTCCAATACTTTGGCCACCTGATGTGAAGAACAGACTTATTTGAAAAGACCCTGATGCTTGGAAAGATTGAAGGCAGGAGGAGAAGGGGACGACAGAGGATGAGATGGTTGGATGGCATCACCGACTCAATGGACATGAGTTTGAGTAGCTTCCTGGAGTGGGTGATGGACAGGAAAACCTGGCATGCTGCAGTCCATGGGGCTGCAGAGTCAGACATGACTGAGCGACTGAACTGAACTGAACTGGAAGCAACCTTGATGTCTGTCAGCAGACAAATGGATAAGGAAGTTGTGATACATATACACAATGGAATATTACTCAGCTATGTGCATTTGAGTCAGTTCTAGTGAGGTGGATGAACCTAGAGCCTGTTATACAGAGTGAAGTAAGTCAGAAAGAGAAACACAAATGCTGTATATTAATGCATGTATATGGAATTTAGAAAGATAGTAATGATAGTCTTACATGTAGGGCAGTGAAAGAGACACAAATGTAAAGAATAGACTTTTGGACTCTGTGGGAGAAGGCGAGGGTGGAATGATTTGAGAGAATAGCACTGAAGCATGTATGTTTCCATATGTAAAATAGATGGCTAGTGCAGGTTTGATGCATGAAGCGGGGCACTCAAAGTCATTGCTCTGGGGTGACCCAGAGGGATAGTGTTGGGAGGGAGGTGGGAAGGGGTTCAGGATAGGGGGAAACACATACCTGTGATTGATTCATGTTGAAGTATGGCAAAAACCATCACAATATTGTAAAGTAATTATCCTCCAATTAAAAATAATTAATTATTTTTTAAAAAAAGAAACTGGCTTGAGTCTTAGGGATTCTACTCTACCAAGTGTCTCCTTTTTCTCGACATCCATTGATGGATCTATGCTAATTTCCCACTGAAGGAAGAAAAAAATCAGATTTTTTTCTTGGCTTATAGATGGTTCTGACAATATCTTGGCACACCTAAAAGTGGGTGGCTGCAGTACAATATCCCTAATCAGCCATGGCCCTAGAGAACAGTGGTGAAAGAAAATTCACAGTTGTTTCCTACCTCCTGAGAAACAATAACACCCAGATTTAACTTAAGTCTATATACAGGACATGATATGTACATAGACAATATCCTTTTAGAAAAAATAAATATTCATGCAGCCTATCAAATTTGAGCCTCAAAGAGGTCTACTCTGTGTTCCTATGAACTTGGAATCAAATTAGACTATCAATACTCTTCCTGTACATGAAGAATGTGTACATTCTGGTGCAGGTAGAGATAATCAACTAGACAACCATTTTAGAAACAGAAAAAGCAAAAAAACTGCACAGGCAACAAAGTGGCATTACTCTCAAAAGAATAGAGCAACACTAATCCCACAGAGAAAAATGTGATTGAAGTGGGTGTTAGGTTGTACAGGAAAAAAAATAGTATTTGCTTCTAAGATTTATATAGATAAAATCACAGCTGTGTTGATTAGATTTTAAATCTGCATATGAAATTAAGGTTATTATTAGCAAAATCATTGCAGGAAGAAGGCATTTGCCTCCTCCATATGTGTCATGGGGCACAGTCACAAAGGTTAAATTTAGCATCAGAGTGAGCAAGGTCAATGAATTCAGCATTTTTAAAATTTAAAGCATATCAACAGTTTGGGAGGATCTTAACATACCAAGAAAACAATCTCCACTTAATGAGTATGAAGATTTCTTTTTATCTGAAGAAATGTGATTAATAATATATTCAAATACAAGTTGGTCTATATGATAAGGATGTCAGAAGTGCCTGCGATTTGCCACATCTACACTTAGACTGCATAAAAGATTATGAGTGTTTAATGTTCTCAGGTCAGTTCAGTTTAGTTCAGTTCAGTTGCTCAGTAATGTCCGACTCTTTGTGACCCCATGGACTGCAGCACACCAGGCCTCCCTGTCCATCACCAACTCCCAGAGGCTACTCAAACTCAACGTCCATTGAGTCGGTGATGCCATCCAACTATCTCATCCTCTATCGTCCCCTTCTCCTCGCATCGTCAATCTTTCCCAGCATCAGGGTCTTTCCAAATGAGTCAGCTCTTCACATCAGGTGGCCAAAGTATTGGAGTTTCAGCTTCAGCATCAGTCCTTTCATGAATATTCAGAACTGATTTCCTTTAGGATGGATTGGTTGGATCTCCTTGCAATCTAAGGGACTCTCAAGAGTCTTTTCCAACACCATAGTTCAAAAGCATCAATTGTTCAGTGCTCAGCTTTCTTTATAGTCCAACTCTCACATCCATACATGACTACTGGAAAAACCAAAGCTTTGACTAGACAGACCTTTGTTGGCAAAGTAATGTCTCTGTTTTTTAATATGCAGTCTAGATTGGTCACAACTTTTCTTCCAAGGAGAAAGCTTCTTTTAATTTCATGGCTTCAGTCACCATCTGCAGTGATTTTGGAGCCCAAGAAAATAAAGTCTGTCACTGTTTCCCCATCTATTTGCCATGAAGTGATGGGACCGGGTGCCATGATCTTAGTTCTCTGAATGTTGAGTTTTAAGCCAATATTTTCACTCTCCTCTTTCACTTTCATCAAGAGGCTCTTTAGTTCCTCTTCACTTTCTGCCATAAGGGTGGTGTCATCTGCATATCTGAGGTTATTGATATTTCTCCTGGTAATCTTTATTCCAGCTTGTGCTTCATCCAGTCCAGCATTTCGCATGATGTACACTGCATATAAGTTAAATAAGCAGGGTAACAAAATACAGCCTTGACATACTCCTTTCCTGATTTGCTGAGTTTTCCAGATTTGCTTCCATAGTGATTGCATCACTTTCACAGCATCATCTTTAGGATTTGAAATAGCTCAACTAGAATTCCATCACCTCCACTAGCTTTGTTCATAGTGATGCTTCCTGAGGCCAACTCAACTTCGCACTCCAGGACGTCTGGCTCTAGGTGAGTGATCACACCATTGTGATTATCTGAGTCGTGAAGATCTTTTTTGTATAGTTCTTTTGTGTATTCTTGCCACCTCTTCTTAATATCTTCTTCTGTTCATACTCAGTAAAATTTACTCTTAATTTTAAGAGTCTCTTAGGCTAAAAATTTAGATTCTGATGTAGTATGTTACTACTAAGTTAAATATCGTAGAGGACCTGGGCTATGACTATGGCTGTGGTCACAGTTATGTCTGTGATTTTGTGCCTTTAGAATCTTGGGATATTGCTACAGATGTGGCTTAAGAGGTATGGATTTGACTGTTGACACCAATATTGGCACACTTGATATTTGTCCCATGGCATCAATTGTCTTCTACTGAATCCATTACTGCTACTGAACCCAGTACTGTCTGCTACTGAATCCATTCTCTTGTGAGATGGCAATTCTCCTCTACAGAGTCTTTTCATTGCACCCATTGTACTCTTTTGACTAAAAATTATCCAAACTAACTCTAGGCAATCAGAATAGATTATTAAATCGAGAGTACATCCCCATCAGTGTCTTAGAATGACTCTATTTTTCTCTTTTAGTGTTTTTTTTTCTTGATAATATACCAAGTAAATTATAATTTTGGCATGTTTCACGTGTAGGCAACTCTAAGTTCATTTTTTTCATTACTCTGGTGTGGCCAGTGCTGTTAGTGGCTTTTCCTTTAAGAAATTTATTATTTGCTTGTTCAAAAATATTCATTAATTGCTACATAAGTCTTCCTACTAAGTCTTTGTGTTATAAATGTGAAAATATGTGTTAATGTGGAAAATAAATATGTAAACAAACTTAACAGATGATGTACTGGTCAAGTGGAAACACAATGGGAAAGGCTCATGTCTAGGTTCAAAAAAGAGAAGTGCTAAAGCAAAAGGTGGGACCAAAAATAATCTCACTAAAGATTACATTGAAATCAATTCTTGATGGAGGAGAAATATAATAGAGAGGCGAAGAGGCGAAGAGTATGCCAGGCAAGAGGAGCAGAATATGTTCAGGCATAGAGAAAGTATTGGATTAAAATTATAAATTGTGTACTCCTAGAAAGTACCCAGAGCAAAGCAAATGGGTAAAATGCAGGCAGTTAAGATAAACCAGAACATCAAGGTCATATATGTCTTATTATGGGTCACTGTACTCTGCCAAGTCACTTCAGTCACATCCTACACTTTGTGACTCTATGGACCATAGCCCTCCAGGCTGTTCTGTCCATAGAATTCTCCAGGTAAGAATACTGGAGTGGGTTGCCATTTCCTTCTCCAACAGGTACACTACAAACTGTTTTAAAAAGCTATGATCTTTTCCATGAAATTTATGTTTAATAAAAATCATTATGTTTTATAAAATCATTATGTTTATAAAATGTTTATAAAATGCATTATGTTTTATAAAAATCATTTATAAAAATCATTATGGCAGCTTATTGAAATAATGTTGGCCATGTTGTATGACCACAGACCAATAGACCATTCAAGAAGCTATTCAAGTAGCTGATGTGAGGTCTTCATGTAAGAAAGCAGCAGCTAAAATTTGCAAGAGGACCTAGATCGAATATATATTTAGGTGATAGAATTTAAAAGGCTGGTTTATATGTTGTGGGGGTGAAGGGTCATAAAGAATTAAAAGGACCACATAAGGACTCCAGATTTGAGGTCAAGCACCTGATGGACTGTGGAGCTAATAGCCAATGTCATATGAGGCTGGGAGCATTTGAAAATCAGAGAGGAGACCTGAAAAACTCATTGAGTTGGGATCAATTTTTGCTAAGTTATTTAGTGGTAGTTTCTTATGAAAATCTGGAACTCAAGAAAGAACTGGGTTTGAGATTTCAAATAATTGGATAAAAGTTGTAGCAACTTCACAAAAGCAGTATTCCAACTATTTAGAAGTGAGCGGAGGAAAAAGGGTTTGCAATTGAGGTAAGGAGCAGACAAAAGGCAAAAGGTGAAAATCAGAAGAGAGGTCAATCAGGGAAATCCAGGGCATATAGAACTTTCTAGGAGGGAACTATTAACAATTGCATTTTCACTCAAGCATTTATCCTTTCACCAAGCATTTCTAGAGTAATAACACAAATGTTGGTGGCCTCCTGGTGGCTCAGATGGTAAAGTATCTGCCTACAATGCAGGAGACCAGAGTTCGATCCCTGGGTCGGGAAGACCCCCTGGAGAAGAGAATGAAAACCCACTCCAGTATTCTTGTCTGGAGAATTCCATGGACAGAGGAGCCTGGTGGGCTACAGTCCATGTGGTCCCAAGAGTCGGACATGATTGAAGAACTAACACTTTCACCTTCACAGCACAAATGTTGAAACTAAACTAGATGCTGGCAAATGGTTAATGGGCATGTTCTCTGCCCTTACAGAAGTTACAGAATTAGGAAGGGATTATAGAGCATCATAAAGGCAATTATTGTAAAATAACCAACGCTTTAGGCATCTCTTAGAGGGGAGTCTCTCCAGGCCCCAATGTCTGGGGAACTGACCCAAACTTCATCCACATGATAATCAAAGTAACAGCCATTTTCAATTGATTTTTAATTGAAGTATAATCACATTATAATGTTCTGTTAGTTTCTGCTGCACAACAAGGTGAATCAGCTCCCTCTTCAGCCTCGCTCCCATTCCATCCCCCCAACACACTCCTCTAGGTCATCATGGAGCACCTGGCTGAGCTCTCTGTGTTACATGGCAGCTTCCCACTAGCTATCTATTTTATACGTGGGGTAGTGTATATATGTCAAAGCTAGTCTCTCAGTCCATCCCACTGTCTCCTTTCCTGTGTCCACAAGTCCAGTCTGTTCTCAACATCTGCATCTCTATTCCTGCCCTGCAAATAGGTTCATTCGTACCATTTTTCTATATTCCAAGTATATGAGTTAATATACGAAGCAGCCATTTTAAATGTGATTCCCTCATTCTAGTCAAGGTTAATGGGTCCAGATCTGGCCACTTGAAGAAGTTGAACCGGAAAATTGCCAGGATTTATGAACAGAAGCCTGTATTTTTTTCCCACTGGATGAAGCTCTAAGGGCTAACACTTGGCAACTATTAGCAGCTCTCCTTTACTCTTTGTTGAGTGCCCATTAACAGTTCATTATAAGACACCTACTTAAGTAATGAGCTGAATAATCCTTTATATGTTCGGCTCAGAGACAATCCATGGAAAATCTATTTTTACTTTCCTAGGTTGTCTGTTTTAGTAGGTGATATTCCATCAAATCTATGAGGTTCACCATCCTAACAATACCAGGTGAGTAAACTTAAAAATCATTATTCTCTTGATCTACACGTTGACCTCAAATGCTATTCTTTTTTTTTTTTTTTATTGGAATGTAATTGCTTTACAACGTTGTGCTAGTTGCTGCTGTACAACGAAGTGAATCAGCTATATGTATACACATATCCCCTCCCTCCTGGCCCTCCCACACCTCTAGGTCATCACAGAGCACTGAGCTCAGGTCCCTGTGCTATACAGCACCTTCCCTCTAGATATGTATTTATACATGGTAGTTTATATATGTCACAGGTAATTCATGATTTGCTTATATACCTCAGAGGTACAAAAGTCTGTCTCAGCTGGCTTTGCATAGACGTGGACAAAAGTGTCATAATTGAGATATCATGCAAAATCTCTAAGTCTCAAAGAGTTAATTGTGATAGGACATTAATATCTTCTGATAGCTTGAAAATATAGCATCATCAGTTGTCAGAAGGGATATTCTCATTACAGTTGTGATTGTGATGACAGATTGGAAAATATCTATAAAGAAATTATAAAACATGGAGCAAAATTTCTGACCTGATGGCAATGGCCAGAGTTAGACCTTTGTTCCTGTTTAGTCACTAAGTTGCCTCTGACTCTTTTGCAACCCCATGGACTCTAGCCCACCAGGCTCCTCTGTACATGGGGTTTTCCAGACAAGAATACTGGAGGGGGGTGTCATTTCCTTCTTGGAGATCTTCTGGACCCAGGGATCAAATCTGTGTCTCCTATGTCTCTGGCATTGGCAGGAGGATTCTTTACCACTGAGCCCCCAGGGAAGCCCTAGTTAGATCTTAACTAGGTTGAGATGAAATATAATAATTACCACAACACTGAATTCTTCCCAGTCCCTCTTAGGAGTCTCAAAATCCTAAATACTTGTGGAATTTAAGTAATTTTTCATTCCTGAACAGAGAGATTTTACTCCAATTCCCTGTTTGGACCAAAGGGCACTGTAGAAAGATCAGCAGATCTATAGGTCTAAAAAGATCAGTGTCCCACAACTTAAAACATTTAAGTATTTATCTAAATGTGTGTATATGTATATATATATATATATATATATATATATAGCAATACATATCTATATATGAAACACATATATGTGTATACATATGTGTATATTGAAATACAAATAGAGGGGGAAATATACTAGATAATTTAGCATATGATTATCTAGGAGTGGGGAGCTGATGCATAGTATTGGGAGAATGAGGAAGGATGGAAGAAGGTAAGGGGTTAACCATAAGGTAAAAAATAAGCGTAGAGACTATACTGAAAAAAAATCCCAAAATGAAAAATATACTGTTTGTATGCTTGTATTTATGTTTGTGGAGGTAATAGGCAAAGACATTACAGCTGTGGATTTATGGTGTATCCATAATAAATGACAGTAAAAAAAGACAGGAGCTCATAGGTGTAGCACAATTCCTTTTTGTTTGAAACCACAAACTTCAAACGCCCATGTGTGCCTAAGTATGGGTAGAGACTACATTGCCTCTGTCTGTATCAGGAAAGAAAGAGTAATGGAAGGTCCCCTGAAGGGGATATTGTGTGTGTGCAGTAAAATCAGAGATCATTAACTTGATCCTCTACATATTTGCATTGCTTCTCTCATTATTACAGGAATATGTTATCTTGTAAATGAAGATAACATCAAATGAAGAAAATGTTTAAAAAATGAAAGGATGTTTTAGATAATAGGAAACCAAATCTTGGATGCATAGAATTAGAAGCTTTGGAGAGTTGGCTTTATTTAACTTTTGTTTGATTTGCAAATGATTTGTTAGCATTTCTTGTAGAAGATTTTAACATTTCTTTATAAACAGTTGGCATTCTATTTTTAATTTATTTAGCTTATTTACATGTCCTGAAGAGAAAAGACTACTTGTTCACGGCTCTCCAAATAAGTGTTAGCATGTAGCAGTCATAAAATCTAAACAAATGAGATAGTGTGAAATGTAGACAGGGTACACATAAATTTTTAACAGATGTGATACATTTTAACCCCTGGAGAGATTTTTTGCCTTTATAATCAACTAGTTCCACCATGCCATAATAGAATATAATGAGACTCAAGACTACTTTAGGAGACACAATGCAATAATTTGAATTTATATGCAGCTACCCAGAAACAAAACGGGTTGAATGAGATGTTATGTAAAGCCCTCCGAGAAGTCACCTGATATTATTAGTCAGGTTAAATGGTAGTTTTCTTTACTGACTAAAATTGTTTCATGTTTGTATTTCTATAAATCTGATATAGAAAAGAAGGAAGAATGCATGAGAAAACTCTGGACAGCAAGTGGGAGAAATAAACTCTTAACGATCTTTAGTGTATTTTAATATGTTAAAAAGCTGAGGCATCACTTATGGTGTGACAAAGGTCTATATAGTGAAATCTATGATTTTTCCAGTAGTCGTGTATGGATATAAGAATTGGACCATAAAGGCGTCAAAGAATGGACGCTTTTGAATGCGGTGCTGGAGAATGTGGTGACCCAAGGACAAAAGAGCAGATAAAACCAAGGAGGTTCTTGGAATTCAGGAAGGGAAAAAACAGACCCTTATCATCCTTCCCTCCCCTGTGTTGTAACTATTAACAGAATTCAGGTCATCCTGAGCAGTATAACCTGTCGCTCCTCCTACCCCATAGGGAGAAAATATTTGCCTTACTGTTCTGTTCCCACCCAATATATGTGCCTCATCCAATCAGAAATGACCTACAAGACCCTTATCCCACTCCTTGTACCCTGGGTATAAAAGAGGACTAATGACCCCTGTTTAATGGCGGTTCTCCCTTGGGCTGGCCTGCTGTTCTAACAGCATCTCCCACTGTAATAAACTTTATTTCCCTTGCATTCTGTCTCATGTCTGGAAATTCTTTTCCAGCCCACCCACGGACCACAACAGAGAAGACTCCTGAGAGTCCCTTGGACTGCAAAATCAAACCAGTCAATCAGAAAGGAAATCAGTCCTGAATATTCACTGGAAGGACATACTAAAGCTGAAGATCCAATATTTTGGCCACCTGATGAGAAGAGTCGACTCACTGGAAAAGACCCTGATGCTGGGAAAGATTGAAAGCAACAGGAGAAGGGAGCAGCAGTGGATAAAATGATTAGATGGCATTACCTACTCAAAGGACATGAATTTGAGCAAACTCTGGGAGATAGTGAAGGATAGGGAAACCTGGCATAGTGCAGTACATGGAGTTGCCAAGAGTCAGACATACTTAGAAACTGAAAAACAGCACAGCATCCTTCCATGGTATTCCTTGGATAGAGAGAGGATTGAGATGCACCATCTCAACAATCTTTGAAAACAGCATATGCTTCTAAGTGCAGCTGGGCGCTTTGCTGTGAAGTCTTTACAGACAACATTTTATACAATATTTTTATCATGAAAAATTGTTGGAGGGAACTACTTAAAGAGAATTCTGGCTTCTATAATAATTAATATCATGTATTCAATTTAAAAAATATTCTGGACTTAAGATAGCAATATTTCTCATAGTATGTGGGCTTCCCAGATGATGCTAGTGGTAAAGAACTTGCCTGCAGGTTCAAACCCTGGGTCAGGAAGATCCCCTGGAGAAGGGAATGACTACTCATTCCAGTATTCTTGCCTGAAGAATTTCATAGACAGAGAAGCCTCATGGGCTATAGTCCATAGAGTCGCAAAGAGTCAGACACGACTAAAGCGACTTAGCATGCACACATTAGAAAATCAAACACTCATCCATCTAGGGGGCAAATATCCATTGAATATGGTCTGCATACATGGTCTCAGTACTTACATGGTCCCCGTGCATAGTCTTGGTACCTGCAATTATTCCTATTGCTGCCTTCTGCCTTTACTCTTGCCGTGTTTAGTTCCTATTAATATAGGCATAAACTATTGCATTAGTTGATGTAAAAGAAACATTAATAATAGTGTTAGGGGTAACAATGTGATTATGATAAAGTAAGAAAATAAGTAAGAAATATTCTTAGTTTTTAGATATGCACATTAAAATGTTTTAAATTATAATATATCATATGTGTGATCTATTTGAAAATATTTAATCAAATTATGATGAATACATCAAAACATTAATAATTATTGAGATTAAGTAATGAATAAAAATGTTCATCCTCTTATTTTTCTGTCAATTAAATGTTTTTTAATGAAAAGTTTACAAAATGCATAGCAAGAGCAGAGAATGTTCATGAATGAGACAAATGAAATGAGCAATAACCCATGAGTGAGAATGTTTAAGACCTGTCTTGGGACCATAAAATTTTTACAGAAGCTAAGAATAGGGGAAAAAGAGTTAATGAGAGCTAAATTGGAAAATATATATTGAAGTGTTATTATTGAAGGCCTTAGTTACTAAATATTGTACTGCCAAACATACAGTGGGAGTATGTGAAGCATAATGAAATTTTTGAGCAAGGCAATGATAAAAGCGGTAAGATTCATTTGTTGATTGGTTGGTTGGTTTGGTGTGATTCTTTTAGAAATATTAAATAGCTTAAGTGTTTGTGGAATGCATCAAGGAATAAGGAAATGCAAAGTAGGAGACTAATTAAGGGATTGCTCTGAGAGCTCAATATGCTTTTGTGGAAGCAAAGGCTGTGAGAATATGAATCACAAGAAGAATGGAAAGACCTAGACGATAAATTAACAGGACTCAGGTGTGAGAGGAAGTAGGGGTAGCAAACAGAAAATGGCCAAAAATAATTCTGAGATTTCAAGACATTAGCCATATGATGAGGTCAGTTGTTTGTGGCGAGGTGTGATGCTATATATAAATGCTTCTGACTTTAGGTGATGGAATGTGAATTTCCTGTTGAAATGGTGTTGACTATCAGCCATTTTGTTTTCAAAAACTCTGATAAGCAGTTTATTCCACTTCTACTTAATCAAATATTATGTCAGTAAGTAGGATTCAATTCCCTTACAGTCTAACATCTTATCATCTAGATAAAATTGAAAAATGCATAATAAACTATAGAAATTATTTTAATTTGCATATGATTGGCCAAAAACCCATGCAATAACCCAATAAATCCTTCTTGGGATAATCATAATTTGTTTCTGGGATTTCAAGTTTATGTGAATGGTCTGTGTTATTGTTGGTTTTCAATATTATAACATTATAGTTCCTTGATTAATTCATTCATTTTTTAAAATATGTTTTTACATCATGTCTGACCCAGTACCAGGATATAGATCAGAAATATGAATAGGACGTGATACTGCCGTATGTCCCTCAGAAACATGTATGTATAAAAATGATTGCAAATGTGTATGTTAAGTGGCAAAAGACTGGTTTTCACAGGGAGTGCCAATAAAGAAAATCAACCTTTCTTGGGATGTCATGATAGACTTTACAGGGACCAGGCTCCCTAAAGATTATTAGAATGTCACTTCACAAATAAGGGTATTAAGAATTTTCTAGCTAATTTGTACTCACTAATTTTGTGTTTGTAGCACATGTGACAACTCGATAGTTCATTTAATAGACATGACAAGGTCAAAACATATCCCCAGTTAAGATTATAATAAAGATTTTCTATAAATTAAAATTTGTCAACATGTCTGGGATGGATACACAGTGCATAGTGTTCTGGGACACATTTGTGGAGAACACATTCCATCTATAAAGACAAATGAGTTACCAGGACATAAAGGAAATAAAACAAATAATAATAAAGGAAAAACTTCATAGGAATCTATAGGAAATGGAGTTATCCAAAGTATTCTGTGAAGATAGAAATGTCTCCCCAGAAGAAGTAATGAATAAAATAGACAGATGTGGATTGCAACCTAGGTACCTAGGCAAAGGGAAAAAATAGAATAAGAAAGAGAGACAGATGCATTTGAGCCAAAAAGAAAAACCCGCTGATGGTATGAAACAGAATATTATGGACTAAATGTGTGTGCCCCTCAAGTTCATGTTGGTATCCTATTCACAAATGAGATGGTGGAGTCTTTAGGGGGTGGTTGGGTCATAAAGATGAAGCCTTCGTGAGTAGGATTAGTGCCCATATAAAAATGACCTCAGAGAGCTCTCCCACCCGTTCTACCATGAAAGGACACAGCAAGAAGATGGCCATCTGCGAAGCAAGAAGGCGGTCCTCACCAAACACTAAATTTGCTGGCCTCTGGACTTTCAGCCTCCAGAACTGTGAGAAAGAAATACTTGTTGTTCAAACCACCAGCCCTGGTACTTTTGTTACAGCTTCACAAATGGACTCAGACATAAACTAATACCAAAAGTCAACATGCAGGCTGTAACAAATATCTAACAATATGGAGGTGGCTTTGGACTTGGGTTTTGAGATGCATGCTAGAAAATCCTGCATTGTTATCAATGGATCATTGTAAACAATTCTGATAAGAACTCAGACTGAAAAGAAGACAGTTGTAGAGAGAGTTTCTGTCTTCTTAGATAAAACAAGTACTCATGAACAGAATGTTGATAGAAGTATGGATGGTAGACACCATTTCAATGAGGTCTCAGACAGGAAAAAGGAACATGTTATGGGAAACTGACCCATATAGACCCATAGTGCAAAGGGTCAGGATAAAGCTAGTTCCTTTCTAGTTCAAGCAAGCCAGAATGCTCCTGCCCAGTGTATCAGGGGCCCCTGCCAAGAGCTGAAATCGGGCTGCACCTGGCGGACCCAGGGCAGAGCCACCCAGAGAGAGAATAGCCTGGGACAGCACCAGAGGTGGGGCCACCATACTATTTAGTTCAGAGGGCAGAGCACTGAGCCGGAAACAATTACTCTTGAGTCTTCAGGTTTAATGTTGTTTGCCCTGTTAGGTTTTGTATTTACTTGGGGCCTGTTCCCCTTATGTCTTTCTTATTTCTTTCTTTTGGAATAGGAATATCTATCCTGTGCCTGTTCCACCACAGTATTTTGGAACTAAACATAATTCTCTTGGCTTCACTGATTCACAGCTAGGATTTGCCTCAATATGAATCTTACCTTTCATATCAGTCGTATCTGATTTCAATGATATTAAGATAAGAACTTGAACTTTAGACTTTCAAAGCTGAAATGAATTAAGAAAACCTTTGCATTCATGTCACTTGACTTAAAAAAAGAATGCCAAGACCTTCTGGGAAATAATAGGCTTTTCAACAAATGGTATTGAAGCAACTGCAAAAGGATGAGGTTGGAACCTGTCTCATATCTCTCACCTTATCAAGAATTAACTCAAAATGGATCAAAGATCTAATGTTAGAGCTAACAGTATATATATATCTCTTAGAGGAAAACATAGGCAAAAATCTTCATGACCTTGGATTCTTCTATCATTTCTTAGATAAAACACCAAAAGCACAAGCCACAAAATAAACTAAATAAATTGGATTTCATCAAAATTAAAAGCTTTTTTGCTTTGAAAGACAACATCAAGAGAGTGAAAAGAGAAACTAGGATGGGAGATTATATTTGCAATTCTAATAGCCCATAAAGAACTTGTAATCAGAATACTTTAAGATCTGTTACAACTCAACAGTTCAGTTCAGTTCAGTTCAGTCGCTCAGTCGTGTCTGACTTTTTGCGACCCCATGAATTGCAGCACGCCAGGCCTCCCTGTTCATTACCAACTCTCGGAGTTCACTCAGACTCACGTCCATTGAGTCAGTGATGCCATCCAGCCATTTCATCCTCTGTCATCCCCTTCTCCTCCTGCCCCAAATCCCTCCCAGCATCAGAGTCTTTTCCAACGAGTCAACTCTTCACATGAGGTGGCCAAAGTACTGGAGTTTCAGCTTTAGCATCATTCCTTCCAAAGAAATCCCAGGGCTGATCTCCTTCAGAATGGACTGGTTGGATGTCCTTGCAGTCCAAGGGACTCTCAAGAGTCTTCTCCAACACCACAGTTCAAAAGCATCAATTCTTCGGTGCTCACCCTTCTTCACAGTCCAACTCTCACATCCATACATGACCACAGGAAAAACCATAGCCTTGACTAGACGGACCTTTGTTGGCAAAGTAATGTCTCTGCTTTTGAATATGCTATCTAGCTTGGTCATAACTTTCCTTCCAAGGAGTAAGCATCTTTTAATTTCATGGCTGCAGTCACCATCTGCAGTGATTTTGGAGCCCCCCAAAATAAAGTCTGACACTGTTTCCACTGTTTCCCCATCTATTTCCCAGGAAGTGATGGGATCAGATACCATGATCTTCGTTTTCTGAACGTTGAGCTTTCAGCCACCTTTTCACTCTCCACTTTCACTTTCATCAAGAGGCTTTTTAGTTCCTCTTCACTTTCTACCATAAGGGTGGTGTCATCTGCGTATCTGAGGTTATTGATATTTCTCCCAGCAGTCTTGATTCAAGCTTGTGCTTCTTCCAGCCCAGTGTTTCTCATGATGTACTCTGCATAGAAGTTAAATAAGTGGGGTGACAATATACAACCTTGACGTACTCCTTTTCCTATTTGGAACCACTCTGTTGTTCCATGTCCAGTTCTAACTATTGCTTCCTGACCTGCATATAGGTTTCTCAAGAGGCAGGTCAGGTGGTCTGGTATTCCCATCTCTTTCAGAATTTTCCACAGTTTATTGTGATGCACACAGTCAAAGGCTTTGGCATAGTCAATAAAGCAGAAATAGATGTTTTTCTGGAACTCTCTTGCTTTTTCGTTGATCCAGCGGATGTTGGCAATTTGATCTCTAGTTCCTCTGCCTTTTCTAAAACCAGCTTGAACATCTGGAAGTTCACGGTTCACGTTTTGCTGAAGCCTGGCTTGGAGAACCCATAATTAAAAAGTGTACAGCACTTCTGAATGATAGTTAGTCAAAGAAAACATACAACTCATTAATAAGCATGTGAAATGATGCTCAACATCATTAGCTATTAAGGAAATGCGTATTAAAAACATGTTAGTTTCATGTTCTATATGCTGGGAAATTAGTGAACATCCAAGCCAATGGTAGCTAGGATAAGGATCACTGTGCTGGTTTTTTAAGGATTCATTTCTTTGAGTACCTGCTCTTAATCATTCATCATGCCTTTTCAAAATACCATGTCTTATGTTTTAAATTTATTCACATCAGTCCTCATTAAACCAACCAATGCTTCATATCACTTCTGACACACTAGTGATAAAGATGCATTCTCAAGCACCTCCTTAGTTTTCAGACAGCATCGATTCATAAGACCTCCAGAGCTCTTTATTACTCTGATTTCCATTATCTTGGACCATGTGACTCTGAGCAATGCTGGAATGCAAAGGTGATCACTCTGCTCAAAAAGCTTTTAAAAATTGCCTGCTACAGGTTCTTCAGGGAAACCTCTCCGTCTACTGCTGTGGTTAGGGAGGCTTTCTGAAGATTAGAATGGTGTTTTCCCCAGGAGAGAGATTACCTACCAGCAGAATTCTTGCTCAAAAATACATTTCCTGTCATTCAACCTTTTCTGATTGGTTCTTATAATGACAACAGCAACAAAACTTTGTTATTACTTTCTTGTTACATGATTGAATATTTTCCATGCTGAGAAATTGTTTTTCATACACTTATCCATGATCCATGTAAGCAATAATGAAAATCCACATAAACTCTGATACAGCCTGTCATCTTGAAGATTCATAAGTGCTATGTTTCACAGCCTGATGTTGGCAACTATGCATTTTGACTGCAGAGACCTTAATACACACATAAATGTGTATCTGGTTTCTACATGCCCTAATCCCTGAGTATTTCTCATGGATCTTGGGTTAAATCACTTTGTTTTTATTTCAACTTTAAGCTTCTTACAGAGACTATGTATTCCCAACATCTTAGCTTAGAAATGCTAGATATTGTATTCTCTTCTTTTTTTTTTTTTCTGTACATTTAAAAATGTAACACCTCTGAATTCTATTGTGTGGAGCTAGAATCATTATTTTTGAGGATAGTATTTCAACATAAATGAAACCAACAATCTCAGCGGAAGAACATCACAATACATCTGAGATGAGTGTTTTCACTGATGTCATGAGAGAGTATTAAGGAGCAGCGTGAGAAAAACTGCATTTGCTCATCATTCTGCTGCCATAAAGAGATCACAGCTGCTTTGAGTATAAAGGAAATAGCAGCCATATTCCTGTGTTTAGCTAAATTTCCTAGCTTGGAAGAGGAATATGTTTAGTTTATATATGAATCTCTAGATTCCTATATAGGTTATAGATTTTTTTATATTGAGTTAAAGGATAAACAGTGATTTCTAAAGCCATGTTTCTTTTCTAATTGTTCAAGAAATTCTAACTTTGCACAAGGATTCCAAGAGCAACTTAACATTTTTCACTCATATGTGCCAAAATTAGCTATCATCTTGACACTACTTAGTGGAATTAGAAATTGAAGTTCTGGAATTTCCTACAGCCACTCTTGGTAGCATATCAAGATCCTAAATGTTGACTACTCTTCACTGACTTCCTACACCATCCTCATCTCTGAAGACTCTATGCTGCAGCTATTTTGGAAACCATTGATACTTTGGACCCATGGTGGTAGATGCTATGGCTTTGGAGGCTTAGGATGTGACTACTGTTGGGACTTTGGAGGCCTGAGACATGTCAATTAGTGTGATTAGAATGGGTATTAATAAAGCTGCTGTCATCCATTGTGCTATGAAAAAACAAGTCTTATGGCTTCTTCTGAAAACCTTGATCATTTAAATAATTCCCCAGAGATTCATCAGCTCAATTTCAAAGGAAAAGAAATCCTCTTCTTTTCACCTGCAGTCTATAATTTATATTTCCTCTCTATTGCTGAAAAACCCACCACTGCTGGCCCCCATCAACCCAGGAGGCAGCCTCCAGCCATCACAGGGACCACTTGAATTGCAAATGTCAGCATTCTAATTGCAGCTTCTCTCATCAAACTTATTTTTAACTCTGATATCAACCCTTCCTCCTGTATGTGTACATTTCGCTTTTTCAGTAAACAATGTTCAATCTTCCCTAGCAAACAGTGCTTGTTACTTGCGTTTATTTAATTTAATAGATCTCTTATGCTATATAGGTACATCATTTTTAATCCAAGACAAATTTCGCTTCACTGCAGCTGCAGATAATTTTTGCTCCTGAGTATATATGTGATGAAATCGATCCCCTTAACATGTTGTAGCTTCTTTCAGAAGAAATAATGAAATCTGATTTCTTACTAACTTCTGTTTTCTTCATGAAAAAAAAATGTGTTTTCTTCCCACTCTTACCTCCAAACAGATTATACATATAAGATGCACAGATTTCATTGTGGTCAGAGAAGATGCTTGGAATGATTTCTATTTTTTTGAATTTACCAAGGCTAGATTTATGGCCCAGGATGTGATCTATCCTAGAGAAGCATGTATAATATCATGTATGAAACGAGTTGCCAGTCCAGGTTCGATACACGATACTGGATGCTTGGGGCTGGTGCACTGGGACGACCCAGAGGGAGGGTATGGGGAGGGAGGAGGGAGGAGGGTTCAGGATGGGGAACACATGTATACCTGTGATGGATTCATTTTGATATTTGGCAAAACTAATACAATTTTGTAAAGTTTAAAAGCAAAATAAAATTTAAAAAAATTAAAAACAAAAAATAAAATACAATACAATATTTTCGAATTAAAAAAAAAAAAGATGCACAGATCTTAAAAGTCATAGATTGTTGACAGGAAAAAGAGTCCTATACTAGGTTCTCAGGATTGCCATAGCAAAGTACCATGAATTAGATGGATTTAAACACAAATTTATTCTCCTACAGTTCTGGAGATCAGAAGTTCAGAATCAAGATATCCACAGATACATGCTTCCTGAAGACTCTAGAGGAGAATCTGTTCTATGCCTTTCTCCTCATTTCTGGTTTCACCAGCAATCCTTGGCATCCCTTGACTTGTAGAGCACTCCAATCTTTGCCTCCATAGACACATGATTTCTTCCTGTGTGTTTTTGTGTCTCTTCTTTTCTTATATGGATGTCAGTTATATTGGGTTAATATTCACCCTAATTGATCATGACCTTATTTTAACTTGATTATATCTGCAAAGTTCTAGTTCCAATATCGACTTTAAAAATATTCACAATCTAAAAGTTGAGGGTTATGTTTTATTTGGTGATAATTTTTAAGACTTCAAGCCTAGAAGCCTGAACCTCAAGTAACCCTGAGAGAACTGCTCCCAGAAAGAGAGCAGGGAGCTTGGATTTATAGCAGTTTTGCAACATAGGACAGGTAGTTGGGAACATCAGAAGATTAATTTTGATTTAAAAAAAAGTCCCAAATTAAGGAATTTAGTACTTAACAATGCATGCAAGAATCTGGGCTCACCAAAATCATTCTTTAGATATGCATTTCATCTATCTGGGGCCAGTATCCTGTGTTTTCATATTCTGGGTTTCCCGAGGGCTCACCACAGGGAGAGGCTACAGTCTGATGGCTACTAGATGGCAGGTATTCTTTCCTGCATGTGTATCCTCAGGGCTCACTGGCTCACAGTGGAGGGCTGCAGTCGCTGATGACTGTGACATCCTTTGTTTACTGATGTGGTAGGAAATATTTCACTTATCACCAAGTAAGGTCACATTCCAGAGAAGGCAAAGGCACCCCACTCCAGTGCTCTTGCCTGGAAAATCCCATGGACGGAGGAGCCTGGAAGGCTGCAGTCCATGGCGTCGCTGAGGGTCAGACACGACTGAGTGACTTCACTTTCACTTTTCACTTTCATGCATTGGAGAAGGAAATGGCAACCCACTCCAGTGTTCTTGCCTCGAGAATCCCAGGGACGGGGGATCCTGGTGGGCTGCATCTATGGGGTCGCACAGAGTCAGACATGACTGAAGTGATTTAGCAGCAGTAGCAGCAGCAAGATCACATTCAGGTTATTAGGGACTACATGTTGAACATATATTTTGGGGGAGTGCAATTCACTCACAAGTCCAAAATTCAGAATTTATCCAAATATTCAATTCATAATGGACTAAAGAATGTGGTCTCTCCTCTTATACATGACCCTATGGAAGTTTAGAGACTTTTTGTTCTATGGACCATGAATAAACACAGATCTTAAGATATTAGGAAAGAGGAGCATGCCATATTTGTTTTCAAAAGTGACAGTGCTAGGAAGTCAAGGTCAACTGATAGGAAAACCAAATGTCTATTACCTTGTGAAGGACACACAGGTCAGTTTAGCCAACTGCTTAAGAGCTTGGTCTTTATAATCAGACAGACCTATCCTTGAGTCCCAACTCCTTTGTTTAGTTATCTGTGTGACTTTGGGGCAGTACTTGGTATTTCTAAATTTCCATTTCTTTGTTGGAAAGATGATGAGGCTCTGGAATCCTCATGGAGTTATTTTGAGAAATAAATAGATTATTATACGTTAACTGTTTAGTACAGTAGCTGACACATAAAAGTGCTTAGTAAAGTCAAGTGAATGTATATTTACATTCCCATTTAGTAACAGATATGCAAAGGAGAAGTCTATTATTCAAAGTGCACAGAGAAATTTTAAATAATCCAGAAAAGTATATTTCAAATTATAATATTTCTTATATATATATGTTAGAATCTTCTGTTTTATCTTGGCTGTATGTATCCAAGTAAAGTAACAACTTCCTTCTGCAGTATTCTAAAAAGCAGACTTAGAGTCTCTTTAAATGCAATGTGAACCCCTATGACTGAATGCTCAGTATTCCTGAAAATAATGAAGATATATTAATTGGTCATTGGAAAGGATTATTTAGGTGAAGTTAATGAAGATGGTGAAATCAGAAATTTCTTCATAATTAAATAACTGTCATATGACAAGCCTAAATGACTCCTATCACTTCAAACAATCTGTACCCACTGTAATAGAACTTCACAGGAACATGACTATTCAATATCAATATGCATAATTTGACTTCCTTTCCACCTAAGTTTATGAGCCATTTAATCTATTCTAGTGTGCAAGGAAGAGCTTGGAAAACAATTTGCAAACTTCCTTCACACCTGAAACTAGTTGAAGAGAAAAAACTACAGTACCTAACGGCAGATCCAAGTCAACCCAAACCAATATTGGCAGTCCATCAAGCACTACAGCAGTGCATAGAAGCAGTACTAATCCCAGATGCAGGAGCCTGTGATGCTTTCCCAGGAGAGGTGACACAGGAGTTAACTCTTAAATGATGAGCAGGAGTTAACCAGGTAGGAATGGGAAAGGAATACAGCATGGCAGCAGAGGGAGGAGCATAAACAAAAACCTAGAACTTTTTATTTATTCAGGAAACCATAAAATAGAGAATAGTAAGGAGAAGTGAAAGATGACACTAGAAGATTAAAAATCAGATCAAGAATTTTTTTTGTAATACTAGGGATTTAGCAGTCTATTATGAGGGCTATTAAGTCATTCTCACTACAGAGCAGAGAATAATTTATTGGGGCTGGGTTTGAGGCTGGGAGACTACTTAGGTTACCATGGCAATAATCCATACCAAAGAAGATTAAGACATGAGTTTAGATAGTGGAAGTGGAGATGGAGAAAAGTTGATGAGTTTAAGAGAGACAAATTAAGCAGAATACATAGGGTTTGGCAGAAAAGTAAGAAAAGGGAAAAAAAAAACTGAAGATTCATTGCCAAGGTTTATGGATTAGGCATATGGCTAAAAAATGTTCCCTTTCACTGTGATGAGAAACACAGATGAAGGTCAAGTTTTTAGAAGAAGAAATTTGGAGCCCATTGACTTTGAGGCCATCTAGATGGAGATAGTATAAACAAACAAACAACAACAAAAAAAACAGTGAATGAAAGAAAGAAAGAGATGGGGAAAGGAAGAAAGGGAAGAGAAGATTAAAGAAAGATATTGATTTGGGAATCATCAAAATACAGGTATTATTTGATGCCATGGGCAAGGATAAGATTACCCAGAGAGATTATTTAAAGTGATTGGAGGCCAAGCACAGAATAATGGGAAATAATTATATATATAATGAGAAAGATAAAAAGGGAGAAAAAGGAGGGATAGTCAGACATAATCATGTGACCAAAAAAATAGAGGATAGAATTTCCAAATACAATATTAGCAAAATGGCCCAAAGAGTCAATAATATAAGGTCAAGAAATATCCACTAAATGTTGTCACAAAGAAATTATGTTAATATCAGAGTGAGAAGTTTGGGCAGACTAATGCAAACAGCTTGTCTGCTCTACTCTTTTTTTTTTTTTTAAACAAGAAAGTTGTTTTAAAAAGGGAAGAGATGAAAAAAAAAGAAGGAAAATGGAAGAGATGATACATGACAGAAGAAGAAGTTGGCATGTGTATATTTGTTTTGATTTTCAAGTCTGGGCTTGTTAAAATTACATGAGAAAGGGTGAGGAAGAGAATTGGGTTTTGAGAGATAAAATTTCCTATAAAACAAGAGAAGTTGGGATCCAGAGACTGAACAGAAAATGGAAGTCAATTCTTCCACTGAGACAGGGGAAAAAAAAAAAAGCCAAGAAGGAGCTAACATCTAAAAAGCTGAGAAAATTCTCCTTTAGCAAATTTTCCCTCTTTTTGTGAATTTTAAAGGAAGGCCATGCTCCAAATTAACTGTGTCTTATGTTAGATGGATGTGGTGTGTTAGATGTGGTATGTTAGAAAGAATGATGTCTCAAGATAATAAATATTTGAAATAGATATGATTTGTGTTTCCTGGAAAGCAGACTCTGAGACACAATGTGGGGTTCAGGACGTTTATTCAGGCATGGTCTTATGATCAACTCCTGGAATGAAAGGAGGAAAAAGCAGGATTGGACAGAGGCAGGAACTGAATTGCAATGCAGGATATACAGTCTCGGTTCCTTCGATGGGGAGCTCTGGCACTGAAATGGCCCATCAACTATCCTCGATTGGACTGAATGGATGACCTTTATACCACCTACTTTGATCAGTCATGAAATGCAATCACCTTTGGGAAAGTGTGGCATGAAACAAAGCTGCCTTATTATTACTGAGTCCAAGCTGGCTCTGCTCACTGCATGACAGGCCAGTAAGTTCGGAGATGGGATGTAGAGGCAAAGAATATGACTATTCAGAAAGCTGGCAGACAAGGAAGACGGCAGACTGTCTCAACATAACCATCTTATCAGGTCTGGATGCCAAGTTCTTTTATAGAACACAGAGGGGATGCATGAGGAAGTAAATTTAAAAGGCCATTAACCTTGCAAATATCTCCTGGAATGGCCAACCTCAGGGAGGGGATGTGTTAACATTTAGGCAGAGGGGCAGGATTGCCCGAGGCAGGACATCATATATGGATAGCATATTTTCAGTGAACAAAAACAAAGGTTAAAATAAAAGAAACAAAAAGTAAAAGAAGCAAAGGTTAAAGAAAAACAGATTCTTCCCTGTAACATTATGCAACTGGGGCATTCCCTAAAGGGTCTGATAGCTAAGATCAACTACCAATAGGACTCGTTTCATACATGATATTTTACATGTTTCAATGCCATTCTCCCAAATCTTCTCACCCTCTGGCTTCTCTTCTTTTTACAGCTATTTGTAAGGCCTCCCCAGATAGCCATTTTGCTTTTTTGCATTTCTTTTCCATGGTGATGGTCTTGATCCCTGTCTCCTGTACAATGTCACGAACCTCCGTCCATAGTTCATCAGGCACTCTGTCTATTAGATCTAGTCCCTTAAATCTATTTCTCACTTCCGCTGTATAATCATAAGGGATTTGATTTAGGTCATACCTGAATGGTCTATTGGTTTTCCCTACTGTCTTCAATTTAAGTCTGAATTTGCTAATAAGGAGTTCATGATCTGAGCCACAGTCAGCTCCTGGTCTTGTTTTTGTTGACTGTATAGAGTTTCTCCATCTTTGGCTGCAAAGAATATAATCAATCTGATTTCGGTGTTGACCATCTGGTGATGTCTTCTCTTGTGTTATGTCTGTTAGCAAGATGCTAATCAGATGAAAGAGATACCTCAAGGATGAGGGAGTCTCCCCAAGCTCTTCTCCCACAATAGTCATTTTTGAGACAGAATGGTACAGGGTGTGTCATCCTAGGTAGAAGTTACTAGGCAGTTAGTGTAGAGCTTTGAGTCTTGTTTTCAATAAACATCCCATTCCATTGTCCTGAATTCTGGGAATATGTCTTTAGTCTGATAAATTATCAGCACTCAGATCGAGGGAAGGGCAGTAATTAAATTCTGTTCCATATGCTTGAGGGAAAAACAACTGGTGATCATTAATGTTAAATCCATGCATCTGGTAAAATGGCCAGAGGGCATGAAAAAGGATGGTGACTTAATCCAAGGATCCAGAGAAGCCATAAAGATGTTAAATATCTTGACCTTTAAATTGATTCGTTAGAAATAATGTTGTTTAAAGAAGGATATAATAACTTCTATAAGTCCCAATGAGAGAGTCATATCCTAGGCAGGTTGATAGGGAGTCTAGGGGTCCCCAAGGAGAGAGGGGTCTGGAATTCTCAAGGAGGAAGAAAGGACAAACTTTTTTCTTTCTCCACATTCCTTAGGATTATATAACAATAATGTATCCTCCCTAAGGACAGTCTCTGGATTAAACCTGTTAACTTAAAATGTAAATTATGGGAGTAGACCTGGTCTTTACAAGGATGTATCTTGCCTGAGGACAGTGTTATCTTAAAATGTAAATTATGGGAGTAGGTCTGATGAGGTCTTTACAACTTCCAGACATTCTTTGGATTATATAACTTCATTGTTAACACTAGCAAGCGGGTACTCTTTCTGCCCCCTTCTGATGCTTATGTCAGAAGCTTTCTCTGTCTCCTTTATACTTTAATAAAACTTTATTACACAAAAGCTCTGAGCGATCAAGCCTCGTCTCTGGCCCCGGATTGAATTCTTCTCCTCCAGGGGCCAAGAATCCCGGTGTCTTCACGTGATTCAACAACAACTTTTCACCACGTTGGGGGAATTCTTTACCCTCTCTCAGTGTCTATGCTGAGAGTTTTGTACTTTCCTCCTCTCTAATAAATCCTACTCACTTACTACCATTCATGGATTCCATTCTTCCGGGCTCCATGGACAAGATCTCAGGTTCCCTTCTCACCCGAGCCTTAGAACAATTGACATGAAAACTGGTTTGTTGAGCCATTAACAGCCCAAGTGTTGGGAAAAGGAAAAAGAAAAAAAAATACCCTGAGGCAGAACTGATTTGAAGAAAGGCAGATTCCTAAGCAAATACATAGTTTTATTAACATAGCTTAAGAAAAACATTTCCATAAGAAAAATCACACTGGTTAGCTCAAGGTTTGAGAATAGTTAAGTTCAGGTGGAACCAGGCATTCTCAACAGAAAAGGGAAAAATGTCTGCCACTTGCAGTTTAATTCCTCCTGCTGCTTGGGGACCTCTGGCCTCCCTACAGAAGCTGTTAACACTTTCAGTACTAACACCTTTGGGTATTTCCGCCCTTTGAGCATAGGATGGACTTGGTAGCTTTCTTCTAGGTATTTCCGCCCTTTGAGCATAGGATGGACTTGGTAGCTTTCTTCTAATGTATAGAACATCAGCTCAGTTCAGTTGCTCAGTCGTGTCCAACTCTTGTTGACCCTATGAATCGCAGCACACCAGGCCTCCCTGTCCATCACCAACTCCCAGAGTTCACTCAGACTCATGTCCATCGAGTCAGTGATGCCATTCAGCCATCTCATACTCTGTGGTCAGAGCAATGTAATGGGATGTAACTTCTAAGATTTAATTGTTAAAACCTGAAACTGTCACATTACTGCCATTATCCTTGACTCTTTTCATGGCCATATATCTTGATGGTCACATTGCAAGGAACCATGGCTTAAGGTCTGTTGACTACAAATTAGCATTTGCCAAGAGCATTTGTCAGTGACTGAAAGGAACAATCAGTTCAGTTCAGTCACTCAGTCGTGTCCGATTCTTTGCAACCCCACGATTCTTGCAACCCCTGTACACCAGGCCTCCCTGTCCATCACCAACTCCCGGAGTTCACACAAACTCATGTCTATTGAGTTGGTGATGTCATCCAACCATCTCATCCTCTGACGTCTCCTTCTCCTCCTGCCCTCAATCTTTCCCAGCATCAGGGTCTTTTCCAATGAGTCAGCTCTTCGCATCAGGTGGCCAAAGTATTGAAGTTTCAGCTTCAACATCAGTCCTTCCAGTGAATATTCAGGACTAATTTCCTTTAGGATGGACTGGTTGGATCTCCTTGTAGTTCAAGGGACTCTCAAGGGTCTTCTCCAACACCACAGTTCAAAAGCATCAATTCTTCAGTGCTCAGCTTTCTTTATAGTCCAACTCTCATACCCATACATGACCACTGGAAAAACAATAGCCTTGACTAGATGGACCTTTGTTGGCAAAGTAATGTCTCTGCTTTTCAATATGCTGTCTAGGTTGGTCACAACTTTCCTTCCAAGGAGTAAGCGTCTTTTAATTTCATGGCTACAGTCACCATCTGCAGTGATTTTGGAGCCCAGAAAAATAAAGTCAGCCACTGTGTCCACTATTTCCCCATCTATTTGCCATGCGGTGATGGGGCCGGATGCCATGATCTTAGTTTTCTGAATGTTGAGCTTTAAGCCAACATTTTCACTCTCCTCTTTCACCTTCATCAAGAGGCTCTTAACAAGGGCCTTTGCCGTCTCCCTCTGAGGAGATTGAACCCTGTGCTTCTGTAGCTGCCAACAAGACCTTCAGCACCGCCCGAGGGGGATTCAGGGTGGACACTGACACACTCTGTGCTCCAGGGAATCTGGTGGAACAGGCCTTTCAATAGTTAGATATTTCCAGGAACTGATTTCATGATCCCAATCCTTGCATCTCTTCATTTCTAGATAAGAACTAAATCCCTTCATGGTAATAGCAGTTTCTCATGACTAGCAGAAAACCTTTTGTAAAGTAAGCCCTTGATTGCACTGAACTCTCCCTTCACCAAAATCTTATATAGTGACCTTCCCCACTGCTTCTTTGGAGCAGTCTCTCAGAGCTATCTGAGGTGCTGTTTCCCAGGCTGTAGCCCTCATTTTTCCCCAAATAGAATTTAACTCACAACTCTCTCATTCTGCATCTTTTTAGTTGTCAGTTAGGAATCTATGCACATAGTCCAATATCTCTTGAGGAATTTTTTTCCCAGTGGGTGAACATGGAGAGGGTCCTTCCCCAGCTGAGCCTTCATTTGGGACTATAGTTTCAGTCAGCCTCTAGTTAAAGATTTATAAGCCCTGAAGCAGAGACCCAGTTAAACCATGCCACTCTTCCTGACCCCAGACACAATGAGATAATAAATCTGTGTGGTTTTGGGTTGTTAAACTTGGGGATAATTTGTTACACAGAAATAGATAAATAATGTATCTTGATTCACAATCTATGGTGTCCAGAGTAGAATCTCAGTTGAACAAAGAATAAGCTATTTGAATTAAAATGCCATCTTTTCAGAAGGTCATATATTTATCTTCAAAAGTGATTGTCATGCAAGAACAGTTACTTTGCTCTGGCTAGGTTTAAGTACTTTATGAAATTGCACTGCCTTAGAATAATGGTGGATAAGCCCCATCTCTGAGAAAACTGAGTTCAAATCTAACCCACTACTTCCTAGGTTCTTAACCTTTTTGTCCCTCATTTCCTTCATCTGGATAAGGACAGCACCTATTGTAAGGTGTTTATTAGGATTTGATTACTCAGTCCATGAAGCCTTTCTAAAATTCTGCCTTGTATATATCAAGAGTTCAGCAAGTGATTTCAAGGTTTATGTAGAAACATCTAATTTTATTCAGTACAGGCACCACAAGTTGCTTGTCATCACTAGAGAGTTTCCCAATTTATTTCCACCTAGTATGCAAAGGCTTCTTTTCCTGAACATACTACAAAATGAGAGAGGAGCACATCATCCCAGTCATATTTAATATTAATGATTAATTGCCTACATTTAGTATTCATGACCTTAATAGAACTCTCTGCTAGTTCAGCAGCAACAAACATTTACTGAGATCCTGCTGTGCACAAAGAATCACTCCAAAGGCTCAAATAAATTCATAGAAGAGCCTGTCTTTTCAAAAATGTAAGCAAAAAATAACTTTGACTTGGAAGAAATTTCATTAATCTAGTACAATGATTTTTCAAACCTGGATGGATGTTCATTAGAAACATCTGGGAAGCTTAAAATATGTCCAGATCAGTGCCAAAGCCCTGTTCACAGAAAATCTAATTCAACTGGATTGAGCCTAAAATTTAATGCTTTTTAAAATCTCTTTGGGGGATTATGATGTACAAGCAGGGTTAAAAATCACTGATTTAGCACAAAGCATCTGGTTAAAGTATTAAGATTTATAGAGGCTTATTTCAGGTGACATGGGGAGTTTTTATTAAAGTCGGGACTAAAATTCAGAGCTTCTGATTCTGGGTGATTGTTCAATGATCAGGGGGCTTCAAGCTTCTCTGCATTTATCCACACATTCAATATTCATTTACTAAGCATTTCGCAGAGGCAAGAAATGGGGACACCACAACTTAGACTCACACAGTGATTTTTATTCAAGACTAAAATTTTCTGGAGGAGATAGATAATAAAAAAATAAGTGGAAATAACAAAATAAATGCTGCAAAGGAATGATTGCAACCTTGAAAGCACGTTAAAGGCAGAGTAGCAAATTCATTGGCATGTATGATGGGAGACCTGGCTGAGATTGGAGGGGAAGAGCTTTCTTTCGGGAAGCGATTTTCAATCTAGGGATTTTATTATATGTGACTGGATTCAGAGATAGGCTTTTAAAAATTTTACCTTCGAGGTAATTCTTTTCTTCCTCTATCCCTCCACAAAAAGATCAACCTCAGTGATATTTGCAAAAAGATATTCCTTAAAAGATTACTTACATGATGAATATCATGATAATAGCAACAAAAATTATTATTTTTCAAGCACTTGACCAAGTGCTTTGCACGCGTCATTTCATTTGATCATGGCAGTAAAAAATCAATACCGCAAATCTCTTCTTATGGCAGCTCTATCCAAAACACCATGGACCAAATAAGAATAGTAAGAAAAGTTGGTCTTCCCTCAGCACATTGTCCTCTCTGGCATATCTTCCAGTCATTAGAATGAGGCAATGATTCACTGAGAGCTCAACCTAGATAACACCTTAAAAGAATTCTATCTGCACACTCTCATTTCACAGATGGCATTTGCAAGGAGCTGGGCCCTCCTGTCACAGAGTCTGATCAGCAACTTGCATGATTTCCACTCGCATGGTTGATCTTGCTATCTAAGCAAAGCATCTGAGAAGCATATCAAAGAGATAGCAAGCTATGAGTGGCATTACTGTAGAAATTTAAAATGATGAGCAAATACCAAGTGGTGAAGCAGCAGTGAATCATATTTCAAGAAACTGCAGCCTGAAGCAAGGACCCAGAGTAACAGCTAACTAATGCAGAGAGATTACTTTGCCAACAAAGGTCTGTCTAGTCAAGGCTATGGTTTTTCCTGTGGTCATGTATGGATGTGAGAGTTGAACTGTGAAGAAAGCTGAGCGCTGAAGAATTGATGCTTTTGAACTGTGGTGTTGGAGAAGACTCTTGAGAGTCCCTTGGACTGCAAGGAGATCCAAACAGTCCATCCTAAAGGAGACCAGTCCTAGGTCTAATGCTGAGGCTGAAACTCCAATACTTTGGCCACCTCTCGCGAAGTGTTGACTCATTGGAAAAGACCCTGATGCTGGGAGGGATTGAGGGCAGGAGGAGAAGGGGATGACAGAGGATGAGATGGCTGGATGGCATCACCAACTCGATGCCCATGAGTTTGTGTGAACTCCGGGAGTTGGTGATGGACAGGGAGGCCTGGCGTGCTGTAATTCATGGGGTCGCAAAGAGCTGGACACAACTGAGCGACTGAACTGAACTCAATGCCACCTTAAGAACTCACACCTTTGGGTTAGACAATTAGACCAAATGGTGATAAACTGGAGCTGATTATTTAGTTAAAGCTATTCAGAATGAACAACTTTGCTTAGATCTATCAGGTTCACGACAGTTGATTTTCCTTGACTGTAACAGTCTGTCTCCAAATCACAGAGGATATATCTGAGATGATCTATTTTTGGTAGGTGTAAATGGGTCCTGAATTAGGAATCAGTCTAGAGAGGAGCAAGGGGCACTGATATTAATTTACATAAAGGTAATCTAGAATCAACTTCCCTGGTGGTTCAGTTGGTAAAGAATCCACCTGCAATGAAGGAGACCCAGGTTTGATTCCTGGGTTAAGAAGACACCCTGGAGAAGCAAATGGCAACCCACTCCAGTATTCTTGCCTGGAAAATCCTATGGTCAGAAGAGCCTGGCAGGCTACAGTCCATAGGGTTGGATGCTACTTAGCAATTAAACCACCACTACAATCTAGAATAATAATACACTATCTAAAATAGTGTGTTTGTGACGGTTTCCGCTCCCATTTTAGGCTCTATAAAAATGACCACATGGATTTGTGTTTTTTCACATGTATTCATAGTTCTGAATAGCAGAATGTTAGATCACAATAGGTTTTATTTAACAGATTCTATTGCACTGTGTAAATATAAAATCATGGAAACAATATAAGAAATAATATAATACCATGGAAATAACTTGAAATGGAAGAAGTGATGAAAGACTTCACAAATAAATTGGAGTCTAAACTGGACTTCTCACTTGAGAAAAGAAAAAAGATAAGTTGGGGCTATGGGAAAATGGGGAAAATAGGAAGAAACAAAGGAAGATGAAGGGAAAAAATATTCAGAGGATTGGCTGATATTCAACAGCCTGGCTGGTGTGCAGAACTAGAGGAATAGAAAAGAATGATGGGGGAATGAAAAACTAGAGTGGTACTGGAACCTAAATTGTTAAGTGAATATCACGATGGTCCACATACTTGTGGGAGTGTTCCGTACTTGTTTTATGAAGCCCTGGCCCCAAGATAAAGCCAAACTAGTATCATTCTTTGGAAATGTTTCCTTGCCCTAAATAAGTGGAGTCTCTACAAGGCTGAGGGCCTGGAGGGGCAGAAATAAGCAGAAGGAGCTCTAATGGGGAGTGAGAGATACAGCACTGGGGTGAGGAGCAGCAATGGAGTGAGGAAGCAACTTATTCTTAACCCCTGTCAGCAGGTAACAGGAGATCCTAATGAGGTCGATTGTGAGGTTCTGGTTGTAGTTCAGTTATGATAAGTCACAGAGGCATAGGTGCAACTGACGGAGTATTGAATTCAGGTATCCAGCTTATCTTCAATGAGACTCTGTGACTATTAAAGTTCCAAAGGTGCTCAGTGTCTTGGATGTCCATATTCACTTCAGGGACTCATATAGGAAGGATGTGAAGAATGTAATCATAAGCAGAAAAGATATGCTTGACATGGGTAAATGTGTCTGGTGCAAAATGGATTTTTTATCCTAGCAAATATAACTGTAGAAGAAAACGAGGGTTGTCAGATAAATATCAACTGACGATAAATACAATGATGAAAAATAAACACTTTTGCCCCAGATTCCTCCTTTTAAAGCACAGTGTGTTTGTTTGCTTGGCAGTTTTCCTGCCACTTGAGTTTATAATAGTACTCTGCCGTTTTCCTCTGAAATTATGAGATCCATAAAATTGAGTCATCATTCTAGTCTCCTAGGATATTTGTTCAAGAACCACAGGACACTAAAGGTTTCAACTACAAAGCATGTAGTTCAGAGCAAGCTAGCTCATTTCATGGGAGGCAGACAGGTTTCCTACAGAATGGTTTTAGTATCCCCAGGCCAGTTTGGCCTGTAAGAGAGTCTAGCTAAGTTTTGGACATTTTAACCAATTAAAAAGTAAAGGGACTGCCCAAAAGCCAGTGTCCTGCACTCATCTCTCAAGTATGATGTAACAGGGTCTTTTTCTGCCCTCTTTGGTTTTCAATGCAAAGTTTCTCATTTGAAAGCTTAATGTTCTATGCTCAAAACAATGTGAGATCAAAAAGGTTGAAATCCTCTGATATTCTCTGCTTACCAATGATAAAACTTTGATTACCTATGTTTGATCTTTATAAAGAACTTGCACGGTCGGTCATCTTAGTATTACCACCAGGAAGATGCTTTTACTTCTCAGGGATTAAAATGAATTTAAGAGCCTCTATTTGCCCATGTCCTTAACCTCTTCAGTGACCTCTATTTTAAACATAGAATGAAGTAATATATTATATTCCTAAAACTAGGAATACAGAGGTAAATTAATTCTTATAAGAAAATAAGGGCTTCCAGGTCAAGATGGCAGAGTAGAAGGAAGCATGCTCATTTCCTCCTGTGAGAGCACCAATATTGCAACTAGCTGTTGAACAACCATCAACAGGAGGATGCTGGAACCCACCAAAAAAGGACACCCTAAGTCCAAAGACAAAGAATAAATGGTATTATTCACTTTATATCGTGTACCATGATTGGTCAACAGAAAATTTAAAAATTCCATATCACTAGAGCTATCATTTAACAGAAAAACCTGTAATCACTTTTTAAAATCCAGACGCATATCAGAATTATCTTGAATTTTTTAAAAAAATACCAACACCCAGGTAGTGCAAAAAGAAAAAGATAGTAAGAGGATGCCAGGGAAAAGATTAGGAAGTACAAAGCTACCAACTGCTGAGTGCCTTCTCCTATTTGAGATATTTACTCACGATCATTTGGGAGTTTTCTACTGTGACAACCACACAACACTGCATCCCTCACTCCAAATTTTTCACTACTTGAAATATGAAGGATAGGATGAATCATTTTTCAACCAACTTTGACCCAAAACAAGCTAGGTTAAGTGGAGACTTGTACAAACGAAGGATGCAAAAATTCAATTTTCCACTAAATCACAAAAATGAAATAGACCTAAAAGACATTAAGATTTTAGGCCAAAATTTAGATTTTTCACTGAAACCCAAGTCCAGGATTCACGGATTCCATCACCAACTCTGAGAATATAAATGTGTTGAGAAGGGAAAGAAAAAGATATTTGTAGAGAAATTTTCTAGAGATTTTGGTTGACATGCTGTGAATTCTCTTCCCTAAGTCACAAAGGAAGAGAGATTTATCCCCACTTTACTTCACAGTGATGAGGCGATAACTAGGAAAGCTTCAGTACAGTTTTCTACAGGTGGTAGACAGAAAAAGCTGGTCCTGGTAGACACTTGAGAAAATGAAAGCATCCTGAGGAAGCAGGTTGGAGGTAGATGTTTAGGGATCTACCTGCACCCTTAGAATTTTTTTTTAAGAAAAGGATTTGTGTTCTACATAATCCAGATAATGGCTACATGAAAAGAGCCTTTCTTGGCTCATCTGTCTAGCTGGGTCAGGGAAAGACATGATAAGAAGTTGTAGATGGATTTTAAACTCCTGAAGGCTGAGGGAGGTATAACAAGTCATCACCACAACATTAATAATTTTTCCTGAGTCAAGGAATTTCAAGAGAACATTCCCAGACAATGGCCATCTCTGAAGAGCCATGAATTTACATTAGGAAAAGTCAAGCCCATAGAATAGGTAGAGATTTGAAGGTGGCAGAATTCAAGCATATCATTTTCTATGCTATTATTGCTTTTAAAATATGAAGCCCATTTTTAGTTAATACCTTGGATTTAATGTTTAATTGATAATTTAAGACACTGCAAATACTCGTATTACATTTTTCCAGGTGGGACAATTTATCTGACAGTCTTCATCTATGGGCAGAGGAAATTTACCTATACTAAATATATCTTAAATAAACAAGAGACAAAACTGAAGTTGCATTTTTCTCTCTTCTTTATAATTTATTTATTTATTTTTGGTTGTGCCTGGTGTTCTTTGTCGTGCCAGCTTTGTTCTAGTTGTGGCTGTGGGTTTCTCATTATGGTGACTTCTCTTGTTGCAGAGCATAGGCTCAAGGGCTCATGTGCTTTAGCATTTGTGGTATGTGGGCTCTAGAGCACAGGCTCAGTCATTGTGATCCACGGGTTTAGTTGCCTTGAGGCATGTGGGATCTTCCCAGACCAGGAATTAACCCCATGTCCCCTGTGTTGGCAGGCAGATTCTTTACCACTGTGCCAGAGAAGCCTTGCATTTTTCATGTTGCCGTGAGTTTTGCTTCTTGGTATCCTGGGTTTGCACATATAGATTTTTGCAGGTACTCACTTTCTAATTGATAAGTGGAAAAATTGAACTAAGTTTTGAAAATTTTAAAGGCAACACACTGTGTGCTGTGCTGTGATGAGTTTTGCGACCCACTGGACTGTAGCCCGCCAGACTCCTCTGTCCATGGGATTCTCCAGGCAAGAAAGCTGGAGTGGGTTGAAAGGCAACATGCTCTGACATAATTGGTACTACCCACTTCATACTCAATAACTTTGACTTTCAGAAATATCTGTCTTTATCTAGGAATGTTTCTATTGAGAAAAGATACAGCTTCAAAGGTGATACTCTCGGAGTCCTGAGGAAGAAGAGAGAAAATAGTTGTAGTATATTGCAGATCTATTTGTCTCTCATCCCTGTACTAATGACTCTTTTCTGTATAATATTTTTTAGCATCCTCCAAGTCTGATTCAACTATGTTATTTGCTTTAGCTAATAAAATGAGGTAGAGGAATAATGTGCAAGTTCTGAGCCAAAGCTCAAGAGCTCACGTGTTTTTCTGTTTGCTTTCTGGTGCTTCTACCTTTACAGAGGGATCATGCTTATGCTAGTCTACCAGGGAATGAGAGATGTGAAAGCAGAGCTGTATCTTTCAGTCGTTTCCAGACAGGGCCAATCTAGACAAGTCAGCAGACTTCCAGCTCCTAGACGTGTGATCAGACCCAGTCCATATCAGCATAATCCCCTGTCCCACACTCAGATGACCCCAGGCAGTGAGTTATAAGCATATATTGTTTCTTACCACTGAATCCTTGGATTATCTATCACACAGCACTATTATGACAATAGGCAGGTGACATATCTATGTAGTCAGTCAAACAAAAGAATCCACTCCAGGGGTCACAGCCACATGGCTCTACTGCCTAAAACATATGATATTCTGTACATAGACCCAGAGTCCTTTTCATTTAAACAATAACTAATATAAGAACATCATATCATTAGTTACTTGGTGTTTGAAAGTGAAATTTGCTCAGCCGTGTCCAACTCTTTGCTACTCAATGGACTGTCCGTGGAATTCTCCAGGCCAGAATAGTGGAGTGGGTAGCCGTTCCCTTCTCCAGGGGATCTTCCCAACCCAGGGATCAAACCCAGGTCTCCCACATTGCAGGTAGATTCTTTACCAGCTGAGCCACAAGGGAAGCCCAAGAATACTGGAGTGGGTCGCCTATCCCTTCTCCAGCAGATCTTCCTGACTCAGGAATTGAACTGGGGTCTCCTGCATTGTGGGTGGATTCTTTACCAACAGAGCTATCAGGGATATGTTGCTAAATTTGCTATTAAACTACCACACCATATGCTGAATCCCAGGCACAGATTCCCAGGTGGCAGAGTGGTAAAGAATCCACCTGCCAATGCAGGAGACACAAGAGCCATGGGTTGAATCCCTGGGTTGGGAAGATCTCCTAGAGTAGGAAATGACAACCCACTTTGGTATACTTACCTGGAAAATTTCATGGATAGAGGAGCCTGGCAGGCTACAGTCCGTGATGTGTCAAGGAGTCAGACACAACTGAATTACTGAGAGCACAAGGCACAGATCCCAGCTGGGGTCTTGGTAAAGAGCTACAGAATGAGATGACACAAACACTGTGAGATACTGAGTTATCACCATGCTTTTCATCAAAAATATAAGACAGTCTATGGCAGAAATGTCATGCTTGCAAAGGCAAATATACCATGAAGAAAATAATAGGAATGCCCCAGGGCTTTTCATTTGAATGAGTTTTTCCCAAAGACCAATAGATTAACATAACTTTGGGACTTCCCTGATAGCTCAGTTGGTTAAGAATCCACCTGCAATGCAGGAGACCCTAGTGGTTCAATTCCTGGATTGGGAAGATCCTCTGGAGAAAGGATAGGCTACCCACTCCAGTATTCATAGGCTTCCCTTGTGGCTCAGCTGGTAAAGAATCTGCCAGCAATGAGCGAGATCTGGGTTCAATCCCTGGGTTGGGAAGATCCCCTGGAGAAGGGAAAGGCCACCCACTCCAGTATTCTGGCCAGGAGAATTCCATGGACTGCATAGTCCATGGGGTCTGAAGAGTCAGACACAACTGAGTGACTTTCACTTTCAATGTAACTTTATTTATTTTTAATTTTCCTTCAATTTTAAAATATGAATGTGACAGCCAGGATCTCAAATGGTCCTCAGTGGTGCTCACCTTCTAGCATTCATGTTTCTGTATAATCTTCTTCCACCTGAATACAGACAATCTATATAGCCAATAAGACATTGAGAAAATGATGGAATGTGACCTTTGAGACTGTAATAAAAGACATTGTGGCTTCTACTTTGCTTTGTCTTGGGCGCCAGCAGTCACATCGTGAGTACATTCAAGTAACCCTGTGGAGAAGTCCAGGTGGCCAGAACCATTCAAGTCTGCTCCCCAAACCCTGACCCACAAGAAAGGATCTGAAATAATACTTATTTTTATTTAGGCCACTAAAATTTGGTTTAATTTGTTGGATCTCTTGTGTGAAACCCTCATACAATGAGATCTTTTCTAAACTTTTTTTTTTCCTACAGTGGCCCCTGAACTGTATAAGCACCAGGGCTCACAGACTTGGCTCTTACCCACAAACCTTTGCATGGTTATCTCACCCCAAAAGATTTTCAAGCAGCCAAATTTTGATGTATGGAAATTTCTAGTGCTTGGCATGATACACCACTCTTCCAGATTACTAAGTAAAAAATAGGCAAATGAACAACAACAAAAAAAAAAAAAAGGCAAAGGACTTTGAAACTCATTCTTTCTAACAGATCTGGGGCAGAGAGATCTCTGACCCAGATGTCTCTTGCCTGAGACTAACTTGGTCTGGTCCATTCAGAAACCATATAGAAACCTTCATAAGCTTTGCTGTTTGTTGTTGGTTTCTTGTTTGTTTGTTTTAATTTTTCAACAGTAGAGTTACCACGGCCTCACATATGTGATGCCTAAACTGAGTTTATAAAAGTAAATAAATTTCAGTGTGCTTTTTAATACTAACTTTCTCTCATTAATGCATCTTTTAAATATTTAGAATGGGAAGAAGAAATTGCATAACCATGAAAAGAAAAGCAATCAATAGTCCAGAGATTAATAAAGAAGCAAAGAGAAGCAAAAAGTAGCAAGATAGAAAGAATAATAAAATTATTATTTTTTATGTTAATCATGTCATGAATTTCTCAACTTTTAGAAAATTGGGTTATCCAGAGAAAAGTGTGTGTGTGTGTTTAGGTGTAGATAGAAAGAGAGAGAGAGAATACAATAATGCGTTTATAAATAAAAGTGTATGTGTGTGTGTGTGTGTGTGTGTGTGTGTGTATTGGCTACATGAATCAGGGAAAAGCTATGAGCTGGGAATATAAAATGTAAATCATCAAGATTTTTGAATGTTAAGTTTTAAGCCAGCTTTTTCACTCATGAGTTTGAGCAAACTCCAGGAGATAGTGAAGGACAGGTGGAAGCCTGGCCTGCTGCAGTCCATGGGGTCCCAAAGAGCTGGACACAATTTAGTAACTGAACAACAACAATTGAGATTTTAAAGATGGTATTAAAAATTATGGAACCAAATAACTTTTCAACATGATAGATAACCACATAGAGATTGGAGAAGCCAAGAGTTCTGAGGATTGAGACAAGAGAATCCTATTATTAAGAAGTAGGGGAAAGGTGGAGATATGAGAAAGGATGGGCTTTCTTTGTGGTAAAGACTCTGCCTGCAATGTGGAAGACCTGGGTTCGATATCTGGGTTGGGACGATCCCCTGGAGAAGGGAAAGGCTACCCACTTCTGTATTCTGGCATGGAGAATTCCATGGACTGTACAGTCCCTGAGGTCGCAAAGAGTCAGACATGACTGAGCGACTTTCGCTTTCACTTTCATGAGAAGGGACACAGAAAGATGGTCCAGGGTAGTAGAAGGAAGATAAGAAAGTATGAAGTCTTAAGAAAGACATTTGAAGAGGAAGAAATGATAAACTAATACATGCTGGTATGGGTCCAGTGAGTTGATAGTGGAGAACTGGTTTTTATTTAGCAAGAAGGTATCACATATGAACCATACAGGAACAGTCTGAGCAGGATACTGGAGGCAAAAAGCTGACCCCAAGGTGTTTAAGTCTTTTCTGTACCATCCTCCAGAAATCAATCCATTAATCCATTCTGCAGTAGTTCCTGAGCAGAAGCTAATAATATTTGCTGTGGAGTTTATAATTTGTCATTTAGGTAGTCCTAATGGTTTTTCCTGTGGTCATGTATGGATGTGAGAGTTGGACTGTGAAGAAGGCTGAGCGCCAAAGAATTGATGCTTTTGAACTGTGGTGTTGGAGAAGACTCTTGAGAGTCCCTTGGACTGCAAGGACATCCAACCAGTCCATTCTGAAGGAGATCAGCCCTGGGATTTCTTTGGAAGGAATGATGCTAAAGCTGAAACTCCAGTACTTTGGCCACCTCATGCGAAGAGTTGACTCATTGAAAAAGACTCTGATGCTGGGAGGGATTGGGGGCAAGAGGAGAAGGGGACCACAGAGGCTGAGATGGCTGGATGGCATCACTGACTCAATGGACGTGAGTCTGAGTGAACTCCGGGAGTTGGTGATGGACAGGGAGGCCTGGCGTGCTGCGATTCATGGGGTCGCAAAGAGTCAGACACGACTGAGCGACTGATCTGATCTGAATGGCAACCCACTCCAGTGTTCTTGCCTGGAAAGTCCCAGGGATGGGGGAGCCTGGTGGGCTGCCGTCTGTGGGGTCGCACAGAGTTGGACACGACTGAAGTGACTTAGCAGCAGCAGCAGCAAGAGAGCTAAGTGGCTCTTTTTGACTTAAAGTTCATGTTTTCTTCATGATTTTCCAGATGTTTGATTTATTTTCTACCCACTACTAGCCTGAGGATCATTAGACTATCTGCTTCACTCTACGAACACAGCTGTATGAATGTGAACACTGATGGGTGATTCACCCTAGTGGAGGCATTGTTTAGCAGCCCTTCTTTATCCTGTCTTAGATGCCCATCCATAGTGAACAAGACAGTGAGAGCATAGTTATATTTATCTCAGGCAGAGCAGAGTCAGAAGACGATGTTTTGGAATAACTCCACAGAATTTTTAAAAATCCTCATTACTTCACGACATACCCTAAAATGTATGGAGTCAGGAACAATGGCAAAACGGACAAGCCTACAAGTTCTTTCTAATTTTTCCTTCTGGCAGGGTGATGGTTGTTTATCAGTGTTGTCACCTCCTGTCTTAAGACTTAAGATGAAAACCATTTATGAACTGTTTAATCTCATCTTTTCCATAAAGGATTTCAAGACTGTTAAAAAATTATCTGTATGGGAGAATGGATTATAAAAATAATCTGGATCAGATAAAATGTCAAATTTAAGGCAATACTAGGAGTAATATTTCACTGTGGATATGCAGGCTGCCCGGAATTAGAGATATTATAGACTCCTAAATTTTTTTTTCAGGATTCCTGAAGTCTAGCTATAAAAGGGCATGAGTTTCCAGGGGCATCCTATTGTTACTTAAGGCAAACCAAAGAGATGGTAGAGTAGGCATCAAATTGTCAGTCTTGAGGAGACTAATCAAGGTTCAAATCTGAATAAACAGTTACCACACCTCCAAATGGAATTACACTTTTCCCTTAAAAGAAAATCCTGGAACCTGAAATAAATATTCATGGTCCAGAAATACTTTATCGATCATAGACAAAGTTATTTTTATTGTTCTTTTTAAACAGCTAATATCTAATGTCAATAAGTAGAAAATAATGTATGTAATGTATATGTCAGTTATAAGGCATAATAATAAAAAGAGCATCCATGAACATTCTATTCACCACACGACTAAAACATTAACCATACCATCAAATCAGCTTATGTGGTCATACCTGATCCAATATCCCTAAACCCTACAGAAGGTGACAGTTTTTACTGTTTCCATGCATGAAAAAGCATAAGTTGAAATCACTGCTTTGGAAAACAAGTTTGAATTTTTTCATAAAGTTAAATCCGAGCATATTTTAGAAGACTTTTCATTTTCACCCCCAGATATATACCCAGATACAGCTGGATCCTTCAGTTCACCATTATTGGCCCTTCAGCATTTACTTCTTCAAAACTTCTATATATAATTTTCATTAACTTAATTAAGAATAATATTTCATAAGGGTCTCAAAAAGTATTAGCATGTAAATATCTTCAATATAAAAAGTGGTCTTTGATCTTTGAGCTTCTGCCTTATTAACCACCCTTGAGGGAAACTCAATGATGCTGATTGGAGGCTGGGAGAGCTTGACAGGAGCAGTGAAAGTAGGTGGAAAAGAAGGATTCTCAGAAAAGATTAGTCTATGTAAACAAGAGCTGGAATGATGAAAGAGGAGAATCACTGTAGGAGGGGGTGACAATTCCAAAAGGACTGAGGCAAATGACAAACTCCAGGCCTACTGGGGACTGTTGCTGTGGACTATGAATTCAACTCCGCACAAACAGTGAATGCTCAAATTTTGTTAATTATTTTTTGCTTTGGTTGTTTTGACTATGACTCTTGGACTCTTGGGCTTCCCTTGTGGCCTGGTTGGTAAAGAATCTGCTTGCAATGCGGGAGACCTGGGTTCAATCCCTGGGTTGGAAAGATACCCTGGAGAAGGGAAAGGTTACCCATTTCAGTATTCTAGCCTAGAGAGTTCCATGTACTAAAGAGTCAATGGGGTAACAAAGAATCGGACACGACTGAGCTACTTCCACTTGGACTATTAAAGATACCAGATCACTTGGATTCAAGATCCTTAAAAGTTACATACATATAACTCTTAATTTGCTTCTTTTGAGTTGACAATTTTTTATTTTACATCACAATGTCATGTTTTCCATATCAACACAAAGAGCTGCAACATTATTTTAAATGACTATAAATTATTGAAAGGTTACTCATGCACCATAGCATTTGCCACCACTCCTACATTGGTAAAACTTAAAATGAGTTAATAATGTCTATCCAGTGTTTGAGGTTTAGCAGAATACGTATTTTTACACTTTATTGGTAAAAATTTGATATACCATTTTACTTTTAGAGGAAAAACTGGAAATCTCTATTATATACGCACCTTTCAATAATATGTACAAGGAAATATACTATTGCATTATTTGTAAATAGTGGTTGTGAATAGACAATTTTATGCTGAATAATTATCTTCTTACACTTTCAGTTCAGTTCAGTTCAGTCACTCAGCCATGTCTGACTCTTTGCAACCAATGGACTGCAGCACAACAGGCTTCCTTATCCGTCTCCAACTCCTGGAATTTACTCAAATTCATGTCCATCGAGTTGGTGATGCCATCCAGCCATCTCATCCTCTGTCGTCCCCTTCTCCTCCTGCCCCCAATCCCTCCCAGCATCAGAGTCTTTTCCAATGAGTCAACTGTTTGCAAGAGGTGGCCAAAGTATTGGAGTTTCAGCTTTAGCGTCAGTCCTTCCAATGAATATTCAGGACTGATCTCCTTCAGAATGGACTGGTTGGATCTCCTTGCAGTCCAAGGGACTCTCAAGAGTCTTCTCCAACACCACAGTTCAAAAGCATCAATTCTTTGGCACACAGCTTTCTTCACAGTTCAACTCTCACTTCCATACATGACCACAGGAAAAACCATAGCCTTGACTAGACTGACCTTTGTTGGCAAAGTAATGTCTTTGCTTTTCAATACGCTATCTAGGTTGGTCATAACTTTCCTTCCAAGGAGCAAGCGTCCTTGATTTCATGGCTGCAGTCACCATCTGTAGTGATTTTGGAGCCAAAAAAATAAAGTCAGCCACTGTTTCCACTGTTTCCCCATCTATTTGCCATGAAGTGATGGGACCAGATACCATGATCTTAGTTTTCTGAATGTTGAGATTTAAGCCACCTTTTTCACTCTCCTCTTTCACTTTCAACAAGAGGCTTTTTAGTTCCTCTTCACTTTCTGCCATGAGGGTGGTGTCATCTTCATATCTGAGGTTATTGATATTTCTCCCGGCAATCTTGATTCAGCTTGTGCTTCTTCCAGCCCAGCCTTTCTCATGATGTACTCTGCATAGAAGTTAAATAAGCAGGTGACAATATACAGCCTTGATGTACTCCTTTTCCTATTTGGAACCAGTCTGTTGTTCCATGTCCAGTTCTAACTGTTGCTTCCTGACCTGCTTATAGGTTTCTCAAGAGGCAGATTAGGTGGTGTGGTATTCCCATCTCTTTCAGAATTTTCCAAAGTTTACTGTGATCCACACAGTCAAAGGCTTTGGCATAGTCAATAAAGCAGAAATAGATGTTTTTCTGGAACTCTCTTGCTTTTTCAATGATCTAGCGGATGTTGACAATTTGATCTCTGGTTTCTCTGCCTTTTCTAAAACCAGCTTGAACATCTGGAAGTTCATGGTTCACATATTGCTGAAGCCTGGCTTGGAGAATTTTGAGCATTACTTTACTTGCATGTGAGATGAGTGCAGTTGTGTGGTAGTTTGAGCATTTTTTGGCATTGCCTTTCTTTGCAATTGGAATGAAATCTGACCTTTTCCATTCCTGTGTCCACTGCTAAGTTTTCCAAATTTGCTGGCATAGTGAGTGCAGCACTTTCACAGCATCATCTTTTAGGATTTTAAGTAGCTCAACTGAAATCCCATCACCTCCACTAGCTTTGTTCATAAAGGCCCACTTGACTTCACATTCCAGGATGTCTGGCTCTCAGTGAGTGATCACACCATCGTGATTATCTTGTTCTTGAAGACCTTTCTTGTACAGTTCTTCTGTGTATTCTTGACACCTCTTCTTAATATCTTCTGCTTCTGTTAGGTCCATACCATTTCTGTCCTTTATCGAGCCCATCTTTGCATGAAATGTTCCCTGGTATCTCTAATTTTCTTGAAGAGATCTCTAGTCTCTCCCATTCTGCTGTTTTCCTCTATTTCTTTGCATTGATCGTTGAGGAAGGCTTTGTTATGTCTCCTTGTTATTCTTTGGAATTCTACATTCGGATGTTTATATCTTTCCTTTTCCCCTTTGCTTTTCATTTCTCTTCTCTCCACAGCTATTTTTAAGGCCGCCTCAGACAGCCATTTTGCTTTTTTGCATTTCTTTTTCTTGAGGATGGTCTTGATCCCTGTCTCCTGTACAATGTCACGAACCTCACTCCATAGTTCATCAGGTACTCTATCTATCAGATCTAGGTCCTTAAATCTATTTCTCACTTCCACTGTATAATCATAAGGGATTTGATTTAGGTCATACCTGAATGGTCTAGTGGTTTTCCCTACTTTCTTCAATTTAAGTCTAAATTTGGCAATAAGGAGTTTATGATCTGAGCCACAGTTAGCTCCCAGTCTTGTTTTTGCTGACTGTATAGAGCTTCTCCATCTTAGGCTGCAAAGAATATAATCAATCTGATTTTGGTGTCAACCATCTGGTGATGTCCGTGTGTAGAGTGTTCTCTTGTGTTGTTGGAAGAGGGTATTTGCTATGACCAGTGTGTTTTGTTGGCAAAATTCTATTAGCCTTTGCCTTGCTTCATTCCGTACTCCAAGGCCAAATCTGCCTGTTACTCCAGGTGTTTCTTGACTTCCTACTTTTGCATTCCAGTCCCCTATAATGAAAAGGACATCTTTTTTGGGTGTTAGTTCTAAAAGGTCTTGTAGTTCTTCATAAAACCATTCAACTTCAGCTTCTTCAGTGTTATTGGTTGGGGCATAGACTTGGATTACCATGATATTGAATGGTTTGCCTTGGAAACAAACAGAGATCATTCTGTCATTTTTGAGATTGCATCCAAGTACTGCATTTCAAACTGTTTTGTTGACCGTGATGGTTACTCCATTTCTTCTAAGGGATTCCTGCCCACAGTAATCTTACACTCTAGTTGCTTCTTTTTCTGGAGAGAGAGAGAGAGATATATATATATATATATATATATATATATATATATATATACACATATATATGAAGCAATAGCATATGTTTCATTCCTGTGATCCAAAGGGTCAAGGACAACATCTGTTCCATTTCTACCCTGGAGCACTAAGTTCCACCCATCAGCTCAGGAGGTGGCTTAATTAATTTCAAAAATAATTATAATGAAGTGGAGCACCCCTCCTTTACCGGATAGTAATTCCACCGGATAGTGATTCCATCTCCTTAACTGCACAAAGAATGAATTGATGATGACTCAGACTTTTTCTGAAATGATGCCTAACTGCAACTTAAAATACAAAAATGAAAGATACAAGCAATGTTTCCTGTGGAGTAAATGCCACCTCCAATTATTCAACCTTTAAAAGTCCTTGAGTCTTTGTTGTAAATATTAGTTACTTTGTTGTATATTTCTTTCATATGGAAAGTGAAATCATTTAGTTACAAAAGTTAACAATGTATTTCTTTTCATGAATTTTGAAATGTCTACTCATGTTTTTCCTTTATAGATGTCATTTTTATACATCTTCAAAATCTTCTGAGATTGACCTACATTTCTCTCTCCAACTCTGGTAAATCCTCTTTCCATGTGAGCACACTGGAGTCCCCTTTTGTTCTTTCATTGTGCTCTTTTTAGATACCTTTGTATATTTTTATCTAACTGTGTTTCATATAGATTGTATGGATAGTTTTATCCAATAAAAACCTCAAGCCTTTTGAGCTGAACTCATCAATGACAAAGTTGACTGGACTTGGTCTAGTTGAGTTTTGATTCTTTTACCTGCTGGATCAATGAGGTCCCACTAGATAAACAAGAGGCATGTATAGATAGATTAAAATATATATATAAGTGGTGCCTTTAAGCGGGACAAACATTCTCTCAGATGAAAGGAGTAAAAGTTTTAATTGTGATGTATATCAACCAAACAGAATTCAACTCTGCAGCACACCCAAAGTAGTCTATTTTGCCTATCATTCATTTATTTCACTCACCCATTTAGCAAATACAGGCATTTACTGTCATGTTCTTGACTCTGTGTCCATATGAAGTGAATCATGTTATTTGAGAAAGAGACATAAACATACAAAAGGAGAGGGGAAGGGAAGATAGAAGAAGGAAGAGGGGAGAAAAGAGAAGGGGAAGAAAGAAAAGAGGAGAGGAGAATACCAGGAGGTTAGTTAAAATAATAGGTCTGTAGACAGGGTACTTGGAGAAGGAAATGGCAACCCACTCCAGTGTTCTTGCCTGGAGAATCCCAGGGACGGGGGAGCCTGGTGAGCTGCCGTCTATGGGGTCGCACAGAGTCGGACACAACTGAAGTGACTTAGCAGCAGCAGCAGACAGGGTACTGTGGAAGCATAGCAGTGAAAAATAGGATACATTTACACCATGAAATAAAATTGATGAAGTGGACTTCTTCAGGTAAAGAATTGGGAGCAATAAACATCGCTAAAAGATAACATGGCTGTTTAAATGTGTGGTTTCTCCATTTATTTTTTAAGAAGATATTTGACAGAGTGATCAATTGGTGACATGGGCTCAGGTATGACCTACAGTGTGTTGAAACAGCAGAGCACAAAAGGTCAGAGAGGCTGAGAAGAATCCAGTCTAGTCCATTATCCGGAACACGTGGAGCCAGCCGATTGAGCCTCCCAGGAAGTGTGTACCACTCCTGTGAAGGGAGTCCCCTTGCCAGCCAGCTCAGATCACTGACTGGCTCTTACCTTCATTATTTAACTTAAAAAACAATCTTCATGCCAATACCCCACAGCATCAGGGAGGGAAAAGTGTGTGCAGTGGCAGAGAAAACGTGCAAGGCAAGAAAACAGACTGGAGATTTGTTTGAGTTGATCTTTTTGTAAAGTATCTTCCCCTCACTGAGTACAGATAGTCACATATGAAAAAAAAAAAAAAATAGAGCATGGAATAAGGACATTTTGTTTTGTTGTTAAAATCTATGTTTCTTAAAAATGGATACAGAAAATCAAGGATTTTAATGTTTTAATATTGTTGAGGGAAGCATAATAGGAGGGGGAAAAAAAATAAAGGGGAAACAGAGAGAGTAATTTCACCTAATGCCCTTAAAAGGGAAAAGGATGGGTCTCTGTGGGTACCTTGAGCAGCAGGATCCTGGGTGACACTCCAGGATAACAACCAAGAAGTTGACAAAGTCTCAAAGAAGACAGCAGAATTTTGTTAAATTCCCAGATTCAGCAAACATGTCTGCACTGCATCCTAGATAATTTAGCCAATGGATTTCTACAGAATGTACACAGTGAGGATGGCATTCATCCTCATTGGATGATTGGCACAGATAATCAACAATAGCAATTCATAGCTTCTGACATTATTTTTAGAGGAGGAGGAGTAAACCATAATAAATTCATGGATGGAATTTCCTGTTAGCTCATAAAGTGGGAATTTGGTTTCAGCATTTACCTGATACAAAATAAATATTAAACATGTATTTCAGAGGCACTTTAGTTGTTAGGAAGCTAATTCAGAGCTATAAAATACGTGAGGCCAAACTTCACAGAATAGTTTGTATTTATCCTTTTGGTTGGATTCTCACAGAGGCATCTTGAGTTTGCAACTGCATATAAGGCCCTGTGTGTCTGTTCTTTGAAGTAAAAAGCTTTTGCTTTAGTGTCCCAGGCCTTTCCTGTGTCTCAAAATCCTGACTCAAGAGTTAATGATTGGAAAATGTGAAGATGTAGAAACAAATACTTCTTGGGCAGGAAAACTAGTAAAAACGTAGACTATAAACCAGTCAATTAGCAGAATCATTGAATTCCTAGGTCCCTGAAGGATTATCAAGTTGATTTTATGTGAAAACTGCCGACTGTGAGCACACAGACCCCAGGCCAGCTGAAATCAGAAACCCGGCGATTCTCAAAGCTTAGCCTTGCGTACAAGCTGATTAAGTACTCTGCAGCCCCTCCTTCACACCACTTTTTAAAACCCCTCCCTGAAAGCCATCTGGGAGCTCACATCCTTGGAGCCTGAGCTGCCGAGTCTCCTTGCCTGGCCATGTGCAGTGAACATTGTACTTTCCTTCAACCCGGTGCAAGTACACAGGCTTTGGACTCTTCTGTATGCAGGTGAACGGTTACCCAATGTGTTTTAATAACTGAGTCACTTTGCTGGATACCGGAAACATTGTAAATCAACTATGTTTCAATTTAAAAACAATAAAATAAAAAAATAAATATGGCAATTCCCTATCACTAACCAACTGACAAACTTTGGGAAGAGCATTCGAGTTCTCATATCCAAGAAGATTTGGGAGGAATGACATTTAAGACCATCTCAAAGTTTCTTCTAAGAAATTTGTTTTATCTGTATTAACACCTTTCGAGAATTCGAAGACTACTATCATACCTCTTTTTGTTAGATCATTTCTGCTGTGGAGTGCCTTATACCTTACAAAAGCCTCAGGATATTTGAATTAGTTCCATGTGGTTGTATCTCTAGCAAAAAATCCTCTGGCAGAAAAATGCCCTTAAACTAAATCAGCCTGGCCTCAGAAAAAATAGGTTAATTAAAGTTGTGTGTTTGCTTCAGTTGTTTGATTTCCATTCACACTTAGCTTACATACTTAAAACCTGAGGCCTGGTTCTGTCTGGGGTCATCTTTTATCTGTATTTTGGAATGACTTTCACAGGCCCTGGAAAATAAGGAACATGCTGTCTGTTTGAACAAGATGACATGGGTCCAAAATGCACCAAAGAGTCAGGCAGCTGTGGCTCACTCATATGGAGGGGGAAGGGGAAAGGGGGTTCAACTGAAATGTATCAGGGAGAAAGATTCAGGACCCAGAATATATGTCCCTGTGCCGATTTTGTGGTGTTTTCTCTGATGAAATATCTAACTAGGGAGTGCATTTTAGGGGAAGAAAGAGATAGGTACTCTTTTCCCTAAAATAAAAACACAGAGGAGGAAAATTAAGATAATAGTCAACAGACGCTGAGCCTATTTACCATTTTCTTTCTTATTCACCATGATTCCAGGAATGTTTCCCTGTTATCTTATTAAATGAACATTCATAACCAAGTGGTTTATTCTAGTATTTCATATACAATATTATTTATACATTATTCTTATATCAAATATAAATACAATGAAATTTATATATAAATAAATAAAATGTGTTCTAATATTTAATATATAAATAAATAAATATGTGTGTGTGTGTGCTCAGAAACTCAGTCATGTCCAACTCTTTGAAACCACATGGACTGTAGCCTGCCAGGAGTATAAATTCTACTGTCCATGAAATTTCCCAAGAATTTTGGGGTAGGTTGCCATTTCCTGCTCCATGGGATCTTCTTAACCTAGAGATCAAACCTATCTCTTTTGTTTCTCCATATGGGAAGGTGGATTTTTTATAAATAAATATATTATCCTATAAATATTCTGAATATATTATTCTAAAATATTCTAATTTTATATACCAGTTCAGTTCAATTCAGTTGCTTAGTTGTGTCCAACTCTTTGCAACCCCATGGACTGCAGCATGCCAGGCTTCCCTGTCCATCACCAACACCTGGAGCTTCCTCAAACTCATGTCCATTGAGTCGGTGATGCCGTCCAACCATCTCATCCTCTGTCATCCCCTTCTCCTTCTGTCTTCAATCTTTCCCAGCATCAGGGTCTTTTCCAAGGAGTCAGTTCTTCTCAGCAGGTGGCCAAAGTATTGGAGTTTCAGCTTCAGCATCAGTCCTTCCAATGAATATTCACCACTGATTTCCTTTAGGATGGACTGGTTGGATCTCCTTGCAATCCAAGGGATTCTCAAGAGTCTTTTCCAACACCAAAGTACACTAAGAAATTTATAATATTTAATATCTAAATATCTATTTTAGACAAGTTTATTCTAATATCTAACATATAACTGGAAGGACTGATGCTGAAGTTGAAACTCCAGTATGTTGGCCACCTGATGGGAAGAACTGACTCATTGGAAAAGACAGTGATGCCGGAAAATATTGAAGGCAGGAGGAGAAGGGGACAACAGAGGATGAGATGGTTGGATGGCATCACCGACTTGATAGACGTGAGTTTGAATAAGCTCTGGGAGTTGGTGATGGACAGGGAAGCCTGGCGGGCTGCAGTCCTTGGGGTTTCAAAGAGTCAGACACAACTGAGGGATGGAACTGACTGAATATATAAATATCATGAAATGTAGCTTTACATGTGATAATCTAAAGCATTTATGTTGTATATTATTTCTTACTATATAATTGGGAAGAAAACATAGAATTTTAATAGAAAATTTGTGGGTTTTATTAATAGAAAATAAACTATTCATGATTTGTATTGTTTTGTTTTGATTAGACTCAATATATAAGAGAAAAAATAGTTGTAAACCTTGAATTGAAAAATGGTGAGTGTGTGTGTTAAATAAATATCCCCTTAATTTATCTCATATTTACTTCTACTTCCACTGGAAAATACCATTTCCTACATGAAAAGAACAATGTGTATGATTCATGAAAGAGAAATATTTTATCACAGTGTTTAACAGCTTTATAACTGAAACTACAGTATTGATAAAAGAGAAACTAGCAATTGTGTTCTGTCCTTTATTGTGCTCCTCTTTGCATGAAATGTTCCCTTGGTATTTCCAATTTTCTTGACGAGATCCCCAGTCTTTCCCATTCTATTGTTTTCCTCTATTTCTTGGCCTTGATCGCTGAGGAAGGCTTTCTTATCTCTCCTTGCTATTCTTTGGAACTCTGCATTCAGATGTGTGTATCTTTCCTTTTATCCTTTGCCTTTAGCTTTTCTTCTTTTCTAAGCTATTTGTAAGGCCTTGTCAGACAACCATTTTTTTTCTTTTTGCATTTCTCTTTCTTGGGGATGGTCTTGATCACTACCTCCTGTACAATGTCATGAACCTCCATCCATAGGGCACTCTGCCTATCAGATCTAATCCCTTGAATCTATTTATCACTTCCACTGTATAATCATAAGGGATTTGATTTAAGCAATACCTGAATGGTCTAGTGGTTTCCCATATATTCTTCAATTTAGTCTGAATTTGGCAATAAGAAGTTCATGATCTGAGCCACAGTCAGCTCCCAGACTTGTTTTGCGGATTGTATAGAGTTTCTCCATCTTTGACTGCAAAGAACGTAAACAATCTGATTTCGGTGTTGACCATCAGGTGATGTCCATGTGTAGAAACTTCTCTTGTGTTGTTAAAAGAGGGTGTTTGCTATGACCAGTGTGTTCTCTTGGCAAAACTCTGTTAGTCTTTGCCCTGCTTCATTTTATACTACAAGGGCAAATTTGCCTATTACTCCAGGTATTTCTTGATTTCCTACTTTTGCATTCCAGCCTCCTATGATGAAAAGAACATCTTTTGGGGGTATTAGTTCTAGAAGGTCTTGTAAGTCTTCATCAGATAAGATCAGATTCGTCGCTCAGTCGTGTCCCACTCTTTGTGACCCCATGAATCGCAGCACGCCAGGCCTCCCTGTCCATCACCAACTCCCAGAGTTCACTCAGACTCACGTCCATCGAGTCAGTGATGCCATCCAGCCATCTCAGCCTCTGTCGTCCCCTTCTCCTCCTGCCCCCAATCCCTCCCAGCATCAGAGTCTTTTCCAATGAATCAACTCTTCACATGAGGTGGCCAAAGTACTGGAGTTTCAGCTTTAGCATCATTCCTTCCAAAGAAATCTCAGAGCTGATCTCCTTCAGAATGGACTGGTTGGATCTTCTTGCAGTCCAAGGGACTCTCAGGAGTCTTCTCCAACACCACAGTTCAAAAGCATCAATTCTTCGGTGCTCAGCCTTCTTCACAGTCCAACTCTCACATCTATACATGACCACAGGAAAAACCATAGCCTTGACTAGACAAACCTTTGTTGGCAAAGTAATATCTCTGCTTTTGAATATGCTATCTAGGTTGGTCATAACTTTCCTTCCAAGGAGTAAGCATCTTTTAATTTCATGGCTGCAGTCACCATCTGTAGTGATTTTGGAGCCCAGAAAAATAAACTCTGACACTGTTTCCACTGTTTCCCATCTATTTCCCATGAAGTGATGGGACCGGATGCCATGATCTTCATTTTCTGAATGTTGAGCTTTAAGCCAACTTTTTCACTCTCCACTTTCACTTTCATCAAGAGGCTTTTGAGTTCCTCTTCACTTTCTGCCATAAGGGTGGTGTCATCTGCATATCTGAGGTTATTGATATTTCTTCCGGCAATATTGATTCCCGTTTGTGTTTCTTCCAGTCCAGCGTTTCTCATGATGTACTCTGCATATAAGTTAAATAAACAGGGTGACAATATACAGCCTTGACGAACTCCTTTTCCTATTTGGAAACAGTCTGTTGTTCCATGTCCAGTTCTAACTGTTGCTTCCTGACCTGCATACAAATTTCTCAAGAGGCAGATCAAGTGGTCTGGTATTCCCATCTCTTTCAGAATTTTCCACAGCTCATTGTGATCCACACAGTCAGAGGCTTTGGCATAGTCAATAAAGCAGAAATAGATGTTTTTCTGGAACTCTCTTGCTTTTTTGATGATCCAGCGGATGTTGGCAATTTGATCTCTGGTTCCTCTGCCTTTTCTAAAACCAGCTTGAACATCAGGAAGTTCACGGTTCACATACTGCTGAAGCCTGGCTTGGAGAATTTTGAGCATTACTTTACTAGCATGTGAGATGAGTGTAATTGTGTGGTAGTTGGAGCATTCTTTGGCATTGCCTTTCTTTGTGATTCGAATGAAAACTAACCTTTTCCAGTCCTGTGGCCACTGCTGAGTTTTCCAAATTTGCTGGCATAGTGAGTGCAGCACTTTCACAGCATCATCTTAGGATTTTAAGTAGCTCAACTGAAATTCCATCACTTCCACTAGCTTTTTTCATAGTGATGCTTTCTAAGGCCCACTTGACTCCACATTCCAGGATGTCTGGCTCTAGGTCAGTGATCACACCATTGTGATTATCTGGGTCGTGAAGATCTTTTTTGTACAGTTCTTCTGTGTATTCTAAGGTTCATCTTGTCAAGGCTGTGGTTTTTCCTGTGGTCATGTATGGATGTGAGAGTTGGACTGTGAAGAAGACTGAGCACTGAAGAATTGATGCTTTTGAACTGTGGTGTTGGAGAAGACTCTTGAGAGTCCCTTGGACTGCAAGGAGATCCAACCAGTCCATTCTGAAGGATATCAGCCCTGGGATTTCTTTGGAAGGAATGATGCTAAAGCTGAAACTCCAGTACTTTGGCCACTTCATGCGAAGAGTTGACTCATTGCAAAAGACTCTGATGCTGGGAAGGATTGGGGGCGGGAGGAGAAGGGGACGACAGAGGATGAGATGGCTGGATGGCATCACTGACTCGATAGACGTGAGTCTGAGTGAACTCCAGGAGTTGGTGATGGACAGGGAGGCCTGGCATGCTGCGATTCATGGGGTCGCAAAGAGTCGGACACGACTGAGCGACTGATCTGATCTGATCTGATCTGTGTATTCTTGCCATCTCTTCTTAATATCTTCTGCTTCTGTTAGGTCCATACCATTTCTGTCCTTTATCAAGCCCATCTTTGCATGAAATGTTCCTTTGGTATCTCTGATTTTCTTGAAGAGATCCCTAGTCTTTCCCATTCTGTTGTTTTCCTCTATTTCTTTGCATTGATCGCTGAAGAAGGCTTTCTTATCTCTTCTTGCTATTCTTTGGAACTCTGCATTTAGATGTTTATATCTTTCCTCTTCTCCTTTGCTTTTTGCTTCTCTTCTTTTCACAGCTATTTGTAAGCCCTCCCCAGACAGCCATTTTGCTTTTTTGCATTTCTTTTCTATGGGAATGGTCTTGATCCCTGTCTCCTGTACAATGTCACGTCAATTTCAACTTCTTCAGCATTACTGGTTGGGGCATAGACTTGGATTACTGTGATATTTAATGGTTTGCCTTGGAAACAAACAGAGATCATTCTGTCATTTTTGAGATTGCACACAAGTACTGCATTCTGGACTCCTTTATTGACTATGAGGGACGTGCCATTTCTTCAAAGGGATTCTTGCTCACAGTAGTAGATACAATAGTCATCTCAGTTAAATTCATCCATTCCAGTCCATTTTAGTTCACTGATTCCTGAAGTGCCGATGTTCACTCTTGCCATCTCCTGTTTGACCACTTCCAATTTACCTTGATTCATGGACCTAATATTCCAGGTTCCTATGCAATATTGCTCTTTACAGCATGAGACTTTAATTCCATCACCAGTCACATTCACAAATGGGTGTTGTTTTTGCTTTGGCTCTGTCTCTTCATTCATTCTGGAGTTATGTCTCCACTCTTCTCCAGTAGCATAGATACTAAGAAGAGGTGGCAAGAATACATAGAAGAACTAACTAAAAATATCTTCATGATGTAGACAACCATGACAGTGTGATTACTCACCTAGAGCCAGACATCCTGGAATGTGAAGTCAAGTGGCCCTGAGGAAGCATCACTAGGAACAAAGCTAGTGGAGGTGATGGAATTCCAGTTGAACTATTTCAAATCCTAAAAGATGATGCTGTGAAAGTGATGCACTCACTATGCCAGTAAATCTGGAAAACTCAGCAGTGGCCACAAGACTGGAGAAGGTCAATTTTCATTCCAATCCCAAAGAAAGGCAATGCCAAAGGATGCTCAAACTACTGCACAATTGCACTCATCTCACATGCTAGCAAAGTAATGCTCAAAATTCTCCAAGCCAGGCTTCAACAGTATGTGAACCGTGAACTTCCAGATGTTCAAGCTGGTTTTAGAAAAGGCAGAGGAACCAGAGATCAAATGGCCAGCATCTGTTGGATCATCAAAAAAGCAAGAGAGTTCCAGAAAAGTATCTACTTCTGCTTTATTGATTACACCAAAGCCTTTGACTGCATGCTGCTGCTGCTGCTAAGTCGCTTCAGTTGTGTCCAACTCTGCGAACCCATAGACAGCCTCCTACCAGGCTCCTCTGTCCCTGGGATTCTCCAGGCAAGAACATTGGAGTGGGTTGCCATTTCCTTCTCCAATGCATGAAAGTGAAAAGTGAAAGTGAAGTCACTCAGTCCTGTCCGACTCTTAGTGACCTCATGGACTGCAGCCTACCAGGCTCCTCTGCCCATAGGATTTTCCAGGCAAGAGTACTGGAGCGGGGTGCCATTGCCTTCTCTGCTTTGACTATATAGATCACAACAAACAGTGGAAAATTCTTAAATAGATGAGAATACCAGACCAACTTACCTGCCTCCTGAGAAATCTGTATGCAGGTCAAGAAGCAACAGTTAGAACTGAACATGGAGCAACAGACTGGTTCCAAATTGCGAAAAGAATACATTAAGGCTGTATACTATCACCCTTCTTATTTAACTTCTATGCAGAGTGCATCATGGAAAATGCTGGGCTAGATGAAGCACAAGCTGGAATCAAAATTGCTGGGAGAAATATGAATAACCTCAGATATGCAGATGACACCACCTTTATGGCAGAAAATGAAGAGGAACTAAAGAGCCTCCTGATCAAAGTGAAAGAGGAGAATGAAAAAGCTGGTAAAACTCACCTCAAAAAATGAAGATCATGGCAATCAGTCCCACCACTCCATTGCAAATAGATGGAGAAACAATGGAAACAGTGAGAGACTTTATTTTCTTGGGCTCCAAAATCACTGCAGACAGTTACCACAGCCATGACATTAAAAGACACTTGCTCCTTGAAAGAAAAGCTATGACCAACCTAGATAGAATATTAAAAAACAGAGAATTTGCTGACAATGGTCATTCTAGTCAAAGCTGTGGTTTTCCAGTAGTCATGTATGGATGTGAGAGTTGGACTGTTAAAGAAAGCTGAGTGCCAAAGAATTGATACTTTTGAAACGTGGTGTTGGAGAAGACTCTTAAAGAGTCCCTTGGACTGCAAGGAGATCCAACCAGTCAGTCCTAGAAGAAATCAGTCCTGAATATTTATTGGAAAGACTGATGTTGAAGCTGAAGCTCTAGTATTTTGGCCACCTAATGTGAAGAACTGACTCATTGGAAAAGACCCTGATGCTGGGAAGGATTGAAGACAGAAGGAGAAGGTGATGACAGAGGATGAGATGGTTGGATGGCATCACCGACTTGAAGGACATGAGTTTGAGCTAGCTCTGGGAGTGGTGATGGACAGGGAAACCTGGCGTGTTGTAGTCCATGGGGTTGCAAAGAGTCGGACATGACTGAGTCACTGAACTGAGCAAATTAATTACCGTTTGTAACATTATAATTTCTATTTAAAATAGAAAATTTTATCATTGTTGACCTCTGTTTTCAAAGCATGGATGTTCTAATTTTTAGACGGTGAGTCTATAGATCAAAATTTATTTTATATTTTAATCACTAGTGAATATGAATATCAAAGGCCAGGAGTGACCGATACCCTTAAATTAAGTCCATTTATAAAAGGAGGCAAGAACCTTGTCTACATTTTTTGTTGAGAGTAAAGATGAATTGCCATAGTTTAAAGTTTTAAATGACTGGTGTTTCTGATCTTTCATTTATACATAATCTCAAATGGTAACAAATTGCTTCATTTCTATAGAAACCATTTTCCCAAAGCACTTTACCATTATGTTGGATTTTAATTTGAAAACACTAGGGCAAAATAGCCAATAAATACAGTAATTATAATAAAAAATCACTCCAGAAATACAACAATATTCCCCAGGAGGTCACATTGCTTTGTAGTTGAGATTCTGAAGTTATTATTTTCTCATCTATGAAGTTCACAGGTGGAATTCACGAGAGGCTAAGTGACTTTATGATCATTATAGGTTGAGAACGTGTAGTAACTTTGTAATGTAAGATGATGCTATACTTCTGCTCTTATATACAATAAATATGCATATTATTTCTGTTTTATTTTGTGAACAAAACCAAAATAAATCTAAATAATTTCTAAATATTAAAATTTTAAACCCCTTAACTCTATAGATGCTTCCAAGTACCTGGATATTTTGCACTATGGACCAGGAAATGTCTAGAGTCTGTGTTGCTATAACAATTCTCTTGCACTCTATCAAGTCCACTGAAAGTATGCAACCAGAAAATAGAAATAATAGTACAATCTGATAACTTAAATTAGAGGATTCTATCTCTCAAAAGTAGGCAAAGATTGAGTATTAAATCAGATAGAAAACAACATACACAAGGAGACATTTTGCAAAAATAAAAACAAAATCCTGTTCTTTATTCAATATCTACTATAAGTTGGAAGGCTTCTCTGATGGCGCAGTGGTAAAGAATCTGCCTGCAATGTGGGAGGTCTGGGTTCAATCCCGGGTTGGGAAGATCCCCTAGAGGAAGGCATGGCAACCCACGCCAATTTTCTTGCCTGGAGAATCACCATGGACAGAGGAGCCTGGTGAGCAATAGTCCATGGGGTCACAAAGAGGCAGACACGACTAAGTGACTAATCGATTTTTCCAAAGTCGATTTTTACACCCCTCCAGAAATGTGTGACATCTTGTTGCTCTCACATCTGTTCCCTTGCTTCTATCGTTAGCCTTTCTAATTTTAACCATTCTAGTGATATATGTGGCAGTTAATTTTTTGTTTTTTACTTACATTTCCTAAGGATGAAGGATGTTGAAAATCTTTTCAGTGCCTTTTGTACATCAGTAAATCTTTTTGAAGTGTGTGTTTGGTCTTTCCCCATTTTTCATTCATCTATCTCTTAATAATTGACTTGTAATCTGCAATATCTTTTGTCAGTTATATGTAAAAATATATTCCTCCCTGTCTATGAATCTCTTTTCATTTTTTAATAGTGCTTGTTGAAGAGGAATAATTTTTATCTTTGAAGCTCAGCTCATCAAAATTTTGTACACGTATGCTTTTTGCTTTATAGTAAATCTTATCTCTTTAAGTCTACCTCAAAGGAAAGTGTTCCTTCCAGAAATTTTAGGGTTTCAGCTTTCACATATAAGTCTGCAACCCAGTTTGAAGTAAGCTTTGTATATATTACGCTATGCTGATAAATGTGTTTCCCTCTAGGAATTTTATAGACTGGTGTTGAAATTTAGGTCTGCAATCCAACTCAAATGCATCTGTACATGGTGTGAGGTCTAGATCAGTGTTTATGTTCCATTTCTCCACTTGAATATTCATTTATTCCAATGTTAGTAATGACATTCAAGAACTTTTCATAGCAAAACTGTAAGAAAGCTAAAAATTGAGCTTGCCTAGCTAATTTGTGATAACCATTTTTGAGTTATACCTAGTTATCATGTAATGCATTCACAATTTACATGTTATTAAGTGCATCATATTAAATTTGTTAAAGATTTTCTTTTATTATCATTTGAAACTTTCCAACATAAATACAATCTCTAGTCTGTGCTGTTCCCATAGGCGGCTAATCTGCAAGAAACATCTGTGCTGATGGGTTTCTAAGATTTTGCCAAGTCTTAATTTGCATACTCAAAACCATTGTTTGATGTCATCTACAATGATTTGTCACACTTCATCAGTTACTATGAATTGCACAACTACAGTTTCGTCTCTGAGACCATATTCCCTTTTGTCATTTGAAAATTTCTCACTGCTTCTATCTCTTTCTCTTCTTTGCTTTTGTTCATCCTAAACTACTGTTTCACACTAAAGATGTGGGCATTCAAGTTCTTTTCTTCATTTCTGTGTATTTAGAAATACATTCAATGAATTTATAAATCTCTATTCATTACTGAAGATGCATCAGATACTGACAACTAACTCAAATTTTTATTAGACTATAAAGGATAAAGAGAAAAAAGAAGTATTGGGACTTCCCTGGTGGTCCTGTGATTTAAGACTTCATGCTCCCAGTGCAGAGTCTGGGTTCAATCCCTGGTTGGGGACTTAAAAATCTCACATGCTGCACAACACAGTCAAAGTAAACAGATAAAAATAAAAAGACACCAACTTCTAAAAAAACTAAATTTTTGACGATTGAATGGCATTGAAACACGTATAATATCATACATGAAACGAGTTGCCAGTCCAGGTTCGATGCATGATACTGGATGCTTGCGGCTGGTGCACTGGGACGACCCAGAGGGATGGTACGGGGAGGGAGGAGGGAGGAGGGTTCAGGATGGGGAACACATGTATACCTGTGGTGGATTCATTTTGATATATGGCAAAGCCAATACAATATTGTAAAGTTAAAAAGTAAAATTAAATTAAAAAAAAAAAGAATATCTGGATTTCTCTGGTGATCCAATGATTAAGAATCCATCTGACAATGCAGAGGACACAGGTTCAATCCCTGATCTGGGAAGATTCCATATGCTGCAGGGCAACTAAGCTTGTGAGCCACAACTACTGAACCTAGCATGTCTAGAGCCCATGCCTGACAACAAGAGAAGCCATCGCAATGAGGAGCCCACACTGCAACCAGACAGCAGCCCCTGCTTGCTGCAACTAGAGGAAGCTCATGCATAGCAAGAAGACCCAGGGTAGCCAGAAATGAATAAATAAAAGAACCAATGTCTAAGAACCTGTGGCTCAACTAATCCAGTCGCCTGGCTTCCCAGAATGGTCAGAAAGCGTAAAGCAGGTGTTGGCTCTTACACACAGAGAGAATTTTCATATTCTTCAAAATTGCAAAATCATCAGTCACATGTTCAATCACCACAATGATACCACATCACGTCCAGGAATAAAAGACCTTTTGAAGACCAGTGAGATTTTTGCCAGGCAAGGAGTTATCTTTCCTTGAGTGGAGGGCTGTCGGGGTTAAGGGTGCTTAAAACACATGGGTTTTTAAAGAATTAAATAAGAGACAAAGGATGCTCAAAGATGATGCTCTAGAATCAACACTCAAAGGGTCCTCTAGAACCAAACAGCGGTTAGCCATATTATGCAAAATAGCCATCACCATCACAGTGGGAGCCATATCCACAGTAATACCAACAACCATCAATCAGTTCAGTTCAGTCACTCAGTTGTGTCCGACTCTTTGTGACCCCAAGGACTGCAGCATGCCAGGCCTCCCTGTCCATCACCAACTCCCAGAGCTTGCTCAAACTCATATCCATCGAGTCAGTGATGCCATCCAACCGTCTCATCCTCTGTTGTCCCCTTCTCCCACCTTCAATTTTTCCCAACATCAGGGTCTTTTCCAAGGGGTCAGTCCTTCACATCAGGTGGCCAAAGTATTGGAGTTTCAGCTTCATCATCAGTCCTTCCAATGAATATTCAGGACTGACTTCCTTTAGGATTAACTGGTTGGATTTCCCTGCAGTCCAAGGGACTCTTGAGAATCTTCTCCAACACCACAGATCAAAAGCATCAATTCTTCAGTGCTCAGCTTTATTTATGGTCCAACTCTCACATCCATACACGACTAGGAAAAACCATAGCTTTGACTGGACAGACATTTGTTGGCAAAGTGATGTCTCCAGCAGAAGCCGTATCCACATCCCCCACCCACATTTCTGCAGTAATTGAATCAGACAGCATCAGGAAATGAGGAGGCAGACAGGCTTTAAGGGAAAGTTACCTGATTTCAGTATCACGGATTGCTTTGGGCTCTTTCTATATCTTGATAATCAGACATCTACAGAGTAGCTATCACACTTTGCTTCTTGCTTCCACAAAAAGTTATATTTTAAAAAAGCTTATTGTTGTTTTCATTTATGTCATAAGAAGTCTTCTTATTTTATGGACCTTTTTCAGTTTCCCCAAATCAATCACAAACTTTCACAAATAACTTGTGTATTCCATACACACATTCCCAGTGAGTTACAAATATATATTCTACAGGTGTCATGTCATACAATAGCACACTGCCTTTCTCTTCAATAATCTATAATTATATCTTGTACTAAAGTTGGAACTAGGTTAAGTTCCTTGATATATCTCCTAAACCAATAGTTGGCCTCTTGCCTCTTCATTATTCATTCCCTACTCTCAGTTGAGTTAAAGCCAATTTAGTTTGAAAATAATGTGTTAGATTTTCAGTCTTAAAGGTTAAGCCTTCACACACTCATGCTCTATCCCACCTCCCTCCTCCTTTTTCAACTTAGCATTCCTCCGCTCCAGCACATTTTCAATATTTATCCTTCCTTTGTATGGCTTTTACCTCATTTCTATATCCCCATATTTCAAAAGACCTTTACAACATCTCTAGTTTTCAGATTCTATGATTTAAAAATTGTCATTGACTTCTCTCTAAAGTGAAATATGAAAATGCATACTGGCCCAGCATGCTTCCTAAGTCAAGTAAATATTATTTCTCTAGAAGTCAGAGGGAGAATTTTCTCAAGTGGCCGTTTATTCTTATCCCCCATGTAGGTCATAAAATTCATTCCTTGAACCCTAGTCTCAGTACTTCTCCACTAACTCCCCAGTGCTTCCCTTCCCCTAATAATACAACCTCATATCCAATGGATGGCATACTTTTCCCTTTTGTGTCTGTTTGTGTGACCACCACTTCCAAGAGTATTTCAACTACTTGATACAAATGGGAAAATCAACCCCCCTAAAAATGCACATTTTATTTCTAATAAAAAGTATCCAATGTCAACCCAAGCAATCTGTACTAATCAGACAAGAGGCAGAGTGGCAAAGACAACAGAGAGCTCTCAAGACCTTTTTTTCCCCTTTAGGGAGGAATATGCTTTTATAAACAATTTAAATATAGAACCCCCCCCCAAAAAATTGGTGAATTCACATTAAAAAAATAAGAAAATAGGAATTTCTCCTTTTTTTCTTCTCTCATTATTCAGCTTCTCTATGATTATGCAGTGGAAGTGAGAGATAGATTTAAGGGCCTAGATCTGATAGATAGAGTGCCTGATTAACTATGGAATGAGGTTCATGACATTGTACAGGAGACAGGGGTCAAGACCATTCTCATGGAAAAGAAATGCAAAAAAGCAAAACGGCTGTCTGGGGAGGCCTTACAAATAGCTGTGGAAAGAAGAGAAGCAAAAAGTAAAGGAGAAAAGGAAAGATATAAGCATCTGAATGCAGAGTTCCAAAGAATAGCAAGAAGGATAAGAAAGCCTTCTTCAATGATCAATGCAAAGAAATAGAGGAAAACAACAGAATGGGAAAGACTAGGGATCTCTTCAAGAAAATCAGAGATACCAAAGGAACATTTCATGCAAAGATGGGCTCGATAAAGGACAGAACTGGTATGGACCTAACAGAAGCAGAAGATATTAAGAAGAGATGGCAAGAATACACAGAAGAACTGTACAAAAAAGATCTTCATGACCCAGATAATCATGATGGTGTGATCACTCACCTAGAGCCAGACATCCTGGAATGTGAAGTCAAGTGGGCCTTAGAAAGCATCACTGTGAACAAAGCTAGTGGAGGTGATGGAATGCCAGTTGAGCTATTTCAAATCCTGAAAGATGATGCTGTGAAAGTGCTGCACTCAATATGCCAGCAAATTTGGAAAACTCAGCAGAGGCCACAGGACTGGAAAGGTCAGTTATCATTCCAATCCTGAAGAAAGGCAATGCCAAAGAATGCTCAAACTACTGCACAATTGCACTCATCTCACACGCTAGTAAAGTAATGCTCAAAATTCTCCAAGCCAGGCTTCAGCAATATGTGAACCGTGAACTTCCTGATGTTAAAGCTGATTTTAGAAAAGGCAGAGGAACCAGGGATCAAATTGCCAACATCTGCTGGATCATGGAAAAAGCAAGAGAGTTCCAGAAAAACATCTATTTCTGCTTTATTGACTATGCCAAAGCCTTTGACTATGTGGATCACAATAAACTGCAGAAAATTCTGAAAGAGATGGGAATACCAGAACACCTGATCTGCCTCTTGAGAAATCTGTATGCAGGTCAGGAAGCAATAGTTAGAACTGAACATGGAACAACAGACTGGTTCCAAATAGGAAAAGGAGTTCGTCAAGGCTGGATATTGTCACCCTGCTTATTTAACTTATATGCAGAGTACATCATGAGAAACGCTGGACTGGAAGAAATACAAGCTGGAATCAAGATTGCCGGGAGAAATATCAACAACCTCAGATTTGCAGATGACACCACCCTTATGGCAGAAAGTGAAGAGGAACTCAAAAGCCTCTTGATGAAAGTGAAAGTGGAGAGTGAAAAAGTTGGCTTAAAGCTCAACATTCAGAAAACGAAGATCATGGCATCCGGTCCCATCACTTCATGGAAATAGATGGGGAAACAGTGGAAACAGTGTCAGACTTTATTTTTCTGGGCTCCAAAATCACTGCAGATGATGACTGCAGCCATGAAATTAAAAGACACTTACTCCTTGGAAGGAAAGTTATGACCAACCTAGGTAGCATAGTCAAAAGCAGAGACATTACTTTGCCAACAAAGGTTCATCTAATCAAGGCTATGGTTTTTCCTGTGGTCATGTATGGATGTGAGAGTTTGACTGTGAAGAAGGCTGAGAGCCAAAGAATTGATGCTTTTGAACTGTGGTGTTGGAGAAGACTCTTGAGAGTCCCTTGGACTGCAAGGAGATCCAACCCATCCATTCTGAAGGAGATCAGCCCTGGGATTTCTTTGGAAGGAATGATGCTAAAGCTGAAACTCCAGTACTTTGGCCACCTCATGTGAAGAGTTGACTCATTGGAAAAGACTCTGATGCTGGGAGGGATTGGGGGCAGGAGGAGAAGGGGATGACAGAGGATGAGATGGCTGGATGGCATCACTGACTCGATAGACGTGAGTCTGAGTGAACTCCGGGAGTTGGTGATGGACAGGGAGGCCTGGTGTGCTGCGATTCATGGGGTCACAAAGAGTCGGACATGACTGAGCAACTGACCTGATCTGATCTTATGCAACCCTTAGCCTGTTTAGACTAAAAAGATTTCTTCTTTGCTGCCAACAACTGTCTAACAGAAAATTGTTTCTTAAACCTTATCTGGAATAGGCACACACTGAGTTTCAGAAGTACCCCTTGGTATCTAAGGATTACCAGATAAAAATACAGGGCACTCATTTTGCATTACAGTATGCTCAGTCGCTAAGTCATGCCCAACTCTTTGTGACCCCAGGCACTGTAGCCCACCAGGCTCCTTCTGTCCAAGGAATTTCCCAGGCAAGAATACTAGAGTGGGTTGCCATTTCTTTTTCCAGGGGATCTTCCTGACCCAGGGATCAAACCCACAGCTCTTGCCTTGTCATGCGGGTTCTTTACCACTGAGCCACTAGGGAAGCAGACAGCAGCAAATAATTTTTCTAGTATAAGTGTGTCCCATGCAGCATTTGGGACATACTTATATTAAAATATCATTCACTGTTACTAAAATTAAGCTTAACTAGTTGTCCCGTTTTCCTGTGTTAAATAACCACCCCATATATATGTAAATGGGACTTCCCTGGTGGCTCAGTGGTAAAGAATTTGCCTGCAATGCAGGAGATTTGAGTCCAATCCTGAGTTAGGAAGATTCCCTGGAGAAGGAAATGGCAACCCACTCCAGTATTCTTTCCTGGGAAATTCCATGGACAGAGGAGCCTGATGGGCTACAATCCACAGGGTTGCAAATGAGTAGAACATGATTTAGTGACTAAACAATAACACAACAATATGGGTAAGCAATATGAGACATCATTAATAAAGACGCCCATATTGTTTACATATGTAAGCCTGAAGAAGCTAGAATTAAACCTTCAGCTGCTATTATTTATTGCTAGTTATAACAATATTTTATACTTTCAATAATGAGAGATCAACTAAAACAAAATAATCTCATTACTCCGCAGCATCTTCCCATGGTCTTTGTAATGGGACAGGCACTCTCATGCCACCTCTTAGACTGAAATCACAGGCTCATGACATTTGCCTGTTCTGAAGTTATGGGTTATGAAGCATTTACATGGCATCTACAGACCATTTTACAAAGCATCATGCTACAGAGTCATTTTGACCATTTCATAAGAGCCACACTTAGATTATTGCTGTATATTCCAGCCCACATAAAATAATCCAATGTCTAATGGTAACATCAGAGAAGGCGATGGCACCCCACTCCAGTACTCTTGCCTGGAAAATCCCATGGACGGAGGAGCCTGATGGGCTGCAGTCAATGGGGTTGTGAAGAAGGAGCCTGATGGGCTGCAGTCAATGGGGTTGCGAAGAGTCGGACACGACTGGGTGACTTTACTTTCACTTTTCACTTTCATGCAATGGAGAAGGAAATGGCAACCCACTCCAGTGTTCTTGCCTGGAGAATCCCAGGGACAGGGGAGTCTGGTGGGCTGCCATCTATGGGGTTGCACAGGGTCAGACACGACTGAAGTGACTTAGCAGCAGCAGCAGCAGCAATGGTAACATGCCATGCTTTTGAAAATATCTACTTTAGGAAAAAGGCAAATATGAACATGAAATTACTTGTGATTTTAAAAGATAAGCCAGTGGTTATATTAATAGGCTGCTGCTGCTGCTGCTGCTAAGTTGCTTCAGTCATGTCAGACTCTGTGTGACCCCATGGATGACAGCCCACCAGGCTCCTCTGTCCACAAGATTCTCTAGGCTAGAATACTGGAGTCAGTTGCCATTTCCTTCTCCAATATTAATTGGCTATATCTGTCAAACACATGAGAGAGAGAATGCAATATTAGCCCCTCTAGCTCCATATGACCCTATGACTTTAAAAGAAAGGAAAATTAACAAGAATTATTGTTTCAGAAAAGTTAAGTCACAAAGAAATATATGTACACACATACACAGTTTTTTAAAAATCTACTAGCGAAAGTAACAAAATTTCAGTACTAATTGTCTCTGGTTAATGTCATTACACTTTATTTTAATTTCTTTAAATCTTTTGTAGCTTATAAATGTAAAACAGTAATATAATATTACCTTTCAAATCAGAAAAATACATGATATGAAAAATCTGGTTTCTAAAGTTTTTTTTCCTTAAATCTAATATAAGGCATATTAATGCAAGTGATAAACTCTTTTAACATATTCTAATAATTAACATTTCCCTGCTACTTCTTCACTTTATAATCACTTCAGGCACATAATAATATAAGAGAAATAATATCTCTGTTAAGAGAAAAAGTGTCTGTGTTAATATCTAGCACTTTCTGCTAGGTTGCTGTATTCGTTTGCCAGGGCTGTCATAACAAAGCAGCACAGACTGGGTGGCTTAAAACAACCAAAACTGATTGTATCACAGTTCTGGAAGCTTGAAGTTCAACATCAAGATGTTGGCAGTGAGTTTCCTCTAAGGGCTGTGAAGGAGAGTCTGTTCCAGGTCTCTCTCCCAGCTCAATGCAGCTTCTAACTGTGTCTTGGCTTGTAAATCCTGTTCTTGCATTTTCACACCATCTTCCCTCTGTGAGTCTTTGTGTCTGTCTAAATTTTCCCTTTTTCTAAAAACACAGTTCTATAGGATGAGGGTCCACCTTAGTAACCTCACCTTAGCTTGATTATCTACAAAAATCTCATCTCCTAATAAGGTCACATTTATAGGTACCAAGGGTTAGGACTCAACATTTTAGGAGAGACACAATTCAACCCATAATACTCACACAATCAGTCATGATTTTAAAAGCAGTCATTTTTCTGATAAGAGTAAAAAACATGCCAAAATTTAGCTACTACAGACTAAAGAGGGATGTGTCACCTCATTTACCAAGTTGGGGAGTCCACAATGTTTGTAGTACATTAGGAATTGTTATTTTTCTCCACCTACTTTCAAATGTCATAGTCTCCAGCTCTCAAAATTATCTGAATGCAGCACTTTCATGGAGAGTTTGATATCAGCAGGGTCTCCTAAAAACTCAGTTAGAGAAGTAGTTGTTGTTTAGTTGCCAACTCATGTCTATCTCTTTGTGACCCAATGGACTATAACTCACCAGGCTCCTCTGTCCATGGGATGCCCCAGGCAAGAATACTGGAGTGGGTTGCCATTTCCTCCTCCACGGGATCTTTCCAATCCAGGGATCAAACACACGTCTCCTGCATTGGCAGGCAGATTCTTTACCACTGAGCCACCAGGGAAGCTCTATACAGAAGTAGTTTGGCTTCCAAATGATGGGTGATCCCTGTGTTAATGGAGGGAAGAAGTTCTGGAGAGTGATGATGGGACAGCTCTTCTCTGTAAAGTTCTGGTCATTAATCACAACAGCTCACTTAAGTCTGGAAAAACGTAGTTGTTGAAACCTAATTCCTGGTTTTATTTCATCACCTAACTGCTAAAGTTTTCTCTAGCTGGAGTCTCAGTACACTGTTGGTGGGAATGCACAATGGTACCACTGCTACGGGAAACAGCTTGGAATTTTTCCCCAAAACTGAAAATAGAGCTACCACGAGATCCAGCAATTTCACTACTGTGATTTTACCCACATGAATTGAATTCAGAATCTGGAAACGATATCTCCATTCTCATATTCATAGTAGCATTATGCACAGTAGCCAAGATGTGGAAACAACCTAAAAGCCCATAGACTGTTGTTTAGTCTCTAGGTCGTGTCCTACTCTTTGTGACCCCACAGACTAGCCCATCAGGCTCCGCCATCCCTGGGATTCTCCAGGCAAGAATACTGGAGTGGGTTGCCATTTCCTTCTCCAAAATGTCCACAGATAGCTGAATGGATAAGTAAAATGCAGTATAAGCACACAATGGAGTATTACTCAGCCTTAAGAAAGGAGACACTGCCCTTTGTGACCACATGGATGAACATGGAGAACATTATACTGCATGAAATAAGGCAGTTGCAGGATACATACTGCATAATCCCGCTCATATGAGGTATCTAAAGTAGTTAAGCTCACTGAAACAGACTAGAATGGTGGTAAAGAGGGATGAGGATATGAGGGAGGGGAAGTGGGGAGTTGCACTTCAACAAACATGAACTTTTGATAATGCAAAATGAGTAAGTTCTAGAAGTCTGTTGTACAATACTATATCTATAGTTAATGGTACTCGATTGCCCACTTTAAAATTTAAGAGGGTAGATCTCAGGTTGTGTTCTTAGCACAATAATAAAATATAATATTATTGTATTTCCATTAATTTCTTCCCTTATGTCTGTCAGTATTTGTATTACATATCTGGATGCCTCTATATCCTAAAGGAAATCAGTCCTGAGTGTTCACTGGAAGGACTGATGCTGAAGCTGAAGCTCCAATACTTTGGCCACCTGATGTGAAGAGCTGACTCACTGGAAAAGACCCTGACTCTGGGAAAGATTGGAGACAGGAGGAGAAGGGGACAACAGAGGATGAGATGGTTGGATGGCATCACTGACTGGATGGACATGAGTTTGAGCAAGCTCTGGGAGTTGGTGGTAGACAGGGAAGCCTGGTGTGCTGCAGTCCATGGGGTCACAGAGTCGGACATGACTGAGTGACTGAACTGAACTGAATTGATATACCAGATGGCTCAGTGCTAAAGAATCTGCCTGTCAATGCAGGGTAAACAGGTTTGAACTTTGGGTTGAAAGGATCCCCTGGAGGAGAAAATCAATGCACTCCAGTATTCTTGCTGAGAAATCTCAAGGACAGAGGAGCCTGGTGGGCTACAGTCCATGGGGTCCCAAAGAATTGGACACAACTTAATGACTAAAGAGCAGCAGCAGCACACTTCTGCTAGGTGTATGTATGTTGACAAGTGCAAAATTCTCTTCTTGTTTTGATTCTTTTATCCTTATATAGTGCCCTTCTTTATCTTTATTTATGGCCTTTGTTTTAAAGTCTGTTTTGTCTGAGATGAGTATTGTGACCTCTGCTTTCTTGTTGTTTCCATTTACATGAAATGTCTTTTTCCATCCCCTCACTTTCAATCTATGCATTTCCTTTGCTCTAAGGTGGGTCTCCTGTAGACAGCATATTGTAGCTGCTTGGTTGTTTATCCAGTCTGCCACTCTATGTTTGGATTGGAGTATATAGTCCATTGACATTTAAAGTAGTTATTGATAAATAGGTATGACCTTCCTTATGACTTGTCTGGTGAAGAATCTGCCTGCAGTGCAAGAGACACAAGATATGCAAGTTCGATCCCTGGGTTGGGAAGATCCCCTGGAGAGAAATGGCAACCCACTTCAGGATTCTTGCCTGAAAAATTCCATGGACCCTGGGCTACAGTCCAAAGGGTTACAAAGAATTAAGACATGACTGGGAAACTAAGCATGCAAATACAAGTATATATTGTCTCCTTAAACCTTGTTTTTCACTTGATTCTATTTCTTCTTTGTTCCTTTTTCTTTTTTCATGACAAAACCAAAAAATGATGATTTCCTTTTATTATGTGCTTGTTTTTGTTCTTTTCAGTATTTTTGAGTCTACTGTAAGTTTCTGATATGTGGTTATCCTGGTTTTCAACTATGTCAACCCCTTTATCTGCTTTCTTTAGACTGATAATCATATAGGCTCAAACATATTCTTAAAAAAAAATAATCTATATTTTCTTACTCTCCTCTCCCACATTTTATGATTTCAGTGTCCTCTTTTACATCTTCATGTTTATTCTTTTGGTGTTCCTTGTGTTTATCATTGCTTACACAAGTAGAATTTTTTATCTGTCTACAGATGCATTTAAGTGATTTACTTTCCAGGTGTGATTCTTCTTTCCTGTATCTTCTTGTTTCTTTTCTATTAAAAAAAAAAAAAAAACTTTCAATATTTCTTTTAGGATAGGTTTCAGTTCAGTTCAGTTCAGTTCAGTCACTCAGTCATGTCCAACTCTTTGCAACCCCATGAACTGCAGCACGCCAGGCCTCCCTGTCCATCACCAACTCCTGGAGTTCACCCAAACGCATGCCCATCAAGTCGGTATTGCCATCCAGCCATCTCATCCTCTGTCGTCCCCTTTTCCTCCTGCCCCCAATCCCTCCTAGCATCAGAGTCTTTTCCAATGAGTCAACTCTTCGCATGAGGTGGCCAAAGTACTAGAGTTTCAGCTTTAGCATCATTCCTTCCAAAGAACACCCAGGACTGATCTCCTTTAGAATGGACTGGTAGGATCTCCTTGCAGTCCAAGGAACTCTCAGAGTTTCTCCAACACCACAGTTCAAAAGCATCAATTCTTCGGCACTCAGCTTTCTTCACAGTCCCACTCTCACATCCATACATGACTACTTGAAAAACCATAGCCTTGACTAGATGGACCTTTGTTGGCAAAGTAATGTCTCTGCTTTTGAATAAGCTATCTAGGTTGGTCATAACTTTCCTTCCAAGTAGTAAGCATCTTTTAATTTCATGGTTGCAGTCACCATCTGCAGTGATTTTGGAGCCCAAAAAAATAAAGTCTGACACTGTTTCCACTTTGTCCCCATCTATTTCCCATGAAGTGATAGGACCAGATGCCATGATCTTCATTTTCTGAATGTTGAGCTTTAAGCCAACTTTTTCACTCTCCACTTTCACTTTCATCAAGAGGCTTTTGAGTTCCTCTTCACTTTCTGCCATAAGGGTGGTGTCATCTGCATATCTGAGGTTATTGATATTTCTCCTGGCAATCTTGATTCCAGCTTGTGCTTCTTCCAGCCCCATGTTTCTCATGATGTACTCTACATATAAGTTAAATAAGCAGGATGACAATATACAGCCTTGACGAACTCCTTTTGCTATTTGGAACCAGTCTGTTGTTCTATGTCCGGTTCTAACTGTTGCTTCCTGACCTGCATATAGGTTTCTTCAGAGGCAGGTCAGGTAGTCTGGTATTCCTATTTCTTTCAGAATTTTCCACAGTTTAGTATGGCTCTATTCTTTTGGTTTTGCTTATCTGAGAAATTCTTTATCTCTGCTTCTATTCTGAATGATAATCTTGCTTATAGTTGTATTCACAGCACATATTTTTGCCAGCAGTAAAAATCTAGTAGGTTGTCATGACAAAATAAAAGAGTGAATCCAGTTGTAATTCCAGCTAAGCATATGCTCCTTCCCTACTGCTCTTATAGATCAACATTTCCCAGAGAGGGTGGACCAAGGCCTGGGGTGTCACACATTTTCTTCAAAGGCTTTTGAATTTCAAAACTACAGAGTAATAAACTGCTACTTATTGACAACAGCAGGGATATTTGCTGGGGGCACTGAATTTAAAAAGTAATCCATATCTTATCTTCTCGTTTGTTTATTAATCAAAGACATATCAGGGTCATAAGTTATATTATTAGTGCAATAAGTTGATTTGATTAGAGTCAAAAGCAAAGAAACATTTAAAGTGCCCTCTCAATATAATGCCTTCCCTGGTAGCTCAGACAGTAAAGAATCTGTCCGCAATGCAGGAGACACAGTTTTGATCCCTGGGTTGGGAAGATCCCCTGGAGAGGTGAATGGCTTCTACTCCAGTATTCTTGCCTGGGAAATTTCATGGACAGAGGAGCCTGGTGGGCTACAGTCCATGGGGTTGCAAAGAATCGGACACGACTGAGTGACTAACATTTTCTTTTCAACATAATCACATAGAAATATGTATAATTTCTTAAAATTTTTATATATTAAAAATCATTCATTGATCCCATTACTAACTTAGTAGAACTGTATAGATTCAAAACTTTGGGCTGGAAATTACAGATTCACCAATACAAAAGCTTTATTTGTAAAGGCAATACACAATAATCATAAATATCATTATTTCAAATTATGTTCTGACATCTAAAAGGTTTTCTGAATCCAAACCTAAAGAGACATAATTTAATTTTAAGTTTAAAATACTCAGTCTTTATCCATAAAAGCAGTCATCCTTTTCTGCACACCCTTATTGCATACAGAGTAATCATCTGTCTGTATGATTCTGTATCACTGAACTGTTTAACTGTCTTGATTGCTTTTGCATGACTGTTCTAGACAAGTGTCCCATCTACTTACTTTTTCAATCTGTCTTTCTTCCTGTAAATACATCTTGTCTAATTCTTCAAATTCTTTCTCCATATTGATATCTACTTGAGGTTACCCAAATACCATCCTTTTATGATTTCTTAAGTATTCTTTTCTATTTCTATCCCATATGGCCATGTACTTTGTGAAAGAAAATTACGACACTCCCTTTCCTCACAAATTCAATGATTTCAAACCAATGTGTGATGTGGGACATTTGTTTCTGATTTTTAATTAATTGTATCAGATTATGTCTATGTGCAACACACCCATATTTTCTAGCAGCTGGTCTGTCTGGTGTTCCTTAATGTACTGTTCTGCTGCTGCTGCTGCTAAGTCTCTTCAGTCGTGTCCGACTCCGTGTGACCCCATAGACGGCAGCCCACCAGGCCCCGCCGTCCCTGGGATTCTCCAGGCAACAACACTGGAGTGGGTTGCCATTTCCTCCTCCAATGCATGAAAGTGAAAAGTGAAAGTGAAGTCGCTCAGTCGTGTCCAATTCTTAGCGACCCCATGGACTGCAGCCTACCAGGCTCCTCCGTCCATGGGATTTTCCAGGCAAGAGTACTGGAGTGGGGTGTCATTGCCTTCTCCCAATGTACTGTTCAGGCACAAGTGAATAAATCTCTTCTGCTCTTTTCAATGAAACCTAACATATAGAACGAAGCCTATATAAACAGTTTAATAACTTAAACTTGAAATGTTCCCTTGGTATCGCTAATTTTCTGGAAGAGCTCTCTAGTCTTTTCTATTTTATTGTTTTCTTCTATTTCTTTGCAGTGATCCCTAACGAAGGCTTTCTTATCTCTCCTTGGTGTTCTTTGGAACTCTGCACTCAAATGCAGATTGCCAACATCTTTCAGATTGCCAACATCTGCTGGATCATTGAAAAAGCAAGAGAGTTCCAGAAAAACATCTATTTCTGCTTTATTGACTATGCCAAAGCCTTTGACTGTGTGCATCACAATAAACTGTGGAAAATTCTTCAAGAGATGGGAATACCAGACCACCTGACATGCCTCCTGAGAAATCTGTATGCAGGTCAAGAAGCAACAGTTAGAACTGGACATGGAACAACAGACTGGTTCCAAATCAGGAAAGAAGTACATCAAGGCTGTATATTGACATCCTGCTTATTTAACATACACAGAATACATCATGAGAAATGCTGGGCTGGATGAAGCACAAGCTAGAATCAAGATTGCCGGGAGGAATATCAATAACCTCAGATATGCAGATGACACTACCCTTATGGCAGAAAGCAAAGAACAACTAAAGAGCCTCTTGATGAAAGTGAAAGAAGAGAGTGAAAAAGTTGGCTTACAGCTCAACATTCAGAAAACTAAAATCATGGCATCCGGTCACATCATTCATTCATTTCATTTCAGCTGCTCAGTTGTGTCTCTTTGTGATCCCATGAATGGCAGCACACCAGGCCTCCCTGTCCATCACCAACTCCCGGAGTCCACCCAAACCCATGTCTATTGTGTTGGTGATACCATCCAACACAAAGAATTAGCCAAAGTACCAGAGTTTCAGCCTCAGCCTCAGTCCTTCCAGTGAATATTCAGGACTGGTTTCCTTTAGGATTAACTGATTGGATCTCCTTGCAGTCCAAGGGACTCTCAAGAGTCTTCTCCAACACCACAGTTCAAAAGCATCGATTTTTCAGTGCTCAGCTTTCTTCACAGTCCAACTCTTACATCCATACATGACCAAGGAAAAACCATAGCCTTGACTAGACAGACCTTTGTCAGCAAAGAAATGTCTCTGCTTTTTAATATGCTGTCTAGATTGGTCATAACTTTTCTTCCAAGGAGCAAGCATCTTTTAATTTCATGGCTGCAGTCCCCATCTGCAGTGATTTTCTGCCCAAGAAAATAACATCTGTCACTGTTTCCATTGTTTCCCCATCTATTTGCCATGAAGTGATGGGACCAGATGCCATGATCTTCGTTTTCTGAATGTTGAGTTTTAAGCCAACTTTTTCACTCTCCTCTTTCACTTTAATCAAGAGGCTCTTTAGTTGTTCTTCCTTTCTGCCATAAGAGAGGTGTCACTGCATATCTGAGGTTATTGATATTTCTCCCAGCAATCTTGATTCCAGCTTGTGCTTCATCCAGTCCAGCCTTTCTCATGATGTACTCTGCATATAAGTTGAATAAACAGGGTGACAATATACAGCTTTGATGTACTCCTTTCCCGATTTGGAACCAGTTTGTTGTTCTATGTCCAGTTCTAACTGTTGCTTCCTGACCTGCATATAGGTTTCTCAAGTGACAGGTCATGAGGTATGGTATTCCCTTTTCTTTCATACTTTCCCGCAGTTTTTTTGTGATCCACACAGTCAAAGGCTCTGGCATAGTCAATAAAGCAGAAATAGATATTTCTCTGGAACTCTCTTGTTTTTTTTTTAATGATCCAGCAGATATTGGCAATTTAATCTCTGGTTCCTCTGTCTTTTCTAAAACCAGCTTGAACATCTGGAAGTTCACGGTGCACATATTCCTGAACCCTGGCTTGGTGAATTTTGAGCATTACTTTACTAGCGTGTGAGATGAGTGCAAATGTAGTTTGACCATTCTTTGGCATTGCCTTTCTTTGGGATTAGAATAATAACTGATATTTTCCAGTCCTGTGGCCACTGCTGAGTTTTCCAAATTTCCTGGCATATTGAGTGCAGCACTTTCACAGCATCATCTTTCAGGATTTGAAATAGCTCAACAGGAATTCCATCACCTCCACTAGCTTTGTTCATAGTGATGTTTTCTAAGGCCCACTTGACTGCACATTGCTGTAGGTGAGTGATCACACCATCCTGATTATCTGGGTCATGAAGATTTTTTTGTACAGTTCTTCTGTATATTCTTGACACCTCTTCTTAATATCTTCTGCTTCTGTTAGGTCCATATCATTTCTGTCCTTTATCAAGCCCATCTTTACATGAAATGTTCCCCTGGTATCTCTAATTTTCTTGAAGAGATCTCTAGCCTTTCCCATTCTGTTGTTTTCCTCTGTTTCTTTGCATTGATCACTGAGGAAGACTTTTTTATCTCTCCTTGCCATTCTTTGGAACTCTGCATTCAGATGCTTATATCTTTCCTTTTCTCCTTTACTTTTTGCTTCTCTTCTTTCCACAGCTATTTTTAAGGCCTCCTCAGACAGCCATTTTTCTTTTTTGCATTTATTTTCTATGAGGATGGTCTTGATCCCTGTCTCCTGTACAATGTCATGAACCTCATTCCATAGTTCATCAGGCACTCTATCTATCACATCTAGGTCCTTAAATCTATTTCTCACTTCCACTGTATAATCATAAGGGATTTGATTTAGGTCATACCTGAATGGTCTAGTGGTTTTCCCTACTTTCTTCAATTTAAGTCTGAATTTGGCAATAAGGAGTTCATGATCTGAGCCACAGTCAGCTCCTGGTCTTGTTTTTGCTGACTGTATAGAGCTTCTCCATCTTAGGCTACAAAGAATATAATCAATCTGATTTTGGTGTTGACCATCTGGTGGTGTCCATGTGTAGAGTCTTCTCTTGTGTTGTTGGAAGAGGGTGTTTGCTATGACCATTGCCTTCTCTTGCAAAATTCTTTTAGCCTTTGCCCCGCTTTATTCTGTATTCCAAGGCCAAATTTGCCTGTTACTCCAGGTGTTTCTTGACTTCCTACTTTTGCATTCCAGTCCCCTATAATGAAAAGGACATCTTTTTTGGGTGTTAGTTCTAAAAGGTCTTGTAGGTCTTCATAGAACCATTCAACTTCAGCTTCTTCGGTGTTGTTGGTTAGGGCATAGGCTTGGATCACTATGATACTGAATGGTTTACCTTGGAAACGAACAGAGATCATTCTGTCATTTTTGAGATTGTATCCAAGTACTGCATTTCGGACTCTTTTGTTGACCATGATGGCTATTCCATGTCTTCTAAGGGATTCCTGCCCACAGTAGTAGATATAATAGTCATCTGAGTTAAATTCACCCATTCCAGCAAACAGTCAGACATGATGGGGTGACTGAACAACAAAATGCAATTCAAATTAGTCTTAGTCAAGCTGGCATGACAACGTCATAGACTGGATGACTTATAAACAACAGAAGTTTACTTCTCACAATTTGGGAGTCTGGAAGTCTGACATCATGGTGTCAGCATGGTCATATTCCAGTAAGAACCCTCTTCCCAGATGCAAATTGCCAAATTTTCATTGGGTCCTCACAAGGGTGCCAATGGGTGAGAGAGCCCCCTGGGGTCTCTTTTAAAAGAAAAAATAATCCCATTTGGGCTTCCTGAGTGGCCCAGTGGTAAACAATCTGCTTGCTATTTCACCCTGGTCAGAATAGCTGCTATCAAAAAGTCTACAAAGAATAAATGCTAGAGAGGGTGTGGAGAAAAGGGAACCCTCTTACACTGTTGGTGGGAATGCAAACTAGGACAACCACTATGGAGAACAGTGTGGAGATTCCTTAAAAAACTGGAAATAGAACTGCCATACGACCCAGCAATCCCACTGCTGGGCATACACACTGAGGAAACCAGAATTGAAAGAGACACGTGTACCCCAGTGTTCATCACAGCACTGTTTATAATAGCCAGGACATGGAAGCAACCTAGATGTCCATCAGCAGATGAATGGATAAGAAAGCAGTGGTACATATACACAATGGAATATTATTCAGCTATTAAAAAGAATACATTTGAGTCAGTTCTAATGAGGTGGATGAAACTTGAGCCTATTATAGAGAATGAAGTAACACAGAAAGAAAAACACCAATACACTATATTAATGCTGCTACTGCTGCTAAGTCACTTCAGTCGTGTCTGACTCTGTGCGACCCCATATATGGCAGCCCACCAGGCTCCCCCATACCTGGGATTCTCCAGGCAAGAACATTGGAATGGGTTCCCATTTCCTTCTCCAATGCATGAAAGTGAAAAGTGAAAGTGAAGTCGCTCAGTCATGTCCAACTCTGTGACCCCATGGACTGCAGCCTTCCAGGCTCCTCTGTCCATGGGATTTTCCAGGCAAGAGTACTGGAGTGGGGTGCCATTGCCTTCTCCAGTATATTAATGCATATATATGTAATTTAGAGAGATGGTAACAATGACCCTATATGTGAGACAGCAAAAGAGACACAGATGTAAAGAAAGGACTTGGACTCTGTGGGAGAAGGCAAGTGTGGGATGATTTGAGGGATAACAGTGAAACATGTATATTGCCATATGTGAAATTGATTGCCAGTCCATGTTTGATGCATGAGACAGGGTGCTCAGGGCTGGTGCAGTGGGATGACCCTAAGGAATGGGATGGGGAGGGAAGCAGGAGCAGGGTTCAGAATGGGGGACACATGAACACCCATGGCTGATTCATGTCAATGTATGGCCAAAAAACCACTACAATATTGTAAAGTAATTAGCCTCCAATTAAAATAAATTAATTAATTTACAAAAAAAAAAAAGAATCTGCCTGCTAATGCAGGAGACACAGGAAACTCAGATTTGATCCCTGGGTTGGAAAGATCCCATAGAGAAGGAAATGGAACCTGCTCCAATATTCTCGCCTGGAAAATTCCACAGACGGAGGAGCTTGGCGGGCTATTATTTGTGGCATCTTAACAAGTTGGACATGATTGAGTGAATGAGTACACACACACCCAATTTCATCTATGAGGGTTCCACCTTCATGACCTAATTACCCTCAAAGGACCACCTCCTAATACCATCACATTAGGGGTTAGAATTTCAAGAAATGAATTTAACAGAACATACACATTCAACCCATTGCAAATGAATGTAGAGCAAAAGTGACTAAAAACTCTTCAAGAAAATCCTGGGCTGTGTGTCACTTACAGTGTGATAAATATATAGATTAGGTGCATGCCTCATAATGTGAAATAAACCACTTTATGTAAGAATTTTTAACAATTTTATTATTAGCTGCCACTGGTCATCTCCCTTGTTGCCTCACACTCAACATGATTAAAGTGGAAGGGAAGGGAATTTCATAAACATCATTGGCCTCCTTGTGAGTGCCTTTCCCTTCAAACAGTAAAGCTTGATTTGTAATTTCATTATGCATTATAAAACTTCAATGAAAAGGTACAGAATCATGACTCTATAGAATTTAATGTTCAATCTGTCCTTTTTGGCCTTCATCACCTAGTAAAAATTTATGCTGTGTCCAGAGGTCTCCATAGCCTCTGCACCTCTCTGGACAGCAGTTATTTTATATGTCCAGTTATATGTCTTCAATATATGCTCCATTCATACATTTACTTAGTTCTTCTCACATATTTTTCAAAAACCTAAAGGAATTACCATCAACACAAGCTAAATGGACTTTTCTCGTATTTATTTTTAACTGAAGGATAATTGCTTTACGATATTGGTTTGATTTTTGCCATACATCAACATGAATTAGCCACAGATATACATATGTCCCCTGCCTCCCTCTGGAACTTCCCTCCCACCTCCCACCTTTTCCCACCCTACTACATTGTTACAGAGTCCCAGTTTGAGTTCTGCTGAGTCACACTGCAAACTTCCATTGGCTATTTTAAATGCACTTCTTTAATTTAATAATGGTAAGTGCCCATAACCACATGCAAGAAAATGTAATTTTGGCAGAACTATTTTTTAATCAATGTCTTTAAGGACGTTCTACCATGACTTCAGTTCAGTCAGTTCAGTTGTTCAGTCATGTCTGGCTCTTTGAAACCCCATGTATCACAGTGCACCAGGCTTACCTGTCCATCACCAACTCCCAGAACTTACTCAAACTCATGTCCATGGAGTCAGTGATGCCATCCAACCATCTCATCCTCTGTTGTCCCCCTCTTCTCCCACTTTCAATCTTTCCCAGCATCAGGGTCTTCTCAAATGAGTCAGTTCTTAGCATCAAGTGGCCAAAATATTGGAGTTTCAGCTTCAACATCAGTCTTTCCAATGAACACCGAGGACTGATCTCCTTTAGGATGGACTGGTGGATCTCCTTGCAGTCCAAGGGACTCTCAAGAGTCTTCTCTAACACTGCAGTTTAAAACCATCAATTCTTTTGTGCTCAACTTTCTTATAGCCCAACTGTCATATCTGTACATGACTAATGGAAAAACCATAGCTTTGACTAGAGGGACCTTTGTTGGCAAAATAATGTCTCAGCTTTTTAATATGCTGTCTAGGTTGGTCATAGCTCTTCTTCCAAGAAATGTCTTTTAATTTACCATGACTGAATTTGATTGAATACAAGTATTCACAGTTTGCAAATCACTTTCACATTCATTCTTTTTGTCTAGGGAATAGGACAAGTATCACAAGCCCATATCACAGAGAAACAAACTGAGATCTGTAGTTGCCAGATTTTACATGATGGCACTGGCAGCTATTGTAGCTAGGACTTGCACTCCTCATTCCAGGACCATCTGGTTGAACAATATGTGATTGATGTTTTAGGGGTCAAGAAATGTTCAAATATAATCCATTTCATATAATTCAATTTAATTGTACAATACATTCCCCATTTCAAATATAAATTAATTTTTATGCTATAAATAAAATCACCACCATTATCATGGCTCTCCTCTTTCTACTTCTTAACCATAGCTTAAAGCCAGTCCAAGTTTGTGTCAGTGTTTAATGTATTACAGCCACTATGATTGGGACTATAGGATTTCTCCCCTGGGGGCTAAGTATCATCCCTGAATATTCATTGGAAGGACTATTGTTGAAGCTGAAGCTCCAATACTTTGGCCACATGATGTGAAGAACTGACTCCTTGGAAAAGACCCAGATGCTGGGAAAGATTGAAGGTGGGAGGAGAAGGGGACGATAGATGATGAAATGGTTGGACGGCATCACCGACTCAATGGACATGAGTTTGAATAGGCTCTGGGAGTTGGTAATGGACAGGGAAGCCTGGTGTGCTGCAGTCCATGGGGTCACAAAGAGTCAGACACGACTGAGTGACTGAACAGGACTGAAGTGGTAGCTAAGATGGTGTAGAATCTGCCTGCAATGTGGGAGCTGCTGCTGCTGCTGCTAAGTCGCTTCAGTCATGTCCGACTCTGTGCAACCCCATAGACGGCAGCCCACCAGGCTCCCCCGTCCCTGGAATTCTCCAGGCAAGAACACTGGAGTGGGTTGCCATTTCCTTCTCCAATGCATGAAAGTGGAAAGGGAAAGTGAAGTCAATCAGTTGTGTCCAACTCTTAGCAACCCCATGGACTGCAGCCTACCAGGCTCCTCCGCCCATGGGATTTTCCAGGCAAGAGTACTGGAGTAGGGTGCCATTGCCAGGTTCAATCCCTGGGTTGGGAAGATCCCCTGGAGAAAAAATGGCAACCCACTCCAGTATTCTTGCCTGGAGAATTCCATGAAGAGAGGAGCCTGGTGGGCTACAGTCCGTGGGGGTCACAGAGTCAGACACAACTGAGCAACTAACACACACACACACATATAACTGTAACCATATGGTTTCAAGACACTGACACTTAGAAGGGCCCTGTGAGGCTTCTATGCACAAAGCCTTTCTGTGCCTCCCATCACTTATTTGATTCCAGGAAATAGCCTTCTTTCAGCCTCCATGTCCTTCCCTGAAGTCCAAGGAGCAGATTCAAGCAGTTGTTAATTAGGGGAGGGAGGGGATGCAAGACCAAGAAAAACAATAGTGCAGCCTTGGGGCAAGGTCCTCAACAATATCCTTGAGCTATTGTGCAGATACTGAAAGCCCTTCCAGGTGGGAGAGTTAAAGATTAACAATGGTATGCTGCCCACAAGTGTGTAGACCTCAGATCAGTTGGAACCAGAAAGTTGATGTTATTAACTCCCACTTACATCAGCACCAGTCACTCAGAAGAATTAGCCCACAAGCTGATCACACCTTCTTTGAGCCTTTTATTATAAACTTCTCACTACCTTCTCAAAGGCAGGCAGTTTTGGGAGGCATTAGCCCGTGGTGTTTCTCTTTGGCTAGCAAAGAAATACAGCCACTCTTTCTCTTTCCTCCTAATTCTGTCTCTGTATTTCTATTCAGTACCAGTGTACAGAAGCCAAGATTTCAGCAACACTAGCAAGGCTTTAATAACCATGGTCCATGATATCACAGCTGCCAACAAGATTAAAGACGGTCTGGCAGTGGCACTATAGTCATGGTGCTGCCATGTTGCCAGGAACATCGTCCTGCTTTTCCTGGCACAGCCCATATGCTGCAGGGGAACTTATCCCGGAGCTGCCTGTGAAGCTGGCAGGTGTGGTCTTCTGTATTCCCACACCCTACTTGTTTATATGAGATCTGACCGGCTAACTAAAGAATGCTATTGCATAATTTGTCAAGGGCTACCATAACAAATTGCCACAAATTGGTTGACTGAAGACAGTAGAAATTTATTCTCTGATAGTTCAAGGGACCAGAAGTTCAAAATCAACACCAGAAGTTCAAATCAAGACGTCAGCAGGACAAGCTGCTTCTTGGGGATTAAGTGCGAGAATTGCTTCATGCCTCATTATTAGTTGCTGACAGTTGCTGGCAATCCATGCATTCCTTGGCTTAGAAATGCATCTATTTGTTCTCTGCCTCTGTCTTCACAGAGACATAAAATATACGGGCATTTTCCCTGTGTGTCTCTTATCATCTTACTCAAGTGTATCAGTTCAGTTCAGTCACTCAGTCATGTTCAACTCTTTGCAACACCATGGACTGCAGCACACCAGGCCTCCCTGTCCATCACCAACTCCCAGAGCTTACTCAAACTCATGTCCATCCAGTCAGTAATGCTGTCCAGCCATCTCATCCTCTGTCATCTCCTTCTCCTCCTGCCTTCAATCTTTCCCAGCATCAGGGTCTTTTCCAATGAGTCAGCTCTTCGCATCAGGTGGCCAAAGTATTGGAGTTTCAGCTTTAGCATCAGTCCTCCCAGTGAATATTCAGGACTGATTTCCTTTACAATTGACTGGTTTGATCTCCTCACAGTTCAAGGGACTCTCAAGACTCTTCTCCAACACCACAGTTCAAAAGCGTCAATTCTTCAATGCTCAACTTTCTTTATGGTCCAACTCTCACATCCATACATGACCACTGGAAAAACCATAGCTTTGACTAGACAGACCTTTGTCGGAAAAGTAATGTGTCTGCTTTTTAATATGCTGTCTAGGTTTATCATAGCTTTTCTTCCAAGGAGCAAGCATCTTTTAATTTCATGGCTGCAATCACCATCTGCAGTGAGTTTGGAGCCCAAGAAAATAAACTCTGTCACTGTTTCCATTGTTTCCACACCTATTTGCCATGAAGTGATGGGACCAGATGCCATGATCTTTGTTTTATGAACATTGAACTTTAAGCCAGCTTTTTCACTCTCCTCTTTCACTTTAAGCAAGAGGCTCTTCAGTTCCTCTTCACTTTCCACCATAAGGCTGGTGTCGTCTGCATATCTGAGGTTATAGATATTTCCCCCAGCAATCTTGATTCCAGCTTGTGCTTCATCCAGCCCAACATTTCTCATGATATACTCTGCATATAAGTTAAATAGGCAGGGTGACAGCCTTGTCATGCTCATTTCCCAATTTAGAGCCAGTCCATGGTTCTATGTCCGGTTCTAACTGTTGCTTCTTGACATGCATATAGATTTCTCAGGATGCAGGTCAGGTGGTCTTTAAGAATTTCTTTAAGAATTTCCCACAGTTTGCTGTGATCCAAACATTCAAAGGCTTTAGTGTAGTCAATGAAACAGAAGATATTTTTTCTGGAATCCTTCTATGATCCAGTGCATGTTGGCCTCTGTCCAGACTTCCTTCTTCTTTCTTATAAGGACACATGCGATTGGATTTATTGGGGCCCAGCCTAGTCTGTATACCTCATCCTAATGATTATATCTACAAATACATTTTAAGTATGCTGCATTTTGAGGTTCTGGATGAATATGAACTTGGGGGGACACTCTTCAACCCAGTAGAACTACCAAATATGATTTGAAGGTGACGAAGAAGACATTGACGAGTTTGCTGAAGATTATATCCTAAGACATAAGAAAGACCAGGTTGCCCCCTATGATATTCAGAATGAAAATCACAGCTTCACCATTGAGGGCTGAGGTTGTCATTGACTCAGCGACTACTTCATGAAGCTCATTGCCTAGAGTGAGAATTAATATGTCTACTGCAGCCATGTGTTTGACCTCATGGTCCACATGGCCCTATAATAGAGTAAAAGCCCTATATCACCAACCCAGCAAGGACACAAGAAAAAGAAAATTCCTCAGTTGCAAGGGAGTAATTCCCCCCAACTTGAACCCAAAACACTGAAAATCTCCCATCATCTATAACAAGGGTCCCCAACCTTCAGAATCTAATGCCTGATGATCTGGGGTGGAGCTGATATAATAATAATAGAAATAAAGTGCACAATAAATGTAATGCCTTTGAATCAGCCTGAAATCATGCCCCTCATCCCAGTCCATGGAAAAATCACCTTCCACAAAATGAATCTCTGGTGCCAAAAAGTTTGAGAATCACTGCCAGGATTCCCATCTCGGGTTCCTAAAGAAAGATAAGGGCTTAGGGATTTCCACCTTGCCAGTGGAAATCAATATTATCCTAAAATCTGCAGCTGCACTTAGGAGAAGGGAGGGTGTGGGAAAGTGAAACTGAGAAATATGCATTCAATTTAATTAGCTTTTATTGAGAGCCTAAAAACAAAAGAGCATGACACTAGGCATTGCTGAAAATAAAAAGATGAATAAGACCCTGAAAGGGCCTTCAGAGAACCTCCAGCTTAGTGAGGAAGAAAAGTACCTATACAACCAAATCACAGAATGATTGGGTGAGTAAATGGAGATAGAAGGTGACACAGGAATAGAGAAAAAGGGAAAGAGAAATCATGTGAAACAGTCCTCAAAGTGAATTAAATCTTAAAGAGAAAAACAAATATCATACATTAACACATATTTATATGGAATCTAGGCTTGTCATAGCCTTCCTTCCAAGGAGTGAGCTAGAAAAATGGTACTGATGAACCTATTTGCAAGGCAGGAATAGAAATGCAGATGTCAAGAACAGACATGTAGACACAGGTGGGGAGGGAGAGGATGGGACAAACTGGGAGATGAGGATTGGCATATGTACTCTGCTGCTGGTGCCACTCAGTCTCTTATGTCATGCCCGATTCTTTATGACTCTATAGACTGTAGCCTGCCAGGCTCCTCCATCCATGGGATTCTCCAGGTAAGAATAGTGGAGTGGGTTGCCATGCCCTTCTCCAGGGATCGGACCTTCATCTCCTAGGTCTCTTGCATTGCAGGCGGATTCTTTACCCCCTGAGCCACCTGGGAAGCCCCATATGTACTCTACCATATGGGAAATAGAGCAGGAAGCTGCTGTATAACACAGAAAGCTCAGCTCAGTGCTCTGTGATGACCTAGAGGGGTGGGATGGGAGAGTGGGAGGGAGGCTCCAGAGGGAGGGGATATGCATATACCTATAGCTGATTCACTGTTATAGCAGAAGCTAACTGCCTGGAAAATCCATGGATGGAGGAGCCTGGTAGGCTGCAGTCCATGGGGTCACTAAGAGTTGGACACAACTGAGCGACTTCACTTTCACTTTTCACTTTCATGCATTGGAGAAGGAAATGGCAACCCACTCCAGCATTCTTGCCTGGAGAATTCCAGGGATGGGGGAGCCTGGTGGGCTACCATCTCTGGGGTCGCACAGAGTCGGACACGACTGAAGCAACTTAGCAGCAGCAGCAGCAACACGATACTGCAAAATGATTATACTCCCCACCCCCCAAAAAAAAGGAAAAGAAAGAAACAACTTCAATCATAGGTCCACTCAGGGCTTTTATCTTTGCTATGCTTCTACTTGCAACTTTAATTGCATAAGTCCATGTAACTCATTCCCTCACCACTTAAGGTCTTGTTCAAATGTCACATCCTTATTTATAACATCTACCTTCCCATATATGCCTTCCCTATCTAATTTTTCTTCATAATATTTATTATCATATAATCAATGGTGTTTTACTTATTTGTTTACTGTCTTTTCTTCTCACTGGAACATAGACTTTGTGAGGGCAGGTATGTTTTTCTTTTTTTTTCCCCACCATGGGAACAAACTAGAGAAAAGAATCTGATATTCCAGGGTCAAATAATAAAGATACTTAAGTATCAAGGTAAAAGGCTTGGAATTCATTTTAAATGTAATGGAGAATAGAAGAAGCTTTTGAGCCAATGAATGACAGTGATCATTACTTCTGTACCAATTCATTTAGTCATATCCTATTTCTTTGAAAGCACTATTAAATTACTCTTGAGTTAAAATCTCTCCATGAGTATTATCCCTGATTGCAATAGATTTGTGGCAGTTTACATCAGCTGCATTCTCCATCTATGTTTCCAGGAACCCTGGGTCTGAGAGGTATTAAAAGGTAGCCAAAGAAGCTTCCAAGATGAAAAGTATACTGTCAAATGTTGAAAAATAAAGTCACTTTCAGGAGATTCACAATTTACATTCATCCTTAAAATTTTCCTTGAGCACCCCTTGTATACCAAACACTATAATAGGAATACCAACTAGAATGTAAAGGTGCGTTTTTAAGTGTCCTCTGGAGAATCATCATGTAGAAAGAACCAGTCTGACATTATTCAACAAATGAACATATCTGTGGTATAAAAATAACTTCAAGTTAAGAAATAACTTTTTAAGGTCTTTTGAAAGGTGCTATTTTAAAGTATATGTTAGAATATGAAAGTCTTATGAGTGTACATGCTTCCTAAGTAAATTATGGGTGTTTCTACATAGAAACCAAGAATAAACCATATTAAGTCAAATGGGTTATTTTCAAAATAGCTATGTGGGAGGCATTTTGCCTGAAATAAACTGAAACATTTCAAAATAAACTTTTGGTAGAAAATTGATTCAGTCCTAACAAGGTAGTCTCAATTCAGCTACAGAAGGGTATGTACTTGATTATGAGAGTTGAAAATTATTTTTGTAGATGCTGAGTGAGGATTGAGCTATAGGTTAACAATCAAAGAAAGCTTCTGAAACATGGCACTTTATTTGAATTATGGTGGGTTGTTTGGTGTTTTTTGTTTGTTTGTTTTTGCAAATAATCAGTATGGTGTCATTTTGTGCATTTGTTTGCATAATTGTCTTATGTTGCAAAATGTAAGATAAGGCATGTAAGGTCTTTAAAAATAGCAATCCTACTACTACTTTTATTTTTTGTTTGATTTTGCTCTGTTCATTCTACAGTTCCAGAAGCCATCTTATCTTGAGCAGACCCTTCAGAACCCTAGAACCATAATACATGCTTCTTCTGTGGAATTACTTTCTGTAATTATATTCGCTTACGTATCTGTTCCTTTTTAGATTTTAAACTTTCATGTGATCATCAGGAATTGTAGCGTCTATTCACCATCCCAAAAATGCTCAGTTGTTCTAGACATTATTTCCTTACTTGATAAAATTTCATCTTACTCTTTCATAAATTCCTTTCTACTTCACTTTCCAACTATCTTTGGTAATATATTATGTCATTACTTTCTGTTCTTTATTAGTAAAAATTCACCATGTTCAATCAAATGCAAAATTTACTGCCACTTAATTCATCTTTCCTATACTCTTTTTGTTTTTTTGGCACTAGCCTCACATTAATCATAAACTATGACTTAGTACCACCCTAAATAAAATTTGAAACCTTTATACCCACAATATATGGTGGCTCAGTTGTAAAGAATCTGCCTGCAGTGCAGGAGATACAACACATACAGGTTGGATCCCTGGATCAGGAAGATCCCCTGGAGGAGGAAATGGTAACCCACTCCAGTATTCTTGCCTGGAAAATTATATGGACAGAGGAGCCTAGCAATCTATATTCTATGGGATGGCAAGAAGTCAGACACAACTAAGTATGCATGATTATTTCCAACCATCATTTTTAAAATGAAGCCCTCCTTAAAACCATTATAAACTCCCCAAATAGGTGATTATAAAATTTTATATTCTTCCTGCAGCACTTTTTCTAATTTTTACTAAATATACTATTGATCAATTAAGCCAATTTTTCTTTCTTGAATAAATGTTTTTTTCTTTATACCAGGAATATCATCAAATTTGGAAATTTTCATTTGTTTCCCCTTCTGAAAATTGCTTACATCCTATATTCTTTATCCTCCATGAAGTTTCTCCAATTTGAAAGAAACAAAGTGTGACTATTAACCTTCATCCATCAAAAAGAAAAAAAAATAAGCTATTTATTATCCCACTAGATGCTTTGCAATTTATATTTATTAGATTTAATCTATCAGGTCTATAAAATAGCCACATAAAAATCTAATACTATTATAATATTAATGGAAATTCCTTTAGTTCAAAGTCAGTATGCATTTAATGTGTACTTTAAAATGCACCTATAATTTATAGTAGATTACATCATGTGCAAGAAATATTTAATAATTATAGATTTATGTAAATAAATACATTTAATTTTGAAAGTGGGTGATTAGATTAACAATAAATCATATCTAATTTGTGTTTTTCCTTCGATCTCAATGGATGGGCTATTTTTTTTTTTCTTCACTCTAATCATTAGCTTTCCATAAGCATGCATCCTGCCTTGTTTTCTCATTTTAATTCTTCTGGAACTTTCTTCATTAGTCTCCTCAACTCCACTTTCTTCTCCTGCATGTTTGTCTCTAGGAAATTGTCAATGTTTTCTTTTGCCAAGCCCAGAGACCTTTGCTCATTGGGGGGTTTCTCATCCTCTGCTGTGGTGTGCCATTCACCACAGTTGACCGCCTTCTTCTGCAAACCCTTTTCAATAACTTCCTCATTTTCTCTGTACTGCTTTACTTCTCACGTGTTTCTTCATTGATTCCTCAGACTTTATCCTAATTCTAACCAAAGCAGCCTTCTAAGATTCAACTCTTTGACCTTGTACCCTCTTCCTCTAAATTCTCTCATTAAATTACAGTTTCTACTCCAAATGCAGAGCCTGACCTATTGAAGGCACTCAATTAAAACTCAAAAGAAAAATATCCATGAGTAAATATTGTATCTCATATTTCTAGCTTTAAATAACAAATTAATGTTGTTGTTGATGTTGTTGTTTAGTTGCTAAGTTGTATCCAACTCTTAACAACCCCACAGACTGCAGTATGCCAGGCTTCCCTGTACTTCACTATCTCCTAGGGTTTACTTAAATTCATTTCATGTCCATTGGGTAGGTGATGCCATCTAACCATCTCATCCTCTGCACCTGGCAAGCCATGGAATCATAAAGAGTTGGACACAACTGAGTAACTAATATTAATTACTCATTAATTAAATTAATATTAGTCACTTACAGATTGATAATCATGTAGTCTCCTCTTTCATGAACCTACAAATTTCAGCTAGACAGCTCTCTTCTTGAATGTGTTATCTTAACCTCCAATCCATGTATTTCCAGCAAAAATAAATTCTACTGAAAATAATCTTTCTCTCCATTAATGCATTACCTCTCCTGATGATTACTCAAGTTCAATATAAAAGAACCACTTTTACTCATTTATTTGTATCACTAACTCAAATAGTTTTCCATTGAGAATGTCACATTACATCCATTTCTTCTTACTCTCATGTTGCAACTAGCCAAATTCTGGACCTAATCTTGGCACTCTCAGATCCTCCACTGTACTATTGGCTCCAGGTACTCAGAGCATCTTATATTTTGACACTCCAATCTATTCTGCACATTGTTACCAAGTTTATATTTCTTTTCACTGATTTCTCCTGTTTAACACTTTGGATTTCATGTTCCACTAATTCTAAATCTTCTGCCTGGTTCACAGATCTTTTTAAATATTCTTTTTCACCAACCATTCTAAACCTCTTCACCACTCTAAGTCATGATAGTCATCACATTACTTATGAAATTCATACATATGCAAAACACCAACCATATTCCCTAGACCACTAATTTAATGCCCACTTTTATCTCTGTCTCTGCCGTGAAGTAGTTCTCCCACTTTGAATTTTTCCTTCGTTTCTAACCTATTGGTCCAACTCTCTAAGCCCAGTTCAAGATTTCCCTTCTATGAGATAATTCTGTGATTACCAGAGTCCTCTGAATTCCTATCAGTCTTCTTATTTGTGTCACATAGCTCTTTCCTACTAAGTTTTGTTCATGAGATTTTAGTCTCCATTTTCCAAACAGGTTAGTTCTTTGGTGGCAGCAAACATGTCTAATCTGTCTCTATAGCATCCATCGCAGTAATAATCAAACACATATTAAGTGCTCAGTAAATCCCTCTTCATCCTGTGCTGAGTCCTGGTGGAAGCAAGATTTGCCACTAACTCTTTTTTGTTAAATTAATGTATTTATTTTAATTGGAGGATAATTACTTTACAATATTGTGATGGTTCTTGCCACACATCAACATGAATTGGCTACAGGTATTCATATGTCCCCCACATCCTGAGCCCCCCTCCCACCTCCCTCCCTACCGATCCCTCTGGGTTGTCCAGAACACCAGCTTTGGGTGCCTTGCTTCATGCATGGAACTTGCACTGGTCATCTCTTTTATATATGGTAAAGTACACGTTTCAATGCTATTCTCTGAAAACATTCCAAAGAAGACATACAGATGGCTAATAAACACATGAAGAGATGTTCAACATCACTCATTATTAAAATGCAAATCCAAACCACAGGGAGGTGTCATTTCACACTGGTCAGAATGACCATAAAAGTCTATAAACAATAAATGCTGGAGAGAGTGTGGAGAAAAGGGAACATCCATACACTGTTGGTGGGAATGCAAGCTGGTACAGCCACTATGGTAAACGCTGTGGAAATTCCTTTAAAAACTTGGAATAGAACTGCCATACAACCCAGCAATCCCATTGCTGAGCATACACATGGAGGAAACATAATTAAAACAGACACATGTACCTTAATGTTCATTGCAGAACTATTTACAATAGCTAAGACATGGAAGCAACCTAGATGTCCATCCATAGATGAATGGATTAGGAAGCTGTGGAACACATACACAAGGAAATATTACTCACTTGTAAAAAGGAATGTATTTGACTCAGTTCTAATGAGGTGGATGAAACTGGAGCCTATTATACAGAGTGAAGTCAGAAAGAGAAAGACAAATACTGTATATTATCACATGTATATGGAATTTAGAAAGATGGTACTGATGATCCTACATGTAGGGCAGCAAAGGAGACACAGATATAAGGCCACTAGCTCTTAATTTGACATCATTTGTTTAACAACCATGGTTGCTGAAAATGTGAGCTATGAGCGAGCACCATCAGCATCACCAGGGAATTTGTTAAAAAGTAATATTTCAGACTGTACTCAATTCAGTTCAGTCGCTCAGTTGTGTCCAATTAACTCTTACACTGCTTTGATTAACGTCCACTGATGTAAGTCTTAATCTCAACAAAAAACACCCTCACAGAAGCACCCAGAATAATATTTGACCAAATATCTAGGCACTGTGGTCCAGAGGGCTTGATCAGTCACTCAGTAGTGTCGGACTCTTTGTCATTCCATGAACCACAGCATGCCAGGCCTCCCTGTCCATCACCAAGTCCCAGAGCTAACTCAAACTCATGTCCACTGAGTAGATGATGCCATCCAATCATCTCATCTTCTGTTGTCCCCTTCTCCTCCCACCTTTAATCTTTCTCAGCATCAGGGTCTTTACCAATGAGTCACTTCCTCGTATCAGGTGTCCAAAGTATTGGAGTTTCAACTTCAGCATCAGTCCTTCCAATGAATATTCAGGACTGATTTCCTTTAGGATTGACTGGTTGGACCTCCTTGCAGTCCAAGGGACTCTCAAGAGTCTTCTCCAGCACCACAGTTCAAAAGCATCAATTCTTCAGCGCTCAGCTTTCTTTATAGTCCAACTCTTACATCCATAAATGACTACTGGGAAAAAACCATAGCTTTGTTGGCAAAGCAATGTCTCTGCTTTTTAATATGCTGTCTAGGTTGGTCATAACTTTTCTTCCAAGGAGGAAGCATCTTTTAATTCCATGGCTTCAGTCACCATCTGCAGTGATTTTGGAGCCTAAAAAATTAAAGCATGTCACTATTTCCACTATTTCCCCATCTATTAGCCATGAAGTGATGGAACCAGATGCCATGATCTTAGTTTTCTGAATGTTGAGCCAACTTTTCCCCTCTCCTCTTTCACTTTCATCAAGAGGCTTTTTAGTTTCCTCTTGGCTTTCTACCATAAGGGTAGTGTCATTTGCATATCTGAGGTTATTGATATTTCTCCCGGCAATCTTGATTCCAGCTGTGCTTCATCCAGTCCATCCAGCATTTCTCATGATGTACTCTGCATAGAAGTTAAATAAGCAGGGTGACAGTATACAGCTTTGATGTACTCCTTCCCCATTTTGGAACCAGTCTGTTTTTCCATGTTCAGTTCTCACTTTTGCTTCTTGACCTGCATACAGATTTCTCAGGAGGCAAGTCAGGTGGTCTGGTATTCTCATCTCTTGAAGAATTTTCCACAGTTCGTTGTGATCCACAAAGTCAAAGACTTTGGCATAGTCAATAAAGAAGAAGTAGATATTTTTCTGGAACTCTTTCACTTTTTTGATGATCCAGTGTATGTTGGCAATTTGATCTCTGGTTCCTCTGCCTTTTCTAAATCCACCTTGAACATCTGGAAGTTCCCAGTTCATGTACTGTTGAAGCCTGCCTTGGAGAATTTTGACCATTACTTTGCTAGAGTGTGAGATGAGTGCAATTGTGCTGTAGTTTGAGCATTCTCTGGCATTGCCTTTCTTTGGGATTGGAATGAAAACTGACCTTTTCCAGTCCCAGACTGGACTCTACTCAAGACCTACTAAATCAGAAACTCTATAGATGGGACCCAGAAATCTATTTTTCAAGCCCTCTTAGTGGTTATGATTCACACTATCATTTGAGAACCACATCTATGGATCTATCATCTAGTCCTCAAGGCACTGCTTCTGGACAACTAGTGCTGGGCAATGCAAATGGTTCATTTACTGAGTTTTTACATTTCAAAGCATTCCTACCTGCCTAAAACAAGGCAAGTGGTGATCAGCAATGTCCTTTTGCTGATTCACAGACTTGGGATGATAATGGAAACACAGTCTGTGCAGTCATTTATCTAAATCTGAAAAGTTTTGCAGTGAAGGTTTATAATTCATATTTCTTTTAACTTTAGCATTGAAAGTGAAAGTCAGTCAGTCATGTCTGATTTTTTGCAACCCCATGGACTGTGGCACTCCAGGCTTCCGTGTCCTTCTCTATCTCCAGGATTTTACTCAAACGCATGTCCATTAAGTCAGTGATGCTATCTAGCCATTTCATCTTGTGTTGCCCTCTTCTTCTCCTTCCCTCAATCTTTTCCAGCATCAGGGTCTTTCCAATGAGTCAACTCTCCACCCGGGGTCTTTCCAGGTGGTGCTAGTGATTAAGTACCTGCCTGTCAATGCAGGAGACATAAGAGACACAGGTTTAATCCCTGAGTCAGGAAGATTTCCTGGAGAAGGAAATGGCAACCCACTCCAGTATTCTTGCTTGGAGAATCCTATGGACATAGGAACCTTGTGGGCTATAGTTCATGGGGCCACATAGAGTCAGACATAACTGAAGCAACTTAGCACACAGCACACAGCTCTTCACATCAGGTGGCCAAAGTATTGGAGCTTTGGCTTCAGCATCAGTCTTTCCAAAGAATATTCAGGGTTCATTTTCTTTAGGATTGATTGGTTGGACCTCCTTGCAGTCCAAGGGACTCTCACAAGTCTTCTCCCACACCATAATTCAAAAGCATCAATTCTTTGGCATTCAGCCTTCTTTATGGTCCAACTCTCACATTCATACATGACTACTGGAAAAACCATAGCTTTGACTATATGGATATATATAGGATATATATTCCTATAAAAGGAAATATGAAAGATTTATTTTAAGCATTTTGGCTGACATGATTTTGAGTACTGTCAAGAGTAAAATCTGCAAGGCAGGCTGGAGATACAGGGGAAAAATTTGATATTGCAGCCCGAATCCAAAGGCCATCTAGAGGCGGGATTTGCTTTTCTTCTAATGGACCTGGCTGGGTCTTTTCTCTTAAGATCTTCAACTGATTGGATGAAGCACACCCACATTATGGAAGGCAATCTGCTTTACTCTACTAATCTGAGTGTTAATCTCATCTCTAAAAATACCTTCACAGAAACATGGAAACTGGTGTTTGCCTGAACATCTGGACTTCACAGCCTAGCCAAACGGACACATAAAATTAACAATCACAGATGGTGAACAGCCTGAGTTCTCAACAGTTATTGTAATGTAATTCAGGCTCTCCACACATATTTAATAAGAGATACTTTGAGTTTTAATCTCAAACAAAAAGAAACTGTTTATTTCCAAGTAGCAGTAAAAAAAGAAAAAAGATTTGACTGTTTTAAGGAAGTTCAAGTTGTTTTCAATTATTTGGTCTAATGCACATTTTTTCTTAACAGGTGTTGAGGTAATAGGGAACTTCTTTTCAATCATGGACGTGCACTACCTTTCCCGGGGAAGCTTTTATAAAATGCCATCAGTCCCACTCCAGACCAATTAAATTGGAATTTCAGGGATGGGGTCCAGGCAATGACATTTCATGAAAGCTCTTCCAAGTGAACCTGATGTGCAATCAGGTTTTAGAATCACTGCTCTAAATAAAGGACACCTACCTCAGCATGTCCTACAAATCCAGTCATCTGATGAATCTGATATTGCAGTCACTAAGAAAAATGAGTCATTTGTTTAGATTCGTATCAGCAAACTATAAGCTTCCTTTATGATTGCTTCATATCTTACCTTAGAGTTTATTAATATTATAAACATTTTTATATTTGTGTCTACTAAATGATGAATCCTAGTTTTTCCTTTGAAATTTAAACTTTTGATGTATTTTTTAAATATGTCTATCATAGAAAAGACATACTTGTATTTGCAGTTTTGTTTTTTTGTCTTTATTTAGCTTTTCATCTGTAGTTTCTTTTATTTCCATCTCCTCGAATTGCCTTTGTTTTTATTATTATAGTTTGAATATTTTCCTAGTTTTCTGAACTTTTTACTCAGTATTTAATCTTTATTCTAATTTAGACATGTTTTAATTATTTATGCTAAATTATAATATGTGTATAAATGGTTTCAATGCTCATCATATTTGTCTTTGGAACAAAAACGTCCTATTTATAAATTATTTATTTGTATTCAACTCTCAATTGGCAAATATATACCTTCAAGAATTTGCTTTATTTGGCCACTGTCAAAGATACGTTAATAATCTGCTTCCCAAATCTTCATATATTTGAAAATCATTTAATATTTTAAGTCTACAAACAGTATTAGAAAAGTGTTGGGTTTTAAATCCTTGATATAGCAAGACTTTCTCTCAAAATACTGTAATCAGTCTTCTACTTTCCCTTGTTATCCCAGCAATGTAAGGAGTGTTACAGAACAGAATTATTGTTGTTCCCTTTAGGTGATATTTCTTCTGCCCAGTTCCATGTAGAAATCTTTGTTTACATGTAAAGTTTAATAATTCCAACAAGTTATGTTTTGTTACTGTTTTCTTTCATTTTGGTGGACATCTAGAGTTCTTGTTTTCAATAGATTTGAATTTATTCACTATGTCTACTATGGCTTTGAATACTTCTTTTTTTTAATGTTTTTTAAATTAATTAATTTATTTTAATTGGAGGACAATAAACAGTTTTGCCATACATCAACATGAATCAGCCACAGGTACACTTGTTTCCTCCCATCCTGAACCCTTTGTCCCTCATCCCTCCACACCTGATCCCTCTGGGTTGTCCCAGAGCACCAGCTTTGAGTGCCCTGCTTCATGCATTGAACTTCCTGCATATCTGTTTTACGTATGGTAACATACATGTTTCAATGCTATTCTCTCAAACCATCCCTCCCTCGCCTTCTCCCACAGAGTCAGAAAGTCTGTTCTTTACCTATGTGTCTTTACCTACAACCTTGCATGTAGGATACTGTCTTTTTAAATTCCATATATATGTATTAATATGCAGTATCTGTGGTTCTTTTTCTGACTTACTTCATTCTGTATAATTTGCTCCAGTTTTATCCACTTCATTAGAACTGACTCAAATGCATTCCTTTTTATAGCTGAGTAATACTCCATTGTGTATATATACAACTTCCTTATCTATTCATCTCTCAATGGACATCTAGGTTGCTTCCATGTTCTACCTATTGTAAACAGTGCTGCATTGATTTCTTTAGAAATGCCACATAAGTTTATCTTGAAAAACACCATCTGAATACCATCTAATTGGATGGTTTTCATCTTTTGACCATTTTCCCCTCTGTGGCTTTTTTATTTTGGATTCTACATAATATTTTTTATGTTTAGCTTCTATCATGATGCAGTTTTCATCCACATTAGCTCTGTTGTTTAATTCTTTTTTTCTTTTAAGATCTTTTATATTATCTTCCCTCTTTTTCTTTCTTACTTCTGTCAGTACATTTTCTGGTCTCAGTAGAGTGACATTTAGTCTGTGAGTTGATCTTTATATTTTTTAAAGCATTAAGCAGTACACACATTTTTTTCTGCTTCCTAGTATAAATCTTCATAAATGTTGTTTTGTGCCTATTTTCATTAACAAATCAATTGTCTTTGTTACTGGAAAATATTCACAGCAGTTCCATACAATTTTATGCTTAGAAAGTTCATTCAAAGCCACACCCTTGGAACTTCTCTGGCAGTCCAGTGGTTAAAGACCAGTCTTACAATTCAGGATACTCAGATTTGAGCCCTAGTCAATCAGATTTTTAAATAGTTGGTCAAGGCAATTTGCAAGGCCTCTGAGGTCAACCATTTAAAATGATATTGCCACAGCAGTGTCATTCCATCACCACACCAAATCTTTAAAGCTATTATTCCTTATCACAAAACCCTGGAAAATTAAAAGCACAACAAATAGAAAGATCCACTCCTTAGTCCTTTGTAAAACCTACTGTGAGCAAGATGTGTGTGTGTCACCATTATAATGTGTCCAAAATTAAACAGAAACTTGGTTTTAAATGCTTGAGAATTGATGTTTAATTTGACCTAAAAACCAAATAACCAGTGCTTGGTTTACAAAAGATAGCCCAAATATTATAGACAATGAATTAGTTCTAATACTTATTTTAAAAAAACTTCCTAGGGCAAAGGAAACTTTATTAGAAGCCTTATTCTAATTTTCTGTTCCGAGAATACGCTCAAGATCACAAAAGCAGAAGCAGCAAATACAAGTGTTTGTTTTCTGAATGTATGAATTTTTACTTTGTTTTCCAAAAGTGAAAAGTAAACTCTAAAAACTGAAATATTTTTGTTGAGAGGCAAGTGCTTAACATCAAAATATTTAGCAGTAACTTGCAAACTTGTATTGAGAGGTAAAGCATTTAAACAGACCCAGAGAAGAAAAATTTCTCTTAGAAGATGATGTCAAATGGGATGTGTTGAGAGTCACAATCTAGGAGAAAGGCCAATGGCATCTTTTTAAATTTTTTGTTTTATACTGGAGTATAATTGATTAACAATGTTGTGTTAGTTTCAGGTGTACAGCAAAGCAATTCAGTTATACATATACCTGTATCCATTCTTTTTCAAATTATTTTCCTATTTAAGTTGTTACATAATATTGAGTAGCATTCCCTGTGAAGCTGATTTCCTTGAGCAGCTGTAATAGCTCTAGTCGGCTTGCTCCATGATTTCTTGTTTCATATATCTCAAAAAAATTCATTACTGACACGAACCCAGGGTACAACCAACCACTTCTGTCCTGGACTAATACACTTGTCTCATGGATAGACTCCTCTTTTCATTGACTTCTATATTCTAATCCTTTTTCCACATAAGATAGGAAATTTTGGGTGTGATATTTGTGTTTATATTTAGAAATAAAGTAATAAATGGACATACCATGGAATAAAAATATGTCAAAGAATCAATATTTGGATTCAACCAAAAAAGGAACATAGTCTTATCCTACGTGTGCTCATCCAGCTTTCCAAGAGGCTGCAAATTCTGAAATCAATGATCTCTGACATAAAGAAACCAGACTTCTTAATAAAGACTTTTTATTAAGAAATTGACACTTTTGCTCCATATTCTTATACTCCAATTGTATATACCTCCTGCATTTGTGCAAACAACCACAGCACAGAAAGAAAAAAGATGTAAGAAGTTACATTTGAAAAATGATCAGAATGAGATCTTCTATCTTCAGTGATGTGATCGAACTATTCTCTCTCTATCAATTGCAAAGAGCTTCTTAGAAGTTAAGGACTTCCCTGGTGGTCAGATGGTAAGGAGTCTGCCTGCGATGCAGGAGACCCAGATTTGATCCCTGGGTTAGGAAGATCCCCTGGAGAAGGAAATGGTAACCCACTCCAGTATTCTTGCCTGGAAAAGTTCCATGGATGGAGAAGCCTGGTGGGCTGTACTCCACAGGATCACAAAGAGTCAGACATGACTGAGCGACTTCACTTTCTTTTTCTTTTCTTAGAAGTTAAATCAGGTTCCTGACAGACAGTAGTAATTTGTTACTTTGGTGTGAAGTTAATGGTGGGAGCAAGAAGAGGTGGATTTCAACCAAAGTTGTACTTGGAGCGATCATTTCAAAGGCACAATATGATCTGCAATGACGATTAGCAGCAGGGAGAATAGCAAATTCTGTAGCAAAGTGATTGGTAACTGCAGCAGCCTGAGCCAAATCTGTGACTATAACCAGATCCTCAGCCATAGTGGGAGCCATAGCCACAGCTAGAGCCATACCCACAGCCATATCCACAGTGACAGCCCTAGTACCCGCCATGATTTCTGTAGTGCTTGTGACACATGGTGTCAGAGTAAAGGCTTCAGTTAAGGTGTAGGAGGATTTCTAAAGTCTGAACATCATCTACTCTACCAGGACCTTTAGATACTTCCAAGAATGGATGGGTCATACCTCACATGGGCTCTCCTCTCTAATTGTGCAATGATTTGCCTAAAATGAGCTCATTCTGATTTTTTAAAAATTTCTTTAGTTTGACATTTTTTATTCCTACCCTAGGAATTTTCTCAAGCTTCTAAGCACCTAAACTTATACTGGCTTCCCAGGTAGCACAGTGGTAAAGAATCTGTGCCAATGCAGGAGGCACAGGAGACATGAGTTCAATCCTGGGGTGGGAAGATCTGCTGGAGGAGGAAATGGCAACTTGCTCCATATTTTTTCCTGTGAAATCCCAGGGACAGAGGAGCTTGGTGGGCTACAGTCCATGGGGTCACAAAGAGGCTAACACTTGGGCTTCCCTGGTGGCTCTGATGGTAAAGAATCTACCTACAATGTGAGAGATCCAGGTTTGATCTCTGGGTTAGGAAGATCTCCTGAAGAAGGGGATGGCTACCCACTCCAGTATCCTTGGAACTTCCCTAGTGGTTCAGAATAAAAAATGCAAAGATATTGTTACTTCCTGGATGAGCCATTTACTAATCTTATGGCCATGGAAAATGTTCTCAAATTTATGAAACTCAGTTTTGGCAACTGGTTTTAGAAAAGGCAGAGGAACCAGAGATCAAATTGCCAACATCCGCTGGATCATGGAAAAAGCAAGAGAGTTCCAGAAAAACATCTATTTCTGCTTTCTTGACTATGCCAAAGTCTTTGACTGTGTGCATCACAATAAACTGTGGAAAATTCTGAAAGAGATGGGAATACCAGACCACCTGATCTGCCTCTTGAGAAATCTGTATGCAGGTCAGGAAGCAAAAGTTAGAACTGGACATGGAGCAACAGACTGGCTCCAAATAGGAAAAAGAGTACGTCAAGGCTGTATATTGTCACCCTGCTTATTTAACTTATATGCAGAGTACATCATGAGAAACGCTGGACTGGAAGAAACACAAGCTGGAATCAAGATTGCCGGGAGAAATATCAACAACCTCAGATATACAGATGACACCACCCTTATGGCAGAAATTGAAGAGGAACTCAAAAGCCTCTTGATGAAAGTGAAAGTGGAGAGTGAAAAAGTTGGCTTAAAGCTCAACATTCAGAAAACATTCAAGATCATGGCATCCGGTCCCACCACTTCATGGGAAATAGATGGGGAAACAGTGTCAGACTTTATTTTTCTGGGCTCCAAAATCACTACAGATGGTGACTGCAGCCATGAAATTAAAAGACGCTTACTCCTTGGAAGGAAAGTTATGATCAACCTAGATAGCATATTCAAAAGCAGAGACATTACTTGGCCAACAAAGGTCCATATGGTCAAGGCTATGGTTTTTCCTATGGTCATGTATGGATATGAGAGTTGGACTGTGAAGAAGGCTGAGTGCCAAAGAGTTGATTCTTTTGAACTGTGGTGTTGGAGAAGACTCTTAAGAGTCCCTTGGACTGCAAGGAGATCCAACCAGTCCATTCTGAAGGATATCAGCCCTGGGATTTCTTTGGAAGGAATGATGCTGAAGCTGAAACTCCAGTACTTTGGCCACCTCATGTGAAGAGCTGACTCATTGGAAAAGACTCTGATGCTGGGAGGGATTGGGGGCAAGAGGAGAAGGGGACGACAGAGGATGAGATGGCTGGATGGCATCACTGACTTGATGGACATGAGTCTCAGTGAACTCCAGGAGTTGGTGATGGACAGGGAGGCCTGGCGTGCTGCGATTCATAGGGTCGCAAAGAGTCAGACACGACTGAGCGACTGATCTGATCTGATCTGAAATGGGAATAAAAATAGCTACATGTGCTTAAAAATTGGTCAAGACGTCTATGGGAATTATATGGCAAATACAAAGGTTGTAGCAGAGATCCTGATATATAGTGGAGACACAAAGAATTCTATTTCTTTCCCCCCTGTCTTTAATTCAAGTATAAGCATTCCCAAATAACTACAGCAATCAGTGAAGACCAAGTGAAGTTGCTCAGTCATGTTCAACTCTTTGTGACCCCACGGACTGTGGCCTACCAGGCTCCTCTATGCATAGAATTTTCCAGGCAAGAGTACTGGAGTGGGTTGCCATTTCCTTCTCCAGGGTATCATCCCAACCCAGGGATTGAACCCAGGTCTCCTGCATTGCAGGCAGATGCTTTACCATCTGGGCCACCAGGGAAGCCCTAACAAGAGCAATACATACTTTCAAATATCTGTATTTGAAAATGTACTGATATTATAGCAAAATTTTAATAATCACGTTAATGTTTCTGTTATTTTTTTTCATAATAATCTTTCAAAAGTGACCCAACTCCCTCAAAAAAATAATTACCATACAATTGAACACACTGTACCTTGCCTGAAGCATCTTAAATCATATTTCTGTAAAAATACAGTATGAAGCAATACATCACAGGGCTAGACTTCATAGCATATTTTGAAGCTCAGTTATTATGAACATCTATTAAAACTATAAGTGCCTATCTTGAGAACAAGCTTATTTATTTAATAAAAATAGCCAAATATCTCATTTCAAGATTGTCACAGGTGTGTGTGTTTAGTTGCTTAGTTGTGTCTGACTCATTGTGACCCTATGGACTGTAGCCCAGGGTCCTCTGCCCATGGGGATTCTGCAGGGAAGAATACTGCAGTGGATTACCATGCCCTACTTCAAGGGATCTTCCTAACCCAGGGGTAGAACACAAGTCTCCTGCATTGCAGGTGGATTCTTTACCATCTGAGCCACCAGGGAAGCCCACCAGGGACTGGGTATCCTATCCCTTCTCCAGAGGACCTTCCAGATCCAGGAATTGAACCAGGGTCTCCTGCATTGAAGGTGGATTCTTTATCAGCTGAGCTATCAGGGAATAGGATTTCTATGTAAAAGTAAAGTCAGTTTTTATTTGGAAGTGACCATATTGACTGCAGCCATGAAATTAAAAGACGCTTACTCCTTGGAAGGAAAGTTATGACCAACCTAGGTAGCATAGTCAAAAGCAGAGACATTACTTGGCCAACAAAGGTTCGTCTAGTCAAGGTTATGGTTTTTCCTGTAGTCATGTATGGATATGAGAGTTGGACTGTGAAGAAGGCTGAGTGCTGAAGAATCGATGCTTTTGAACTGTGGTGTTGGAGAAGACTCTTGAGAGTCCCTTGGACTGCAAGGAGATCCAACCTGTCCATTCAGAAGAAGGTCAGCCCTGGGATTTCTTTGGAAGGAATGATGCTGAAGCTGAAACTCCAGTATTTTGGCCACCTCATGTGAAGACTTGACTCATTGGAAAAGACTCTGATGCTGGGAGGGATTGGGGGCAAGAGGAGAAGGGGGCGACAGAGGATGAGATGGCTGGATGGCATCACTGACTTGATGGACGTGAGTCTGAGTGAACTCCGGGAGTTGGTGATGGACAGGGAGGCCTGGCATGCTGCGATTCATGGGGTCACAAGAAGTCGGACACGACTGAGTGACTGATCTGATCTGATCTGATCTGACCATATTGAAATTGACACAAATATAGAGATGAGTCAGGTGTGGTTATAAAGTGGTTCCTCCTGATTCAAGATATCATACTCCAAAAGTTCTATGAGAACCACCCTGATAGCAGATATACTTTTCCCCTCTTTCCACTAGATGTCAATTCAACCTGAGCACAAATGTGATTTGACCCAACTCCCCAACCATCTAGTCAATTTTCTCTACTAGTAAAGAAAACTGAAAAAATTTCCATTTCAGATGTCTGTACTTGATCCTTAAAACCATTTGGTGAAACTAGTAGATTATAAATTATAAAGTCATTTAACAAAGGCTGGGGCTCAGAAGGGTTTGATTCCAAATCAAAATCACATTTCCAAGTTTTCTTGGTCTCACATACAGTGAGAATACTATAGTATTCTCCAGAGCTATGCAAATGACTTCTCCTTGAATATTTTCAGTGATGGAAACTCTCAACTTCTTGTTTTAAACAATCCCATTTTATCATGAAATCTCTTTTTGTTAGTGCTTCTATACAACCCAAATCTCTGGGAAGCCCCCGATAGGAGTTGCTAGGGTAACTTAAGATCTTTGTACACATAATAGTTCTTTTCCTGTCCTCTCTAGTTTATACCCCATGAAATATCTAATGCAGTCTTTGGTTAATAAGAAATATTTCTATCTTGCCTTCTTAAGGTGCAGGCTTCTGCCAGCACTACACTCTAGCTCTGCTAATATGTTTGCTGTTACCTCTCGGCAACCACAATGCCTTTTCTCTTCTGTAGGATAAGATATTCAAAACAGCATTTCCAATCATCCATGGCCATCTTCCAAACCTATAAAAAGTTGCTTCTCTCACCTCTCTTTTATTATTTTTAAGAACATTACCATTTTTTCAGTTATTCTGATTCTATACCTGGCAGACAGTGTTTAAACTAAAGGAGCAACATTTTTTTAATTAAAGTAGGAAGAAGTGCTAAGGGTCAGATAGATCTATCTGGCTTCTGTGTGTTTTAATTTATTCATAATATTCAGATTAAGTAAAATGTAGTATAGTAATCAGACACTCTCAGACTTGGATAAACCTTTCTGACACCAAAATCCATTTTTGTGTATTAGGTTTAGAAAACTATCACATATTAAGAAATTCTTCTTGCTCAGTTGCTAAGTTGTGTCTGACTGTTTGCAACCCATGGACTGCAGCATGCCAGGCTTCCCTGTCCTTCACTATCTTCTGGAGTTTGCTCAGACTCATATCCTTTGAGTTGGTGATGCCATTAAGAAATCAGTCTCCTTTAATTCCAAATATATTCATTAAATTGTGGCTCTTGGAACCAGAAGACCAATATTAATCTATCTTTTTCATAAGAATTATTTTTAAATGTAGACAATGATACTGTCAACACAAAATGCTATGGGATTTGATCGTGTTAGCAGCTCAGTCGTGTCTGACTCTTTGCCACCCCATGGACCCTAGCCTGCCAGTCTCCTCTGTCCAGGCAAGAATACTGGAGCGGGTAGCCACTCCCTTCTCCAGGCGATCTTCCCAACTCAGGGATCAAACCTGGGTCTCCTGCATTGCAGGCAGATTCTTTACCACCTGAGCCATTAAGGAAGCTGTGAGATATACAGTACTAAGTATTCACTCTCTTAGCCTAGCTTCCTCCATCATTCCCCTCACTCTCTGAGCTATCTTTGCAAATTTCCGAGGGCAGATAATAGAACACGCCCCTCACCTATTCCAATATCCTCCAAACAAGGTAGCTTTCTTCCTTTCCTCCAGTGTCCAATATACACACAGAGAAATGATTTGAATCTGTGTTTTAGTGTTGATATGAAATGTGACAAAGAAGCAGAAAAGGAATGAAATCGCAAATGCAAAACAAAAATGGCTGGCTAGACCAATAAGTTTCTTGAAGTAAAATCCAAACAAATCTCAAGTCCTTATAATAAGAGCCTGTATAATCTGGCTTCTAGCTACCTCTCTAGCCTCAATTTGTTCTAGTTTCCTGTCACATGGACCTGTTTACAGTTCCTGACCCACCTGCCAAAGCAGGAGATGTGGGTTAAATCTCTGGGTCAGGAAGGTCCCTGGGGGGATCCTTAAGAAAAAGGCAACACCTACCAGTACTCTTGCCTGGAGAATTCCATGGACAGAGGACCCTGGTGGGCTACAGTCCATTAGGTCACGAAAGAATCAGACAAGACTAGCAACTACACAGCAACAGCAAAGCATGTTAAATAGCTATCATCTTAAAGCCTTTATACTTGTCCTCTTCTCTGTCTGGATTTTTCCCCTCAATTCTGAGACCTACCAATTTACCCAATACAGACTTAGTTGTCACTTCCTCAGACACTTAACCTGATCTTCCTATCTGAAAGGACATTATGTGATTTTTTTTAATTAGACTTTACTTTTTTAAAATTTATTTTAATTAATTTATTTATTTTAATTGGAGGCTAATTACTTTACAATATTGTGGTGACTTTTGCCATACATAGACTTTACTTTTTAGAGCGGTTTTACATTTGCAGCAAAAGTGAGCAGAAAGTGCAGAGATTTTTTTATAGATTCTGCCCCAACACACGCATAATTTCTTCCAGTGGCAACATCCTCCACTAGGGGGGTACCTTTGTACTGTTTTCATATTCTTATCTGCCACCTTTATATCTTCTTTAATGTGGTGTCTGTAAAGGTCTTTGGCACACTTTTTACTCAGGTTGCTTGTTTTCTTATTTGTGAGTGTTAAAAGTTCTACATATATTTTGAATAACTGTCCTTTATCATAAACAACTTTTGCAAATATTTCCTCTCAGTTTTTGGTTTGTTGTCTCATTTACTTGGCATTGCCTCTCATACAGCAGAAGTTTTTAATATTTATGAAGTCCAACTCATCAATTTCTTCTTTCCTAGACAGTGTCTTTAGTTTTGTACTTAAAAAGCCAACACTGATTCCAACATTATGTAGATTTTCACCTATATTATCTTCTAAAATTTTATACTTTTACATTTTACATTAAGGTCTGTGTCCATTTTGATTTAACTTTTATGAAGAATGCAATGCTTGTTTCTAGATTCTTTTTTTTTCTTTTTACAGTGAATGTCCAGATGTTTCTGCATCATTTATTGAAATGACTATCTTTTCTGAGTGATCTTCATCATGGATCATAAAGAAAGCAAGGAAGTTTCAGAAAACATTTACTTCTTTGGTTTTTTTTTAATATAAATTTATTTATTTTAATTGGAGGCTAATTACTTTACAATATTGTATTGGTTTTGCCATCCATTGACTTGAATCTGCCATGGGTGTAAATGTGTTCTCCATCCTGAGCCCCTCTCTCACCTCCTTCCCCATCCCATCCCTCTGGGTCATTCCAGTGCACCAGCCCCAAGCATCCTGTATCTTGCATTCATTGACTATGCTAAAGCCTTTAACTGTGTAGATCACAACAAACTGAGGAAAATTCTTAAAGATGTGGAAATACCAGATCACCTTACCTGTCTCCTGAGAAATTGTATATGGGTCAAGTAGCAACGTTGAGAACCAGACATGGAATAACTGACTGGTTCAAAATTGGGAAAGGAATAGACAAAGGCTGTATATTGTCACCCTGCTTATTTAAACTCTATGTAGATTACATCATGCAAAATACCTAACTGGATGAATCTCAAGCTGAAATCAAGATTGCTGGGAGAAATATCAACAACCTCAGATTATGCAGATTATGCCATTCCCGTGGAAGAAAGTGAAGAGGAAATAAAAAGCCTCTTGATGAGAGTGAAAGAGGAGAGTGAAAAGGCTGACATGAAACTCAACATTAAAAAACTAAAATCCAATGGCATCCTATCCCATCACTTCATGGCAAATAGAAGGGGAAAAGTAGAAGCAGTGATAGATTTTATTTGCTTGGGCTCCAAAATCGCTGTAGACAGCGACTGCAACCATGAAATTGAAAGATGTTTGCTCCTGGAAGAAAGCTAAGACAAACCTAGACAGTATATTAAAAAGCAGAGACATTACTTTGCCAACAAAGATCCATGTAGTCAAAGCTATGGTTTTCCCCATAGTACGTATAGATGTGAGAGTTGAACCATAAAGAAGGGAGTGCTGTGCTTAGTTCCTCAATCATGTCCAACTCTTTGTGACCCCATGGACTGTAGCCTGCCAGGTTCCTCTATCCAGGATTCTTCAGGCAAGAATACTGGAGTGGGTTGCCCTGCCCTCCTCCAGGGAATCTTTCCAACCCAGGGATCGAACTCTTCAGAGTCCCTAGGACAGCAAGGAGATCAAACCAGTCAATCCTAAAGGATAATTCATTGGAAGGACTGACGCCTTGACAGTAATGAGTCTTCTTATCTGTGAACGTGGAATAATATCTCTTGACTTTAGTTCTTCCTTGATTTCTTTCATCAGAGTTTGGTGGGTTCCTCATATAGATCTTATACAATTTCTTTTACATTTGTATTCAAGTATTCTATTTTGGTGGCTGCTATTGTAAGTGGTATTATGTTTTTAATTTCAAATTGTATGTGTTCATTTTTGATATGTAAAAAATTAATTGGCTTCTTTGTATTAGCTTTATATGCTACAACCTTGCTTTAATTTCTTTTTAACAGGAGGTTGTTGGTCTTTTCCAAGTTTCTTATATAGGCAATCATGTTGCCCATGGAAAAGGCACTTTCATATCTTCCTTCCCTACCAATATGTATTTTATTTTACTGCCTTATTGTATCATCATAGTTCCAGTATGATGTTAAAAAAAGTAGTGAGAGAGGCCATTCTTCCCTTGCTCCTAATCTTAGTGAGAATGCTTCTATGCTCTCCCATTAAGTAAGATGTTAGCTCTAGTTCTTTGTGGATTTTTTTTCAATCAAGTTGATATTCTTTATTCTGGGTTAATGAAATTTTTATCATGAATGGGTGATGGATTTTGTCAGGTGATTTTTCTTCATCTATTGAAAAAGTTCATGTGATTTAGGCTGTTGATGTGATGGATTGCATTAATTGATTTTTTAATATTGAACCAAGACATGCATTACTGGACAAATCACTTTTGGTCATGGTGTATAGTTACTTTTATACATTATAGAATTCAATTTTTTAATATTCTGATGAAAAGTTTTGCACTCATGTTTGTTTAAGATACTGGTCTGTAGCTTTCCTTCTTTGTAATATCTTTGATTTTGGCATTAGGGTAACGGCCTCACAGAATGAATTAGACAGTCTTTCTTCTGCTTTTATCTTCAGGAAGTGGTTGTAGAAAATTAGTATAAATGTTTTATGGAATTTACCAGTGAACTCATCTGGGTCTGGTGCTTTTTGATTTGGAAAGTTATTAATTATTGATTCAGAATGGCATTGAAACATGTATAATATCATGTATGAAATGAGTTGCCAGTCCAGGTTCGATGCACGATATTGGATGCTTGGGGCTGGTGCACTGGGATGACCCAGAGGGAGGGTATAGGGAGGGAGGAGGGAGGAGGGTTCAGGATGGGGAACACAGGTATACCTGTGGCGGATTCATTTCGATATTTGGCAAAACTAATACAATATTGTAAAGTTTAAAAATAAAATAAAATTTAAAAAAATAAATATAGTTCTATGAATATCACCTATTTCTTCTTGCATGGGTTTTGGTAGATCATATGGCTTTTTACACAAGTCAAGCTTATTAACAATTGTTAAAAGTTTGTAGTTCTGTCTATTTATTCATTTTTATTTAGTTATTTAGATATCTAATTTTTTAAAAAAATTTTGTCTGTCTCCCCTATTAGAGCCCACCACAGAAATCAAAAAAGATCAGTTATATGCAGATATATGCTATATTTGGGGTTCCCAGATGACACTAGTGGTCAAGAACCCACCTGCCAATGCAGGAGACATCAGAGACAGCAGGTTAGTTCTCTGGGCCAGAAAGATCTCCTGGAGGAGGGCATGGCAACCCACTCTAGTATTCTTGCCTGGAAAATCCTATGAACAGAGGACCCTGGCAGGCTACAGTCCTTAGGGTTGCAAAGAGTTGGACATGACTGAGTGAATTAGCACAGCACAGCACATGCTATGTTTTATGGATTGAAAAAGTCAATATTATTATGATGTCTATTCTCCCAAAATTGATCTTTAGATTCAATTTAACAGCAACTAAAACCTCAGCAGGATATATTTGTAGATACTGACAGCTGATTTTAACATGTAGGTGGAAAATGAATTAGAATAGCCAAAAATAATTTTGAAAAAGAAAGAAGTTGGAAGTCTACATTACCTAATATTGAGATTTACTACAACTGTGCAGTAAACAAACCCATGCGATATAGTGAAAGAATAAACACTAAATAAATATTGGATGAAGAAATGAATAATCCTAAGGCTAAGCTTGGGCTTCTCTGATGCCTCAGTGGTAAAGGTCCCACCTGCCAACTCAGGAGATGCGGGTTCAATTTCCTGGGTCAGGAAGATCCTCTGGAAAAGGAAATAGCAACTCATGCCAGTATTCTTGCCTATGAAATGCCATGAATCTGGAGGGCTACAGTCCATGGGATCACAAAGAGTCAGACAAGACTTAACAACTGAGCATGTACAGTTGGACTGAAGGCAACAAGTCAGACAAGGCTAAGCTAACACAGCGGTCTCCTAATGTTTTAGCAAGGCCACACATATTAATATCGTTAATGATTCTGGCCCAAAAGTCACAATTACTTGCAGGAATAAGTGAAATTTGTTTCTTCCAACTATGGAGTATTTATGCTCACGGACAACACAAAACTATAGAATAGATAACCAAGAATTTACATTGTGGACATAATCAGAATCAAATCTTCTGTCTTCAGGTAACATAATGGAGGCATTCATAAAATTCCTCAATAAATTTTTAAAGGTAAACACAAGGGGTGTTCAACACTTACTTGAATATAGAGATAATAAAATAAAGAGCATCCTTTAGCTGCGGTGGGTTGGGGGGAGCATTTATCTTTAAATATGTCAGAGGCATAGAATATTCCAGGATGTTATTCTGTCTGCAAGAGGAATAGCATCTTCTGGAGAAAAAATGGTTGGTAGATATAGCAACCACAGACAGAACCACAGTCATAACTATAACTATAACATAGCTATAACCACAGCCAGAACCACAGTCAAAGCCACAGAAATATCTACAGCCATAACCCCCATACAAGTTCCCATAATAGTTGTAACACATGATGGCAGAGGGTGAGGTTTTAGTTGAGGTGCAGAAGAATGTTGCTAACATTTAAATGTCACCTCCTATCCTAGATCCTTTATCTACTGACTTACAGGAAGGACCAGAGCACACCATCAATTTTATGATTCAAGCAACAAATATTTATTTAATACCTAGTGTTTGCAAGTCATTCCTGTCCATTGATAATAAGAAGACTGTCTTTACAAAGCTATGGCACCTATCTTAAATACATCCATTATTATAGAGTCTCCAGTTTTATTGGGGAACCATGTTTCCTTTTTTGTCATCCAGGCATTGACTTGAGTCAATTACAAATCTATATTATCTGAACACGTGATTCTGAAGATGTGTTTTATGCAACAAGACTAGCTATTAAGATGAGCTTGACTAATTACATTGACTAGCTTACTAATTACTTGTAAGAAATGTCTTTGGCACACAATGTGGCTCTTTAGAGAAACTCCCCAAGCTTCTAGCTTCTAGCTTATAAAGTTCCTGTGAGCCCACATACTTGTGACTATAGTACTCTGATAATTCATTTTTATCCCAAGAGCCATTTCTCAGTAAATTTTTATCAACTCTATATGTGGTCGTTTAATTCAAACCAGAACAACAAATGCAAATGCAAAAACTACCCTTTACAATAACACTGTTGGATGTTTTGTAATAAATCACAAATTTCTTTCAGACAGTTTAATCTATTTGATCATAATAAAAGTGTGAACGTGATAGGGAACTGTTAATAAGAAAACCAGGTACAAAGAGGTTTGGAAATTTACTCAAAGTCCACAGGTAATTCATTACCAAGATTGAGTATTTGTTCTTCTTTGTTATGATACAGTCATCATTTCTAATCACTGGAGGCTTGAGTATTTGCTGCAACAAGGAGCTTATTGCTTTTTTATGCTGATCTATCTCATTTCATTGTGAAATTACTCTTATAAAATATCCACATGCTTCAGAATCTTTCATTATTCCCAATGTCACTTCAAGTCCTAATTAAAATGTATTTCAGTGTTTTGTTTACATGTCCTTCCTATCAAGTATGGTTGATAATACCTCTCTCCCTTTCACTTCTACTCCAAAGGGATCTATTCTTGGTATCGTCTACTATCTGATATGCAGATATGACATCCAGGTAATCAAGTCAACCACACCATTTACCAGATAGTTTAAAGAACAATAGGGAAGCCTGTTGTAAATTACTCCAGAGATAGTATCTTAGAAAAATACTCATCCATACCTTTGCATATAACTAGATCTTTTTTTTTAATTTTATTTTATTTTTAAACTTTACAAAATTGTATTAGTTTTGCCAAATATCAAAATGAATCCACCACAGGTATACATGTGTTCCCCATCCTGAACCCTCCTCCCTCCTCCCTCCCCATACCATCCCTCTGGGTCATCCCAGTGCACTAGCCCCAAGCATCCAGTATCGTGCATCGAACCTGGACTGGCAACTTGTTTCATACACGATATTATACATGTTTCAATGCCCTTCTCCCAAATCTTCCCACCCTCTCCCTCTCCAACAGAGTCCCTAGATCTTTTTTGATTTCTGTGGTGGGCTCTAGTAGGGGGGACAGACAAAAATTTTTTTTAAATCAGATATCTAAATAACTTAAAAAATGAATAAACAAACAGAATTGCAAACAGTTTTAACAATTTTTTAAATCTAAAATTCAAATTTATCCATGATGTGTTTTATCTACCAACCCTAAACATAATTGCAAGAGTGATACCCCCATCATCTTTGCCAAGGTTAGAGGCAAGTTACAGATCTTTCTTCCTTCATGGAAGAGGAGGGGATCATACAAGAGGGTGTCATTGGGGGTCATCTTAGAATTCTCAGCACCCACCTTACTACTTAAGCCCACAAGTGAAAACATATCCTCCAGGATAGTTGATAGCTATTGCAATAAGGTTCTGACTTATGGACATATTCCGAAATAAATCTTTTATCTTTCCCTTGTTAAGAATGATATTTCTTTTCAACTGTAATCAACCAACTTCTATTCATTTTTAAAAGAAGTCTGTTTTCTTTTTAGAACTTCTGTCCATTTTTAAAAGAGGTCTGTTTCCTTTTCAGGAAGATTCTTGAATTTTCTCTCTACTTCCTCTTGGTCCTGACCTCACCTCTGATTTCTTCCTCTGATTTCCCACTCTAGTGTATAAATATAACAGTATTCTGGTCTTTGTAACTTGTAGGGTTTTTTTGGTCTTTTCTATACTTTAGAAAGCAGGGGTGAAATATTTTAGCTCTCTGTTCTTAGCATATAGTGAAATGTCCTTTATGAGGAGCTCAGTAAGTGTTTGAATGAGAATACTCATTCATCTAACACTTAAGAAGTAGTTCTATTTCTTTAAGAATGACAATCTATCCATCCATCTTCTGGTCTTACTCTTCTCAAGCCTGCAATCTCATTCAAGTTTCAAGGGATTTTAGAAGTACTGAAGTTATTTAACCATGGGTGGTTGAATCTTGACTTCAGTTCTTGTAGTCGTCTTATATCCTACATGAACATTGAATTTCTAAAGCCAAAATATAAACATACTTTAACTGGTCTCTCCTCTAAGACATATAACCACAAAAGTTGCCCATTCCTTATTTACCTGGTGTCAGCATTTTCATTTCCACAATTAGGGTTCATAGTCCAAATCCACTAATTTATTACTAACACAATGACAAACATTATTTCACTTTACTTGGTATCATGGTGTATGTTAGAGTATATGACTATGGAATATGTATATATGACATATATTCAAAACATCTAACAGAAGTGTGCCTAATTATTTGACAGAAAATTGAAATTATTGATTGAAGTTCTGCGATTTTCAAGATATTGACAATAAGGATAATATCTAAGATTGAGTCATATAAAATTGCCATTTTTGTAGGTTACAGTGAAAGAGCCAGCTTATATTAAAGAAACTAAGGTCATGGCAGCCAGCCCCGTTACCTCATGGAAAATAGAGGGTGGAAAAGTGGCAGTCATGACAGTTTTCCTCTTCATGGTTCACTGTGGATGGTGACTGCAACCATGAAATCAGAAAACATTTGCTTCTTGGCAGGAAAGCTATGATAGACCCAGACAGTGTGTTGAAAAGCAGAGACATTACTCTGCCAACAAAGATCTTTATAGTCAAGGGTATGGTCTTTCCAGCAGTCATGTATGATTATGAAAGCTGACCATAAAGAAGGTGGAGCATCAAAGAATTGATGCTTTTGAACTGTGGTGTGGTAAAAGACTCCTGAGACAGCAAGACTCTTTGGATAGCAAGGAATTCAAACCAGTCAACCTTAAGGGAAATCAACCCTGAATACTCGTTGGAAGGACTGATGCTGAAGCTGAAATTCTAGTATTTTGTCAGCTGAAGCTCCAGTATTTTGGGGAGCTGACTCATTGGAAAAGATCCTGATGCTGGAAAAGATAGACAGCAGAAGGAGAAGAAGGCATCAGAGGATGGAATGGCTGGATGGCATCACCAATGCAAGGGACGTGAACTTGAGCAAACTTTGGGAGATGGTGAGGGACCGAGAGGCCTGGCATGCTGCTTTCCACGGGGTCACAAAGAGTTGAGCACGACTGGGCAAATGAACAACAAAGGTGATTAAATATTAACACTTTCATATTAAGCAACCTAATAATAAATATAATAACAAAAATGCACTGAGTTCTTACAGTGGTATAGCTTTGCATATTTTATTTAATCTAGTACTCTCAACAATCCTGATATAGAACTATTTGCCATTCTACCTTTGAATATACTGAGGCTCAGAGAAGCTAGGGAATGTGCCTGTGATCAATTACATAGTCAGTAACTGATAGAGCTTATTCTTGAGCATAAATAGTGTAACTCTGGAACATGGACTGAATTGCTGTCTATACAACCTTCTTATTTTAAGTATGATCACTTGTATGTCCTTGAAGAAATGATGTATTATTGCAAGGGAGTACAGTTAAAGACAATGTTTCCTGTGCCAAAGAACATAGATATCAATTCAAAATAAGCTTAAGATTTCTGAACACAGAACAATGTTGTAGCCAACACAGAACAATTTTGTAGGTTATAAAATTGCTAAAAGTCTATACCATCTTTAGTACTTTAACATTTAAATTTCATGTTTAGAATTTTAATAAATATGGAGTTTCTATTGTGTATGGTGTGAAGCAGGCATTTATCTTTCCTGAAGAAGTTATCTCCTGAAGAAGATGAGAACTTTTCTTTACTGGGAACACTCCTGAAGTCTTTTGCACTGACTACTGTGGTCTTACTGGTTCAGAATGATCCACTGCTTACACCTTGATAACGTGGCCAGATTGTCTCACCTTTACTGGTGGCTTCTCTTCAGATCTACAGTCCTCTCTGGGTCAGCTTGCCGAGACCTCCTAAAATGACATGGTAGAGTAAAATATATTCTATGAAATGTGTATAGAATGTTTAATTCTCCTGGAGTCACATTTAAAAAAGATTAAAAGAAACAGGTAAATTAATTTTATAGCATATTTTATTTAAACTAATACAGGCAAATATTATTTAATACCTAAGCGATATTTTACTGTAACTTTCATAATATTTTTACACTACATCCTTGAAACCTGGCTTGTACTTTACACTTAATAGCCCCTTTCATTTTGCACTTAGCAACATTCTCAAGTGCTCAATACTGATATATCTCTAGTGGCTATGATACTGGGCTGAGCAGCGTGAGAAAACTTCAAGACCCCTCTATAGCTGTTGATTATAACTTTTCCAGTAGTGATTACTTCTCTAGAAATAAGTTGGTAATTTATTCATTTCTTTTTCTAAATTTCTCTGCCTTGAATTCTATTTTCCTTCTTACATAACTGACCAATTTCAACTCATCTTTTATAGCTCTGCTCATATACCCTCTCCTTTGGAAGCAATTTATGACTCTTAGCTAACTTTCTCTTCTGACATTCTGGCTGATTTAGGCTTCCCCCTTGAGTTCTTCTTCAGTTGCCCCATAACACCTGCAAATATACCTGCTTTAATGTGAACCTATGATTTACTATTTTGTATCCAATGAACATTTTGAATTCTTAGAAGGAACAATGTGTTTTGCATCTCTGTACCCAATACCAAATGATAGTACATATCTGCAACATGAACCTTAAGGTTTTCTAACTGACTGAAAGAACAAATAATGGGTTTTACAATTTAGAACCTCTACAGTATGCAGTAGCTCACCAAAGAAAAGGATTTTGTGTTTCCTTTTAAAGGGGTATTAAAGTTTAAATCATTTCCTGACTACAGAAGGAACTCACTCATGGCAATGGTCTTTCCTTTCTGCTATAACATGATTAGATATGTATGTATGTGAGTTTGTGCTCAGTTGTGTCTGGCTCTTTGCAACCCCAAAGACTGTAGCCCACCAGTCCATGGAATTTTTCCAGGCAAGAATACTTGAGATGGTTGCCATTTCCTACTCCAGGGGTTTCTTCCCAAGCCAGGAATTGAACCTACATCTCTTGTGTCTTTTGCATTGGCAGGTGGATTCTTTACTACTAGTACCACCTGGGAAACCCGATATGATAATGTATGTGAAGCCAAATCTTCATTTTCCCAACATTCCTTAAACTCATACTACCCACACATACACAAATTTTCTCTAATTTTATTATCCCTGTCTCTTCTAACATTATTGTTATTTTCTCATTTCACTCAAGCTAATAGCATCAAATTCTCTAAGAGTGACAGTCCTAATATTTCAGATGCCAAAGCTATATTAAGTGTTAGTTTGTGAAAACCTTTCTCTGGATATACACATTATTTCATACATGCCTAATAAAAGATAGACCCTTTTCTGGATATATAAATTATTTTATATGCACTTACTAAATTACATTCTTCTTTATTTCAGACATATCTTTGACGATAAGGAATATAAGGAAACAAGTTAGATTTTTCAAAGAGCTTTAAGTGTTGAAATCCTCTTCCTCTGCTTGTAAGACTAACCTTGGTGTAACCCAGAGCATAGTCCTATCTTTTTTCATCACTTGGACAAATTATATCCTGAGTATAACCTAACTCTGGAGCTGAATTTGACAACAGGTCAGTTTCCCTGTTGTGGGCCATTTTGTGGGGTCTCCTAGGTTCAAGGACCTCAACACCAGATTTTGTGTAATGATGCATGACATGCAGATGAGATAGCAACATCTTCATCTCTGCCAGTTGAAACTTGATTGCTACTGAATCTGCAGATTTATTGACTATGCCAAAGCCTTTTACTGTGTGGATCACAAAAATCTGTAGAAAATTCTTAAAGAAATGGGAATACCATACCACCTTACTGCCCTCTGAGAAATCTGTATGCAGGTTGAGAAGCAACAGTTAGGAACAGACTCATTGAAACTATGAGCCATGCCATGTAGGACCATCCAGGATAGATTGGTCATAGCAGAGAGTTCAGAAAAAACATGGTCCACTGGAGAAGAGAATGGCAAACCACTTCAGTATTCTTGTCTTGAGAACCCCATGAACAGTACAGAAAGGCAAAAAGACATGACATTGAAAGAAGATCTCCCCAGGTCAGTAGGGGCCCAACATGCTACTGGAGAAGAGTGGAGAAATAACTCCAGGAAGAACGAAGAGACAGAGCCAAAAAGAAAAGAACGCCCAGCTGTGGATGTGATTGGTGATGGAAGTAAAGATGGATGCTGTAAGGAACAATATTGTATAGGAACCTGGAATGTTAGGTTCATGACTCAAGGTAAATTGCAAGTGACTGAAATCAGTCCTGAGTGTTCATTGGAAGGACTGATGCTGAAGCTAGACTCCAACACTTTGGCCTCCTGATGCAAAGAGCTGACTCATTGGAAAAGACCCTGATTAGCTGGGAAAGATTGAAGGCAGGAGGAGAAGGGGGGTACAGACAATGAGATGGTTGGACAGCATCACCAACTCAATGGACATGAGTTTGAGCAAGCTCCAGGAGTTGGTGATGGACAGGAAAGCGTGGCATGCTGCAGTCCATGGGGTCGCAAAGAGTCAGACACAACTGAGTGACTGAACTGACTGAAACAGGAGATGGCAAGAGTGAACATCAACATTTTAGGAATCAGTGAACAAAAATGGACTGGAATGGGCTAATTTAGTTCAGATGACCATTATACCTACTACTAGGGCCAAGAATCCCTTAGAAGAAATGGAGTAGCCCTCTTAAGTCAACAGAAGAGTCTGAAATGCAGTACTTGGGTAAACTCTCAAAAATGACAGAATGATCTCTGTTCATTTCCAAGGTCAACCATTCAGTATCACTGTAATCCAAGTCTGTATCCCAACCACTAATGCGGAAGAAGCTGAAATTGAATGGTTCTATCATGGCATCTGGTCCCATCACTTCATGGGAAATAGATGGGGAAACAGTGAAAACAGTGTCAGACTTTATTTTTTGGGGCTCCAATATTCGATTTACAATGTTGTGCTAGTTTCTGCTATACAGCAAAGTGAATCAGTTATATATATACCTATATCCACTCCTTTTATAGATTCTATTCTTATATAGGTCATTACAGAATATTGGGTAGAGTTCCCTGTGCTATACAGTACATTTTTATTAGTTATCTATTTTATATATAGTAGTGTAAATATGTCATTCTCAACCTCCCAGTTTATCCCCCCTTCCCCTCCCCACCCCTTGGTAACCATGCTTGTTTTCTACTTCCGTGACTCTATTTCTGTTTTATAAATAGATTCATTTGTACTATTATTTTTAGATTTCTTATAAATATAAAGAAAGCAGTATTATATGTTTGTCTTTCACTGGCTGACTTACTTCACTCTGTATAAGAATTTTTAGGTCCACCTTGCCACTGCAAAAAAAAAAAAAAATTATTTAAAATTAAAATTTATGTTTGGACCTAAAAAGTGCATACTTAAATAACATGTATTAAATGATAATCACAAAAATAAATATATATAGCCAAGAGGGGAAAAATAAAAAAGGAAGTGAGATGAAGGGAATAGCATTTATTGAGTAAAATTCCTGACCAGAACACTAAATAGGTATGAAACATAAGGAAAACAATTATGTAAAAATAGGTAGACCTCATTTTAGAAAGAAGAAATTTGCGTTTAGACAATTTAATCATATAATCAAATGTCTTTACAGTATATGTGGCTCTCCAATGTTTGAATATATGTTTGATTTGATTCATCCATTTTTATGGAAGAATATTGAGTCCAAATTATCAGGGACTATACTCAGAGTTGGTTATTCAAGGATGCACAGAATAGGAGTTGTCTTTACTGTTTTAAAATGGTATAAAGAGATCTGAGTGGAAAGGTATTAGAAATAATGCAATAAAGATAAAAGAGTTTTTCAATAATCCAGGGATACTGTGACCAGAGAATGTGTTGGCTTTGACACTGTAAAGTAATGTTGTCTGTACCAGAGAATTTGTCAAGTAGAATTTATAGTTTTGAATTTCAACGCGGACAGAAAAGGTAAGAAACTGAAGGATAAGAAAAATGGAATGGGATTATATGTTTTTTATGTTTATGGTTAGGGATGAAACAGCAGAGTGTTCAGATTAGACCAGTGACCAATATCAGAAAAATCGGTAGAATGATTTCTCAACTGGAGGAAAAATGTCTGATAATGAAACTTCTCAAAAATTGAAGTTGGCAGCCTTGTGAGAATCCCTATTAAAGGCATTCAGTAAAGTACTCGATCACCACTTATTCCTTTGTTGTCAAATTCAAGTATATCCGGTGGAAAGAATGATCTTGACTTTATACTCCCTTCCAATTCAGATTTCATGGTTGTTGCAGTGAAAAATAATCTAAATTTTGGAGTCTGCCAGATTATGAAAAAGTTGATTTAAATAAAACATGGAAACCAAGATAAGCAAAAGAAAAAGAAAAAATTCCCCCCTACCCCAACAAACAAAGCAACATGACTGAATGTTTGGTCATGAAAGGTTGAATGTTTGGTATAAAGTTACATTTCAATTAGTGAGGCAAGACATAGTTTTAATAAACTTTGACAAGTGCTTTGACATGTGTCTGAGCATAAGAGCCAGGAGGTGCTGGGGGTGGTGGCTTAGTTGCTAGGTCATGTCAGACTCTTTGCAACACTTTGGACTGTATAGCCCGCCAGGCCCCTTCTGTTCTTGGGATTTCCCAAGCAAGAACACTGGAGGGGGTGCCATTTCCTCCTCCAGGGGATCTTCCAGACCCAGGGATCAAACCTACATCTCTTGCATTGTAGGCAGATTCTTTCCTGAGCCACTAGGGAAGCCCCAGGACCAAGAGGAGGATGATCCAGTTCAGACAATAACACAGAGGAAAGGCATCTCACAGGAGCTGATTACAGATCTGAATTTTGATGTACAAACAGATTTTTTTTAAGCTGATAAATTTGGTGGCAAGAAAAATATTAACAGCAGAAGAAATGATACTAATTTCCCTCTTTTACATGTCAAAAAGGTAAGTGTGTTAGAGAGGATTATTTAGAAGAAAGGAGACATATTATATTTCAAAGTCACAATGAACATTTTTGTAGAAGGTTGAGAACTTCTGATTAATGTACATATGAATAAGGATAAAAGTGAGTTTTGTGGTACTTGATGTCATGAATATACTAGGAACTGAAGATGGGCTTTTGCTGTAAGTATCAGAGTGACCCCACTTACCTTTAGCCTTTGAACTAAATGTGTAAGGAAGAGTAGTGATAGAAAAAGGCAAGAATGATTGAGGGAGGGGAATGGACTAACGTCTCATAACACAAAACTCTGATAAGGCTTAAAGTGAAAAAAAAAATGAGTTTCTGGTCTAACTGAGGACTTCTGATTCTTCAGCCAAATAAAGTTGGTTAAACTGTTAAAGTCTCCTCAATGGTGAGACTCAGGTAGCTACAAAAAAGAGAGAAAAAGAGGGCTGCCCCACGTGAACAGGACCTTCCATTGCCTGGTGCATGGAAGAAGAAAATACAAGAAGGAACACATGCAGCATACTGTCTCCACGCCTGTAAGTCTTCACTCTTTCCGGGAATGGAGTTCATTTTGAATTATCAGATACTGATCAAATTCTTAGGATTTGAGGAGAGTCGGACAAGGCAGGGGTAAGGAATGCAGAAAGGGTAGGAGAAAACGGACAGGAAGTTGCAATGATTTAGGAAAGGAGACAGGAATATTCCTTTTCCTGTGGTCAGAAGCAGGTATTTTGGAAAACTGAGAGAGAAAAGGAGGCAAAATTGTCTGACATTCCCCAACAAGCTTGCTTTATAAGGTATCTGTTAAATGAGAGATTTTGAAAATGATCAGCTTTGGGTCACACGATTCTACTAAGACAGTTTGTCAGCAGAACAAATTAAAGTGAAGCTCTTAAAATGAAACAGGAGTCTCCCAAATAATGAGCTACTTTAAGCAAACTTTAGTGATTGTCAGTGGTGATGTGACTGGCTCATAATGTTGCCTCCATATTTGTTATCTATGTCAGGGAATGAATGGTATGCTCTGCCAATTACTGACAGTATATAAAGGTCCATGGGGAGGAGACACACACACTTCAGAAACATCCTCTTGCAGGCCACCTGAATCCTCTTGCCTTGACAACATGTGTTGTAACTACTACGGCAACTCCTGTGGCTATGGCTGTGGAAAGAGCTACAGCTGTGGGTTCAGCCCCTATTATGGCTGTGGATATGGAAGTAGATACGGCTGTAGATATGGAAGTAGATACGGCTGTGGATACGGCTCAGGATATGGCTGTGGATATGGGACAGGATATGGCTGTGGATTTAGCCCCTATTACGGCTGTGGTTATGGAACCAGATACGGCTGTGGATACGGCTCTGGCTATAGCAGCTACTGGCCAGTTTGCTACAGAAGATGTTATTCTTGCTGGTAGAAGATCACCATTTAGCCTAGTCTGCTTCTGAAATGAGGAATCTAAAGATAATACTGCTTCGAGGATCTGTAACCCATGATTTGTACTTGCAAGAAATTGTATGCATGACAGAGGCTTTGACCTCCAACTACCCATTTTTAGATTGACATCCTTGAAGTCTGAAGTTCAATGGTGATATCATCTGACTCTTCCAAATTTTAGCCTTTACTCCCTTAATCTCTGAGTCTCTGTTATGATTGTGTTAATGATCCTAACATTCTAAAGCTTGGATAACCCCTTTTTCTAAATAAAAATGGCTCATTGTTTCTAACAAATCTCTGTGAATTAGTCTTTCTTCAGGTGCTATGGCCTCTTTCGAAGACTGGGCTAACAGGGTGCTTGAACCTTGAGTTCTTTGATATAATACAAGCATTTCTTCTTGTATTTTCACCAAAAATAATACCTTCTCCATGTATTTCTTGTATCTCACTTGCTCAGGCTCTCACATACAGAAGCACAAATCTCACAGTATTTCAGAACCATGCTGAACCATGCAAATCTCACTGTGTCAAGAATGGAGCTGGAGGAGACAGTGGAGGAGGAATGACATGCATTCAGGCGGTCATGACAAAGTCCAGGTGCAGGACAGACAATCTGATTTTCTGCAGGAGTAATGGAATAGAAGAGATGCTTCCCAGACACTCTTGTGTTAGACACTTGAAAATAAAGCACTAAGAAAGGTATATTATTTGTAGACAAAGTTGGAGAAGCTCTATACATTCAGCAAAAACAAGACCAGGACCTGACTGTGGCTCAGATCATGAACTCCTTATTGCCAAATTCAAACTTCAATTGAAGAAAGTGTGGAAAACCACTAAACCATTCAGGTATGACCTAAATCAAATCCCTTAAATATACAGTGAAAGTGAGAAATAGATTTAAAGGACTAGATCTGATGGACAGAGTGCCTGATGAACTATGAACGGACTTAGTGACATTGTACATGAGAAAGGAATCAAGACCATCCCCAAGAAACAGAAATGGAAAAAAGCAAAATGGCTGTCTGAAGAGGCCTTATGAATAGCTGTGAAACAGAAGCGAAAAGCAAAGGAGAAAAGCAAAGATATACCCATCTGAATGCAGAGTTCCAAAGAATAGCAAGGAGAGATAAGAAAGCCTTCCTCAGTGATCAAGGCAAAAAATAGAAGGAGAAAATACAACAGGAAAGACTAGAGATCTCTTCAAGAAAATTACATGTACCAAGGAAATATTTCATGCAACTTGGGCTCAAAAGAAGACAGAAATGGTATGGACCTAACAGAAGCAGAAGATATTAAGAAGAGGTGGCAAGAATACACAGAAGAACTGACAAAAAAGATGTTCATGACCCAGATAATCAGGATGGTGTGATCACTCACCTAGGGCCAGACATCCTGGAATGTGAAGTCAAGTGGGCCTTAGGAAGCATCGCTACGAACAAAGCTAGTGGAGGTAATGGAATTCCATTTGAACTCTTTCAAATTCTAAAAGATGATGCTGTTAAAGTGTTTCCCTCAATATGCCAGCAAATTTGGAAAACTCAGCAGTGGCCACAGGACTGGAAAAGGTTAGTTTTCATTGCAATCCTAAAGAAAGGCAATGCCAAAGAATGTTCAAACTACCGCACAACTGCACTCATCTCACATGCTCGTAAAGTAATGCTCAAAATTCTCCAAGCCAGGCTTCAGCAATATGCAAACCGTGAACTTCAAGATGTTCAAGCTGGATTTAGAAAAGGCAGAGGAACCAGAGATCAAATTACCAACATCCACTGGATCATCAAAAATGCAAGGGAGTTCCAGAAAAACATGTACTCTTTATTGACTATGCCAAAGCCTTTGACTGTGTGGGTCACAATAAACTGTGGAAAATTCCGAAAGAGATGGGAATACCAGACCACCTGACCTGCCTCTTGAGAAACCTATATGCAGGTCAGGAAGCAACAGTTAGAACTGGATATGTAACAACAGAGTGGTTCCAAATAGGAAAAGGAGTACGTTAGGGATGTATATTGTCACCCTGCTTATTTAACTTATATGTAGAGTACATCATGAGAAACACTGGGCTAGAAGAAGCACAAGCTGGAATCAAGATTGCTGGGAGAAATATCAGTAACCTCAGATATGCAGATGACACCACCCTTACGGCAGAAAGTGAAAAAGAACTAAAGAGCGTCTAGATGAAAGTGAAAGAGGAAAGTGAAAAAGTTGGCTTAAAGCTCAACATTCAGAAAACTAAGACCATGGCATCTGGTCTTGTCACTTCATGGCAAATAGATGGGGAAACAGTGGAAACAGTGTCAGACTTTATTTTTCTGGGCTCCAAAATCACTGCAGATGGTGATTGCAGCCATGAAATTATAAGACGCTTACATCTTGGAAGAAAGTTATGACCAACCTACAAAACATATTAAAAAGGAGACACAGTACTTTGCCAACAAAAGTCTGTCTCGTCAAGGCTATGGTTTTTCCAGTGGTCATGTATGGATGTGAAAGTTGGACTGTAAAGAAAGCTGAGTGCAGAATAATTGATGCTTTTGAACTGTGGTGTTGGAGAAGACTCTTGTGAGTCCCATGGATGGCAAGGAGATCCAACCAGTTCATTCTAAAGGAGATCAGACCTGGGTATTCATTGGAAGGACTGATTTTGAAGCTGAAACTCCAATACTTTGGCCAACTGATGTGAAGTGCTAACTCATTTGAAAAGACCCTGATGCTGGGGAAATTGAGGGCAGGAGGAGAAGAGAGGATGGCAGAGGATGAGATGGTTGGATGGCATCACCAACTCAATGGACATGAGTTTGGGTAAGCTCCAGGAATTGGTGATGGACAGGGAGTCCTGGCGTTGAAGAGGCCTGGTTCATGGGGTTGTAAAGAGTTGGAAACAACTGAATGACTGAACTGAACTGAACTGAACCAAACCAGTTCATCTCTATTGCATGTTGTAAAATGTCTTTTTACACATTATCTCAATTCATTTTCACATCCTCTTAAAATAAATAGAGTGGGTCTTGACAAACAAGTATTGGGAGAAAGAAGCTGAGGCTCAGAGTGATTAAGTCACTATCTTGAAATCACACAGCAACTGAGTGTCAGAACCAAGTTTTCATAGTCTTCTGCTAGTGAGCTCACTGCCATATGCTCCTCCTGGCCAGGCCCTTTCCTGCCTATGGAAGCAATATGCGCTGTGCTCTCAATAATCTGAACAGAAAAAGAAAAGTCTGAGAGTTCCTCTCTACATCTGCTTAGTGATTACACACCTCCACTGGTGGTAATAAATGCACGGAAAGACTTGTTTCCCACTCCCTTATCTGACTGGCCAGTTCCTACTCAAGCCTCATGTCTAGTGCCCCATCTTCTCAGAACTCTTTCCTGACTCTCATAACACTAATAACCTTCCTTATTTTATAACTTTCATAACACTTGACTACAAAAACAATTACTTCATTTCTTCTGTAAATCCTACTATGTTACTCCTACATAAAATTATGAATTCACTGAGAACTAGGCTCATTGGATGGATAGAGGAGAGATTCATACATATAGATATCGGTTCAGTTCAGTTCAGTCACTCAGTTGTGTCCGACTCTTTGCAACCCCAAGGACTGCAGCACTTCAGGCCTCCCTGTCCATCACCAACTCCCTGAGTTTGCCCAAATTCATGTCCACTGAGTCAGTGATGCCATCCAACCATCTCATCCTCTGTCATCCCCTTCTCCTCCTGCTTTCAATTTTCCACAGAATCAGGTTCTTTTCAAATGAGTCAGCTCTTTGATCAGGTGGCCAAAGTATTGGAGTTTCAGCTTCAACATCAGTCCTTCCACTGAACACCCAGGACTGATCTCCTTTAGGATGGACTGGTTGGATCTCCTTGTAGACCAAGGGACTCTCAATAGTCTTCTCTAACACCACAGCTCAAAAGCATCAATTCTTCGGCACTCAGCTTTCTTCACAGTCCAACTCTCACATTCATACATGACTACTGGAAAAACCATAGCCTTGACTAGATGGACCTTTGTTGGCAAAGTACTGTGTCTCCTTTTTAATATGCTGTGTAGGTTGGTCATAACTTTCATTCCAAGGAGTAAATGTCTTTTAATTTCATGGCTGCAATCACCATCTACAGTGATTTTGGAGCCCTAAAAGATAAAGTCTGACACCGTTTCTACTGTTTCACCATCTATTTGCCATGAAGTGATGAGACCGGATGCCATGATATAGATTTCTGAATGTTGAGCTTTAAGGCAACTTTTTCACTCTCCACTTTCAATTTCATCAAGAAGCTCTTTAGTTCTTCTTCACTCTGCCATAAGGGTGGTGTCATCTGCATATCTGAGGTTATTGATATTTCTCCAGGCAAACTTGATTCCAGCTTGTGCTTCTTCCAGCCCAGTGTTTCTCATGATGTACTCCACATATAAGTTAAATAAACAGGGTGACAATATACAGCCTTGGCATACCCCTTTTTCCTATTTGGAACCAGTCTGTTGTTCCATGTCCACAGCATATTGAAACCAAGGATGCTACTAATACTCCAGGGCACAGAGCAACATGTAATAACTAAAAGAAAAATAATCAAGAATGTCAGTAGTACTGAGAATAGAAATATTACAGTATACCTGTGTGTTTACAAATAAGTTTCTTCTCTCTATGGATGTCTAAATCCAAACCTACTCTTCCTTCTCACTCAAAGCTACACATCTGAAATTTCTATTGCCAATCATGTAGGGGGAAAAAAAGTGTAGCTTTTAAAAGTTTCAGTACAGTTCAGTTCAGTTCAGTTGCTCAGTCATGCCTGATTCTTTGTGACCTCATGGACTGCAGCAAGCCTGGGTTCCCTGTCCATCACCAACTAACAGACCTTCTTCAAACTCATGTCCATTGAGTCGGTGAGGCCATCCAACCATCTCATCCTTTGTTGTCCCCTTCTCCTCCTGCCTTCAATCTTTCCCAGCATCAGGGTCTTTTCAAATGAGTCAGTTCTTCACACCAGGTAGTTAAAGTACTGGAGCTTCAGCTTCAGCATCAGTCCTTCCAATGAATATTCAGGACTGATTTCCTTTAGGATGGACTGGTTGGATCTCCTTGCAGTCCAAGGGACTCTCAAGAGTCTTCTTGAACAACACAGTTGAAAAGCATCAGTTCTTTGGCATTCAGTTCTTTTTATAATCCAACACTCACATCCATACATGACTACTGGAAAAACCATAGCTTTGACTAGATGGACTTTTCTCAGCAAAGTCGTGTCTATGCTTTTTCATATGCTGTCTAGGTTGGTCACAGCTTTTCTTTCAGTGAGCAAGCATCTTTTGCTTTCATGGCTACAATCACCATCTGCAGTAATTTTGGAGCCCAGGAAAATGAAGTCTCTCACTGTTTCCATTGTCTCCACATCTATTTGCCATGAAATGATGGGACCAGATTGCATGATCTTTGCTTTCTGAATGTTGAGTTTAAGCCAGCCATTTCATTCTCCTCTTTCACTTTCATCAAGAGGCTCTTCAGTTCCTCTTCACTTTCTGCCATAAAGGTGGTGTCATCTGCATATCTGAGATTATTTATATGTCTCCCACTAACCTTTTTTTAAATTTTATTTTTAAACTCTACAATATTGTATTAGTTTTGCCAAATATCGAAATGGATCTGCCACAGGTATACATGTGTTCCCCATCCTGAACCCTCCTCCCTCCTCCCTCCCCTACGCTCCCTCTGGGTCGTCCCAGTGCACCAGCCCCAAGCATCGAGTATTGTGCATCGAACCTGGACTGGCAACTCGTTTCATACATGATATTATACATGTTTCAATGCCATTCTCCCAAATCTTCCCACCCTCTCCCTCTCCAACAGAGTCCATAAGACTGTTCTATACATCAGTGTCTCTTTTGCTGTCTTGTACACAGGGTTATTGTTACCATCTTGATTCCAGCTTGTGTTTCATCCAGCCTCGCGTTTTGCATGATCTACTCTGCTTAGAAGATAAATAAGCAGGATGACAGTATACAGCCTTGACTTACTGCTTTCCCAATTTGGAACCAGTTCATTGTTCCATGTCCAGTTCTACCTGCTGCTTCTTGACCTGCATACAGGTTTTTCCGGAGGCAGGCAAGGTGGTCTGGTATTTCCATCTCTTGAAAGATTTTCCTCAGTTTATTGTGATCTGTGCAAAGGCTTTGGCAAAGACAATATAGCAGAAGTAGATGTTTTTCTGGAACTCTCTTGCTTGTTCTATTTCATTTTAGTTTTTTCAGTTGAATTTTCACTTATTTGCAACATAGGAACTTACAAAAGTAAACAATTTAATGTATTTATTACTCATAATATCATTAAAACCCACCAAATTCCTATGAATATATTTTATAATATATATACAAACCTCTACACTAAAAACTACAGAAAATTATTAAGAAAAACTGAAGAAGATCTAAGTAGCAATTAGACAGATTAGACCCATTAGCATATTGCAAATGTATCAGTTCTCCCCATTTTGATCTATAAATTCAAAATCTCATTAGATTTTACAGTGCCAATTGACTGACTAGCACTGTCAATTGTTCCATTTTAAAGTTATTTTTGTTTATCTCACTTGCTTAGGTGTACCTTTCATAATCTTTCATAATCAAGCAGATTCCAATACTTATTACTTTTTACAATAAGAACCATGAAATCTTCTATTGCACACTCAAATTTCAACAACAATGAGATGAGTGGTGATCCAGTACTTTATTGAATGCCTTCAGAAGGAACTTTCACCAAGCTTATGATTTCATTTCTGAGAGTTTTCAATATTAGGCATTTTTCCTTCAGCTGAGAAATCATTTCAAGTTTTTTTTTTCTTCTATTGATCACTGGTATAATCTTATGACTCTGCTATGTTGAATCACGAATGATAGGCATAAAGAAAATATATCCTCATTCCAATCACCATTATGCTTCAGTTTTCTTACCTTTTCAGTCCTCCTTGCTATTTGAAATTTTAAGTTTGCTTCACAAATTCTCTACAGTAGACACTTTTCTTTTCTTTGTGTGTGTGTGTGTGTGTGTTCAGATACATGTAATGTTTATTTATTTATTTATTTTTAAATTATTATTTTTTTTACTTTACAATATTGTATTGGTTTTGTCATACATCAACATGCATCAGCCACGGGTGTACCGGATGGGTGTTCCCCATCCTGAACCCTTTTACCACCTCCCTCCCCGTACCATCCCTCTGGGTCATCCCAGTGCACCAACACCAAGCTTCCTGTATCCTGCATTGAACCTGGACTGGCAATTTGTTCCTTATAAGATATCATACATGCTTCAATGCCATTCTTCCAAATCATCCCACTCTCCCTCTCCCAAAGAGTCCAAAAGACTGTTCTATACATCTGTGTCTCTTTTGCTGTCTCGCATACAGGGTTGTCGTTACCATTTTTCTAAATTCCATATATATGCATTAGTATACTGTATTGGTGTTTTTCTTTCTGGCTTACTTCACTCTGTATAGTAGGCTCCAGTTTCATTCACCTCATTAGAACTGATTCAAATGTATTCTTTTTAATGGCTGAGTAATACTCCATTGTGTATATGTACCACTGCTTTCTTATCCATTCATCTGCTGATGGATGTCTAGGTTGCTTCCATGTCCTGACTATCATAAACAGTGCTGTGATGAACAGCGGGGTACACATGTCTCTTTCAATTCTGGTTTCCTTGGTGTGTATGCCCAGCAGTGGGATTGCTGGGTCATATGGCAGTTCTATTTCCAGTTTTTTAAGGAACCTCCACACTGTTCTCCATAGTGGCTGTACTAGTTTGCATTCCCACCAACAGTGTAAGAGGGTTCCCTTTTCTCCACACCCTCTCCAGCATTTATTGATTGTAGATTTTGGATCACAGCCATTCTGACTGGCATGAAATGATACCTCATTGTGGTTTTGATTTGCATTTCTCTGATAATGAGTGATGTTGAGCATCTTTTCATATGTTTGTTAGCCACCTGTATGTCTTCTTTGGAGAAATGTCTATTTAATTCTTAGGACCATTTTTTGATTGGGTCGTTTATTTTTCTGGGATTGAGCTGCAGGAGTTGCTTGTATATATTTGAGATTAGTTGTTTGTCAGTTGCTTCATTTGCTATTATTTTCTCCCATTCTGAAGGCTGTCTTTTCACCTTACTTTATAGTTTCCTTCGTTGTGCAGAAGCTTTTAATTTTAATTAGATTCCATTTGTTTATTTTTACTTTTATTTCCAATATTCTGGGAGGTGGGTCATAGAGGATCTTGCTGTGATATATGTCGGAAAGTGTTTTGTCTATGTTCTCCTCTAAGAGTTTTATAGTTTCTGCTCTTATGTTTAGATCTCTAATCCATTTTGAGTTTATTGTGTATGGTGTTAGAAAGTGTTCTAGTTTCATTCTTTTACAAGTGGTTGACCAGTTTTCCCAGCACCACTTGTTAAAGAGATGGTATTTTATCCGTTGTATATCCTTGCCTCCTTTGTCAAAGATAAGGTGCCCATGGGTGCATGGATTTATCTCTGGGCTTTCTATTTTGTTCCATTGATCTATATTTCTGTCTTTGTGCTAGTACCATACTGTCTTGATGACTGTGGCTTTGTAGTAGAGCCTGAAGTCAGGCAGGTTGATTCCTCCAGTTCCATTCTTCTTTCTCAAGATAGCTTTGGCTATTCAAGGTTTTTGGTATTGCCATACAAATTGTGAAACTATTTGTTCTAGCTCTGTGAAAAACACCATTGGTAGCTTGATAGGGATTGCATTGAATCTATAGATTGCTTTAGGTAGTATGACACTTTGCTTTTCAATGCTGCTGCCAAAGCAGAATTTCTGGCCACAATTCCCCTGGTTTACTGAAAAGTCTTCCATCTTTATTGCATTATTTCTAAACCTTTTCACTCAAGCCTCTCCATACCTAATGATGCCTGAAGAACCGCCTCTATTCTGTGCATCATGGAATAACCAGCTCTGGTTATAATACCTAGCACATAAGGTGGGTTCAATTAATATTACTGTAATAACAAATTGATAGATTAAATCAAATTTCTGTTCAAATATTTGTGTGTCATTTACAAACTAATAGATATTTGGATTGGTTATCACCATTTTGTCATTTCACTGAGCTGAATGTCTCAAGTGTTCTTTAACTAGTAAAAGTATGAAAGTGTTAGTTGTCCAGATGTGTCCAACTCTTTGCAACCCCATGGACTGTAGCCCGCCAGGCTCCTCTAACCATGGGATACTTCAGGCAGGAGTATTGGGTTGGATAGTCATTGCCTTCTGCAGGGGGTCTTCCCAACCCAAGTATTGACCCCAGGTCTGCGCTGCAGGCAGATTCTTTACTGTCTGAGCTACCAAGGAAGCCCTCTTTAACTAAGGGAGTCACAACGTTTCAGATTTTGAAGGTATGTTAGGAGTTACTTTATGAAAACTCTTTTCTAGATGTGTGAATTATCTCATGCCTGCCTAACAAATGATATTGTTACAAAACTTCATAAATTTTCTCCCATTTACACTTGCTACTGCCCTTTCTTTGCGATTCACATCAGCTCATTTGTCACAAGTTCAAAATACCTCCCTGAAGTAGCTCTTTAATACAACTTTTACTCTCTTTTGCATTTAGCTATTTTATTCCCTCCACTCCAATTGTCAGTTTCAAATTATCTAAATTATTTATGCTGTTTGTTTTTCTATATGTACATGCTGGATTATAAACACTAAAAGCAAGAGGCTTGTCTTTAATTTACCTACATTGCCTTCACTGTCTAATTTGACACCCTTTCAAAAATATTCAAAACTGTCACTTAAGTGATTGAAATCAATTTCCTCAACCTCAGTATATGCAAATACATAGGCAATTACATCAAAACAGACATATGAGTATATTTCTATTATTACTTTTCTGTTGCTTAGTTCCTTATTCTCGTGTTCTTAATTCCTGTATCTAATGCTAATTCTCATGAACGTGGAGAGTGTCTCTTCCATTCTTTTAAGCTCTCAGGTCGTCTTTTGTCTACCTTGGACTTTGCATCAACTTCCTGAAGAAAGTGGCATTCTTCCTCCTCTTTGCTCTTTAGTTCCATCCTAGACACAGTGGGATTTACAAAGCACAGTTCAGAAATACTGGGAGATTTGTGCTTGGGTATGTGAGTACTTGAGAACATAAGATACAAGAAACAGGTGGAGAAGACATTACTTCTGACACAGATATGAAAGAAATGTTTGCATTATATCGAAGAAGAGCTCAAACTACATGCATCACGTTTGCCCAATGTTCAACTGAGTCTACAATGCCTGGAAAAAGACTAATTCCCAAGCAAGTACGCAGAGATTTGATAGAAACAATGAACTATTTTTATTGAGAACAAGTGATTTTGTTAGGATCATCAATACAGTCGTAACAGAGAATCAGAGAATAAAGAGTAACATTTGCAAAAGAGTCAGAGATACTACCAAGAAGATTCAGGGCTCAAAGACACCAATCTGAAGTGGGTATTTACAGGTCAAAGCTTCTGTCAGGCATGTGATTTCTTGCAAGTGGAAATCCTGGGTTATAAATCCTTGAATCGGCATTATCTTTAGATGCTTCATCTCAGAAGCAAAAAGGGCTTAGTTAGTGCTGTTCTAGAAGCAAGAAGAATAACATCTCCTGTAGCAAACTGGCCAGTAGCTGCCATAGCCAGAGCCATATCCACAGCCATATCTGGTTCCGTAGCCATAGCCATAATAGGGGCCAAATCCACAGCCATATCCTGTCCCATATCCACAGCCGTATCCTGAGCCGTATCCACAGCCATATCTACTTCCATAACCACAGCCATAATAGGGGCTGAACCCACAGCTGTAGCTCTTTCCACAGCCATAGCCACAGGAGTTGCCGTAGTAGCTACAACACATGTTGTCAAGGCAAGAGGGTTCAGGTGGACTGCAAGGCGATGTTTCTGAAGTGTGTGTGTGTCTTCTCCTTCCCTTGGATCTTTATATACTGTCACTAATTGGCAGGACATACCATTCATTCCCTGACACAGGCAGCAAATATGGAAGCAACATTATGAGCCAGTCACTGTTGACCAATAATGCTTTGCTTAAAATAGCTTCTTATTTTGGAGACTCATTTCATTTAAAGAGCATCATTTTAATTTTCCTCTGCCAAAGAATTTCTCACTAGAATCATGTGCCCAAACACAGACACCCATTTTCAAAACCTCTTATCATTTAGTATATATCTTATTTTAAAAGGCTTGGGAGGAAATGTTAAAAGAAATTCCCTTAACTTTGTCTTTTTTATTTTCACATCTACCTCTGATCACTTGAAAACAAATATGTCTGTTCATTTTCTTGAATCATTGTAGCTTCTTGCCAGAGTTCTTCACCCAGATACCAATTGGCATCTTGTTGTAGAACTCAAGGATGCTCCTAATTCTCCAGGGCACAGAACAACATGTGATAACCAAAAGAAAAATAATCCAGAATGTCAGTACTACTGAGAATAGAAATATTACAGTATAGCTGTGTGTTTGCAAATACGTTTCTCTCTCTATGGATGTTTAAATCCAAACACACTCTTCCTTCTCACTCCAAACTAAACATCTAAACTTTCTAATGCAAAATGTAGCCAAAAAATGTGTAGCTTTTTAAGTTTCAGTTCAGTTCAGTTCAATTCAGTTGCTCAGTCATGTCTTACTTTTTGCCACCTCATGGACTGCAGCAAGCCAGGGTACCTGTCCATCACCAACACCCAGAGCTTGCTCAAACTCATGTCCATTGAGTTGGTGAGGCCATCCAACCATCTCATCCTCTGTTGTCCTGTTCTCCTGCTGCCTTCAATCTTTCTCAGCCTCAGGGTCTTTTCCATTGAGTCAGTTCTTCACATCAGGTAGCCAAAGTATTGGAGCTTTAACTTTAGGATCAGTCCTTTCAATGAATATTCAGGACTGATTTCCTTTAGGATGGACTGATCTGATCTTCTTGCAGTCCAAGGGACTCTCAATAGTCTTCTACACAGTTGAAAAGCATCAATTTTTGGCATTCAGTTTTCTTTATAGTCCAACTCTCACATCCACACATGACGACTGGAAAAACCATAGCTTTAACTAGATAGACCTTTGTTGGCAAAGTAGTGTCTTTGCTTTTTAATATACTGTCTAGGTTGGTCATAGATTTTCTTCCAAGGAGCAAGCGTCTTTTAATTTCATGGCTGCAGTCACCATCTGCAGTGATTTTGGAGCCCAAGAAAATAAAGTCTCTCACTGTTTCCATTGTTTCCCCTACTATTTGCCATGAAGTGATGGGACCAGGTTCCATGATCTTAGTTTTTTAAATGTTGAGTTTTAGGTGGAGTTTTCATTCTCCACTTTCACTTTCATCAAGAGGCTCTTCAGTTCCTCTTCACTTTCTGCCATAAGGGTGGTGTCATCTCATATATGAGGTTATTGATGATTCTCCCAGCAATCTGGATTCCAGCTTGTGCTTCATCTACCTGGCATTTTGCATGGTGTACTCTGCTTAGAAGTTAAATAAGCAGGGTAACAGTATACAGCCTTGACTTACTCCTTTCCCAATTTAGAGCCAGTTCATTGTTCCATGTCCAGTTCTAACTGTTGCTTCTTGACCTGGATACAGATTTCTCATGAGATGGCTAAGGAGGTCTGGTATTCCCATCTGTTTCAGAATTTTCAACAGTTTGTTGTAATCCACACAGTCAAAGGCTTTGGCATAGTCAATAAGGCAGAAGTAGATGTTTTTCTGGAACTCTCTTGCTTTTTCTGTATTAAAGTTGGGGGTGTATTGTTTTTGCTTATCTCACTTGCTTAAGTGTACCACTATCTTTCATAATCAAGCAGATTTCAATACTTTATATTTTTTACAATAAGTATCATGAAGTCTTCTATTGTACACTCAAATTTCAACAGTGAAATGAGTGGTGATCCAGTACTTTATTGAATGCTTTCAGAGGGAACATTCATCAAGCTTCTGATCTCTTTGTGAAAATTTTCAGTGTTAGGCATTAATCCTTCAGCTGAGAAATCATTCAACCTTTTTTTTCTTCTGTTGATCACTGGTATAATCTTATGACTCTATGTTTAATAAGGAATGATAGGCATAAAGAAAAAATATCTTCATTCCAATCATCATTATGCTTCAGTTTTCTTAAATTTCCTGTCCTCCTTGCAATTTGAAATTATAAGTTTGTTTCACAAATTCTCTATAGTAGACACTTTGCTTTTCAATGCCGCTGCCAAAGCAGAATTTATGGCCACAATTTCCCTGGGTTACTGAAAAGTCTTCCATCTTTATTTCATTATTTCTAAACCTTTTCACTCAAGCCTCTGCATACCTAATGATGCCTGCAGAACCACCTCTATTCTGTGCATCATGGAATAACCAGCTCTGGTTATAATACCTTGCACATAAGTTGGGCTCAATTAATATTTCTCTAATAAAAAATTGATAGATTAAGTCAAATTTCTGTTCAAATATTTGTGTGTCATTTACAAACTAATAGATATTTGGATTGATTATTACCATTTTGTCATTTCACTGAGCTGAATGTCTCAAGTGTTCTTTAACTAGTGAAAGTATGAAAGTGTTAGTTGTCCAGATGTGTCCAACTGTTTGCAACCCCATGGACTGTAGCCCACCAGGCTCTTCTATCCATGGAATACTTCAGGCAGGAATACTGGGTTGGATAGTCATTGCCTTCTGCAGGGGATCTTCCCAACCCTAGGACTGAGCCCAGGTCTGCACTGCAGGCAGATTCTTTACTGTCTGAGCCACCAAGGAAGCCCTCTTTAACTAAGGGAGTCACAACATTTCAGATTTTGAAGGTATGTTAAGAGTTACTTTGTGAAGACTCTTTACTGGATATATAAGCTATCTCATACATGCTTACTAAATCATATTCTTCCAAAACTTCATGGACTTCTTTTCCCCCTTTACATTTGCTACTGTCCTTTTGAATCTTTCTTTGCAATTGGCATGAAATATCACAAGGTGAAAATACCTCCCTGAAATATCTCTTTAATGCTTCAATCCTTACTCTCTTTCCCACTAAACTGTTTTATTCCCACATCCCAACTGTCAGTTGAAATTATCTTAGTTATTTTTTATTTTCTTATTCTTCACCTACTAGAATGTAAACACTGTGAGAGTAGGAAATTTTTCTTTAATTTTTCTGCTTTGTCTTCAGTGTCTAAGATGATACCATTTCAAAACTACTCAGAACTGTTTATCAATTAAGTGATTGGAAACAATTTCAACATCAGTGTATACAAACAAATACATTTGCATTTCCATCAAAAGCAGATGATATGATAGAATGTTTGACTTTTACATGCATTCTTTTGTCTTATATGCTTGACACCTATCTCTGCTTCTTATTTCTCATATATGCTGGAAATTCCCCTTGCTTTCCATTATTCCCTTTAAGTACCTAGGCCACCTCTAGTTTGTTTTGGAATGTGCATTAACTTCCTAAATAAAGTATCATTCCTCCTGTTTCACCTCCAGCTCCATCCCAGGCACAGAGAGATTTGCAAAGCGCAGTCCTGAAATACTGCTGCTAAGTTTCTTCAGTTTTGTCCAACTCTGTGTGACCCCATAGATGGCAGCCCACCAGGCTCCCCCATCCCTGGGATTCTCCAGGCAAGAACCCTGGAGTGGGTTGCCATTTCCTTCTCCAATGCATTAAAGTGAAAATGAAAGTGAAGTCGCTCAGTTGGGTCCGACCCTCAGCGACCCCATGGTCTGCAGCCTACCAGGCTCCTCCGTCAATGGGATTTTCCAGGCAAGAGTACTGGAGTGGGGTGCCATTGCCTTCTACTATTTGTGCTTATATATGAGTGCCTAAATATGTGAGAAACAAGAAATCGGTGGGAAAGACATTATTTCTGATGCAGGTATAAAAAGAAATGCTTATATCAAGAACTTCAAAGTTCAGCTTCACATTTGCTCAGGTTTCAACGGAGGCCATAACACCTCAAAACAAAAATTATGCACAAACAAATACACAGAGATTTGTTAGAAACAATGAACCATTTTTATTGATAACAAGGGACTTCCCCAGCAGTACGGTATTTGGGTCATTACTACAGAGAGTCAGAGATTAAGGGACGAAAGGTTAACATTTGGAAAAAAGACAGATGATACCACCATGGAGCTTCAGGCCTCAAAGATGCCAATCTTAAAAACGGTAGTCAAAGGTCAAAGCTCTGTCTTGCATGGAATTTCCTGCATATAGAAATCATGACTTTTCAATCCTTGAATCAGCATTATCTTATGTGTGGTTTCAGATGTAAATGGTGTTTTAGGTGTTGACATTCTAGCAGCAAGAAGAATAACATCTCCTGTAGCAGACTGGCCCGTAACTGTGGTAGCCAGAGCCATATTCACAGCCACAGCAGGAGCCGTATCCACAGCCATATCTGGTTCCACAACCACAGCCATAACGGGAGCTGTATCCACAGCCATAATAGGGGCTCAATCCACAGCCATATCCTGAACCATATCCACAGCCAGTCCCATATCCACAGCCATATCTGGTTCCATAACCACAGCCATAATAGGGGCTCAATCCACAGCTGTAGCTGTTTCCACAGCCATAGCCACAGGAGTTGCCGCAGTAGTTACAACACATGTTGTCAAGGGAAGAGGATTCAGGTGGACTGCAAGGCGATGTTTCTGAAGTGCATGTGTTTTCTCCTTCCCATGGACCTTTATATACTGTCAGTAGTTGGCCTAGCAAACCATTCATTCCCTGACACAGACAACAAATATGGAAGCGACCATCATGTGCCGGTCACTTTTGACAATCGATAATTTGCCTAAAGTAGCTAGTTATTTTGGAGATATTTAAAGAGCATCATTTTAATTTGCTCTGCCAGAGAATTTTTTCAGTAGAATCATGTGCCTCTAAACAGATACCCATTTCCAAAATTTCCTATCATTTAATATATATCTTATATTAAAAATGTGAGAAGCAATGTAGAAAAAATTTGCCCCTTTCTCTCTCTTCTTTCTTAAATCATTTGCCTCTGGCCATGAGAAAAGAATATTCCTACCCCTTTTCTTGAATCATTGCAGATTCATTTATAGAAGCCAAAGATGCTGATGATTCTGCATTCACAAAGAAGCCCCCAACAAGAAAAAATCTTGTCCAAACTGTCAATAGTGTTAAGAATAGAAATCCTGTTTTATAGCTACATATTTATAAATGATTCTCTATCTGTAGATGCCTAAATCCAAACGTACCCTGTTCTCTCATCTAAAGGAACACCGGACCTTTCCATCATCAAAGATGTGGTCAAATTTTTTTGTTTGTGGACTTTTCTTTGCATATCTTCTTGTATAGACTTTACTTTCATATCACCATTTTCAGAATCAGGCAGGTTCCAAATTTTTAAGTTTTTTTTTTTTATTCAACTATATTTGATTTACAATATTGTGTTAGTTTAGGGAGTACAGCATAATGATTCAGTATTTTTGAATATTATACTCCATTATAAATTATTACAACATAATAAATAATTCACCATGCTATATAGTATATCTTTATTGCTCATCTATTTTATAAACAGTAGTTTGCATCTGCTAATCCAGTGGCACTAATTGGTCCCTCCCCGTTGCTATCTCCTTTCGTAACTAAAAGATTGTTTTCTATATCTTTGGGTCTCTTTCTGTCTTACATATGCATTCATTTTATAATTTTTAGAGTCTTCATATAACTGAAGTAATACAGTATTTGTCTTCCTTTATCTGCCTTATTCCTCTGCCTGAACATCTGTCACTAAGAGTATTCTCTAGATCTTTCCATTTTGCTGCAAATGGTAGTATCTCATTTTTATGTCTGAGTAATAATCCATGATGTGTTTATGTACACATATACATGTACACATATCTTCTTAAATGAGCTGAGAGATGTTTGAATGCTTCCATATGTGAGATATTATAAACATTATTGCTAGGAACACTGGAGTGTATGTATCTTTTCAAGTTAGTGTTTTCACTTCTTCTGGATATGTACCCAGGAGTAGAATTGCTGGATCATATGGCTGTCCTATTTTTAGGTTTTTATGGAACCTCCATACTGATTTCCATAGTGGTTGAACCAATAATTTTCATTGCCCAAGAGTGTTCAAGTGGTTCCTTTTCCCATATCCTCTAAAACTTCTGATATTTACTGATTGCTTTGGTGATAAGTATTCTGACAGATGTGAGTTGATATTGCATCATTGTTTTAATTTGCATTTTTCTGATAATTGGTAATATTAAACATCTTTTCTTCTCCTGTTAGCCATCTGTGTGTTCTATGTGCCTTTTTATGCCAATACCATGCTATTTTGATTACTGTAGATTTACAAGATAGGCAGTTTGGGAGAGTTATGTCTCCAGCATTATCGTTTTTTTCTGAAGAGTGCTTTGCCAATAAGTAGTCTTTTGTTGTTCTAGTTTTAAGATTATTTTTCTATACATTTTAAAACTATTTAAGGATTATTCTAGTTCTATGAATTTTAGGATTTTTTTGGTCTAGTTCTGTAAAAAATATCATGGGTACTGGATAGAAATTGCATTAAATCTGTAGATTTCTTTGGGTATTATGGCCATTTTAATAATATTAACTTTTCCAATACAAGGGAATGGGATATCTTTCCATTTTTGCATATAATTTTCAATTTTCTTTATCAAAGTTTTATGGTTTTCAGAACATACTTCTTTCGCTTCCTCAAGTTGATTCCTAGGTATCATTTGTAGAACCAATAGGATTTCTTTTTACTTTCACTTCCTAATATTTCATAATTAGTGTATAGAAACATAACAGATTTCTCTATACTCATCCTGTAACATACAATCTACTGAATGAACTTATTAGCTCTAAGAGGTTTTTGGTGGAGACTTTCGAGTTCTCTGTACAAAGTACTTCATCTGCAAGTAGTGACAGTGTTACCTCTTCTTTCCAATATGTTTTATTTCTTCTTGTTGCTGCAGCTAGAATGTCCAATTCTACTTTAAATAGAAGTGGTGAGAATGAGCATCCTTGTCTTATTCCTGAATTTAGCAGGAAAGATTTCACCTTTTCACCAATGAATATTATGTTGGCTGTGAATTGCTCATAAACAGTCTTTATTATATTCAGCTATTTCCCCCTAAACCACTTTGATGAGAGTTTTTAACTTGAATGGATGCTGATTTTTTTGAAACTATTTTTATGCATTTATTGAAGTGACCATGTATTTTTTGTCTTTCTTTTTGTTAACATAGGTGTACCACAGTGATTGATTGCATATGTTAATTGACTTTGTGACAGAGAATTAAATTCAACTTGATCACAGTGAATGATGCTTCTTTGTATTTTTTAATTTGGTTTGCTAACATTTTGTGGAGGGCTTTTTTTTTTTTTTTTTTTTTGTAGTGTTTTTCTCTAGTTTGGCAGCAAGGTAATGGTGGTCTAGTATTGGGATAAATTAGGGCATGTTCCCTCATCTTCAGTTAGCTGGAATAGTTTGAGAAGGATAAATATAAGTTATTTTCTATATGTTTGGTAGAATTCCCCTGGAAATTTTTTTAACTACTGCTTTAATTTCATTTCTGGTGATCAGTATGTTCAAATTATTTGCTTCTTCTTAACTCAGTCTTGGTATGCTCTTTCTAGAAACTTGTGTTTCCTCCAGGTTATCCAATTTGTTAGTATATAACTGTTCACAGTATTTTCTTATGATTTTTTGTATGTCTGTGGTATCTCCTAGTCATAGGGATTGGAAGGTAGAAAAATATATACCCTGAGGAGGAAATCTATGAAGTGAAGTGAAGTGAAAGCTATTCAGTCGTGTTTGACTCTCTGTGACTAGAGCCTGCCAGGCTCCTCTGTCCATGGAATTCTCCAGGCAAGAATTCTGGAGTGCATAGCCATTCCATTCTCCAGGGGATCTTTCCAACCCAGCAATCAAACCCAGGTCTTTTATATCTTCTGCATTGCATGCAGATTCTTTACCATCTGAGCCACCAGAAAAGTCCATATATAGTCCTAATTATGGGAATATTTAGAACATATTTCACACTGTATAATAAGCCTTTGATCTTGACTCAAATGCCTTACTGCAAGATGATACTTAATTCAAATTATCAAAATAGACATAGTCCTAGAAATAAAATATATTTCTACTATGGAATAATCTTTTTACTTCTGTGGAGTTTCAAAAATACTAATATCAAATTTTTGCATAAACATGTTCCCAAGACATATGCTTTAAAAATAGAACATAAAGTTATTCTTTAGTTTCTGAACTTGAAAATGTGCGTGATTCCATGTCCATTAAGTTGACATAATGTTGACACTGTATTTTGGGTAATAAATTACTATACAAAATCACTTAGTCAGAGTGCAAAAAGGTCAATAGGAAGGTAATTTATATTCAGAGGGGTTTTGCTTCCTCATCATAAAAGCTTTTTTAATTAGGGTATACATATGTGGATACCATAGAATGACTTCTTTTATGTTACAAAGCTATTACATTAAATTCAGACTAAATCAGGATTACAGTACAAATAAATATGGGTATTTTAAAGCTATTACTAGACAAGAATTTAAAACTATGGAATAAGAAAAATAAGATTTCAAAAATTTGATTTTTATTGGAGTATAGTTGATTGACAATGTTGTGCTAGTTTCTGCAATACAGCAAAGTGAATCAGTTATATATATATATACCTATATCCATTCCTTTTTTAGATTCTATTCTTATATAGGTCATTACAGAATATTGGGCAGAGTTCCCTGTGCTATACAGTAGATTTTTATTAGTTATCTATTTTATATATAGTAGTGTAAATATGTCATTCTCAACCTCCCAGTTTATCCCCCCTTCCCCTCCCCATCCCTTGGTAACCATGCTTGTTTTCTACTTCTGTGACTCTATTTCTGTTTTATAAATAGGTTCATTTGTACTATTATTTTTAGATTTCTTAGAAATCTAAAGAAAGCAGTATCATATATTTGTCATTCACTGTCTGCCTTACTTCACTCTGTATAAGAATTTCTAGGTCCACCTTGTCACTGCAAAATATATATATATATATATATTTAAAATTAAAATTTATGTTTGGATTCTAAAAAGTGCATACTTAAATAACATGTATTAAATGATAATCACAAAAATAAATGTATATAGCCAAGAGGGGAAAAATGAAAAGGAAAGGGAGATAAAGTGAATAGCATTTATTGAGTAAAATTCCTAACCAGAACACTAAATAGATATGAAACATAAGGAAAACATTATGTAAAAATAGGTAGGCCTCATTTTAGAAAGAAGAAATTTGCATTTATACAATTTAATCGTATAATCAAATGTCTTTACAGTATATGTGGCTCTCCAATGTTTGACTATATGTTTGATTTGATTCATCCATTTTTATGGAAGAATATTGAGTCCAAATTATCAGGGACTGTACTCAGAGCTGGTTTTTCAAGGATGCACAGAATAGGAGTTGTCTTTACTGTTTTAAAATGGTATAAAGAGATCTGAATGGAAAGGTATTAGAAATAATGCAATAAAGATAAAAGAGTTTTTCAATAATCCAGGGATACTGTGACCAGAGAGTTGTTGGCTTTGGTACTGAAAAGTAAAGTGTCTGTACCAGAGAATTTGTCAAGTAGAATTTATAGTTTTGAATTTCAAGGCGGACAGAAAAGGTAAGAAACTGAAGGATAAGAAGAATGGAATGGGATCATATGTTCTTTATGTTTATGGTTAGGGATGAAACAGCAGAGTGTTCAGATTAGACCAGTGACCAATATCAGAAAAATCGGTAGAATGATTTCTCAACAGAAGGAAAAATGTCTGATAATGAAACTTCTCAAAAATTGAGGTTGGCAGCCTTGTGAAAATCCCTGTTAAAGGCATTCCATAAAGTACTCGATCACCACTTATTGCTTTGTTGTCGAAATTCAAGTATATCCAGGGGAAAGAATGATCTTGACTATCCTCCCTTCCAATTCAGATTTCATGGTTGTTACAGTGAAAAATAATCTAAATTTTGGAGTCTGCCAGTTTCTAAAAAAGTTGATTTAAGTAAAACATAGAAACTAAGATAAGCAAAAAGAAAAAGAAAAAATGCCCCCCTACCCCAACAAACAAAGCAACATGACTGAATGTTTGGTCATGAAAGGTTGAATGTTTGGTATAAAGTTACATTTCAATTAGTGAGGCAAGACATAGTTTTAATAAACTTTGGCAAGTGCTTTGACATGTGTCTGCACATAAGAACCAGGAGGTGCTGGCGGTGGTGGCTTAGTTGCTAGGTCATGTCAAACTCTTTGTAACCCCATGGACATATAGCCCACCAGGCCCCTCTGTCCTTTGGATTTCCCAAGCAAGAACACTGGAGGGGGTTGCCATTTCCTCCTCCAGGGCATCTTCCAGACCCAGGGATCGAACCTACATCTCTTGCATTGCAAGCAGATTCTTTCCTGAGCTACTAGGGAAGCCCCAGGACCAAGAGGAGGATGATCCAGTTCAGACAATAACACGGAGGAAAGGCATCTCACAGGAGCTGATTACAGATCTGAGTTTTGATCTACAAATAGATTTTTTTTAAGCCAAGAAATTTGGTGGCAAGGAAAATATTAACAGCAGAAGAAATGATACTCATTCCCCTCTTTTACATGTCAAAAAGGTAAGTGTGTTAGAGAGGATTATTTAGAAGAAAGGAGACATATTATATTTCAAAGTCACAATGAACATTTTTGTAGAAGGTTGAGAACTTCTGATTAATGTACATATGAATAAGGATAAAATTGAGTTTTGTGGTACTTGATGTCATGAATGTATTAGGAGCTGAGATGGGCTTTTGCTGTAAGTATCAGAGTGACCCTACTTACCTTTAGCCTTTGAACTAAATGTGTAAGAAACAGTAGTGAGAAAGGGAGGAGCTAAGATGGCAGAAGAGTAGGATGGGAGAACACTTTCTCCCCCACAAATTCATCAAAAGAACATTTAAACGCCGAGTAAATTCCAGAAAACAACTTCTGAATTCTGGAAGAGGACATCAGGCACCCAGAAAAGCAACCCAAGTCTTCAAAAGGAAGTAGGAAAAAATATAAAAGACAAAAAAAGAGACAAAAGAGGGAGGGACAGAGTTCCATCCCGGGAAGGGAGTCTTAAAAAGAGAGAAGTTTCCAAACACCAGGAAACCTTCTCACTGTCGAATCTGTGCTGAGCCTTGGAAGCACAGAGGGCAACACAACAGGGAGGAAAAATAAATAAACAATTAAAACCTGCAGATTGCAAGCCCTATAGTAACTCCCCCAGCGGAGAAGCAGCGCAGACGCCTGCACACGCCACTAGCAAGCAGGGGCTGGGCAGGGAGGCGCGGGGCTGGCTGCATTGCTTAGAGTAAGGATCTGGCCTGAATACCCTGAGCGCTATCTGAGAAAAATAATTTGGGCTAGCAAACCAGACTGTGGGATATCTACCACGTGAAAAGCCAGCCCTAACCTAAGACACCGCCAGGCCCCCACACAGAACAAAGGACTGAACAGAGATAGCCGGTGGCAGACCATCCCCCTCTGATGACAGGCAGCCAGAGCCGGAAGGGGGCAATCGCAGCCCCAGAGAGACATTATCTATAAACTGTAAGCAGGCTTTTTTGCTAACTAAAACTTCTTGGGGGTCTGGACGGTCAACATCCACCTGAGAAGGTGCACGGGTTGTACACCTAGATAACCAAGCGGTGGGGAGGCGATAAGTCACAGCAATTGCGCTCGCCAAACACCTCACCACCTGAGCTGCTCCGACCTGGGAAGGGCACAAAACTCAGGCCCAACCAAGTCTGGGCCTCTGAGGACTACCTGAGTGCCTGAACCTGAGCGGCTTGGACCCGGCAGGTGCAAGCAGCCCAGGGCCGGCCACGGATGGTTCCTGGCGGAGCAACCTAGAGCCTGAGCAGTGTGGGCAGGGAGGCTACACGCGCCGTGAACGGGGGCAGACCCAGTGTGGCTGAGGCACTGCGAGCACACGCCAGTGTTATTTTGTTTGCAGCATCCCCCCCTCCCCACAGCGCAACTGAACAAGTGAGCCTAAAAAAAAAAAAAAAAAAGTGTCCACCACTGTCCCCTTTGGGTCAGGGCGGAAACCAGATACTGAAGAAACCAGCAAACAGAAGAAACTATAACAGAGGGAACCACCTTGGAAGCTACAGGCAATAGATTAAACCCTGTGGTTAGTACTGACTACATAGGAAGGGGCCTATAGATCTTGAGAAATGTAAGTTGGATGAAGGAACTAGCCAAAAATGAACTGACCCCACAATACTCACAACAAAACCAGAGAAAGTCCTAGATATATTTTTACTATTTTTACGATCATTCTTTCTTTTTTTTTTAATTAAAAAAAATTTTAAGTCCTCTATTATTCTTTTAATTTTCACTTTTATAACCTACTATTACTTTGCAAAAAAAAAAAGACCCTATTTTTTTAAAGCAAACTTCATATATATATATTTTATAACTTCTGTGACCTTTTTTTTTTCTTCTTTTCTTTAACACTGTATTTTTGAAATTCCAAACTCTAATCTAGATTTTTAATTTTTGCTTTTATGTATTTGTTACCAATTTTGTACCTTTAAGAACCCAATCTTCAGTACCCATTTTTCACTAGGGAGCGAGATTACTGGCTTGACTGCTCTCTCTCCCTTTGGACTCTCCTTTTTCTCCACTGGGAAGCCTGTGTCTCCTCCCTAACTCCTCTCTACTCTACCCAACTCTGTGAATTTCTGTGTGTTCCAGACGGTGGAGAACACTTAGGGAACTGATTACTGGCTGGATCTGTCTCCTCCTTTTCATTCCCCCCTTTTATCCTCCTGGCCATCTCTGTCTCCTTCCTCCATCTTCTCTTCTCTGTATAACTACATGAACATATCTAAGCAGTCCAGTTGTGGAATGCACATAAGGAAGTGATTACTGGCTAGCCCACTCTCTCCTCTATTGATTCCACCTCATCTCATTTGGGTCACCTCTAACTCCCTCCTCCCTCTTCTCTTCTCCATGTAATGCTGTGAACCTCTCTGGGTGACCCTCACGGTGGAGAAACTTCATCTTTAACCTAGATATTTTATCAATGGTGCTGTATAGAAGAAGAAGTTTTGAGACTGCTGTAAAATTAAGACCGATAACTGGAAGCAAGAGCCTTAAATCCAAACCCTGACTCCAGGGAACTCCTGACTCCAGGGAACATTAATTGAAAAGAGCTCATCAAAGGCCTCCATACCTACACTAAAACCAAGCACCACACAAGGGCCAGCAAGTTCCAGGGCAAGACATACCAAGCAAATTCGCCAGCAACACAGAACACAGCCTTGAGCTCCAATATACAGGCTGCACAAAGTTACTACAAAACCATAGACATCTCATAACTCATTACTTGACACTTAATTGCACTCCAGAGAGAAGAAATCCAGCTCCACCCACCAGAACACCGACGCAAGCTTCCCTAACCAAGAAAACTTGACAAGCCACCTGTACAAACCCACACACAGCGAGGAAATGCCACAATAAAAAGAACTCCACAAACTGCCAGAATACAGAAAGGACACCCCAAACTCAGCAATATAAACAAGATGAAGAGACAGAGGAATACCCAGCAGATAAAGGAACAGGATAAATGCCCACCAAACCAAACAAAAGAGAAAGAGATAAGGAATCTACCTGATAAAGAATTCTGAAAAATGATAGTGAAATTGATCCAAAATCTTGAAACCAAAATGGAATCACAGATAAATAGCCTGGAGACAAGGATTGAGAAGATGCAAGAAAGGTTTAACAAGGACCTAGAAGAAATAAAAAAGAGTCAATATATAATCAATAATGCAATAAATGAGATCAAAAACATTCTGGAGGCAACAAATAGTAGAATAACAGAGGCAGAAGATAGGATTAGTGAACTAGAAGATAGAATGGTAGAAACAAATCAGAGAGGAAAAAAGAAAAACGAATTTAAAAAATGAGGACAATCTCAGAGACCTCCAGGACAATATTAAATGCTACAACATTCGAATCATAGAGGCCCCAGAAGAAGAAGACAAAAAGAAAGACCATGAGAAAATACTTGAGGAGATAATAGTTGAAAACTTCCCTAAAATGGGGAAGGAAATAATCACCCAAGTCCAAGAAACCCAGAGAGTCCCAAACAGGATAAACCCAAGGTGAAACACCCCAAGACACATATTAATCAAATTAACAAAGATCAAACACAAAGAACAAATATTAAAAGCAGTAAGGGAAAAACAACAAATAACACACAAGGGAATTCCCATAAGGATAACAGCTGATCTTTCAATAGAAACTCTTCAAGCCAGGAGGGAATGGCAAGACATACTTAAAGTAATGAAAGAAAATAACCTACAGCCCAGATTATTCTACCCAGCAAGGATCTCATTCAAATATGAAGGAGAAATCAAAAGCTTTACAGACAAGCAAAAGCTGAGAGAATTCAGCACCACCAAACCAGCTCTCCAACAAATATTAAAGGATATTCTCTAGACAGGAAACACAAAAATGGTGTATAAATTAGAACCCAAAACAATAAAGTAAGTGGCAATGGGATCATACTTATCAATAATTACCTTAAACATAAATGGGTGGAATACTTATCAATATATACCTTAAACGTAAATAGGTGGAATGCCCCAACCAAAAGACAAAGACTGGCTGAATGGATACAAAAATAAGACCCCTACATATGCTGTCTACAAGAGACCCACCTCAAAACAGGGGACACATACAGACTGAAAGTGAAGGGCTGGAAAAAGATTTTCCATGCAAATAGGGACCAAAAGAAAGGAGGAGTAGCAATACTCATATCAGATAAAATAGACTAAAACAAAGGCTGTGAAAAGAGACAAAGAAGGTCACTACATAATGAACAAAGGATCAATCCAAGAAGAAGATATAACAATTATAAATTTATATGCACCCAACACGGGACAACCGCAATATGTAAGACAAATGCTAATAAGTATGAAAGGAGAAATTAACAATAACACAATAATAGTGGGAGACTTTAATACCCCACTCACACCTATGGATAGATCAACTAAACAGAAAAGTAACAAGGAAACACAAACTTTAAATGATACAATAGACCAGTTAGATCTAATTGATATCTATAGGACATTTCACCCCAAAATAATGAATTTCACCTTTTTCTCAAGCACACATGGAACCTTCTCCAGGATAGATCACATCCTGGGCCATAAATCTAGCCTTGATAAATATAAAAAAATTGAAATCATTACAAGCATCTTTTCTGACCACAATGCAGTAAGATTAGATCTCAATTACAGGAGAAAAACGATTAAAAATTCCAACATATGGAGGCTGAACAACACGCTGCTGAATAACCAACAAATCACAGAAGAAATCAAAAAAGAAATCAAAATTTGCATAGACATGAATGAAAATGAAAACACAACAACCCAAAACCTGTGGGACACTGTAAAAGCAGTCCTAAGGGGAAAGTTCATAGCAATACAGGCATACCTCAAGAAACAAGAAAAAAGTCAAATAAATAACCTAACTCTACACCTAAAGCAACTAGAAAAGGAAGAAGTGAAGAACCCCAGGGTTAGTAGAAGGAAAGAAATCTTAAAAATTAGGGCAGAAATAAATGCAAAAGAAACAAGAGAGACCATAGCAAAAATCAACAAAGCCAAAAGCTGGTTCTTTGAAAGGATAAATAAAATTGACAAACCATTAGCCAGACTCATCAAGAAACAAAGGGAGAAAAATCAAATTCATAAAATTAGAAATGAAAATGGAGAGATCACAACAGACAACACAGAAATACAAAGGATCATAAGAGACTACTATCAGCAATTATATGCCAATAAAATGGACAACGTGGAAGAAATGGACAAAGTCTTAGAAAAGTACAACTTTCCAAAACTGGACCAGGAAGAAATAGAAAACCTTAACAGACCCATCACAAGCACGGAAATTGAAACTGTAATAAAAAATCTTCCAGCAAACAAAAGCCCAGGTCCAGACAGCTTCACAGCTGAATTCTACCAAAAATTTAGAGAAGAGCTAACACCTATCCTACTCAAACTCTTCCAGAAAATTGCAGAGGAAGGTAAACTTCCAAACTCATTCTATGAGGCCAACATCACCCTAATACCAAAACCTGACAAAGATGCCACAAAAAAAGAAAGCTACAGGCCAATATCACTGATGAACATAGATGCAAAAATCCTTAACAAAATTCTATAAATCAGAATCCAACAACACATTATAAAGATCATACACCATGACCAAGTGGGCTTTATCTCAGGGATGCAAGGATCCTTCAATATCCGCAAATCAATCAATGTAATACGCCACATTAACAAATTGAAAAATAAAACCATATCATTATCTCAATAGATACAGAGAAAACCTTTGACAAAATTCAACATCCATTTATGATAAGAGCTCTCCAGAAAGCAGGAATAGAAGGAACATACCTCAACATAATAAAAGCTATATATGACAAACCCACAGCAGACATTATCCTCAACAGTCAAAAATTGAAAGCATTTCCTCTAAAGTCAGGAACAAGACAAGGGGGCCCACTTTCACCATTACTATTCAACATAGTTTTGGAAGTTTTGGTCACAGCAATAAGAGCAGAAAAAGAAATAAAAGGAATCCAAATTGGAAAAGAAGAAGTAAAACTCTCACTGTTTACAGATGACATGATCCTCTACATAGAAAACCCTAAAGACTCCACCAGAAAATTACTAGAACTAATCAACTTTACTAAGTTGCAGGATATAAACTCAACACACAGAAATCCCTTACATTCCTATACACTAATAATGAGAAAACAGAAAGAGAAATTAAGGAAACAATTCCATTCACCATTGCAGAAAGAATAAAATACTTAGGAATATATCTACCTAAAGAAACTAAAGACCTATATATAGAAAACTATAAAACACTGGTGAAAGAATTCAAAGAGGACACTAATAGATGGAGAAATATACCATGTTCATGGATTGGAAGAATCAATATAGTGAAAATGAGTATACTATCCAAAGCAATTTATAGGTTCAATGCAATCCCTATCAAGCTACCAACAGTATTCTTCACAGAGCTAGAACAAATAATTTCACAATTTGTATGGAAATACAAAAAACCTCGAATAGCCAAAGCTATCTTGAGAAAGAAGAATGGAACTGGAGGAATCAACCTACCTGACTTCAGGCTCTACTACAAAGCCACAGTCATCAAGACAGTATGGTACTAGCACAAAGACAGAAATATAGATCAATGGAACAAAATAGAAAGCCCAGAAATAAATCCACGCACCTATGGACACCTTATCTTTGACAAAGGAGGCAAGAATATACAATGGATTAAGACAATCTCTTTAACAAGTAGTGCTGGGAAAACTAGTCAACCACTTGTAAAGGAATGAAACTAGAACACTTTCTAACACCATACACAACAATAAACTCAAGATGGATTAAAGATCTAAACATAAGAGCAGAAACTATAAAACTCCTAGAGGAGAACATAGGCAAAACACTCTCCGACACACATCACAGCAGGATCCTCTATGACTCACCTCCCAGAATATTGGAAGTAAAAGCAAAAATAAACAAATGGGATCTAATTAAAATTAAAAGCTTCTGCACAACAAAGGAAACTATAAGCAAGGTGAAAAGACAGCCTTCAGAATGGGAGAAAATAATAGCAAATGAAGCAACTGACAAACAACTAATCTCAAAAATATACAAGCAACTTCTACAGCTCAATTCCAGAAAAATAAATGACCCAATCAAAAAATGGGCCAAAGAACTAAATAGACATTTCTCCAAAGAAGACATACAGATGGGTAACAAACACATGAAAAGATGCTTAACATCACTCATTATCAGAGAAATACAAATCAAAACCACTATGAGGTACCATTTCACGCCAGTCAGAATGGCTGTGATCCAAAAGTCTACAAGCAATAAATGCTGGAGAGAATGTGGAGAAAAGGGAACCCTCTTACACTGTTGGTGGGAATGCAAACTAGTACAGCCACTATAGAGAACAGTGTGGAGATTCCTTAAGAAACTGGAAATAGAACTGCCTTATGATCCAGCAATCCCACTGCTGGGCATACATACTGAGGAAACCAGAATTGAAAGAGACACGTGTACCCCACTGTTCATCGCAGCACTGTTTATAATAGCCAGGACATGGAAGCAACCTAGATGTCCATCAACAGATGAATGGATAAGAAAGTTGTGGTACATATACATAATGGAGTATTACTCAGCCATTAAAAAGAATACATTTGAATCAGTTCTAATGAGGTGGATGAAACTGGAACCTATTATACAGAGTGAAGTATGCCAGAAAGAAAAACAGCAGTACAGTATACTAATGCATATATATGGAATTTAGAAAGATGGTAACAATAACCCTGTGTACGAGACAGCAAAAGAGACACTGATGTATAGAACAGTCTTTTGGACTCTGTGGGAGAGGGAGAGGGTGGATGATTTGGGAGAATGGCATTGAAATACGTATAATATCATATATGGAACAAGTCGCCAGTCCAGGTTCGATGCATGATACTGGATGCTTGGGGCTGGTGCACTGGGACGACCCAGAGGTATGGAATGCGGAGCGAGGAGGGAGGAGGGTTCAGGATGGGGAACACATGTATACATGTGGCGGATTCATTTTGATATTTGGCAAAACCAATACAATATTGTAAAGTTTAAAAATAAAATATAATTTTTAAAAATAAATAAATAACAAAAGCAAATAAATAAATAGATAAAGTGAAGCCTAGAAATTGCAATGTAAGCAGCAGCCAACGTACCAGAGACTGGTGCTGACATATGCTAATTGCAATCCTTTAAAAATCTGCTCATTAAAACAAGATTTATTAGGCAACCTTGGCAAACCTGATTCCTTACTTCACATACCAAAGGGCAATGGAATTTGTTTAAATAAAATAGAATAATTCTGCCTTCTAACTAATTTTGATAGGTCCTGTGTTCCCATTTAATCTGAATCAGTGATGCATTACTATGATGTAACAGTTGCAATGCATCTCCCAATAAAACAGAAAAAAATGTAAAAAAAAAAAAAATAGGGAAGGGGTATGCATTCAGTGACCAGCTTGCTAGCTTCACCATATTTATCAAAGCAGAGGGCTTGTGGGCTCAAGATTTACAGCCTGTGACCTTTGGCAAGTCGGTTAAACCCTCAGTATCTCAGTTTTCTTCTCTGTGAAAATGGACCTGGTATTTCTCATCACCCTGACTTATGGTGGGACCTAAAAATCCTGGGGAAACACCACCCCTGGTTTCCCTGAAGCTCTTCTCAGTAGTTGGTTCTCCATGCTCAATGCCACTCTTTCTTCAGTGCCAAATAGCACTCCTCTGAGAAGCCTTTCAGCATCACTTATTCAGCTAAGCCTGGCTAGTGTCCCCAGGGAGAAAGAGGGGAAGAAGGAGGGATCAAGGAGGGAGACCTCAACAAGGGCAAAGTTAACTTGGGGATGTCTTTAGATTTAAATTTATCTGAATGATATGTTTGCATCAAGTAAAGACCAAATAAATTCCCAGAAATCTGTATTAAAAAAAAAAAAAAAGGAACAGTAGTGATAGAAAAGGGCAAGAATGATTGAGTGAGGGGAATGGACTAACATCTCATAACACGAAACTCTAATAAGACTTTATGTGAAAAAATGAGTTTCTGGTCTAACTGAGGTCTTCTGATTCTTCAGCCAAATAAAGTTGGTTAAACTGTTAAAGTCTCCTCAATGGGAGACTCAGGTAGCTACAAAAAAGAGAGAAAAAGAGGGCTGCCCCACGTGAACAGGACCTTCCATTGCCTGGTGCATGGAAGAAGAAAATACAAGAAGGAACACATGCAGCATACTGTCTCCACGCCTGTAAGTCTTCACTCTTTTCGGGAATGGAGTTCATTTTGAATTATCAGATACTGATCAGATTCTTAGGATTTGAGGAGAGTCGGACAAGGCAGGGGTAAGGAATGCAGAAAGGGTAGTGATTCAGGAAAGGAGACAGGAATATTCCTTTTCCTGTGGTCAGAAGCAGGTATTTTGGAAAACTGAGAGAGAAAAGGAGGCAAAATCATCTGACATTCCCCAACAAGCTTGTTTTATAAGGTATCTGTTAAATGAGAGGAGATTTTGAAAATGATCAGCTTTGGGTCACACGATTCTACTAAGACAGTTTGTCCGCAGAACAAATTAAAGTGAAGCTCTTAAAATGAAACAGGAGTCTCCCAAATAATGAGCTATTTTAAGCAAACTTTAGTGATTGTCAGCGGTGACGTGACTGGCTCATAATGTTGCTTCCATATTTGTTGTCTATGTCAGGGAATGAATGGTATGCTCTGCCAGTTACTGACAGTATATAAAGGTCCATGGGGAGGAGACACACACACTTCAGGAACAGCCTCTTGCAGTCCACCTGAATCCTCTTGCCTTGACAACATGTGTTGTAACTACTACGGCAACTCCTGTGGCTATGGCTGTGGAAAGAGCTATAGCTGTGGGTTCAGCCCCTATTATGGCTGTGGATATGGAAGTAGATATGGCTGTGGATACGGCTGTGGATACGGCTGTGGATATGGGACAGGATATGGCTGTGGATTTAGCCCCTATTATGGCTGTGGTTATGGAACCAGATATGGCTGTGGATATGGCTCTGGCTATGGCAGCTACTGGCCAGTTTGCTACAGGAGATGTTATTCTTGCTGCTAGAACATCACCATCTTAGCCTTGTATGCTTTGAAAAGAGGAATCTAAAGATAATACTGCTTCGAGAATCTGTAACCCATGATTTGTGCTTGCAAGAAATTGTATACATGACAGAAGTTTTGACCTCCAACTACCCATTTTTAGATTGACGTCCTTGAGGTCTGAAGATCAATGGTGATATCATCTGACTCTTCCAAATTTAGCCTTTACTCCTTAATCTCTGAGTCTCTGTTATGACTGTGTTAATGATCCTAACATTCTAAAGCTTAGATAACCCCTTATCCTCAATAAAAATGGCTCATTGCTTCTAACAAATCTCTGTGTACTGCTTATGAATTAGTCTTTCGTGAGGTGCTATGGTCTTTTTCAAAGACTGGGCTAAGAGGTTGCTTGAACCTTGAGTTCTTTGATATAATACAAGCATTTCTTCTTGTATTTGCACCAAAAATAATACCTTCTCCAAGTATTTCTTGTATCTCACATGCTCAGGCTCTCACATACACAAGCACAAATCTCACAGTATTTCAGAACCATGCTGAACCATGCAAATCTCACTGTGTCAAGAATGGAGCTGGAGGAGACAGTGGAGGAGGAATGACACACATTCAGGTGGTCATGACAAACTCCAGGTGCAGGAGAGACAATCTGATTTCCTGCAGGAGTAATGGAATAGAAGAGATGTTTCCCAGAAGCAATGAGAAATTGGAAGCAGAGTTGGGTGTTAGGCACTTGAAAATAAAGAACTAAGGAATGTATATTCTTTGCAGTCAAAGATGGAGAAGCTCTATACAGTCAGCAAAAACAAGACCAGGACCTGACTGTGGCTCAGATCATGAACTCCTTATTGCCAAATTCAAACTTCAATTGAAGAAAGTGTGGAAAACCACTAAACCATTCAGGTATGACCTAAATCAAATCCCTTACAAATATACAGTGAAAGTGAGAAATAGATTTAAAGGACTAGATCTGATGGACAGAGTGCCTGATGAACTATGAATGGACTTAGTGACATTGTACATGAGAAAGGAATCCAGACCATCCCCAAGAAATAGAAATGCAAAAAAGTAAAATGGCTGTCTGAGGAGGCCTTACAAATAGCTGTGAAAAGAAGAGAAGCAAAAGGCAAAGGAGAAAAGGAAAGATATACACATTTGAATGCAGAGTTCCAAAGAATAGCAAGGAGAGATAAGAAAGCCTTCTTCAGTGATCAACTCAAAAAATAGAGGAAAACAATAGAATGGGAAAGACTAGACATCTATTCAAGAAAATTAGAATATTTCGTGCAATTTGGGCTCAATAAAGGACAGAAATGGTATGGACCTAACAAAAGCAGATGATATTAAGAAGAGGTGGCAAGAATACACAGAAGAACTGACAAAAAAGATCTACATGACCCAGATAATCAGGATGGTGTGATCACTCACCTAGAGCCAGACATCCTGGAATGTGAAGTCAAGTGGGCTTTAGGAAGCATCGCTATGCACAAAGCCAGTGGAGGTAATGGAATTCCAGTTGAGCTAGTTCAAATCCTGAAAGATGATGCTGTGAAAGTGTTTCACTCAATATTCCAGCAAATTTGGAAAACTCAGTAGTGGCCACAGAACTGCAAAATGTCAGTTTTCATTGCAATCCAAAAGGCAATGCCAAAGAATGTTCAAACTACTGCACAACTGCATTCATCTCACGTTTAATAACGTAATACTCAAAATTCTCCAAGCCAGTTTTCAGCAATATGCAAACCGTGAACTTTCAGATGTTCAAGCTGGATTTAGAAAAGGCAGAGGAACCAGAGATCCAATTGCCAACATCCACTGGATCCTCGAAAAAGCAAGAGAGTTCCAGAAAAAAATCTACTTCTGCTTTATTGACTATGCCAAATCCTTTGACTGTGTGGGTCACAATAAACTGTGGACAATTCTGAAAGAGAAGGGAATACCAGACCACCTGACCTGCCTCTTGAGAAACTTATATGCAGGTCAGGAAGCAACAGTTAGAACTATATATGAAATAACAGACTGGTTCCAAATAGGAAGATGAGTACGTCAAGGCTGTATATTGTCACCCTGCTTATTTGACTTATATGTAGAGTACATCATGAGAAACACTGGGCTGGAAGAAGCACAAGCTGGAATCAAGATTGCCGGGAGGAATATCAATAACCTCTGATATGCAGATGACACCACCCTTATGGCAGAAAGTGAAGAAGAACTAAAGAGCTTTTAGATGAAAGTGAAAGAGGAGAGTGAAAAAGTTGGCTTAAAGCTCAACATTCAGAAAACTAAGACCAGGCATCCAGTCTCGTCACTTCATGACAAATAGATGGGGAAACAGTAGAAACAGTGGCAGAATTTGGGGGGGGGGGGCTCCAAAATCACTGCAGATGGTGATTGCAGCCATGAAATTATAAGATGCTTATTTCTTGGAAGAAAGTTATGACCAACCTAGACAGAATATTAAAAAGGAGACACAGTACTTTGCCAACAAAAGTCTGTCTCATCAAGGCTATGGTTTTTCCAGTGGTCATGTATGGATGTGAGAGTTGGACTGTGAAGAAAGCTGAGCACAGAAGAATTGATGCTTTGGAACTGTGGTGTTGGAGAAGACTCTTGAGAGTCCCTTGGACTGCAAGGAAATCCAACCAGTCCATCCTAAAGGAGATCAGTCCTGGATATTCACTTGAAGGACTGATTTTGAAGCTGAAACGCCAATACTTTAGCCACCTGATGTGAAGTGCTGACTCATTTGAAAAGACCCTGATGCTGCGAAAATTGAGGGAAGGAGGAGAAGAGGATGGCAGAGGATGAGATGATTGGATGGCATCACCAACTCAATGGACATGAGTTTGGGTAAGTTCCAGGAATTGGTGATGGACAGGGAGTCCTGGCGTTGAAGAGGCCTGGTTCATGGGGTTGTAAAGAGTTGGAAACAACTGCATGACTGAACTGAACTGAACCAAACAAGTTCATCTCTATTGCATGTTGTAAAATGTCTTTTTACACATTATCTCAATTAATTTTCACATCCTCTTAAAATAAATAGAATGGGTCTTGACAAACAAGTGTTGGGAGAAAGAAGCTGAGGCTCAGAGTGATTAAGTCACTATCTTGAAATCACACAGCAACTGAGTGTCAGAGCCAAGTTTTCATAGTCTTCTGCTAGTGAGCTCACTGCCATATGCTCCTCCTGGCCAGGCCCTTTCCTGCTTATGGAAGCAGTATGCGCTGTGCTCTAAATAATCTGAACAGAAAAAGAAAAGTCTGAGAGTTCCTCTCTACATCTGCTTAGTGATTACACACCTCCACTGGTGGTAATAAATGCACAGAAAGACTTGTTTCCCACTCCCTTATCTGACTGGCCAGTTCCTACTCAAGCCTCATGTCTAGTGCCCCATCTTCTCAGAACTCTTTCCTGACTCTCACAGCACTAATAACCTTCCTTATTTTATAACTTTCATAACACATGGCTACAAAAACAATTACTTCATTTCTTCTTTAAATCCTACTATGTTACTCCTACATAAAATTATGAATTCACTGAGAACTAGGCTCATTGGATGGATAGAGGAGAGATTCATACATAAATACCTGTATCAGTTCAGTTCAGTTCAGTCACTCAGTTGTGTCCGACTCTTTGCAACTCCAAGGAATGCAGCACGTCAGGCCTCCCTTTCCATCACCAACTCCCTGAGTTTGCCCAAATTCATATCCACTGAGTCAGTGATGCTATCCAACCAACTCATCCTCTGTCATCCCCTTCTCCTCCTGCTTTCAATTTTCCACAGAATCAGGTTCTTTTCAAATGAGTCAGTTCTTCATATCAGGTAGCCAAAATATTTGAGTTTTAGGTTCAACATCAGTCCTTCCACTGAACACCCAGGACTGACCTCCTTTAGGATGGACTGGCTTGATCTCCTTGCAGTCCAAGGGACTCTCAAGAGTCTTCTCCAACACCACAGTTGAAAAGCATCAATTCTTCAGCACTCAGCTTTCTTCACAGTCCAACTCTCACATCCATACATGAGCACTGGAAAAACCATATCCTTGACTAGATGGACCTTTGTTAGCAAAGTACTGTGTCTCCTTTTTAATATGCTGTGTAGGTTGGTCATAACTTTCATTCCAAGGAGTAAGCGTCTTTTAATTTCATGGCTGCAATCACCATCTACAGTGATTTTGGAGCCCAAAAAGATAACGTCTGACACTGTTTCTACTGTTTCCCCATCTATTTGCCATGAAGTGATGAGACCGGATACCATGATCTTAGTTTTCTGAATGTTGAGCTTTAAGGCAACTTTTTCACTCTCCTCTTTCACTTTCAACAAGAGGGTCTTTAGTTCTTCTTCACTCTGCCATAAGGGTGGTGTCATCTGCATATCTGAGGTTATTGATATTTCTCCAGGCAATCTTGATTCCAGCTTGTGCTTCCTCCAGCCCAGCGTTTCTCATGATGTACTCTGCATATAAGTTAAATAAGCAGGGTGACAGCTTGCTTGTGCCTTGATCTGCCGGGAGCCGGCATATTGCACATTGAGTTCAGCACTTTCCACAGCATCATCTTTCAGGATCTGGAATAGCTCAACTGGAATTCTATCACTGCCGGGAGCCAGTGTGAGGAATTCCGCCCATGACAAAGGTCATGAGGAAGGAGGCTCGGCATACGCAAAGGCGGGATCAAGCCTCAGGAGTCCCCCTGGAAATTCTTGAGCATCTACCCCCAAAACCAGAGTCTGCCTACTTTCTGTTTTGTGCTTTCACCTACACCTCTGACTTTATGGGGGGCTGTCCCCCACTACCTCTCTCTCAAAACAAAGTTAGCTTACAGCTCCAGTTAATAATTCCTGGGTGTGACAGTGTTTAACCTACAAACTCCTTTAGAAATCCTCTAGCCTGCCTGAATAGGTTTTTCCGGCCACATGTGATTGTTCAGAGCCTCCCAACTGTGAGAGGCAGGAGATGTTCTAAACTGTCTAAACACAGATCCCTTTGAGTAGTTAAAAGATTGATTAGAAATTGTATTGGTGAAGGGTTTTTCACTTATTGGGCCAATGTTTGCTGCTAAGTCTCCATACTTCTTACCTACTGTGTCCTTGGCAGTGTATTGATTGATATAATGGGTGTATAGAAATGTAAGTAGTAGCCTCAATGTTTGTAACCTTGGACCCTTGAGTTAATTCTTTTCTTGATTGAGCCCACCTCACCTTTGCCCTATAGGAATGCAGCTTTGTCCAATGCTTTTTTGGGGGCTGGTGCCTGACTTTGGAATAATCACCTTTAGAGAAAGATAAGTTTCTTAAAATGTTAACAGGCCTCCTGGCCAGAAGATGATGTAATTCACCTGAACTTTTGCATATGATAAGTTTGAAAGCCTGGCTTTGATTAGGACCAGGAACTGCTGTCCTTGCATGACTCCACCCCTTCCCCCATTATCCTCTATGCACAACTTAAGGTATTAAAACTACTTTGGAAAATAAAGTGCGGGCCTTGTTCACCGAAACTTGGTCTCCCCATGTCGCTCTCTCTCTCAAATTCTGGCTGAGTCTCCATCTGGAGCGCGGAACCCGCCATGCTTGCTAATTATGCCTGGGCTTCTAAGATCCAACCGGGGAGGCCTCAGTGTCTCCTCTCCTTCGGGAGAACAGGACACCTGCGGCCTACGTAAGTGGTGCAAACTTCTTGTCTTGAAGTTTTATTGGTCTCCCGCATAAACCAAGCTACTCAGCCTCTTTTCTCCACTGAATTTTCCTACTGAGCTATCCTCATACTATTACGCTTTATATCTTTGATAAAATATTTAAATAAATAGGTCGCCGACGCCGTCCCTGCTTCGAATACCCTGGATCAGCCAGGCTGGTCCCCGGCATTGACGTACTCCTTTTTCCTATTTGGAACCAGTCTGTTGTTCCATGTCTACAGTATGTAGAACCCAAGGATGCTACTAATACTCCAGGGCACAGACCAACATGTAATAACTAAAATAAAAATAATCGAGAATGTCAGTAGTACTGAGAATAGAAACATTACAGTGTACTTGTGTGTTTACAAACAAGTTTATTCCAAACCTATTCTTGTTTCTCACTCGAAGCTACACATCTGAACTTTCTATTGCCAAACATGTAGATGAAAAAAATGTGTGGCTTTTAAAAGTTTCAGTACAGTTCAGTTCAGTTGCTCAGTCATGCCCGATTCTTTGTGACCTCATGGACTGCAGCAAGCCAGGGTTCCCTGTCCATCACCAACTACCAGAGCTTCTTCAAACTCATGTCCATCGAGTCAGTGAGGCCATCCAACCATCTCATCCTCTGTTGTCCCATTCTCCTCCTGCCTTCAATCTTTCCCAGCATCAGGGTCTTTTCAAATGAGTCAGTTTTTAACACCAGGTAGTCAAAGTACTGGAGCTTCAGCTTCAGCAACAGTCCTTCCAATGAATATTCAGGACTGATTTCCTTTTGGATGGATTGGTTGGAATTCCTTGCAGTCCAAGGGACTCTCAAGACTCTTTTTTTGAATAACACAGTTCAAAAGCATCAATTCTTTGGCATTCAGTTCTTTTTATAATCCAGCACTCACATCTGTACATGACTACTGGAAAAACCATAGCTTTGACTAGATGGACCCTTCTCAGCTAAGTCATGTCTCTTCTTTGTAATATGCTGTCTAGGTTGGTCACAGCTTTTCTTCCAGTGAGCAAGCATCTTTTGCTTTCATGGCTGCAATCACCATCTGCAGTAATTTTGGAGCCCAGGAAAATGAAGTCTCTCCCTGTTTCCATTGTCTCCCCATCTATTTGCCATGAAGTGATGGGACCAGATTGCATGATCTTTGTTTTCTGAATGTTGAGTTTTAAGCCAGCCATTTCATTCTCCTCTTTCACTTTCATCAAGAGGCTCTTCAGTTCCTCTTCACTTTCTGCCATATAGGTGGTGTCATCTGCATATCTGAGATTATTTATATTTCTCCCACTAATCTTGATTCCAGCTTGTGCTTCATCCAGCTTGGTATTTCGCATGATGTACTCCGCTTAGAAAATGAATAAGCAGGATGACAGTATACAGCCTTGACTTACTGCTTTTCCAATTTGGAACCAGTTCATTGTTCCATGTCCAGTTCTAACTGCTGCTTCTTGACCTGCATACAGGTTTTTCAGGAGACAGGAAATGTGGTCTGGTATTCCCATCTCTTGAAAGATTTTCCTCAGTTTATTGTGATCCACACAGTTAAAGGCTTTGGCATAGTCAATAAAGCAGAAGTAGATGTTTTTCTGGAACTCTCTTGCTTGTTCTATTTTATTTAATTTTTTTCAGTTGAATTTTCACTTATTTGCAACATAGGAACTTACAAAAGTAAAAAGTTTTAATGTATTTATTAGTTGTAATATCATTAAAAACCACCAAATTCTTAGGAATATATTTTATAATTTATATATAAACCTCTACACTAAAAACTGCAGAAAATTATTAAGAAAAACTGAAGAAGATCTAAGTAACAATTAGACAGATTAGACCCATCAGCATATTGCAAATCTATCAGTTCTCCCCATTTTGATCTATAAATTCAAAATCTCATTAGATTTTACAGTGTCAGTTGACTGACTAGCACTGTCAATTGTTCCATGTTAAAGTTTGGTAGGGGGGGGGGGTTATTTTTGTTTGTCTCACTTGCTTAGTTGTACCTTTCATAATCTTTCATAATCAAGCAGATTCCATAACTTGTTATTTTTTACAATAAGAACCATGAAGTCTTCTATTGCACACTCAAATTTCAACAACAGTGAGATGAGTGGTGATCCAGTACTTTATTGAAGGCCTTCAGAAGAAACTTTCACCAAGCTTCTGATTTCATTTCTGAGAATTTTCAATATTAGGCATTTTTCCTTCAGCTGAGAAATCATTAAACCTTTTTTTTTCTTCTATTGATTACGGGTATAATCTTATGATTCTGCTATGTTGAATCATGAATGGTGGGCATAAAGAAAATATATCCTCATTCCAATCATCATTATGCTTTAGTTTTCTTACCTTTCCGGTCCTCATTGCAATTTGAAATTTTAAGTTTGCTTCACAAATTCTCTACAGTAGGCATTTTGCGTTTCTTTTTTTTTTTTTTTTAACATATGTAATTTTTATTTATTTATTTATTTTTAAAAATTACTATTATTATTATTTTACTTTACAATATTGTATTGGTTTTCCCATACATCAACATGCATCCTCCACGGGTATACACGTGTTCCCAATCCTGAACACCCCTCTCACCTCCCTCCCCATACCATCCCTCTGGGTCATCCCAGGGCACCAGCCCCAAGCTTCCTGTATCCTGCATCAAACCTGTACTGGTGATTCGTTTCTTATAGGATATTATACGTTTCAATGCCATTCTCCCAAATCATCCCCCCCTCCCTCTCCCACAGAGTCCAAAAGACTGTTCTATACATCTGTGTCTCTTTTGCTGTCTCATATACAGGGTTATTGTTACCATCTTTCTAAATGCCATATATATGCATTAGTATACAGTACTCGTGTTTTTCTTTCTGGCTTACTTCACTCTGTATAATAGGCTCCAGTTTCATCTACCTCATTAGAACTGATTCAAATGTATTCTTTTTAATGGCTGAGTAATACTCCATTGTGTATATGTACCACTGCTTTTTTATCCATTCATCTGCTGATAGACATCTAGGTTGCTTTCACATCCTGGCTATTTTAAACAGTGCCGCAATAAACATTGGGGTACACGTGTCTCTTTCAGTTCTGGTTTCCTCAGTGTGTATGCCCAGCAGTGGGATTGCTGGGTCATATGGCAGTTCTATTTCCAGTTTTGTAAGGAATCTCCACACTGTTCTCCATAGTGGCTGTATTAGTTTGCATTCCCACCAACAGTGTAAGAGGGTTCCCTTTTCTCCACACCCCCTCCAGCATTTATTGCTTGTAGACTTTTGGATCACAGCCATTCTGACTGGTGTGAAATGGTACCTCATAGTGGTTTTGATTTGCATTTCTCTGATAATGAGTGATGTTAAGCATCTTTTCATGTGTTTGTTACCCATCTGTATGTCTTCTTTGGAGAAATGTCTATTTAGTTCTTTGGCCCATTTTTTGATTGGGTCCTTTATTTTTCTGGGATTGAGCTGCAGGTGTTGCTTGTATATTTTTGAGATTAGTTGTTTGTCAGTTGCTTCATTTGCTATTATTTTCTCATATTCTGAAGGCTGTCTTTTCACCTTGCTTATAGTTTCCTTTGTTGTGCAGAAGCTTTTAATTTTAATTAGATCCCATTTGTTTATTTTTGCTTTTACTTCCAATATTCTGGGAGGTGGGTCATGGAGGATCCTGCTGTGATGTGTGTCGGAGAGTGTTTTGCCTATGTTCTCCTCTAGGAGTTTTATAGTTTCTGCTCTTATGTTTAGATCTTTAATCCATCTTGAGTTTATTGTTGTGTATGGTGTTAGAAAGTGTTCTAGTTTCATTCTTTTACAAGTGGTTGACCAGTTTTCCCAGCACCATTTGTTAAAGAGATTGTCTTTTCTATATTGTATATTCTTGCCTCCTTTGACAAAGATAAGGTGTCCATACGTGCATAGGTTTATCTCTGGGCTTTCTATTTTGTTCCATTGATCTATATTTCTGTCTTTGTGCCAGTACCATACTGTCTTGATGACTGTGGCTTTGTAGTAGGTTCTGAAGTCAGGTAGGTTGATTCCTCCAGTTCCGTTCTTCTTTCTAAAGATAGCTTTGGCTATTCGAGGTTTTTTGTATTTCCATACAAATTGTGAAATTATTTGTTCTGGCTCTGTGAAAAATACCGTTCGTAGCTTGATAGGGATTGCATTGAATCAATAGATTGCTTTGGGTAGTACAACACTTTGCTTTTCAATGCCGCTGCCAAAGCAGAATTTCTGGCCATAATTCCCCTGGTTTACTGAAAAGCCTTCCATCTTTATTGCATTATTTCTAAACCTTTTCACTCAAGCCTCTCCATACCTAATGATGCCTGAAGAACCGCCTCTATTCTGTGCATCATGGAATAACCAGCCCTGGTTATAATACCTTGCACATAAGTTGGGCTCAATTAATATTTCTCTAATGAAAAATTGATAGATTAAGTCAAATTTCTGTTCAAATATTTGTGTGTCATTTACAAACTAATAGACATTTGGATTGATTATCACCATTTTGTCATTTCACTGAGCTGAATGTCTCAAGTGTTCTTTAACTAGTGAAAGTATGAAAGTGTTAGTTGTCCAGATGTGTCCAACTCTTTGCAACCCCATGGACTGTAGCCCGCCAGGCTCTTCTATCCATGGAATACTTCAGGCAGGAATATTGGGTTGGATAGTCATTGCCTTCTGCAGGGGATCTTCCCAACCCAAGGATTGACCCCAAATCTGAGCTGCAGGCAGATTCTTTAATGTCTTAACCACCAAGGAAGCCCTCTTTAATTAAGGGAGTCACAACGTTTCAGATTTTGAAGGTATGTTAAGAGTTACTTTGTGAAAACTCTTTTCTAGATGTGTGAATTATCTCATACATGCCTAACAAATCATATTGTTACAAAACTTTATAAAATTTTTCGCATTTACACTTGCTACTGCCCTTTCTTTGGGATTCACATCAGCTTATTTGTCACAACTTCAAAATACCTCCCTGAAGTAGCTCTTTAATACAACTTTTACTCTCTTTTGCATTTAGCTATTTTGTTCCCTCCACTCCAATTGTCAGTTGCAAATTATATGAATTACTTGTGCTGTTGGTTTTTCTATACGCACATGCTAGAATATAACACTGAAAGCAAGAGGCTTGTCTTTAATTTACCTACATTGCCTTCACTGTCTAATTTGACACCCTTTCAAAAATATTCAAAAGTCTCAGTTAAGTGATTGAAATCAATTACCTCAACCTCAGTATATGCAAATACATAGGCAATTACATAAAAACAGACATATGACGATATTTCTATTATTATTTTTCTGTTGCTTAGTTCCTTATCCTCGTGTTCTTAATTCCTGTATCTAATGCTAATTCTCATGAACCTGGAGAGTGTCTCTTCCATTCTTTTAAGCTCTCAGGTCGTCTTTTCTTTACCTTGGACTTTGCATCAACTTCCTGAGTAAAATGGCATTCTTCCTCCTCTTTGCCCTTTAGTTCCATCCTAGACACAGTGGGATTTACAAAGCACAGTTCTGAAATACTGGGAGATTTGTGCTTGGGTATGTGAGTGCCTGAGAACATAAGATACAAGAAACAGGTGGAGAAGACATTATTTCCGACACAGATATGAAAGAAGTGTTTGCATTATATCAAAGAAGAGCTCAAACTTCATGCATCATGTTTGGCCAATTTTCAACTGAGTCTACAATGTCTGGAAAAAGACTAATTCCCAAGCAAGTACACAGAGATTTGATAGAAACAATGAACCATTTTTATTGAGAACAAGTGATTTTGTTAGGACCATCAATACAGTCGTAACAGAGAATCAGAGAATAAAGAGTAACATTTGCAAAAGAGTCAGAGATACTACCAAGAAGATTCAGGGCTCAAAGACACCAATCTAAAGTGGGTATTTACAGATCAAAGCCTCTGTCATGCATGTGATTTCTTGCAAGTGGAAATCGTGGGTTATAAATCCTTGAATCGGCATTATCTTTAGATGCTTCATCTCAGAAGCAAAAAGGGCTTAGTTAGTGCTGTTCTAGAAGCAAGAAGAATAACATCTCCTGTAGCAAACTGGCCAGTAGCTGCCATAGCCAGAGCCATACCCACAGCCATATCTGGTTCCATAGCCACAGCCATAATAGGGGCCAAATCCACAGCCATATCCTGTCCCATATCCACAGCCGTATCCTGAGCCGTATCCACAGCCGTATCTACTTCCATAACCACAGCCATAATAGGGGCTGAACCCACAGCTGTAGCTCTTTCCACAGCCATAGCCACAGGAGTTGCCATAGTAGTTACAACACATGTTGTCAAGGCAAGAGGGTTCAGGTGGACTGCAAGGCGATGTTTCTGAAGTGTGTGTGTGTCTTCTCCTTCCCTTGGATCTTTATATACTGTCACTAATTGGCAGGACATACCATTCATTCCCTGACACAGGCAGCAAATATGGAAGCAACATTATGAGCCAGTCACTGTTGACCAATAATGCTTTGCTTAAAATAGCTTCTTATTTTGGAGACTCATTTCATTTAAAGAGCATCATTTTAATTTTCCTCTGCCAAAGAATTTCTTACTAGAATCATGTGCCCTAACACAGACACCCATTTTCAAAACCTCTTATCATTTAGTATATATCTTATTTTAAAAGGCTTGGGAGGAAATGTTAAAAAAATTCCCCTTAACTTTTTATTTTTTATTTTCAGATCTACCTCTGGTCACTTGAAAACAAATATGTCTGTTCATTTTCTTGAATCATTGTAACTTCTTGCCAGAGTTCTTCACCCAGATACCTACTGCCCAATACCAATTGGCATCTTGTTGTAGAACTCAAGGATGCTCCTAATTCTCCAGGGCACAGAACAACATGTAATAACATGTAACCAAAAGAAAAATAATCTAGAATGTCAGTACTACTGAGAATAGAAATATTACACTATAGCTGTGTGTTTGCAAGTTTCTCTCTCTGTGGATGTCTAAATCCGAACATACTCTTCCTTCTCACTCTAAACTAAACATCTGGACTTTCTAATGCCAAAATGTAGCCAAAAAATGTGTAGCTTTTTAAGTTTCAGTTCAGTTCAGTTCAGTTCAGTCGCTCAGTCATGTCCTACTCTTTGCCAACTCAGGGACTGCAGCAAGCCATGGTACCTGTCCATCACCAACTCCCAGAGCTTACTCAAACTCATGTCCATTGAGTTGGTGAGGCCATCCAACCATCTCATCCTCTGTTGTCCCGTTCTCCTCCTGCCTTCCATCTTTCCCAGCATCAGGGGCTTTTCCAATGAGTCAGTTCTTCGCATCAGGTAGCCAAAGTATTGGAGCTTTAACTTTAGGATCAGTCCTTCCAATGAATATTCAGGACTGATTTCCTTTAGGATGGACTGGTCTGATCTCCTTGCAGTCCAAGGGACTCTCAATAGTCTTCTCCAACAACACAGTTCAAAAGCATCAATTTTTGGCATTCAGTTTTCTTTATAGTCCAACTCTCACATCCATACATGACTACTGGAAAAACCATAGCTTTGAGTAGATGGACCTTTGTTCGCAAAGTAATGTCTTTGCTTTTTAATATGCTGTCTAGGTTTATCATAGCTTTTCTTCAAAGGAACAAGCGTCTTTTAATTTCATGGCTACAGTCACCATCTGCAGTGATTTTGGAGCCCAAGAAAATAAAGTCTGTCACTTTTTCCATTGTTTCCCCTACTATTTGCCATGAAATGATGGGACCAGATGCCATGATCTTAGTTTTTTGAATGTTGACTTTTAGGTGGAGTTTTCATTCTCCACTTTCATTTTCATCAAGAGGCTCTTCAGTTCCTCTTCACTTTCTGCCATAAGGGTGGTGTCATCTGCATATCTGAGGTTTTTGGTATTTTGATATTTCTCCCAGCAATCTTGATTCCAGCTTGTGCTTCATCCAGCCTGGCATTTTGCATGATGTACTCTGCTTAGAAGTTAAATAAGCAGGATAACAGTATACAGCCTTGACTTACTCCTTTCCCAATTTAGAACCAGTTCATTGTTCCATGCCCTTTTCTAACTGTTGTTTCTTGACCTGGATACAGATTTCTCAGGATATGGCTAAGGAGGTCTGGTATTCCCATCTGTTTCAGAATTTTCAACAGTTTGTTGTGATCCATACAGTCAAAGGCTTTGGCATAGTCAATCAGGCAGAAGTAGATGTTTTCCTGGAACTCTCTTGCTTTTTCTATATTAAAGTTGGGGGAGTGTTGTTTTTGCTTATCTCACTTGCTTAAGTGTACCACTATCTTTCATAATCAAGCAGATTCCAATACTTGTTATTTTTTACAATAAGAACCATTAAGTCTTCTATTGTACACTCAAATTTCAACAGTGAGATGAGTGGTGATCCAGTACTTTATTGAATGCCTTCAGAAGGAACTTTCATCAAGCTTCTGATTTCATTTTCTGAGAATTTTCAGTATTAGGCATTAATCCTTCAGCTGAGAAATCATTCAACCTTATTTTTTTCTTCTATTGATCATGGGTATAATCTTATAACTCGGCTTTGTTGAATCATGAATGATAGGCATAAAGAAAATATATTCTCATTCCAATTATCATTATACTTCAGTTTTCTTACCTTTCCTGTCCTCCTTGCAATTTGAAATTGTAAGTTTGCTTCAAAAATTCTCTACAGTAGACACTTTGCTTTTCAATGTCACTGCCAAAGCAGAATTTCTGGCCACAATTCCCCTGGATTACTGAAAAGTCTTCCATCTTTATTGCATTATTTCTAAACCTTTTCACGCAAGCCTCTCCATACTTAATGATGCCTGCAGAACCACCTCTATTCTGTGCATCACGGAATAACCAGCTCTGGTTATAATACCTTGCACATAAGTTGGGCTCAATTAATATTTCTCTAACAAAAAATTGATAGATTAAGTCAAATTTCTGTTGAAATATTTGTGTGTCATTTACAAACTTATAGATATTTGGGTTGATTGTCACCATTTTGTCATTTCCCTCACTGAGCTGAATGTCTCAAGTGTTCTTTAACTAGTGAAAGTATGAAAGTGTTAGTTGTCCAGATGTGTCCAACTCTTTGAAACCCCATGGACTGTAGCCCGCCAGGCTCTTCTATCCATGGAATACTTCAGGCAGGAATATTGGGTTGGATAGTCATTGCCTTCTGCAGGGGATCTTCCCAACCCAAGGACTGACGCCAGGTCTGTGCTGCACTCAGATTCTTTACTGTCTGAGCCACCAAGGAAGCCCTCTTTAACTAAGGGAGTCACAACGTTTCAGATTTTGAATGTATGTTAACAGTTAGTTTGTGAAGACTCTTTACTGGTTATGTAAGCTATCTCATACATGCTTACTAAATCATATTCTTCTAAAACTTCATGGACTTCTTTTCCCCCTTTACATTTGCTACTGTCCTTTTGAATCTTTCTTTGCAATTGGCATGAGATATCGCAAGGTGAAAATACCTCCCTGAAATATCTCTTTAATGCTTCAATCCTTACTCTCTTTCCCACTAAATAGTTTTATTCTCACAACCCAACTGTCAGTTTGAAATTATCTTAATTATTTTTTATTTTCTTATTCTTCACCTACTAGAATGTAAACATCATGAGAGCAGGAAATTTTTCTTTAATTTTTCTACTTTGTCTTCAGTGTCTAAGATGAGACCATTTCAAAACTACTCAAAACTATTTACCAACTAAGTGACTGGAAACAATTTCAACATCAGTGTATACAAACAAATACATTTGCATTTCCATCAAAAGCAGATGATATGATAGAATGTTTTGACTTTCATATGCATTCTTTAGTCTCATGTGTTGGATACCTATCTCTGCTTCTTATTTCTCATATATGCTGGAAAATTCCCCTTGCTTTCCATTATTCCTTTAAGTACTCAGGCCACTTCTTGTTTATTTTGGAATTTGCATTAACTTTCTGAATAAAGTATCATTCCTCTTCCTCTTTCACCTCCAGCTCCATCCCAGACACAGAGACATTTGCAAAGCACAGTCCTGAAATACTGAGATTTGTGCTTATATAAGTGAGTGCTTAAGTATGCGAAAAACAAGAAACAGGTGGGAAAGACATTATTTCTGATGCAGGTATAAATAGAAACACTTATATCAAGAAGAACTTCAAAGTTCAGCTTCATATTTGCTCAGTTTTCAACAGAGGCCATAACACCTCAAAACAAAAATTATGCACAAACAAATACACAGAGATTTGTTAGAAACAATGAACCATTTTTATTGATAACAAGGGACTTCCCCGACAGTAGGGTATTCGGATCATTACTACAGAGAGTCAGAGATTAAGGGAGTAAAGGTTAACATTTTAAAAAAGACAGATGATACCACCATGGAGCTTCAGGCCTCAAAGGTGCCAATCTTAAAAACCGGTAGTCGAAGGTCAAAGCTCTGTCTTGCATGGAATTTCCTGCGTATAGAAATCATGACTTCAATCCTTGAGTCAGCATTGTCTTAGATGTGTGGTTTCAGACATAAATGGTGTTTTAGGTGGTGACGTTCTAGCAGCAAGAAGGATAACATCTCCTGTAGCAGACTGGCCTGTAACTGTGGTAGCCAGAGCCATATCCACAGCCACAGCAGGAGCCGTATCCACAGCCATATCTGGTTCCATAACCACAGCCATAACGGGAGCTGTATCCACAGCCATAATAGGAGCTCAATCCACGGCCATATCCTGAACCATATCCACAGCCAGTCCCATATCCACAGCCATATCTGGTTCCATAACCATAGTCATAATAGGGGCTCAATCCACAGCTATAGCTGTTTCCACAGCCATAGCCACAGGAGTTGCCGCAGTAGTTACAACACATGTTGTCGAGGGAAGCAGATTCAGGTGGATTGCAAGGCGATGTTTCTGAAGTGTGTGTGTCTTCTCCTTCCCATGGACCTTTATATACTATCAGTAAGTGGCAGAGCATACCACTCATTCCCTGACATAGACAACAAATATGGAAGCGATCACCACGTGCCGGTCACTTTTGACAATCAATAATTTGCCTAAAGTAGCTAGTTATTTTGGAGATATTTAAAGAGCATCATTTTAATTTGCTCTGCCAGAGAATTTTTTCAGTAGAATCATGTGCCTCTAAACAGATACCCATTTCCAAAATTTCCTATCATTTAATATATATCTTATATTAGAAATGCGAGGAGTAATGTAGAAAAATTTTGCCCCCTTTTTCTCTCTTCTTTCTTAAATCATTTGCCACTGGCCATAAGAAATGAATATTCCTACCTCCTTTCTTGCATCATTGCAAATTCATTTATAGAAGCCAAAGATGCTGATGAAACTACAAGGCACAAGAAGCCCCCAACAAGAAAAAAATCTTCTCCAAATTGTCAATAGTAGTAAGAAAAGAAATCTTAGTTTATAGCTACATATTTATAAATGATTCTCTATCTGTAGATGCCTAAATCCAAACATATCCTGTCCTCTCATCTAAAGGAACACCGGACCTTTCTATCATCAAAAATGTGGTCAAAATGTTTTTGTTTGTGGACTTTTTTTTTGCATATCTTACTTGTATAGATTGTACTTTCATATCACCATTTTCAGAATCAGGCAGGTTCCAAATTTTTAAGTTTTTTTTTTTTTTATTCAACTATATTTGATTTACAATATTGTGTTAGTTTAGGGTGTAGAGCATAATGATTTAGTATTTTTGAAGATTATACTCCATTAAAAATTATTATAACATAATAAATAATTCACCATGCTATATAGTACATCTTTATTGCTTATCTATTTTATAAACAGTAGTTTGCATCTGCTAATCCAGTGGCACTAATTGGTCCCTCCCCTTTGCTATCTCCTTTCATAAGCAAAAGATTGTTTTCTATATCTTTGGGTCTCTTTCTGTCTTACATATGCATTCATTTTATAATTTTTAGAGTCTTCATATAACTGAAGTAATATGGTATTTGTCTTCCTCTATCTGCCTTATTCCTCTGCCTGAACATCTTTCACTAAGCATAATCTCTAGATCCATCCATTTTGCTGCAAATGGTAGTATCTCATTTTTATGTCTGAGTAATATTCCATGATGTGTTTATGTACACCATATCTTCTTAAATGAGCTGAGAGATGTTTGAATGCTTCCATATGTGAGATATTATAAACAGTATTGCTAGGAACACTGGAGTGTATGTATCTTTTCAAGTTAGTGTTTTCACTTTTTCTGGATATGTACCCAGGAGTAGAATTGCTGGATCATATGGCTGTCCTATTTTTAGGTTTTTATGGAACTTCCATACTGATTTCCATAGTGGTTGAACCAATAATTTTCATTGCCCAAGAGTGTTCAAGTGGTTCCTTTTCCCATATCCTTTAAAACTTCTGATATTTACTGATTGCTTTGGTGATACATATTCTGACAGATGTGAGTTGATATTGCATTATTGTTTTAATTTGCATTTTTCTGATAACTGGTAATATTGAGCATCTTTTCTTGTCCTGTTAGCCATCTGTGTGTTCTATGTGCCTTTTTATGCCAATACCATGCTATTTTGATTACTGTAGATTTACAATATAGTCCATTTGGGAGAGTTATATCTCCAGCATTATCGTTTTTTTTCTGAAGAGTGCTTTGCCAATAAGTAGTCTTTTGTTGTTCTAGTTTTAAGATTATTTTTCTGTAAATTTTATAACTATTTAAGGATTATTCTAGTTCTATGAATTTTAGGATTTTTTGGTCTAGTTCTGTAAAAACCATCATGTGTACTGGATAGAAATTGAATTAAATCTGTAGATTTCTTTGGGTATTATGGCCATTTTAATAATAGTAACTTTTCCAATATCCCAAGGGAATGGGATATCTTTCCTTTTTTGCATATAATTTTCAACTTTCTTTGTCAAAGTTTTATGGTTTTCAGAATATACTTCTTTCGCTTCCTTAAGTTGATTCCCAGGCATCATTTGTAGAACCAATTAAATAGGATTTCTTTTTACTTTCACTTCCTAATATTTCATAATTAGTGTATAGAAACATAACAGATTTCTCTATACTCATCCTGTAACATACAATCTACTGAATGAACTTATTAGCTCTAAGAGGGTTTTGGTGGAGACTTTCAAGTTCTCTGTACTACATCATCTGCAAGTAGTGACAGTGTTAACTCTTCTTTCCAATATGTTTTATTTCTTCTTGTTGCTGCAGCTAGAATGTCCAAATCTACTTTAAATAGAAGTGGTGAGAATGAGCATCCTTGTCTTATTCTTGAATTTAGCAGGAAAGATTTCACCTTTTCACCAATGAGTATTATATTGGCTGTGAATTTCTCATAAACAGTCTTAATATATTCAGCTATTTCCCCCTAAACCACTTTGATGAGAGTTTTTAACTTGAATGGATGCCGATTTTTTTAAAACTATTTTTATGCATTTATTGAAGTGACCATGTATTTTTTGTCTTTCTTTTTGTTAACATATGTGTATCACAGTGATTGATTTGCATATGTTAAATTGTCTCTGTGACCTGGGATTAAATCCAACTTGATCACAGTGAATGACGCTTCTTTGTATTTTTTAATTTGGTTTGCTAACATTTTGTGGAGGGTTTTTTTTTTTTTTTGGTAGTGTTTTTCTCTAGTTTGGTAGCAAGGTAATGGTGGTCTAGTATTGGGATAAATTAGGGCATGTTCCCTCATCTTCAGTTAGTTGGAATAGTTTGAGAAGGATAAATAAGTTATTTTCTATATGTTTGGTAGAATTCCCCTGGAAATTTTTTGAATTGCTGGTTTAATTTCATTTCTGGTGATCAGTGTGTTCAAATGATTTGCCTCTTCTTAACTCTTGGTATGCTCTGTGTTTCTAGGAATTTGTGTTTCTGCCAGGTTATCCAGTTTGTTAGTATGTAACTGTTCACCATATTTTCTTATGATTTTTTGTATGTCTGTGGTATCTCCTAGTCCTAGGGATTGGAAGGTGGAAAAAAATATACCCTGAGGAGGAAATCTATGAAGTGAAGTGAAGTGAAGTGAAAGCTATTCAGTCGTGTTTGACTCTCTGTGACTAGAGCCTGCCAGGCTCCTCTGTCCATGGAATTCTCCAGGCAAGAATACTGGAGTGCATAGCCATTCCATTCTCCAGGGGATCTTTCCAACCCAGCGATCAAACCCAGGTCTTTTATATCTTCTGCATTGCATGCAGATTCTTTACCATCTGAGCCACCAGAAAAGTCCATATATAATCCTAATTATGGGAATCTTTAGAACATATTTCACATGGATATTTAAAACCTACTGTTTAATAAGCCTTTGATCTTGACTAAAAAGTCTTACTGCGAGATGATACTTAGTTCAAATTATCAAAATAGACATAGTCCTAGAAATAAAATATTTTTAAACTATGGACTGATCTTTTTACTCCTGTGGAGTTTCAAAACTACTGATATCAAATTTTTGCATAAACATGTTCCCAAGACATATGCTTTAAAAATAGAACATAAAGTTATTCTTTAGTTTCTGAACTTGAAAATACGCATGATTCCATGTCCATTATGTTGACATAATGTTGATACTGTATTTTGGGTAATAAATTACTATACAAAATTGCCCAGTCAGAGTGCAAAAAGGTCAATAGATAGGTAATTTATATTCAGATGGGTTTTGCTTCCTCATCATAAAAGCTTTTTTAATTAGGGCATACATATGTGTATACCATAGAATGACTTCTTTTATGTTACAAAGCTATTACATTAAATTCAGACTAAATCAGGATTACAGTAAAAATTAATATGGCTATTTTAAAGCTATTACTAAACAAGAATTTAAAACTATAGAATAAGAAAAATGAGATTTCAAAAATTTAATTTTTATTGGAGTATAGTTGATTTACAATATTGTGCTAGATTCTGCTATACAACAAAGTGAATCAGTTATATATATACCTATATCCACTCCTTTTTTTAGATTCTGTTCTTATATAGGTCATTACAGAATATTGGGCAGAATTCCCTGTGCTATACAGTAGATTTTTATTAGTTATCTATTTTATATATAGTAGTGTAAATATGTCATTCTCAACCTCCCAGTTTATCCCCCCTTCCCCTCCCCACTCCTTGGTAACCATGCTTGTTTTCTACTTCTGTGACTCTACTTCTGTTTTATAAATAGGTTCATTTGTACTATTATTTTTAGATTTCTTAGAAATCTAAAAAAAGCAGTATCATATACTTGTCTTTCATTGTCTGACTGACTTCACTCTGTATAAGAATTTCTAGGTCCACCTTATCACTGCAAAAAAAAAAAAAATTATTTAAAATTTAAATTTATGTTTGGACCTAAAAAGTGCATACTTAAATAACATGTATTAAATGATAATCACAAAAATAAATGTATATAGCCAAGAGGGGAAAAATAAAGGAAAGTGAGATAAAGGGAATAGCATTTATTGAGTAAAATTCCTGACCAGAACACTAAATAGGTATGAAACATAAGGGAAACAAATATGTAAAAATAGGTAGACCTCATTTTAGAAAGAAGAAATTTGCATTTAGACAATTTAATCATATAATCAAATGTCTTTACAGTATATGTGGCTCTCCAATGTTTGACTATATGTTTGATTTGATTCATCCATTTTTATGGAAGAATATTGAGTCCAAATTATCAGGGACTGTACTCAGAGTTGGTTATTCAAGGATGCACAGAATAGGGGTTGTCTTTACTGTTTTAAACCAGTATCCAGAGATCTGAATGGAAAGGTATTAGAAATAATGCAATAAAGATAAAAGAGTTTTTCAATAATCCAGGGATACTGTGACCAGAGAGTGTGTTGGCTGTGGTACTGAAAAGTAAAGTGTCTGTACCAGAGAATTTGTCAGGTAAAATTTATAGTTTTTAATTTCAAGACAGACAGAAAAGGCAAGAAACTGAAGGATAAGAAAAATGGAATGAGAATATATTTTCTTTATGTTTATGGTTAGGGATGAAACAGCAGAGTGTTCAGATTAGACCAGTGACCAATATCAGAAAAACCGGTAGAATGATTTCTCAACAGAAGGAAACATGTCTGATAATGAAACTTCTCAAAAATTGAAGTTGGCAGCCTTGTGAAAATCCCTGTTAAAGGCATTCAATAAAATACTCGATCACCACTTATTCCTTTGTTGTCGAAATTCAAGTATATCCAGTGGAAAGAATGATCTTGACTTTATACTCCCTTCCAATTCAGATTTCACGGTTGTTACAGTGAAAAATAATCTAAATTTCGGAGTCTGCCAGATTCTGAAAAAGTTGACTGAAATAAAACATAGAAACTAAGATAAGAAAAAAAAGAGAAAGGAAAAAATGTCCCCCTACCCCAACAAACAAAGCAACATGACTGAATGTTTGGTCATGAAAGGTTGAATGTTTCGTAGGAAGTTACATTTCACTTAGTGAGGAAAGACATAGTTTTAATAAACTTTGACAAGTGCTTTGACATGTGTCTGCACATAAGAGCCAGGAGGTGCTGGCGGTGGTGGCTTAGATGCTAGCTCATGTCAGACTCTTTGCAACTCCATGGACTGTATAGCCCACTAGGCCCCTCTGTCCTTGGAATTTCCCAGGCAAGAACACTGGAGGGGGTTGCCATTTCCTCCTCCAGGGGATCTTCCAGACCCAGGGATCAAACCTACATCTCTTGCATTGTAGGCAGATTCTTTCCTGAGCCACTAGGGAAGCCCCAGGACCAAGAGGAGGATGATCCAGTTCAGACAATAAAACGGAGGAAAGGCATCTCACAGGAGCTGATTACAGATCTGAGTTTTGATCTACAAATAGATTTTTTTTAAGCCAAGAAATTTGGTGGCAAGGAAAATATTAACAGCAGAAGAAATGACACTCATTTCCCTCTTTTACATGTCAAAAAGGTAAGTGTGTTAGAGAGGATTATTTAGAAGAAAGGAGACATATTATATTGTAAAGTCACAATGAACATTTTTGTAGACGGTTGAGAACTTCTGATTAATGTACATATGAATAAGGATAAAATTGAGTTTTGTGGTACTTGATGTCATGAATGTATTAGGAGCTGAGATGGGCTTTTGCTGTAAGTATCAGAGTGACCCTACTTACCTTTAGCCTTTGAACTAAATGTGTAAGGAAGAGTAGTGATAGAAGAAGGCAAGAATGATTGAGGGAGGGGAATGGACTAAGGCTTTATGCGAAAAAAATAAGATTCTGGTCTAACTGAGGACTTCTGATTCTTCAGCCAAATAAAGTTGGTTAAACTATCAAAGTCTCCTCAATGGTGAGACTCAGGTAGCTACAAAAAAGAGAGAAAAAGAGAGCTACCCCACGTGAACAGGACCTTCCATTGCCTGGTGCATGGAAGAAGAAAATACAAGAAGGAACACATGCAGCATACTGTCTCAACGCCTCTAAGTCTTCACTCTTTCCGGGGATGGACTTCGTTTTGAATTATCAGATACTGATCAGATTCTTAGGATTTGAGGAGAGTCGGACAAGGCACAGGTAAGGAATGCAGAAAGGATAGTGATTCAGGAAAGGAGACAGGAATATTCCTTTTCCTGTGGTCAGAAGCAGGTATTTTGGAAAAATGAGAGAGAAAAGGAGGCAAAATTGTCTGACATTCCCCAACAAGCTTGTTTTATAAGGTATCTGTTAAATGAGAGGAGATTTTGAAAATGATCAGCTTTGGGTCACACGATTCTACTAAGACAGTTTGTCCGCAGAACAAATTAAAGTGAAGCTCTTAAAACGAAACAGGAGTCTCTCAAATAATGAGCTATTTTAAGCAAACATTAGTGATTGTCAATAGTGACGTGACTGGCTCATAATGTTGCTTCCATATTTGTTGTCTATGTCAGGGAATGAATGGTATGCTCTGCCAATTACTGACAGTATATAAACGTCCATGGAGAGGAGACACACACTTCAGAAACATCCTCTTGCAGTCCACCTGAACCTTCTTGCCTTGACAACATGTGTTGTAACTACTACGGCAACTCCTGTGGCTATGGCTGTGGAAACAGCTACAGCTGTGGATTGAGCCCATATTATGGCTGTGGATATGGAAGTGGATACGGCTCAGGATACGGCTGTGGATATGGGACAGGATATGGCTGTGGATTTAGCCCCTATTATGGCTGTGGTTATGGAACCAGATATGGCTGTGGATATGGCTCTGGCTATGGCAGCTACTGGCCAGTTTGCTACAGGAGATGTTATTCTTGCTGCTAGAACATCACCCTCTTAGCCTACTCTGCTTCTGAAATGAGGAATCTAAAGATAATACTGCTTCGAGGATCTGTAACCCATGATTTGTACTTGCAAGAAGTTCTATACGTGACAGAGGTTTTGACCTCCAACTACCCGTTTTTAGATTGACGTCCTTGAGGTCTGAAGATCAATGGTGATATCATCTGACTCTTCAAAATTTAGCCTTTACTCCTTAATCCCTGAGTCTCTGTTATGACTGTGTTAATGATCCTAACATTCTAAAGCTTGGATAACCCCTTATCCTCAATAAAAATGGCTCATTGCTTCTAACAAATCTCTGTGTAGTGCTTATGAATTAGTCTTTCATGAGGTGCTATGGCCTCTTTCAAAGACTGGGCTGAGGTTGCTTGAACCTTGAGTTCGTTGATATAATATAAGCATTTCTTTTTGTATTTTCACCAAAAATAATACCTTCCCCAACTATTTCTTGTATCTCACGTGCTCAGGCACTCACATACACAAGCACAAATCTCACAGTATTTCAGAACCGTCTGAACCGTGCAAATCTCACTGTGTCAAGAATGGAGCTGGAAGAGACAGTGGAGGAGGAATGACACATATTCAGGTGGTCATGACAAAGTCCAGGTGCAGGAAAGACAATCTGATTTCCTGCAGGTGTAATGGAATTGAAGCGATGCTTCCCAGAAGCAATGAGAAATTGGAAGCAGAGTTGGGTGTTAGGCACTTGAAAATAAAGAACTAAGGAATGTATATTCCTTGCAGCCAAATATGGAGAAGCTCTATACATTCAGCAAAAACAAGACCAGGACCTGACTGTGGCTCAGATCATGAACTCCTTATTGCCAAATTCAAACTTCAATTGAAGAAAGTGTGGAAAACCACTAAACCATTCAGGTATGACCTAAATCAAATCCCTTACAAATATACAGTGAAAGTGAGAAATAGATTTAAAGGACTAGATCTGATGGACAGAGTGCCTGATGAACTATGAACGGACTTAGTGACATTGTACATGAGAAAGGAATCAAGACCATCCCCAGGAAATAGAAATGCAAAAAAGTAAAATGGCTGTCTGAGGAGGCCTTACAAATAGCTGTGAAAAGAAGAGAAGCAAAAGGCAAAGGAGAAAAGGAAAGATATACACATTTGAATGCAGATTTCCAAAGAATAGCAAGGAGAGATAAGAAAGCCTTCTTCAGTGATCAACTCAAAAAATAGAGGGAAAAAGAGAATGGGAAAGACTAGAGATCTACTCAAGAAAATTAGATATACCAAGGGAATATTTCGTGCAATTTGGGCTCAATAAAGGACAGAAATGGTATGGACCTAACAAAAGCAGAAGATACTAAGAAGAGGTGGCAAGAATACACAGAAGAACTGACAAAAAAGATCTACATGACCCAGATAATCAGGATGGTGTGATCACTCACCAAGAGCCAAACACCCTGGAATGTGAAGTCAAGTCGGTCTTAGGAAGCATCGCTATGAACAAAGCTAGTGGAAGAAGTAGAATTCCAGTTGAGCTATTTCAAATCCTGAAAGATGATGCTGTGAAAGTGTTTCCCTCAATATGCCAGCAAATTTGGAAAACTCAGCAGTGGCCACAGGACTGCAATCCTAAAGAAAGGCAATGCCAAAGAATGCTCAAACTACCGCACAACTGCATTCATCTCACATGCTAGTAAAGTAATACTCAAAATTCTCCAAGTCAAGTTTCAGCAAATGCAAACTGTGAACTTCCATATGTTCAAGCTGTATTTAGAAAAGGCAGCGGAACCAAAGACCAAATTGCCAACATCCACTGGATCATCGACAAAGCAAGAGAGTTCCAGAAAAGCATCTATTTCTCCTTTAATGACTATGCCAAAGCCTTGATTGTGTGGATCACAATAAACTGTGGAAAATTCTGAAAGACATGGGAATACCAGACCACCTGACCTGACTCTTGAGAAACCTGTATGCAGATCAGAAAGCAACAGTTAGAACTGGACATGGAAAAACAGACTGGTTCCAAATAGGAAAAGGAGTACATCAGGGCTGTATATTGTCACCCTGATTATTTAACGTATATGCAGATTACATCATGAGAAACTGAGAAACCCCGGGCTGAAGGAAGCACAAGCTGGAATCAAGATTGCAAGGAGAAATATCAATAACCTCAGATATGCAGATGAGTTGCCACCCTTATGGCAGAAAGTGAAGAAGAACTAAAGAGACTCTAGGTGAAAATGAAAGAGGTGAGTGAAAAAGTTGGCTTAAAAATCAACATTCAGAAAACTAAGACCATGGCATCTGGTCTCATCACTTCATGGCAAATAGATGGGGAAACAGTAGAAACAGTGGCAGACTTTATTTTTCAGGGCTCCAAAATCACTGCAGATGGTGATTGCAGCCATGAAATTATAAGACGCTTACTTCTTGGAAGAAAGTTATGACCAACCTAGACAGCATATTAAAAAGGAGACACAGTACTTTGCCAACAAAAGTCTGTCTCATCAAGGCTATGGTTTTTCCAGTGGTCATGTATGGATGTGAGAGTTGGACTGTGAAGAAAGCTGAGTGCAGAAGAATTGATGCTTTTAAACTGTGGTGTTGGAGAAGACTCTTGAGAGTCCCTTGGACTGCAAGGAGATCCAACCAGTCCATTCTGAAGGAGATCAATCCTGGGTATTAACTGGAAGGACTGATTTTGAAGCTGAAACTCCAGTACTTTGGCCACGTGATGTGAAGAGCTGACTCATTTGAAAAGACCCTGATGCTGGGAAAATTGAGGGCGGGAGGAGAAGAGGGTGGCGGAGGATGAGATGGTTAGATGGCATCACCAACTCAATGGACATGAGTTTGGGTAAACTCAAGGAATTGGTGATGGACAGGGAGGCCTGGTGTGGAAAAGGCCTGGTTCGTGGGGTTGTAAAGAGTTGGAAACAACTGAATGACTGAACTGAACTGAACTGAATCAGTTCATCTCTATTGCATGTTGTAAAATGTCTTTTTACACATTATCTCAATTCATTTTCACATCCTCTAAAAATAAATAGAGTGGCTACTTGACAAACAAGTATTGGGAGAAAGAAGCTGAGGCTCAGAGTGATTAAGTCACTATCTTGAAATCACACAACAAAGGAGTGTCATAACCAAGTTTTCATAGTCTTCTGCTAGTGAGCTCACTGCCATATGCTCCTCCTGGCCAGGCCCTCTCCTGCCTATGGAAGCAGTATGCACTGTGCTCTAAATAATCTGAACAGAAAAAGAAAAGTCTGAGAGTTCCTCTCTACATCTGCTTAGTGATTACACACCTCCACTGGTGGTAATAAATGCACAGAAAGACTTGTTTCCCACTCCCTTATCTGACTGGCCAGTTCCTACTCAAGCCTCATGTCTAGTGCCCCATCTTCTCAGAACTCTTTCCTGACTCTCACAGCACTAATAACCTTCCTTATTTTATAACTTTCATAACACATGGCTACAAAAACAATTACTTCATTTCTTCTTTAAATCCTACTATGTTACGCCTTTGACTCTGTGGATCACAATAAACTGTGGAAAATTCTGAAAGAGATGGGAATACCAGACTACCTGATCTGCCTCTTGAGAAATTTGCATGCAGGTCAGGAAGCAACAGTTAGAACTGGACATGGAACAACAGACTGGTTCCAAATAGGAAAAGGAACAAGACTATATATTGTCACCCTGTTTATTTAACTTATATGCAGAGTACATCATGAGAAACGCTGGACTGGAAGATACACAAGCTGGAATCAAGATTGCCGGGAGAAATATCAATAACCTCAGATATGCAGATGACACCACCCTTATGGCAGAAAGTGAAGAGGAACTCAAAAGCCTCTTGATGAAAGTGAAAGTGGAGAGTGAAAAAGTTGGCTTAAAGCTCAACATTCAGAAAACAAAAATCATGGCATCTGGTCCCATCACTTCATGGGAAATAGATGGGGAAACAGTGGAAACAGTGTCAGAGTTCATTTTTCTGGGCTCCAAAATCACTACAGATGGTGACTGCAGCCATGAAATTAAAAGATGCTTACTCCTTGGAAGGAAAGTTATGACCAACCTAGATAGCATATTCAAAAACAGAGATATTACTTTGCCAACAAAGGTTCGTCTAGTCAAGGCTATGGTTTTTCCTGTGGTCATGTATGGATGTGAGAGTTGGACTGTGAAGAAGGCTGAGTGCCAAAGAATTGATGCTTTTGAACTGTGGTGTTGGAGAAGACTCCTGAGAGTCCCTTGGACTGCAAGAAGATCCAACCAGTCCATTCTGAAGGAGATCAGCTCTGAGATTTCTTTGGAAGGAATGATGCTAAAGCTGAAACTCCAGTACTTTGGCCACATCATGCGAAGAGTTGATTCATTGGAAAAGACTGCTGCTGGGAGGGATTGGGGGCAAGAGGAGAAGGGGACGACAGAGGATGAGATGGCTGGATGGCATCACTGACTTGATGGACGTGAGTCTGAGTGAACTCCGGGAGTTGATGATGGACAGGGAGGCCTGGCGTGCTGCACTTCATGGGGTTGCAAAGAGTTGGACACGACTGAGCAACTGTACTGATCTGATCTGATCTGATGTTACTCCTGCATAAAATTATGAATTCACTGAGAACTAGGCCCATTGGATGGATATAGGGGAGATTCATACATCAATACATATATCAGTTCAGTTCAGTCACTCAGTTGTGTCCGACTCTTTGCAACCCCAAGGACTGCAGCACTTCAGGCCTCCCTGTCCATCACCAACTCCCTGAGTTTGCCCAAATTCATGTCCATTGAGTCAGTGATGCCATTCAACCATCTCATCCTCTGTCATCCCCTTCTCCTCCTGCTTTCAATTTTCCACAGAATCAGGTTCTTTTCAAATGAGTCAGCTCTTTGATCAGGTGGCCAAAGTACTGGAGTTTCAGCTTCAACATGAGTCCTTCCAATGAACACCCAGGACTGATCTCCTTTAGGAATGGACTGGTTGGATCTCCTTGCAGTCCAAGAGACTCTCAAGAGTCTTCTCCAACACCACAGGTCAAGAGCATCAATTCTTCGGCACTCAGCTTTCTTTATAGTCCAACTCTCACATCCATACATGACTACTGGAAAAACCAAATCCTTGACTAGATGGACCTTTGTTAGCAAAGTAATGTGCCTCCTCTTTAATATGCTGTCTAGGTTGGTCATAACTTTCCTTCCAAGGAGTAAGCATCTTTTAATTTCATGCCTGCAATCACCATCTGCAGTGATTCTGGAGCCCAAAAAATAAAGTCTGACACTGTTTCAACAGTTTCCCCATCTATTTCCTGTGAAGTGATGGGACAGGATGCCATGATCTTAGTTTTCTGAATGTTGAGCTTTAAGGCAACTTTTTCAATCTCCTCTTTCACTTTCATCAAGAGGCTCTTTAGTTCTTCTTCACTTTCTGCCATAAGGGTGGTGTCATCTGCATATCTGAGGTTATTGATATATCTCCAGGCAATCTTGATTCCAGTTTGTGCTTCTTCCAGCCCAGCGTTTCTCATGATGTAATCTGCATATAAGTTAAATAAACAGGGTGACAATATACAGCCTTGGCATACCCCTTTTCCTATTTGGAATCAGTCTGTTGTTCCATGTCTACAGTATGTAGAATCCAAGGATGCTACTAATTCTCCAGGGCACGGAGCAACATGTAATAACTAAAAGAAAAATAATCAAGAATGTCAGTAGTACTGAGAATAGAAACATTACAGTATACCTGTGTGTTTACAAATAAGTTTCTTCTCTCTATGGATGTCTAAATCCAAACCTACTCTTCCTTCTCACTCGAAGCTACACATCTGAAATTTCTATTGCCAAACATGTAGGGGGAAAAAACGGGTGGCTTTTAAAAGTTTCAGTCCAGTTCAATTCAGTTGCTCAGTCATGCCCGATTCTTTGTGACCTCATGGACTGCAGCAAGCCAGGGTTCCCTGTCCATCACCAACACCCAGAGCTTCTTCAAACTCATGTCCATCGAGTCGGTGAGGCCATCCAACCATCTCATCCTCTGTTATCTCCTTCTCCTCCTGCCTTCAATCTTTCCCAGCATCAGGGTCTTTTCAAATGAGTCAGTTCTTCACACCAGGTAGTCAAAGTACTGGAGCTTCAGCTTCAGCATCAGTCCTTCCAATGAATATTCAGGACTGATTTTCTTTAGGATGGATTGGTTGGATCTCCTTGCAGTCCAAGGGACTCTCAAGAGTCTTCTTGAACAACACAGTTCAAAAGCATCAATTCTTTGGCATTCAGTTCTTTTTATATTCCAACACTCACATCCATACATGACTACTGGAAAAACCACAGCTTTGATTAGACCTTTCTCAGCAAATCATGTTTCTGCTTTTAACAGCAGAGTTACAGCAAAGTTCGTCACAGCTTTTCTTCCAGTGAGCAAGCATCTTTTTCTTTCATGGCTGCAATCACCATCTGCAGTAATTTTGGAGCCCAGGAAAATGAAGTCTCTCACTGTTTCCATTGTCTCCCTATCTATTTGCCGTGAAGTGATGGGACCAGATTGCATGATCTTTGTTTTCTGAATGTTGAGTTTTAAGCCAGCCATTTCATTCTCCTCTTTCAACTTTCATCAAGAGGGTCTTCAGTTCCTCTTCACTTTCTGCCTAAAGGTGGTGTCATCTGCATATCTGAGATTATTTATATTTCTCCCACTAATCTTGATTCCAGCTTGTGCTTCACCCAGCCTGTATTTTGCATGATGTACTCTGCTTAGAAGATAAATAAGCAGGGTGATGGTAAACAGCCTTGACTTATTGCTTTCCCAATTTGGAACCAGTTCATTGTTTCATATCCAGTTCTTTATTTTATTTTTTTTATTTTTAACTTTACAATATTGTATTGGTTTTGCCATATATTAACATGAATCCACCACAGTTATACACGTGTTCCCCATGCTGAACCCTCGTCCCTCCTCCCTCCCTGTACTATCCCTCTGGGTCATCCCAGTGCACCAGCCCCAAGCATCCAGTATCGTGCATCGAACCTGGACTGGTGACTCGTTTCATATATGATATTATACATGTTTCAGTGCCATTCTCCCAAACCATCCCACCTTCGCCCTCTCCCACAAAGTCCAAAAGACTGTTCTATACATCAGTGTCTCTTTTGCTGTCTTGTATACAGGATTATTGTTACCAACATTCTAAATTCCATGTATATGGGTTAGTATACTGTATTGATGTTTTTCTTTCTGGCTTACTTCACTCTGTATAATAGGCTCCAGTTTCATCCACCTCATTAGAACTGATTCAAATGTATTCTTTTTAATGGCTGAGTAATACTCCATTGTGTATATGTACCACTGCTTTCTTATCCATTGATCTGCTGTTGGACATCTAGGTTGCTTCCATGTCCTGGGTATTATAAACAGGGCTGTGATGAACAGCGGGGTACACGTGTCTCTTTCAATTCTGGTTTCCTCAGTGTGTATGCCCAACAGTGGGATTGCTGGATCATAAGGCAGTTCTATTTCCAGTTTTGTAAGGAATCTCCACACAGTTCTCCATAGTAGCTGTACTAGTTTGCATTCCCACCAACAGTGTAAGAGGGTTCCCTTTTCTCCACACTCCCTCCAGCATTTATTGCTTGTAGACTTTTGGATCACAGCCATTCTGACTGGTGTGAAATGGTACCTCATTGTGGTTTTGATTTGCATTTCTCTGATAATGAGTGATGTTGAGAATCTTTTCATGTGTTTGTTAGCCATCTGTATGTCTTCTTTGGAGAAATGTCTATTTAGTTCTTTGGCCCATTTTTTGATTGGGGCTTTCTATTTTGTTCCATTGATCTGTATTTCTGTCTTTGTGCCAGTACCATACTGTCTTGATGACTGTGGCTTTGTAGTAGAGCCTGAAGTCAGGCAGATTGATTCCTCCAGTTCCATTCTTCTTTCTCAAGATTGCTTTGGCTTTTTGAGGTTTTCTGTATTTCCATATTTTTGGGGCTCCAAAATCACTGCAGATGGTGACTGCAGCCATGAAATTAAAAGACGCTTACTCTTTGAAAGGAAAGTTATGACCAACCTAGATAGTATACTGAAAAGCAGAGATATTACTTTGCCAACAAAGGTCTGTCTAGTCAAGGCTATGGTTTTTCCAGTGGTCATGTATGGATGTGAGAGTTGGACTGTGAAGAAGGCTGAGCACTGAAGAATTGATGCTTTTGAACTGTGGTGTTGGAGAAGACTCTTAAGAATCCTTTGGACTGCAAGGAGATCCAACCAGTCCATTCTGAAGATCAGCCCTGGGATTTCTTTGGAGGGAATGATGCTAAAGCTCAAACTCCAGTATTTGGCCACCTCATGTGAAGAATTGACTCATTGGAAAAGACTCTGATGCTAGGAGGGATTGGGGGCAGGAGGAGAAGGGGACGACAGAGGATGAGATGGCTGGATGGTATCACTGACTCAACAGACGTAAGTCTGAGTGAACTCTGGGGTTGGTGATGGACAGGGAGGACTGGCGTGCTGCCATTCATGGGGTCGCACAGAGTCGGACACGACTGAAGCGACTTAGCAGCAGCAGCAGCAGCAGGTCCTAGCAGCTCAGCTGATGAGGTGTTTGGTGAGCGCGGTCGCTGAGACTTATTGCGTCCCCTGTTCCTGATGCTCGGTTTCCTGGGTGTACAACCGGCGCACCTTCTCAGGTGGATGTTGACCATCCAGAACCCCAAGAAGTCTTGTTAACAAGGAAGCCTGCTTGCAGTTTTGTAGATAATGTCTCTCTGGGGCGCGATTGCCCCCTTCCGGCTCTGGCTGCCTGTCACGGAGGGGGATGGTCTGCAGCTGGCTATCTCTGTTCAGTCCTTTGTTCTGTGCACGGCCCTGAGGTGTCTTAGGTTAGGGATGGCTTTTCACGTGGTAGTTATCCTAGAGTCTGGTTGGCTAGCCCAAGTTATTTCGCTCAGATAGTGCTCGGGGCATTCAGGCCCGATCCTTACTCTAACTGATGCAGCCCTTGCCTCCCCTACCCAGCCCCTGCTTGCTAGTGGTGGGTGCAGGCGTCTGTGCTGCTTCTCCCCTGGGGGAGTTACCGTTGGGCTCATAATCTGTGGGTTTTAATTATTTATTTATTTTTCCTCCCTGTTATGCTGCCCTCTGTGCTTCCAAGGCTCGGCACAGACTCAGCAGTGAGAGTGTTTCCTGGTGTTTGGAAACTTCTCTCTTTTTAAGACTCCCTTCCTGGGACAGAGCTCCGTCCCTCCCACTTTTGTCTCTTTTTTTTGTCTTTTATATTTTTCCCTACCTACTTTCGAAGACAATGGGCTGCTTTTCTGGGTGCCTGATGTCCTCTGCCGGCATTCAGAAGTTGTTTTGTGGAATTTACTCAGCGTTTAAATGTTCTTTTGATGGATTTGTGCGGGAGAAAGTGGTCTCCCCGCCCTATTCCTCCGCCATCTTAGGTCCTCCTCCCATATCCAGTTCTAACTGCTACTTCTTGACCTGCATACAGGTTTCTCAGGAGGCAGGCAAGGTGGTCTGGTATTTCCATCTCTTGAAAGATTTTCCTCAGTTTATTGTGATCCACACAGTCAAAGGCTTTGGTGTAGTCAATAAAGCAGAAGTAGATGTTTTTCTGGAACTCTCTTGCTTGTTCTATTTTATTTTTTTCAGTTGGATTTTCATTTATTTGCAACATAGGAACTTACAAAAGTGAAAAGTTTTAATGTATTTATTACTTGTAATATTGTTAAAAACCACCAAATTCCTAGGAATATATTTTATAAAATGTATATAAATCTCTACACTAAAAACTACAGAAAATTATTAAGAAAAACTGAAGAAGATCTAAGTAACAATTAGACAGATTAGATCCATTAGCATATTGCAAATCTATCAGTTCTCCCCATTTTGATCAAATTTAAATTCAAAATCTCATTAGATTTTACAGTGCCAATTGACGGACTAGCACTGTCAATTGTTCCATTTTAAAGTTTGGTGGGAGGGGGGTGTTATTTTTGTTTATCTCACTTGCTTAGGTGTACCTTTCATAATCTTTCATAATCAAGCAGATTCCAATACTTGTTATTTTTTACAATAAGAACCATAAAATCATTTATTGCACACTCAAATTTCAACAACAGTGAGATAAGTGGTAATCCAGTACTTTACTGAATGCCTTCAGAAGGAACTTTAATCAAGCTTCTGATTCCTTTTTCTGAGAATTTTCAATATTAGGCATTAATCCTTCAGCTGAGAAATCATTTAACCTTTTTTTTTTTCCTCTATTGATCACTGGTATAATCTTATGACTCTGCTATGTTGAATCACGAATGGTGGGCATAAAGAAAATATATCCGCATTCCAATCATCATTATGCTTCAGTTTTCTTACCTTTCCTGTCCTCCTTGCAACTTGAAATTATAAGTTTGCTTCAAAAAAATTTTCTACAGTAGACACTTTGCTTTTCAATGCTGCTGCCAAAGCAGAATTTCTGGCCACAATTCCCCTGGTTAACTGAAAAGTCTTCCAACTTTACTGCATTATTTCTCAACCTTTTCACTCAAGTCTCTCCATACCTAATGATGCCTGCAGAACCACCTCGATTCTGTGCATCATGAAATAACCAGCTCTGGTTATAATACCTTGCACATAAGTTGGGCTCAATTAATATTTCTCTAAAAAAAAGTGATTTGATCAGATCAGATCAGTCACTCAGTCGTGTCCGAATTTTTGCGACCCCATGAATCGCAGCACACCAGGCCTCCCTGTCCATCACCAACTCCCAGAGTTCACTCAGACTCACGTCCATCAACTCAGTGATGCCATCCAGCCATCTCATCCTCTGTCGTCCCCTTCTCCTCTTGCCTCCAATCCCTCCCAGCATCAGAGTCTTTTCCAATGAATCAACTCTTCGCATGAGGTGGCCAAAGTACTGGAGTTTCAGCTTTAGCATCATTCCTTCCAAAGAAATCCCAGGGCTGATCTCCTTCAGAATGGACCGGTAGGATCTCCCTGCAGTCCAAGGGATTCTCAAGAAGTCTTCTCCAACACCACAGTTCAAAAGCATCAATTCTTCAGTGCTCAGCCTTCTTCACAGTCCAACTCTCATATCCATACACGACTACAGGAAAAACCATAGCCTTGACTAGACGAACCTTTGTTGGCAAAGTAATGTCTCTGCTTTTGAATATGTTATCTAGGTTGATCATAACTTTCCTTCCAAGGAGTAAGCATCTTTTAATTTCATGGCTGCAGTCACCATCTGTAGTGATTTTGGAGCCCAGAAAAATAAAGTCTGACACTTTCCACTGTTTCCCCATCTATTCCCCATGAAGTGGTGGGACCGGATGCCATGATCTTCCTTTTCTGAATGTTGAGCTTTAAGCCAACTTTTTCACTCTCCACTTTCACTTTCATCAAGAGGCTTTTGAGTTCCTCTTCACTTTCTGCCATAAGGGTGGTGTCATCTGCATATCTGAGGCTATTGATATTTCTCCTGGCAATCTTGATTCCAGTTTGTGTTTCTTCCAGTCCAGTGTTTCTCATGATGTACTCTACATATAAGTTAAATAAACATATAAGTTAAATATACAGCTTTGACGAACTCCTTTTCCTATTTGGAAACAGTCTGTTGTTTCATGTCCAGTTCTAACTGTTGCTTCCTGACCTGCATACAAATTAAATCAAATTTCTGTTCAAATGTTTGTGTGTCACTTAAAAACTAATAGATACTTGGATTGATTATCACCATTTTGTCATTTCACTGAGCTGAATGTCTCAAGTGTTCTTTAAATTAGTGAAACTATGGAAGTGTTAGTTGTCTAGATGTGTCCAACTCTTTGAAACCCCATGGACTGTAGCCCGCCAGGCTCCTCTATCCATGGAATACTTCAGGAGGGAATATTGGGTTGGATACTCATTGCCTTCTGCAGGGGATCTTCCCAACCCAAGGACTGACCCCAGGTCTGTGCTGCACGCAGATTCTTTACTGTCTGAGCTACTAAGGAAGCCCTCTTTAACTAAGAGAGTCACAACGTTTCAGATTTTGAAGGTATGTTAAGACTTTGTGAAGACTCTTTACTGGTTATGTAAGCTATCTCATACATGCTTACTAAATCATATTCTTCCAAAACTTCATGGACTTCTTTTCCCCCTTTACATTTGCTACTGTCCTTTTGAATCTTTCTTTGCAATTGGCATGAGATATCGCAAGGTGAAAATACCTCCCTGAAATATCTCTTTAATGCTTCAATCCTTACTCTCTTTCCCACTAAACTGTTTTATTCCCACATCCCAACTATCAGTTTGAAATTATCTTAATTCTTTTTTATTTTTTTATTCTTCACCTACTAGAATGTAAACACTGTGAGAGTAGGAAATTTTTCTTTAATTTTTCTACTTTGTCTTCAGTGTCTAAGATGAGACCCTTTCAAAACTACTCAAAACTATTTATCAACTAAGTGATTGGAAACAATTTCAACATCAGTGTATACAAACAAATACATTTGCATTTCCATCAAAAGCAGATGATATGATAGAATGTTTGACTTTTACATGCATTCTTTAGTCTCATGTACTTGACACCTATCTCTGCTTCTTATTTCTCATATATGCTGGAAAATTCCCCTTGCTTTCCATTATTCCTTTAAGTACTCAGGCCACTTCTTGTTTATTTTGGAATTTGCATTAACTTCCTGAATAAAATGTCATTCCTCTTCTTTCACCTCCAGCTCCATCCCAGACACAGAGACGTTTGCAAAGCACAGTCCTAAATTATTGAGATTTGTGCTTATATATGTGAGTGCCTAAGTATATGAAAAACAAGAAACAGGTGGGAAAGACATTATTTCTGATGCAGGTATAAATAGAAACGCTTATATCAAGAAGGACTTCAAAGTTCAGCTTCACAATTGCTCAGTTTTCAACAGAGGCCATAACACCTCAAAACAAAAATTATGCACAAGCAAATACACAGAGATTTGTTAGAAACAATGAACCATTTTTATTGATAACAAGGGACTTCCCCAACAGTAGGGTATTAGGATCATACTACAGAGAGTCAGAGATTAAGGGAGTAAAGGTTAACATTTGGAAAAAAGACAGATGATACCACCATGGAGCTTCAGGCCTCAAAGATGCCAATCTTAAAAACGAGTAGTCGAAGGTCAAAGCTCTGTCTTGCATGGAATTTCCTGCATATAGAAATCATGACTTTTCAATCCTTGAATCAGCATTATCTTAGATGTGTTGTTTCAGACATAAATGGTGTTTTGGGTGGTGACGTTCTAGCAGCAAGAAGAATAACATCTCCTGTAGCAGACTGGCCCATAACTGTCGTAACCAGAGCCGTATCCACAGCCACAGCAGGAGCCGTATCCACAGCCATATCTGGTTCCATAACCACAGCCATAACGGGAGCTGTATCCACAGCCATAATAGGGGCTCAATCCACAGCCATATCCTGAACCATAACCACAGTCAGTCCCATATCCACAGCCATATCTGGTTCCATAACCACAGCCATAATAGGGGCTCAATCCACAGCTATAGCTGTTTCCACAGCCATAGCCACAGGAGTTGCCGCAGTAGTTACAACACATGTTGTTGAGGGAAGAGGATTCAGGTGGACTGCAAGGCGATGTTTCTGAAGTGTGTGTGTCTTCTCCTTCCCATGGACCTTTATATACTATCAGTAAGTGGCAGAGCATACCACTCATTCCCTGACACAGACAACAAATATGGAAGCGACCACCACGTGCCGGTCACTTTTGACAATCGATAATTTGCCTAAAGTAGCTAGTTATTTTGGAGATATTTAAAAAGCATCATTTTAATTTGCTCTGCCAGAGAATTTTTTCAGTAGAATCATGTGCCTCTAAACAGATACCCATTTCCAAAATTTCCTATCATTTAATATATATCTTATATTAGAAATGCGAGGAGTAATGTAGAAAAATTTTGCCCCCTTTTCTCTCTTCTTTCTTAAATCATTTGCCACTGGCCATAAGAAATGAATATTCCTACCTCCTTTCTTGCATCATTGCAAATTCATTTATAGATGCCAAAGATGCTGATGAAACTGCAAGGCACAAGAAGCCCCCAACAAGAAAAAGATCTCCAAACTGTCAATAGTAGTAAGAAAGAAATCTTAGTGTATAGCTACATATTTATAAATGTTTCTGTATCTGTAGATGCCTAAATCCAAACATATCCTGTCCTCTCATCTAAAGGAACACCGGACCTTTTCATCATCAAAGATGTGGTCAAAATTTTTTTGTTTGTGGACTTTTTTTTTTGCGTATCTTGCTTTTATAGAATTTACTTTCATTCACCATTTTCAGAATCAGGCAGGCTCCAAATTTTGAAGTTTTCTTTTTTACTCAGCTATAGTTGATCTACAGTATGTGTTAATTTTGGGTGCAGAGCATAATCATTCAATGTTTTTGAAGATTATATTCCATTAAATATTATTACAACATAATAAAGAATTCACCATGCTATGTAGTATATCTTTATTGCTCATCTGCTTTATAAACAGTAGTTTGCATCTGCTAATCCAGTGGCACTAATTGGTCCCTCCCCTTCTCTCTCTCCTTTGGTAACCAAAAGATTGTTTTCTATATCTTTGGGTCTCTTCTGTCTTGCATGTGCTTTCATTTTTCAATTTTTAGTGTTTTCACATAAGTGAAGTAATACAGTATTTGTCTTCCTCTGTCTGACTTATTCCTCTGCCCGAACTTCTTTCACTAAGCATAATATTCTCTAGATCCATTCATTTTGCCGCAAATGGTAGTATCTCATTTTTATGTCTGAGTAATGGTGATTGCAGCCATGAAATTAAAAGACACTTACTCCTTGGAAGGAAAGTTTTGACCAACCTAGATTGTATATTGAAAAGCAGAGATATTACTTTGCCAGTAAAGGTCCGTCTAGTCAAGGCTATGGTTTTTCCAGTGGTCATGTATGGATGTGAGAGTTGGACTGTGAAGAAAGCTGAGTGCCGAAGAATTGATGCTTTTCAACTGTGGTGTTGGAGAAGACTCTTGAGAGTCCCTTGGACTGCAAGGAGATCCAACCAGTCCATCCTAAAGGAGATCAGTCCTGGGTGTTCATTGGAAGGACTGATACTGAAGCTGAAACTCCAATACTTTGGCCACCTCATGCAAAGAGTTGACTCATTGGAAAAGACTCTGATGCTGGAAGGACTGGGGGCAGGAGGAAAAGGGGACAACAGAGGATGAGATGGCTGGATGGCATCACTGCCTCGATGGACATGAGTTTGGGCAAACTCCGGGAGTTGGTGATGGACAGGGAGGCCTGGCGTGTGATTCATGGGGTCGCAAAGAGTCAGACATGACTGAGGGACTGAACTGTACTGAAATTAACTGAATATTCCATTGTGTGTATATGTACACCATATCTTTTTAATTGATTCATATTTCTAGGGACCTTTGAGTTGCTTCCCTATGTGAGATATTATAACAGTATTGCTATGAACATTGGAGCGTATGTATCTTTTCAAATTAGTGTTTTCACTTTTTCTGAATATGTACCCAGGAGTAGAATTGCTGGCTTATATGGTTGTCCTATTTTTAGGTTTCTATGGAACCTCCATACTGATTTCCATAGTGGTTGCACCAATAATTTACATTCCACTTGAACCAAGAGTGTTCAAGTGGTTCCTTTCCCCATATCCTCTAAAACTTTTGATATTTATAAAATATATAAATATTTTGGTGATAGCTACTCTGACGTACGTTGATATGGCATTACTGTTTTGATTTGCATTTTTCTGATTATTGGTAATATTGAGCATCTTTTCTTGTCCTGTTAGCCACCTGTATGTCTTCTTTGGAAAATAGCTATTCAGGTCTTTTGCCCATTTTTTGATTGGGTCTTTCAACTTTTCTATTTTAAGCTGTTTACATAATTTTAATATTAACACCTTGTCAGTCACATCATTTGCAAATATTTTCTCCCATTCTGCAGAGAATGAGTACCTTTTTACCTTATCAACTGCTTCTTTTGCTATGCAAAAACTTCTAAGTGTAATTATGTCCCATGTCTTTACTTTTGCTTTCATTGCTTTTGCCTTAGGAGACAGATTTAAAAAAAAATAGTGATACAATTTAATTCAAAGAAGGTTCTGCCCATGTTTTCTTCTAAGAGTTTTTAATTTTTAGGTCTTACATTTATGTCTTTAACCCATTTTGAGTTTACTTCTTTGTATGGTGTGAGGGAATGTTCTAATCTCATTGATTTACATGTGGCTGTTCAGTTTTCCCAGCACCACTTGTTCAAGAGATTGTCTTTTCACCACTGTGTATACTAGCTTCTTCTGTCATAAATTAACTGATCATTGGTGTGGAGGTTTGTCTCTGGACTCTCTTCTGCTCCATTAATCTATGTGTCTTTTTATTCCAGTACTGTGCTATTTTGATTACTGTAGTTTTACAAGATAGTCACTTTGGGAAAGTGATATCCCCAGTGTTATCATTTTTTTTTTCTGAAGAGTGCTTTGCCAATTAGTGGCCTTTTGTTGTTCTAGTTTTAAGATTATTTTTCTATGAATTTTAGAACTATCTAAGGATTGTTCTAGTTCCGTGAATTTTAGGGTCTAGTTCTTTTGGTTCTTTGGTTCTTTGGTTCTTTTGGTCTAGTTCTGTGAAAAATATCATGGGTACTTTGATGGAAATGTCATTAAATCTGTAGATTTCTTGGGGTATTAGGGCCATTTTAATAATATTAACTTTTCCAATACAAGGAAATGGGATATCTATCCTTTTTTGCCCATCATTTTCAATTTTCCTTATCAAAGTTTTATGGTTTTCAGAATATAGTTCTTTTGCTTCCTTAAGTTGATTTCTAGGTATCATTTGTAGTACCAATTAAATAGGATTTTTTTTTTTACTTTCTCTTCCTAATATTTCATAATTAGTGTATAGAGACACAAAAGATTTCTCTATACTCATCTTGTAACATACAATCTACTGAATGAACTTATTAGCTGTAAGAGGTTTTTGGTGGAGACTTTCGAGTTCTCTGTACAAAGTACATCATCTGCAAGTAGTGACAGTGTTACCTCTTCTTTCCAGTATATTTTATTTCTTCTTGTTGCTGCAGCTAGAATGTCTGCTTCTACTTTAAATAGAAGTGGTGAGAGTGAGAATCCTTGTCTTATTCCTGAATTTAGTAGGAAAGATTTCACCTTTTCATCGATGAGTATTGTGTTGGCTGTGAATTTGTCATAAACAGTATTTATTATATTCAGATATTTTCCCCCTAAAACCACTTTGCTAAGAGTTTTTAACATGAATGGATGCTGACTTTTAAAAACTATTTATTGAAGTGACCATGTATTTTTTGTCTTTCTTTTTGTTAACATAGGTGTATCACATTGATTGATTTGCATATGTTAAACTGTCTTTGTGACCCTGGATTAAATCCAACTTGATCACGGTGAATGACACTTCTTTGTATTTTTTAATTTGGTTTGCTAATATTTTGTTGAGTTTTTCTGTTGTTGTTGTTGTGTCTTTATCTAGTTTTGGTAACAAGGTAATGGTGGTCTAGTAGTGGAATAAATTAGGGAATGTTCCCTCATCTTCAATTAGTTGGAATAGCTTGAGAAGGATAAATATGTTATTTTATATATGTTTGGTAGAATTCCCCTTTGTTGGAAATTTTTTGAATTGCTGCTTTAATTTCACTTGTAGTGATCAGTCTGTTCAAATTATCTGTTTCTTCTTAACTCAGTCATGGTATGCTCTGTGTTTCTAGAAATTTGTGTTTCTTCCAGGTTATCCAATTTGTTAGTTTATAACTGTTCACAAAATTCTCTTATGATTTTTTGTATATCTGTAGTACTGCACTTTTTTCCTCTTTCATTTCTTATCAAACTTCAAGTAACTTTTTATGGTGAACACTATGAAATCCAAATTGAATGGAGTATAAAATCTGGAAGGCGATTCTCCATTCTGGACACTCACATTTTAACAACAAGAAATTAGTCATAATCCAGTATTTTATAGACTGGAATAACTTCAACAGGAATTTTCACCAAGCTGATGATTTATTTTCTGAGAACATTAATTATTAGACAATTTTATTTCAGTTAAGAAATCACTCTACCTATTTTTTTCTGATATTGGTCACTGCTGTAATCTAATGACTATACTATGTTTAATCCCTAAGAATAGGCATAAAGGAAATATATTTCCATTCCAATTTTTATTACTCTATAGTTTCTTTCCTTTTCTGTCTTCTTTGACATTCAAAACTATCAATTCTACTTCATAAATTCTCTAGTATAGATACTTTACTTTGCAATACTGCTGCCAGTACACACTTTATCATCACAATCCCCCAGGATTATCGAAAAGTCTTCTATTTATTGTGTTACTTCTAATACATTTCCATTCAAACCTCTGGATATTGATCCATAACAACAACAAAAATATATATTCTTTGTATCACTGAATATCCTGCTCTGAGAAGAGTACCTGGCACATAGTATGCACTCAATCAATATTTCTCCAATAAAAAGGGATAGATTAAGTCAAACATTGCTGTGTCAGTATAAGGTATTTGGATAAATTGTCATCATTTTCTAATTTTTCCAAAGCTGAGTGTCTCAAATGTTCTTTACTGGAGTCACAACGTTTCAGGATTTTAAGTATGTTAAAAGTTAAAATGTAAATACTCTTCCTGGATATATAAATTATCTCATATGTGTCTAATAAATCATATTCTTCCAAAACGTAGAACATTTCTCTTCCTTTTTTACTCTTGCTGCTGTCCCTTTAAATCTTCTTTTGCAATTGATATCAGCTCATTTTTCACAAGTTCAAAATGCCTCCCTCAACTGTCTCTGTAATACTTCAATCCTTACTTTTTTTCTATTAAGCAGTTTTATTCCCCTACCCCAACTGTCAGTCTGAAATCATCTTAATATTTTTACTGATTTTTTTAGCTTAAAGTGCTAGATTGTAAAACCTGTGAGAGCAGTAAAGTTGTCTATAATTTTCCTACTTTGTCTTCACTAAGATAAGACCCTCACAAAGCTACACAAAACTATTTGTCAATTAAATGACTGAAACCAATCTCCTAAAGGTCAATATATGCAAAATATTCATACTGTCACTATCAGTTCAGTCCAGTCGCTCAGTCATGTCTGACTCTTTGCGACTCCATGGACTGCAGGACACCGGGTTTCCCTGTCCAACACCAACTCCCAGAGGTTGCTCAAACTCATGTCCGTTGAGTCGGTGATGCCATCCAATCTTCTCAGCCTCTGCCTCTGTTGTCCCCTTCTCCTCCTGCCTTCAATCTTTCCCAGCATCAGGCTCTTTTCAAATGTGTCAGTACTTTTCATCAGGTGGCCAAAGTACTGGAATTTCAGCTTCAGCATCAGTCCTTCCAGTGAATATTCAGGATTGATCTCCTTCAGGATGGACTGGTCTGATCTCCTTGCAGTCCAAGGGACTCTCAAGAGTCTTCTCCAACACCACAGTTCAAAAGCATCAATTCTTTGGCATTCAGATTTCTTTATAGCCCAACTCTCACATCCATACATGACTACTGGAAAAACTATAGCTTCAACTAGACAGACCTTTGTTGGCAAAGTAATGCTGTTCAGGTTGGTCATAGCTTTTCTTCCAAGGAGCAAACGTCTTTTAATTTCATGCCTGCAGTCACCATCTGCAGTAATTTTGGTGCCCCCAAAATAAAGTCTCTAGCTGTTTCCATTGTTTCTCCATCTATTTGCCATGAAGTGATGGGACCAGATGCCATGATCTTCATTTTCTGAATGTTGAGTTTTAAGCCAACTTTTTTACTCTCCTCTTTCACTTTCACTAGGAGGCTCTTCAGTTCTTCACTTTCTTCTATAAGGGTGGTGTCATCTGCATATCTGAGTTTATTGATATTTCTCCCGGCAATCTTGATTCCAGCTTGTGCTTCATCCAGCCCAGCATTTTGCATGAAGAACAATATTAAGATTCCCTTTAAAACTTGGAATAAAGCTACCAAATGACCCAACAATCAACAATTCCAGTACTGGACTAATACCCTGAGAAAATAACAGTTCAAAAATGCACGTGCAGAAGCTTTTAAGTTTAATTAGGTCCCATTTGTTTATTTTTGCTTTTATTTCCAATATTCTGGGAGGTGGGTCATAGAGAATCCTGCTGTGATGTATGTCAGAGAGTGTTTTGCCTATGTTCTCCTCTAGGAGTTTTATAGTTTCTGGTCTTATGTTTAGATCTTTAATCCATTTTGAGTTTATTTTTGTGTATGGTGTTAGAAAGTGTTCTAGTTTCATTCTTTTACAAGTGGTTGACTAGTTTTCCCAGCACCACTTGTTAAAGAGATTGTCTTTTTCCATTGTATATTCTTGCCTCCTTTGTCAAAGATAAGGTGTCCATATGTGCATGGATTTATCTCTGGGCTTTCTATTTTGTTCCATTGATCAATATTTCTGTCTTTGTGCCAGTACCATACTGTCTTGATAACTGTGGCTTTGTAGTAGAGCCTGAAGTCAGGTATGTTGATTCCTCCAGTTCCATTCTTCTTTCTCAAGATTGCTTTGGCTATTCGAGGTTTTTTGTATTTCCATACAAATTGTGAAATTATTTGTTCTAGCTCTGTGAAGAATACCGTTGGTAGCTTGACAGGGATTGCACTGAATCTATAAATTGCTTTGGGTAGTATACTCATTTTCACTATATTGATTCTTCCAATCCATGAACATGGTATATTTCTCCATCTATTAGTGTCCTCTTTGATTTCTTTCACAGTGTTTTATAGTTTTCTATATATAGGTCTTTAGTTTCTTTAGGTAGATATATTCCTAAGTATTTTATTCTTTCTGTTGCAAAGGAAACTATTAGCAAGGTGAAAAGGCAGCCTTCAGAATGGGAGAAAATAATAGCAAATGAAGCAATGGACAAACAACTAATCTCAAAAATATACAAGCAACTCCTACAGTTCAACTCCAGAAAAATAAATGACCCAATCAAAAAATGGGCCAAAGAACTAAATAGACATTTCTCCAAAGAAGACATACAGATGGCTAACAAACATATGAAAAGATGCTCAACATCACTCATTATCAGAGAAATGCAAATCAAAACCACTATGAGGTACCATTTCACGCCAGTCAGAATGGCTGCGATCCAAAAGTCTACAAGCAATAAATGCTGGAGAGGGTGTGGAGAAAAGGGAACCCTCTTACACTGTTGGTGGGAATGCAAACTAGTACAGCCACTATGGAGAACAGTGTGGAGATTCCTTAAAAAACTGGAAATAGAACTGCCTTATGATCCAGCAATCCCACTGCTGGGCATACACACTGAGGAAACCAGAAGGGAAAGAGACACGTGTACCCCACTGTTCATCGCAGCACTGTTTATAATAGCCAGGACATGGAAGCAACCTAGATGCCCATCAGCAGATGAATGGATAAGAAAGCAGTGGTAAATATACACAATGGAGTATTACTCAGCCATTAAAAAGAATACATTTGAATCAGTTCTAATGAGGCGGATGAAACTGGAGCCTATTATACAGAGTGAAGTAAGCCAGAAGGAAAAACATAAATACAGTATACTAACACATATATATGGGATTTAGAAAGATGGTAACAATAACCCTGTGTACAAAAGAGACACCGATGTATAGATCAGTCTTATGGACTCTGTGGGAGAGGGAGAGGGTGGGGAGATTTGGGAGAATAGCATTGAAACATGTATAATATCATGTATGAAACGAGTCGCCAGTCCAGGTTCGATGCACGGTACTGGATGCTTGGGGCTGGTGCACTGGGACGACCCAGAGGGAGGGTAGGGGAGGTAGGAGGGAGGAGGGTTCAGGATGGGGAATGCGGGTATACCTGTGGCGGATTCATTTCGATATTTGGCAAAACTAATACAATATTGTAAAGTTTAAAAAATAAAATAAAATTTTTAAAAAAATTAAAAAAAAATGCACGTGTACTCCAGTGTTTATTGAAGCACTATTTATAATAGACAGGACATGGAAGCAACCTAAATGTCCATTCACAGATGAATGGATAAAGAAGTTATGGTGCATATGTGCAATAGAATATTACTCATCCATAAAAGAAATGGACTTGAGTAATTTGTAGTGAGGTGGATGAACCTGTTTGTTACACAGAGTAAAGTAAGTCCAAAAGAAAAAATCAGATGTTATATACTAATTTATATATATGTATAGAATCTAGAAGATGGTACTGATGAGTCTATTTTTCAGAGAAGGAATGGTGACACAGACATAGACAGTGGACTTGTGGACAGTGGGGGAAGGAGAGGATGGACTAATTGAGAAAGTAGCATTGACTTACATGCATTATCATGTGTAAAATAGATAGCTAATGGGAGGCTGCTATTAACATAGGGAGCCCAGCTGGAGCTCTGTGATTACCTAGACGGATGGGATGGGGTGGGTGAGAGGGAGGCTGTAGAGGGAGGGGATATGCATATAGTTATGACTAATTTGCATTGTTGTATGGCAGAAATCAACACAGAATTGCAAAGCAATTATCCTTCAATTAAAAATAAAATTTAAAAATACATTTGCAATTCCATCAAAAGAAAATGATATCATAGAATATTTTTATTCTAGCTTAGCCATTTCTTAGTTCTTTATTCTCAAGTGCCTAAACCCAACTCTGCTTCCAATTTCTCATTACTTCTGGGAAGCATCTCTTCTACTCCATTACTCCTGCAGGAAATCAGATTGTCTCTCCTGCACCTGGACTTTGTCATGACCACCTGAATATGTGTCATTCCTCCTGCACTTGCTCCTGCAGCTCCATTCTTCACACAGTGAGATTTGCACGGTTCAGCATGGTTCTGAAATACTGCGAGATTTGTGCTCGGGTATGTGAGTGCCTGAGCATGTGAGATACAAGAAATACTTGGAGAAGGTATTATTTTTGGTGAAAATACAAGAAGAAATGCTTGTAGTATATCAAAGAACTAAAGGTTCAAGCACCCTGTTAGCCCAGTCTTTGAAAGAGGCCATAGCACCTCAAGAAAGACTAATTCACAAGATTTGTTAGAAACAATGAGCCATTTTATTGAGAATAAGGGGTTTTTCATGCTATAGAATGTTAGGATCATTAACACAATCATAACAGAGACTCAGAGATTAAGGGAGTAAAGGCTAACATTTGGAAGAGTCAGATGATATCACCATAGAACCTCAGATTTCAAGGACATCGCTCTAAAAATGGAGGTCAAAGCCTCTGTCACACATACAATTTCTTGCAAGTACAAATCATGGGTTACAGATCCTCAAAGCAGTATAATCTTTAGATTCCTCATTTCAGAAGCAGAGTAGGCTAAGGGTGATGTTCTAGCAGCAAGAATAACATCTCCTGTAGCAAACTGGCCAGTAGCTGCCATAGCCAGAGCCATATCCACAGCCATATCTGGTTCCATAACCACAGCCATATCCTGTCCCATATCCACAGCCGTATCCACAGCCATATCCACAGCCATATCTACTTCCATATCCACAGCCATAATAGGGGCTGAACCCACAGCTGTAGCTCTTTCCACAGCCATAGCCACAGGAGTTGCCGTAGTAGTTACAACACATGTTGTCAAGGCAAGAGGGTTCAGGTAGACTGCAAGAGGCTGTTTCTGAAGTGTGTGTGTCTTCTCCCCATGGACCTTTATATACTGTCAGTAATTGGCAGAGCATACCATTCATTCCCTGACATAGACAACAAATATGGAAGCAACATTATGAGCCAGTCACGTCACCACTGACAATCACTAAAGTTTGCTTAAAATAGCTCATTATTTGAGAGACTCCTGTTTCATTTTAAGAGCTTCACTTTAATTTGTTCTGCTGACAAACTGTCTTAGTAGAATCGTGTGGCCCAAAGCTGATCATTTTCAAAATCTCCTCTCATTTAACAGATACCTTATAAAACAAGCTTGTTGGGGAATGTCAGATGATTTTGCCTCCTTTTCTCTCTCAGTTTTCCAAAATACCTGCTTCTGACCACAGGAAAAGGAATATTCCTGTCTCCTTTCCTGAATCACTACCCTTTCTGCATTCCTTACCCCTGCCTTGTCCGACTCCTGAAATCCTAAGTATCTGATCAGTATCTGATAGTTCAAAATGAAGTCCTTTCCCTGGAAGAGTGAAGACTTACAGGTGTGGAGACAGTATGCTGCATGTGTTCCTTCTTGTAATTTCTTCTTCCATGTACCAGGCAATGGAAGGTCCTGTTCAAGTGGAGCAGCCCTCTTTTTCTCTCTTTTTTGTAGCTACCTGAGTATCACCACTGATGAGACTTTAACAGTTTAACCAACTTTATTCGCCTGAAGAATCAGAAGTCCTTAGTTAGACCAGAAACTCATTTTTTCACATAAAGCCTTATCAGAGTTTTGTGTTATGAGATGTTAGTCCATTCCCCTCACTCAATCATTCTTACCTTCTTCTATCACTACTGTTCCTTACACATTTAGTTCAAAGGCTAAAGGTAAGTAGGGTCACTTTGATACTATAGCAAAAGCCCATCTTCAGCTCCTAATACATTCATGACATCAAGTACCACAAAACTCAGTTTTATCCTTATTCATATGTACATTAATCAAAAGTTCTCAACCTTCTACAAAAATGTTCATTGTGACTTTGAAATATAATGTCTCCTTTCTTCTAAATAATCCTAACACACTTACCTTTTTGACATGTAAAAGAGGGGAATGAGTATCATTTCTTCTGCTGTTAATATTTTACTTGCCACCAAATTTCTTGGCTTAAAAAAAATCTATTTGTACATCAAAATTCAGATCTGTAATCAGATCCTGTGAGATGCCTTTCCTCTATGTTATTGTCTGAACTGGATCATCCTCCTCTTGGTCCTGGGGCTTCCCTAGTGGTTCAGGAAAGAATCTGCCTGCAATGCAAGAGATGTAGGTTCGATCCCTGGGACTGGAAGATCCCCTGGAGGAGGAAATGGCAACCCCCTCCAGTGTTCTTGCTTGGGAAATCCCAATGACAGAGGGGCCTAGCAGGCTATACATTCCATGGGGTTGCAAAGAGTCTGACATGACCTAGCAACTAAGCCACCATCAACAGCACCTCCTGGCTCTAATGTGCAGACACATGTCAAAGCACTTGTCAAAGTTTATTAAAACTATGTCTTGCCTCACTACTTGAAATGTAACTTCATACCAAACATTCAACCTTTCATGACCAAACATTCAGTCGTGTTGCTTTGTTTGTTGGGGTAGGGGGGCATTTTTTCTTTTTTTTTGCTTATCTTGGTTTCTATGTTTTATTTCAATCAACTTTTTCAGAATCTGGCAGACTCCAAAATTTAGATTATTTTTCACTGTAACAACCATGAAATCTGAATTGGAAGGGAGTATAAAGTCAAGATCATTCTTTCCACTGGATATACTTGAATTTCGACAACAAAGAAATAAGTGGTGATTGAGTACTTTATTGAATGCCTTTAACAGGGATTTTCACAAGGCTGCCAACTTCAATTTTTGAGAAGTTTCATTATCAGACATTTTTCCTTCTGTTGAGAAATCATTCTACCAATTTTTCTGATATTGGTCACTGGTCTAATCTGAACACTCTGCTGTTTCATCCCTAACCATAAACATAAAGAACATATAATCCCATTGCATTTTTCTTATCCTTCAGTTTCTTACCTTTTCTGTCTGCCTTGAAATTCAAAACTATAAATTCTACTTGACAAATTCTCTGGTACAGACAACGTTACTTTACAGTGCCATAGCCAACACATTCTCTGGTCACAGTATCCCTGGATTACTGAAAAACTCTTTTATCTTTATTGCATTATTTCTAATACCTTTCCATTCAGATCTCTGGATACTGGTTTAAAACAGTAAAGACAACCCCTATTCTGTGCATCCTTGAATAACCAACTCTGAGTACAGTCCCTGATAATTTGGACTCAATATTCTTCCATAAAAATGGATGAATCAAATCAGACATATATTCAAACATTGGAGAGCCACATATACTGTAAAGACATTTGATTATATGATTAAATTGTCTAAATGCATATTTCTTCTTTCTAAAATGAGGTCTACCTATTTTTACATAATTGTTTCCCTTATGTTTCATACTTATTTAGTGTTCTGTTTGGGAATTTTACTCAATAATGCTATTCCCTTCATCTCACTTTCCTTTTTATTTTTTCCCTCTTGGCTATATATATTTATTTTTGTGATTATCATTTAATACATGATTTTTAAGTATGCACTTTTTAGAATCCAAACATAAATTTTAATTTTAAATAATTTTTTTTTTTTGCAGTGATAAGGTGGACCTAGAAATTCTTATACAGGGTGAGGTAAGTCAGACAGTGAAAGACAAATATATGATATGCTTTCTTTAGATTTCTAAGAAGTCTAAAAATAATAGTACAAATGAACCTATTTATAAAACAGAAATAGAGTCACAGAAGTAAAAAATAAGCATGGTTACCAAGGGGTGGGGAGGGGAAGTGGGGATAAACTGGGAGGTTGAAAATGACATATTTACACTACTATATATAAAATAGATAACTAATAAAAATCTACTGTATAGCACAGGGAACTCTACCCAATATTCTGTAATGACCTATATAAGAATAGAATCTAAAAAAGGAGTGGATATAGGTATATATATAACTGATACACTTTGCTGTAGTGCAGAAACTAGCACAACATTGTAAATCAACTATACTCCATAAAAATTAAATTTCTGAAATCTCATTTTTCTTATTCCATAGTTTTAAATTCTTGTCTAATAATTGCTTTAAAATATTCATATTTATTTTTACTGTAATCCTGATTTAGTCTGAATTTAATGTAACAGCTTTGTAACGTAAAAGAAGTCATTCTATGGTATCCACATATGTATACCTTAATTAAAAAAGCTTTTATGATGAGGAAGCAAAACCCCTCTGAATATAAATTACCTTCCTATTGACCTTTTTGCACTCTGACTAAGCGATTTTGTATAGTAATTTATTACCCAAAATACAGTGTCAACATTATGTCAACTTACTGGACATGGAATCATGCATATTTTCAAGTTCAGAAACTAAAGAATAACTTTATGTTCTATTTTTAAAGCATATGTCTTGGGAACATGTTTATGCAAAAATTTGATATCAATATTTTTGAAACTCCACAGAAGTAAAAGATTATTCCATAGTAGAAACATATTTTATTTCTAGGACTATGTCTATTTTGATAATTTGAATTAAGTATCATCTTGCAGTAAGGCATTTGAGTCAAGATCAAAGGCTTATTATACAGTAGGTTTTAAATATCCAAGTGAAATATGTTCTAAAGATTCCCATAATTAGGACTATATGTGGACTTTTCTGGTGGCTCAGATGGTAAAGAATCTGCATGCAATGCAGAAGATATAAAAGACCTGGGTTTGATCACAGGGTTGGAAAGATCCCCTGGAGAATGGAATGGCTATGCACTCCAGAATTCTTGCCTGGAGAATTCCATGGACAGAGGAGCCTGGCAGGCTCTAGTCACAAAGAGTCAAACACGACTGAATAGCTTTCACTTCACTTCACTTCACAGATTTCCTCCTCAGGGTATATATTTTTCTACCTTCCAATCCCTAGGACTAGGAGATACCACAGACATACAAAAAATCATAAGAGAATACTGTGAACAGTTATATACTAACAAATTGGATAACCTGGAAGAAACACAAATTTCTAGAAACACAGAGCATACCAAGACTGAGTTAAGAAGAAGCAAATAATTTGAACACGCCGATTACCAGAAGTGAAATCAAAGCAGCAATTCAAAAAATTTCCAGGGGAATTCTACCAAACATATAGAAAATAACTTATATTTATCCTTCTCAAACCATTCCAACTAACTGAAGATGAGGGAACATTCCCTAATTTATCCCAATACTAGACCATCATTACCTTGCTACTAAACTAGAGAAAAACACTTCCAAAAAAAAAAAAAAAAACCCTCCACAAAATGTTAGCAAACCAAATTAAAAATACAAAGAAGCGTCATTCACTGTGATCAAGTTGGATTTAATCCCAGGTCACAAAGACAATTTAACATGTGCAAATCAATCACTGTGATACACCTATGTTAACAAAAAGAAAGACAAAAAATACATGGTCACTTCAATAAATGCATAAAAATAGTTTTAAAAATCAGCATCCATTCAAGTTAAAAACTCTCATCAAAGTGGTTTAGGGGGAAATAGCTGAATATAATAAAGACTGTTTATGACAAATTGACAGCCAACATAATACTCATTGGTGAAAAGGTGAAATCTTTCCTGCTAAATTCAGGAATAAGACAAGGATGCTCATTCTCATCACTTTCATTTAAATAGAATTAAATAGAATACATTTATAAATATGTAGCTATAAACCAAGATTTCTTTTCTTACTACTATTGACAGTTTGGACAAGATTTTTTTCTTGTTGGGGGCTTTTTGTGCCTTGCAGTTTCATCAGCATCTTTGGTTTCTATAAATGAATTTGCAATGATTCAAGAAAGGAAGTAGGAATATTCATTTCTTATGACCAGAGGCAAATGATTTAAGAATAAAGAGAGGAAAAGGGGGCAAAATTTTTCTACATTACTCCTCGCATTTTTAATATAAGATATATATTAAATGATAGGAAATTTGAAAATGGGTATCTGTTTAGAGGCACATGATTCTACTGAAAAAATTCTCTGGCAGAGCAAATTAAAATGATGCTCTTTAAATATCTCCAAAGTAACTAGCTACTTTAGGCAAATTATCGATTGTCAAAAGCGACTGGCACATGATGGTCGCTTCCATATTTGTTATCTATGTCAGGGAATGAATGGTATGCTCTGCCACTTACTGACAGTATACAAAGGTCCATGGGAAGGAGAAGACACACACACTTCAGAAACATCGCCTTGCAGTCCACCTGAATCCTCTTCCCTCGACAATATGTGTTGTTACTACTGTGGTAACTCCTGTGGCTATGGCTGTGGAAACAGCTATAGCTGTGGATTGAGCCCCTATTATGACTGTGGTTATGGAACCAGATATGGCTGTGGATATGGGACTGGCTGTGGATATGGTTCAGGATATGGCTGTGGATTTAGCCCCTATTATGGCTGTGGATACAGCTCCCATTATGGCTGTGGTTATGGAACCAGATATGGCTGTGGATACGGCTCCTGCTGTGGCTGTGGATATGGCTCTGGCTACGACACTTACAGGCCAGTCTGCTACAGGAGATGTTATTCTTCTTGCTGCTAGAACGTCACCACCCAAAACACCATTTACGTCTGAAACCATACATCTAAGGTAATGCTGATTCAAGGATTGAAAAGTCATGATTTCTATATGTAGGAAATTACATGCAAGACAGAGCTTTGACCTTTGTCTACCGTTTTTAAGATTGGCATCTTTGAGGGCTGAAGCTCCATGGTGGTATCATCTTTTTTCCAAATGTTAACCTTTACTCCCTTAATCTCTGACTCTCTGTAGTAATGATCCAAATACCCTACTGTCGGGGAAGTCCCTTGTTATCAACAAAAATGGTTCATTGTTTCTAACAAATCTCTGTGTATTTGTTTGTGCATAATTTTTGTTTTGAGGTGTTATGGCCTCTGTTGAAAACTGAACAAATATGAAGCTGAACTTTGAAGTCCTTCTTGATATAAGCGATTCTGTTTATACCTGCATCAGAAATAATGTCTTTCCCACCTATTTCTTGTTTTTCTCACATTTAGGCACTCAGTTATATAAGCACAAATTTCAGTATTTCAGGACTGTGCTTTGCAAATCTCTCTGTGTCTGGGATGGAGCTGGAGGTGAAAGAGGAGGTGGAATGATATTTTATTCAGGAAGTTAATGCAAATTCCAAAATAAACAAGAGGTGGCCTGAGTACTTAAAGGAATAATGGAAAGCAAGGGGAATTTTCCAGCATATATGAGATATAAGAAGCAGAGAGAGGTGTCAAGCACATGAGACTAAAAAATGCATATGAAATTCAATACATTCTATCATATCATCTGCTTTTGATGGAAATGCAAATGTATTTGTTTGTATACATTGATATTGAAATTGTTTCCAGTCACTTAGTTGGTAAATAGTTTTGAGTAGTTTTGAAAGGGTCTCATCTTAGACACTGAAGACAAAGTAGAAAAATTAAAGAAAAATTTCCTACTCTCACAGTGTTTACATTCTAGTAGGTGAAGAATAAGAAAATAAAAAATAATTAAGATAGTTTCAAACTGATAGTTGGGATGTGGGAATAAAACAATTTAGTGGGAAAGAGAGTAAGGATTGAAGCATTAAAGAGATATTTCAGGGAGGTATTTTCACCTTGTGATATGTCATGCCAATTGCAAAGAAAGATTCAAAAGGACAGTAGCAAATGTAAAGGGGGAAAAGAAGTCCATGAAGTTTTGGAAGAATATGATTTAGTAAGCATGTATGAGATAGCTTATATATCCAGTAAAGAGTCTTCACAAAGTAACTCTTAACATACCTTCAAAATCTGAAATGTTGTGACTCCCTTAGTTAAAGAGGGCTTCCTTGGTGGCTCAGACAGTAAAGAATCTGCCTGCAGCACAGACCTGGGGTCAGTCCTTGGGTTGGGAAGATCCCCTGCAGAAGGCAATGACTATGCAACCCAGTATTCCTGCCTGAAGTAGTCCATGAATAGAAGAGCCTGGCAGGCTCCAGTCCATGGGGTTGCAAAGAGGTGGACACAGCTGGACAACTAACATTTTCATACTTTCACTAGTTTAAAGAACACTTGAGACATTCAGCTCAGTGAGGGAAATGACAAAATGGTGACAATCAACCCAAATATCTATAAGTTTGTAAATGACACACAAATATTTCAACAGAAATTTGACTTAATCTATCAATTTTTTATTAGAGTAATATTAATTGAACCCAACTTATGTGCAAGGTACTATAACCAGAGCTGGTTATTCCATGATGCACAGAATAGGGGTGGTTCTTCAGGTATCATACGGTATGAAAAGGCTTGAGTGAAAAGGTTTAGAAATAATGCAATAAAGATGGAAGACTTTTCAGTAACCCAGGGGAATTGTGGCCAAGAAATTCTGCTTTGGCAGAGGCATTGAAAAACAAAGTGTCTACTGTAGAGAATTTATGAAGCAAACTTATAATTTCAACTTGCAAGGAGGACCGGAAAGGTAAGAAAACTGAAGCATAATGATTATTGAAATGAGGATATTTTTTCTTTATGCTTATCATTCCTTATTAAACATAGCAGAGTCATAAGATTATACTAGTGATCAACAGAAGAAAAAAAGAGGTTGAATGATTTCTCAGCTGAAGGATTAATACCTGATACTGAAAATTCTCAGAAAATGAGATCACAAGCTTGATGAAAGTTCCTTCTGAAGGCATTCAATAAGGTACTGGATCACCACTCATCTCACTGTTGTTGAAATTTGAGTGTACGATAGAAGATTTCATGGTTCTTATTGTAAAAAATGACAAATATTGGAATCTGCTTGATTATGAAAGATAGTGGCACACTTAAGCAAGTGAGATAAGCAAAAATTACACCCCCCAACTTTAATATAGAAAAAGCAAGAGAGTTCCAGAAAAAAAAATACTTCTGCCTTATTGACTATGCCAAAGCCTTTGACTGTGTGGATCACAACAAACTGTGGGAAAATCTGAAAGAGATGGGAATACCAGACCTCCTTAGCCATCTCCTGAGAAATCTGTATCCAGGTCAAGAAGCAACAGTCAGAACTGGACATGGAACAATGAACTGGTTCTAAATTGGGAAAGGAGTAAGTCAAGGCTGTATACTGTTACCCTGCTTATGTAACTTCTAAGCAGAGTACACCATGCAAAATGCCAGGCTGGATGAAGCACAAGCTGGAATCCAGATTGCTGGGAGAAATATCAATAACCTCAGATACGCAGATGACACTACCCTTATGGCAGAAAGTGAAGAGGAACTGAAGAGCCTCTTGATGAAAGTGAAAGTGGAGAATGAAAACTGCACTTAAAACTCAACATTCAAAAAACTAAGATCATGGCATCTGGTCCCATCACTTCATGGCAAATAGATGGGGAAACAACGGAAACAGTGAGAGATTTTATTTTCTTGGGCTCCAAAATCACTGCAGAGGGTGACTGCAGCCAGTTAAAAGACACGTGTTCCTTGGAAGAAACTCTGTGACCAACCTACACCAACCTAGACCAACCTAGACCAACCTATTTAAAAGCAAAGACATTACTTTGCCAACAAAGGTCCATCTACTCAAAGCTATGGTTTTTCCAGTAGTCATGTGTGGATGTGAGACTTGGACTATTAAGAAAACTGAATGCCAAAGAATTGATGCTTTTGAACTGTGTTGTTGGAGAAGACTATTGAGAGTCCCTTGGAATGCAAGGAGATCAGACCAGTCCATCCTAAAGGAAATCAGTCCTGAATATTCATTGGAAGGACTGATCCTGAAGTTAAAGCTCCAATACTTTGGCTACCTGATGCAAAGAACTGACTCAATGGAAAAGACCCTGATGCTGCAAAAGATTGAAGGTAGGAGGAGAACAGGACAACAGAGGATGAGATGGTTTGATGGCCTCACCAACTCAATGGACATGAGTTTGAGTAAGCTCTGGGAGTTGGTGATGGACAGGTACCCTGGCTTGCTGCAGTCCCTGAGGTGGCAAAAAGTAGGACATGACTGAGCAACTGAACTGAACTGAACTGAAACTTAAAAAGCTACACATTTTTTGGCTACATTTTGGCGTTAGAAAGTCCAGATGTTTCGTTTAGAGTGAGAAGGAAGAGTGTGTTTGGATTTAGACATCCATAGAGAGAGAAACTTATTTGTAAACACACAGCTATACTGTAATATTTCTATTCTCAGTACTACTGACATTCTGGATTATTTTCCTTTTGGTTATTACATGTTGTTCTGTGCCCTGGAGAATTAGGAGCATCCTTGAGTTCTACAACAAGATGCCAATTGGTATTGGGCAGTAGGTATCTGGGTGAAGAACTCTGGCAAGAAGCTACAATGATTCAAGAAAATGAACAGACATATTTGTTTTCAAGTGGTCAGAGGTAGATGTGAAAATAAAACAGAAAAAGGTAAGGGGAATTTTTTTTAACATTTCCTCCAAAGCCTTTTGAAATAAGATATATACTAAATGATAAGAGGTTTTGAAAATGGGTGTCTGTGTTTGGGCACATGATTCTAGTGAGAAATTCTTTGGCAGAGGAAAATTAAAATGATGCTCTTTAAATGAAATGAGTCTCCAAAATAAGAAGCTATTTTAAGCAAAGCATTATTGGTCAACAGTGACTGGCTCATAATGTTGCTTCCATATTTGCTGCCTGTGTCAGGGAATGAATGGTATGTCCTGCCAATTAGTGACAGTATATAAAGATCCAAGGGAAGGAGAAGACACACACACACTTCAGAAACATCGCCTTGCAGTCCACCTGAACCCTCTTCCCTTGACAACATGTGTTGTAACTACTACGGCAACTCCTGTGGCTACGGCTGTGGAAAGACCTATAGCTGTGGGTTCAGCCCCTATTATGGCTGTGGATATGGAACCAGATATGGCTGTGGATACGGCTCAGGATACGGCTGTGGATATGGGACAGGATATGGCTGTGGATTTGGTCCCTATTATGGCTGTGGCTACGGAACCAGATATGGCTGTGGATATGGCTCTGGCTATGGCAGCTATTGGCCAGTTTGCTACAGGAGATGTTATTCTTCTTGCTTCTAGAACATCACCATCTAAGCCCTTTTTGCTTCTGAGATGAAGCATCTAAAGATAATGCTGATTCAAGGATTTATAACCCACGACTTCCACTTGCAAGAAATCACATGCCTGACAAAGGCTTTGACCTGCAAATATCCACTTTAGATTGGCCTCTTTGAGCCCTGAAGCTTCTTGGTAGTATCTCTGACTCTTTTGCAAATGTTACTCTTTATTCTCTGATTCTCTGTTACGACTGTATTGATGATCCTAACAAAATCACTTGTTCTCAATAAAAATGGTTCATTGTTTCTATCAAATCTCTGTGTACTTGCTTGGGAATTAGTCTTTTTCCAGGCATTGTAGACTCAGTTGAAAATTGGGCAAACGTGATGCATGAAGTTTGAGCTCTTCTTTGATATAATGCAAACACTTCTTTCATATCTGTGTCAGAAATAATGTCTTCTCCACCTGTTTCTTGTATCTTATGTTCTCAGGCACTCACATACCCAAGCACAAATCTCCCAGTATTTCTGAACTGTGCTTTGTAAATCCCACTGTGTCTAGGATGGAACTAAAGGGCAAAGAGGAGGAAGAATGCCACTTTCTTCAGGAAGTTGATGCAAAGTCCAAGGTAGACAAAAGACGACCTGAGAGCTTAAAAGAATGGAAGAGACACTCTCCAGGTTCATGAGAATTAGCATTAGATACAGGAATTAAGAACACGAGCATTAGGAACTAAGCAACAGAAAAGTAATAATAGAAATATACACATATGTCTGTTTTGATGTAATTGCCTATGTATTTGCATATACCGAGGTTGAGGAAATTGATTTCAATCACTTAACTGACAGTTTTGAATATTTTTGAAAGGGTCTCAAATTAGTGAAGGAGATGTAGGTAAATTAAAGACAAGCTTCTTGCTTTCAGTGTTATATTCCAGCATGTACATATAGAAAAACAAACAGCATAAATAATTCAGGTAATTTGAAACTGACAATTGGAGTGGAGGGAATAAAATAGCTAAATGCAAAAGACAGTAAAAGTTGTATTAAAGAGCTAGTTCAGGGAGGTATTTTGAACTTGTGACAAATGAGCTGATGTCAATCGCAAAGAAAGGGCAGTAGCAAGTGTAAATGGGAGAAAATTTATGAAGTTTTGTAACAATATGATTTGTTAGGCAGGCATGAGATAATTCACACATCTAGAAAAGAGTTTTCATAAAGTAACTCTTAACATAACTTCAAAATCTGAAACGTTGTGACTCCCTTAGTTAAAGAGGGCTTCCTTGGTAGCTCAGACAGTAAAGAATCTGCCTACAGTGCAGACCTGGGGTCAATCCTTGGGTTGGGAAGATCCCCTGCAGAAGGCAAGGACTATCCAACCCAATATTCCTGCCTGAAGTATCCCATGGATAGAGGAGCCTGGCGGGCTACAGTCCTTGGGGTTACAAAGAGTTGGACACATCTGGACAACTAACACTTTCATACTTTCACTAGTTAAATTACACTTGAGACATTCAGCTCAGTGAAATGACAAAATGGTGATAACCAATCCAAATATCTATTAGTTTGTAAATGACACACAAATATTTGAACAGAAATTTGATTTAATCTATCAATTTTTTATTAGAGTAATATTAATTGAACCCACCTTATGTGCTAGGTATTATAACCGGAGCTGGTTATTCCATGATGCACAGAATAGAGGCGGTTCTTCAGGCATCATTAGGTATGGAGAGGCTTGAGTGAAAAGGTTTAGAAATAATGCAATAAAGATGGAAGACTTTTCAGTAAACCAGGGGAATTGTGGCCAGAAATTCTGCTTTGGCAGCGGCATTGAAAAGCAAAGTGTCATACTACCTAAAGCAATCTATAGATTCAATGCAATCCCTATCAAGCTACCAACGGTGTTTTTCACAGAGCTAGAACAAATAGTTTCACAATTTGTATGGAAATACAAAAAACCTTGAATAGCCAAAGCAATCTTGAGAAAGAAGAATGGAACTGGAGGAATCAACCTACCTGACTTCAGGCTCTACTACAAAGCCACAGTCATCAAGACAGTATGGTACTGGCACAAAGACAGAAATATAGATCAATGGAACAAAATAGAAAGCCCAGAGATAAACCCATGCACCCGTGGACACCTTATCTTTGACAAAGGAGGCAAGGATATACAACGGATTAATTACAATCTCTTTAACAAGTGGTGCTGGGAAAACTGGCCAACCACTTGTAAAAGAATGAAATTAGAACACTTTCTAACACCATACACAACAATAAACTCAAAATGGATTAAAGATCTAAAGATAAGACCAGAAACTATAAAACTCTTAGAGGAGAACATAGACAAAACACTCTCCGACATACATCACAGCAGGATCCTCTATGACCCACCTCCCAGAATATTGGAAGTAAAAGCAAAAATAAACAAATGGGATCTAATTAAAATTAAAAGCTTCTGCACAACAAAGGAAACTATAAAGCAAGGTGAAAAGACAGCCTTGAGAATGGGAGAAAATAATAGCAAATGAAGCAACTGACAAACAACTAATCTCAAAAATATACAAGCAACACCTGCAGCTCAATCCCAGAAAAATAAACGACCCAATCAAAAAATGGCCCTAAGAATTAAATAGACATTTCTCCAAAGAAGACATACAGGTGGCTAACAAACACATGAAAAGATGCTCAACATCACTCATTATCAGAGAAATGCAAATCAAAACCACAATGAGGTATCATTTCACACCAGTCAGAATGGCTGTGATCCAAAATCTACAAGCAATAAATGCTGGAGAGGGTGTGGAGAAAAGGGAGCCCTCTTACACTGTTGGTGGGAATGCAAACTAGTACAGCCACTATGGAGAACAGTGTGGAGGTTCCTTAAAAAACTGGGAATAGAACTGCCATATGACCCAGCAATCCCACTGCTGGGCATACACACCAAGGAAACCAGAACTGAAAGAGACATGTGTATCCCGCTCTTCATCACAGCCCTGTTTATAATAGCCAGGACATGGAAGCAACCTAGATGTACAACAGCAGATCAATGGATAAGAAAGCATTGGTACATATACACAATGGAGTATTACTCAGCCATTAAAAAGAATACATTTGAATCAGTTCTAATGAGGTGGATGAAACTGGAGCCTATTATACAGAGTGAAGTAAGCCAGAAAGAAAAACACCAATACAGTATACTAACGCATATATATGGAATTTAGAAAAATGGTAACGACAACCCTGTATGCGAGACAGCAAAAGAGACACAGATGTCTAGAACAGTCTTTTGGACTCTGTGGGAGAGGGAGAGGGGGATGATTTGGAAGAATGGCATTGAAGCATGTATAATATCATATAAGGAACGAATCGCCAGTCCAGGTTCGATGCAGGATACAGGAAGCTTGGTGCTGGTGCACTGGGATGACCCAGAGGGATGGTACGGGGAGGGAGGTGGGAAAAGGGTTCAGGATGGGGAACACCCATCTGGTACACCTGTGGCGGATGCATGTTGATGTATGGCAAAACCAATACAATATTGTAAAGTAAAAAGAAATAATAATAATAATTTAAAAATAAATAAATAAACATTACATATATCTGAAAACAAAAGAAAAGAAAAGCGTCTACTGTAGAGAATTTGTGAAGCAAACAAAATTTCAAATAGCAAGGAGGACAGGAAAGGTAAGAAAACTGAAGCATAATGATGATTGGAATGAGGATATGTTTTCTTTATGCCTATCATTCGTGATTCAACATAGCAGAGTCATAAGATTATACCAGTGATCAATAGAAGAAAAAAAAAAGTTGAATGATTTCTCAGCTAATGGAAAAATGCCTAATATTGAAAACTCTCAGAAATGAAATCAGAAGCTTGGTGAAAGTTCCTTCTGAAGGTGTTCAATAAAGTACTGGATCACCACTCATCTCACTGTTGTTGAAATTTGAGTGTGCAATAGAAGATTTCATGGTTCTTATTGTAAAAAGTAATAAGTATTGGAATCTGCTTGATTATGAAAGATTATGAAAGGTACACCTAAGCAAGTGAGATAAACAAAAATAACTTTAAAATGGAACAATTGACAGTGCTAGTCAGTCAATTGGCACTGTAAAATCTAATGAGATTTTGAATTTATAGATCAAAATGGGGAGAACTGATACATTTGCAATATGCTAATGGGTCTAATCTAATTGCTACTTAGATCTTCTTCAGTTTTTCTTAATAATTTTCTGTAGTTTTTAGTGTAGAGGTTTGTGTATATATTATAAAATACATTCATAGGAATTTGGTGGGTTTTAATGATATTATGAGTAATAAATACATTAAATTGTTTACTTTTGTAAGTTCCTATGTTGCAAATAAGTGAAAATTCAACTGAAAAAACTAAAATGAAATAGAACAAGCAAGAGAGTTCCAGAAAAACATCTACTTCTGCTATATTGTCTTTGCCAAAGCCTTTGACTCCACAGATCACAATAAACTGAGGAAAATGTTTCAAGAGATGGGAATACCAGACCACCTTGCCTGCCTCCGGAAAAACCTGTATGCAGGTCAAGAAGCAGCAGTTAGAACTGGACATGGAACAATGAACTGGTTCCAAATTGAGAAAGCAGTAAGTCAAGGCTGTGTACTATCATCCTGCTTATTTATCTTCTAATCAGAGTACATCATGCAAAATGCCAGGCTGGATGAAGCACAAGCTGGAATCAAGATGGTAACAATAACCCTGTGTACGAGACAGCAAAAGAGACACTGATGTATAGAACAGTCTTATGGACTCTGTGGGAGAGGGAGAGGGTGGGCAGATTTGGGAGAATGGCATTGAAACATTTCTAATATCATGTATGAAACTAGTTGCCAGTCCAGGTTCGATGCACAATACTGGATGCTTGGGGCTGGTGCACTGGGACGACACACAGGGATGGTATGGGGAGGGAGGAGGGAGGAATGTTCAGGATGGGGAACACATGTATACCTGTGGCAGATCCATTTCGATATTTGGCAAAACTAATACAATATTGTAGAGTTTAAAAATAAAATTAAATTTAAAAAAAGGTTAGTGGGAGACATATAAATAATCTCAGATATGCAGATGACACCACCTTTATGGCAGAAAGTGAAGAGGAACTGAAGAGCCTCTTGATGAAAGTGAAAGAGGAGAATGAAATGGCTGGCTTAAAACTCAATATTCAGAAAGCAAAGATCATGCAATCTGGTCCCATCATTTCATGGCAAATAGATGTGGAGACACTGGAAACAGTGAGAGACTTCATTTTCCTGGGCTCCAAAATTACTGCAGATGGTGATTGCAGCCATGAAAGCAAAAGATGCTTGCTCACTGGAAGAAAAGCTGTGACCAACCTAGACAGCATATGAAAAAGCATAGACACGACTTTGCTGAGAAAAGTCCATCTAGTCAAAGCTATGGTTTTTCCAGTAGTCATGTATGGATGTGAGTGTTGGATTATAAAAAGAACTGAATGCCAAAGAACTGATGCTTTTCAACTGTGTTGTTCAAGAAGACTCTTGAGAGTCCCTTGGACTGCAAGGAGATCCAACCAGCCCATCCTAAAGGAAATCAGTCCTGAATATTCATTGAAAGGACTGATGCTGAAGCTGAAGCTCCAGTACTTTAACTACCTGGTGTGAAGAACTGACTCATTTGAAAAGACCCTGATGCTGGGAAAGATTGAAGGCAGGAGGAGAAGGGGACAACAGAGGATGAGATGGTTGGATGGCCTCACCGACTCGATGGACATGAGTTTGAAAAAGCTCTGGTAGTTGGTGATGGACAGGGAACCCTGGCTTGCTGCAGTCCATGAGGTTGCAAAGAATCGGACATGACTGACTGAACTGAACTGAACTGTAATGAAACTTTTAAAAGCCACCCATTTTTTCCCCCTACATGTTTGGCAATAGAAAGTTCAGATGTGTAGCTTTGAGTGAGAAGGAAGAGTAGGTTTGGATTTAGACATCCATAGAGAGAAGAAACTTATTTGTAAACACACAGGTATACTGTAATGTTTCTGTTCTCAGTACTACTGACATTCTCGATTATTTTTCTTTTAGTTATTACATGTTGCTCTGTGCCCTGGAGTATTAGTAGCATCCTTGGGTTCTATATACTGTGGACATGGAACAACAGACTGGTTCCAAATAGGAAAAAGGGGTATGCCAAGGCTGTATATTGTCACCCTGTTTATTTAACTTATATATAGAGTACCTCATGAGAAACGCTGGGCTGGAAGAAGCACAAGCTGGAATCAAGATTGCCTGGAGAAATATCAATAACCACAGATATGCAGATGACACCACCCTTATGGCAGAAAGTGAAGAGGAACTAAAGAGCTTCTTGATGAAAGTGAAAGTGGAGAGTGAAAAAGTTGCCTTAAAGCTCAATATTCAGAAAACTAAGATCATGGCATCCGGTCTCATCACTTCATGGCAAATAGCGGGGAAACAGTAGAAACGGTGTCAGACTTTATCTTTTTGGGCTCCAAAATCACTGTAGATGGTGATTGCAGCCATGAAATTAGATGCTTACTCCTTGGAATGAAAGTTATGACCAACCTACACAGCATATTAAAAAGGAGACACAATACTTTGCCAACAAAGGTCCATCTAGTCAAGGCTATGGTTTTTCCAGTAGTCATGTACGAATGTGAGAGTTGGACTGTGAAGAAAGCTGAGTGCCGAAGAATTGATGCTTTTGAGCTGTGGTGTTAGAGAAGACTATTGAGAGTCCCTTGGTCTACAAGGAGATCCAACCAGTCCATCCTAAAGGAGATCAGTCCTGGGTGTACAGTGGAAGGACTGAGGTTGAAGCTGAAACTCCAATACTTTGGCCACCTGATCAAAGACCTGACTCATTTGAAAAGATCCTGATTCTGGGGAAAATTGAAAGCAGGAGGAGAAGGGGATGACAGAGGATGAGTTGGTTGGGTGGCATCACTGACTCAGTGGACATGAATTTGGGCAAATTCAGGGAGTTGGTGATGGACAGGGAGGCCTCATGTGCTGCAGTCCTTGGGGTTGCAAAGAGTCGGACACAACTGAGTGACTGAACTGAACTGAACTGATATAGGGATTTATGTATGAATCTCTCCTCTATCCATCCAATGAGCCTAGTTCTCAGTGAATTCATAATTTTATGTAGGAGTAACATAGTAGGATTTAAAGAAGAAATGAAGTAATTGTTTTTGTAGCCATGTGTTATGAAAGTTATAAAATAAGGAAGGTTATTAGTGTTATGAGAGTCAGGAAAGAGTTCTGAGAAGATGGGGCACTAGACATGAGGCTTGAGTAGGAACTGGCCAGTCAGATAAGGGAGTGGGAAACAAGTCTTTCTGTGCATTTATTACCACCAGTGGAGGTGTGTAATCACTAAGCAGACATAGAGAGACTTTTCTTTTTCTGTTCAGATTATTTAGAGCACAGCGCATACTGCTTCCATAAGCAGGAAAGGGCCTGGCCAGGAGATGCATATGGCAGTGAGCTCACTAGCAGAAGACTATGAAAACTTGGCTCTGACACTGCTTTGTTGTGTGATTTCAAGATAGTGACTTAATCACTCTGAGCCTCAGCTTCTTTCTCCCAATACTTGTTTGTGAAGACCCACTCTATTTATTTTAAGAGGATGTGAAAATGAATTGAGATAATGTGTAAAAAGACATTTTACAACATGCAATAGAGATGAACTGGTTCAGTTCAGTTCAGTTCAGTCATTCAGTTGTTTCCAACTCTTTACAACCCCATGAACCAGGCCTCTTCCACGCCAGAACTCCCTGTCCATCACCAATTCCTGGAGCTTACCCAAACTCTTGTCCATTGAGTTGGTGATGCCATCCAACCATCTCATCTTCTGCCATCCTCTTCTCCTCCTGCCCTCAATTTTCCCAGCATCAGGGTCTTTTCAAATGAGTCAGCACTTCACATCACGTGGCCAAAGTATTGGAGTTTCAGCTTCAAAATCAGTCCTTCCAATTAATACCCAGGATTGATCTCCTTCAGAATGGACTGGTTGGATCTCCTTGCAGTCCAAGGGACTCTCAAGAGTCTTCTCCAACACCACAGTTGGAAAGCATCAATTCTTCTGCGCTCAGCTTTCTTCACAGTCCAACTCTCACATCCATACATGACCACTGGAAAAACCATAGCCTTGACGAGACAGACTTTTGTTGGCAAAGTACTGTGTCTCCTTTTTAATATGTTTTGTAGGTTGGTCATAACTTTCTTCCAAGATGTAAGCGTCTTATGATTTCATGGCTGCAGTCACCATCTGCAGTGATTTTGGAGCCCCCCTCCCCAAAAAAGTCTGCCACTGTTTCTACTGTTTTTCCATCTGTTTGCCATGAAGCAATGAGACCAGATGCCATGGTCTTAGTTTTCTGAATGTTGAGCCTTAAGCCAACTTTTTCACTTTCCTCTTTCACTTTCATCTAGAGGCTCTTTAGTTCTTCTTCACTTTCTGCCATAAGGGTGGTGTCATCTGTGTATCTGAGGTTACTGATATTTCTCCCGGCAATCTTGATTCCAGCTTGTGCTTCTTCCAGCCCAGTGTTTCTCATGATGTACTTTACATATAAGTTAAATAAGCAGGGTACTTATCCTTGACGTACTCCTTTTTCTATTTGGAACCAGTCTGTTGTTACATATCCAGTTCTAACTGTTGCTTCCTGACCTGTATATAGGTTTCTCAAGAGGCAGGTCAGGTGGTCTGGTATTCCCATCTCTTTCAGAATTTTCCACAGTTTATTGTGACCGACACAGTCAAAGGCTTTGGCATAGTCAATAAAGAGTACATGTTTTTCTGGAAATTTCTTCTTTTTCGATGAATCAGCGGGTGTTGGCAATTTGATCTCTGGTTCCTCTGCCTTTTCTAAATCCAGCTTGAACATCTGGAATTTCACGGTTTGCATATTGCTGAAACCTGGCTTGGAGAATTTTGAGTATTACTTTACGAGCATGTGAGTTGAATGCAGTTGTGCGCTAGTTTGAACATTCTTTGGCATTGCCCTTCTTTAGGATTGCAATGAAAACTGACCTTTTCCAGTCCTGTGGCCACTGCTGAGTTTTCCAAATTTGCTGGCATATTGAGGGAAACACTTTAACAGCATCATCTTTTAGGATTTGAAAGAGTTCAAATGGAATTCCATTACCTCCACTAGCTTTGTTCGTAGCGATGCTTCCTAAGGCCCACTTGACTTCACATTCCAGGATGTCTGGCTCTAGGTGAGTGATCACACCATCCTGATTATCTGGGTCATGAAGATCTTTTTTGTCAGTTCTTCTGTGTATTCGTGCCACCTCTTCTTAATATCTTCTGCTTCTGTTAGGTCCATACCATTTCTGTCTTTTAGTGAGCCCAAGTTGCATGAAATATTCCCTTGGTACAAGTAATTTTCTTGAATAGATCTCTAGTCTTTCCTGTTCTATTTTTTTCCTCTATTTTTTGCGTTGATCACTGAGGAAGGCTTTCTTATCTCTCCTTGCTATTCTTTGGAACTCTGCATTCAAATGGGTATATCTTTCCTTTTCTCCTTTGCTTTTTGCTTCTCTTCATTTCACAGCTATTTGTAAGGCCTCTTCAGACAGCCATTTTACTTTTTTCACATTTCTGTTTCTTGCGGATGGTCTTGATTCCTTTCTCATGTACAATGTCACTAAGTCCGTTCATAGTTCATCAGGCACTCTGTCCATCAGATCTAGTCCTTTAAATCTATTTCTCACTTTCACTGTATATTTGTAAGAGATTTGATTTAGGTCATACCCGAATGGTTTAGTGGTTTTCCCTACTTTCTTCAACTGAAGTTTGAATTTGGCAATAAGGAGTTCATGATCTGAGCCACAGTCAGGTCCTGGTCTTGTTTTTGCTGACTGTATAGAGCTTCTCCGTCTTTGTCTACAAATAATATACATTCCTTAGTTCTTTATTTTCAAGTGCCTAACACCCAACTCTGCTTCCAATTTCTCATTGCTTCTGGGAAGCATCTCTTCTATTCCATTACTCCTGCAGGAAATCAGATTGTCCCTCCTGCACCTGGACTTTGTCATGACCACCTGAATGTGTGTCATTCCTCCTCCACTTGCTCCTCCAGCTCCATTCTTGACACAGTGAGATTTGCATGGTTCAGCATGGTTCTGAAATACTGTGAGATTTGTGCTTGTGTATGTGAGAGCCTGAGCATGTGAGATACAAGAAATACTTGGAGAAGGTATTATTTTTGGTGCAAATACAAGAAGAAATGCTTGTATTATATCAAAGAACTAAAGGTTCAAGCACCCTGTTAGCCCAGTCTTCAAAAGAGGCCATAGCACCTCATGAAAGACTAATTCACAAAGATTTGTTAGAAACAATGAGCCATTTTTATTGAGAAAAAGGGGTTATCCAAGCTTTAGAATGTTAGGATCATTAACACAATCATAAGAGAGACTCAGAGATTAAGGGAGGAAAGGCTAACATTTGGAAGTGTCAGATGATATCACCATTGAACTTCAGACTTCAAGGACGTCAATCTAAAAATGGGTAGTTGGAGGTCAAAGCCTCTGTCACGCATACAATTTCTTGCAAGTACAAATCATGGGTTACAGATCCTCGAAGCAGTATAATCTTTAGATTCCTCATTTCAGAAGCAGACTAGGCTAAGAGGGTGATGTTCTAGCAGCAAGAATAACATCTCCTGTAGCAAACTGGCCAGTAGCTGCTATAGCCAGAGCCATATCCACAGCCATATCTGGTTCCATAACCACAGCCATAATAGGGGCTAAATCCACAGCCATATCCTGTCCCATATCCACAGCCGTATCCTGAGCCATATCCACAGCCGTATCTACTTCCATATCCACAGCCATAATAGGGGCTGAACCCACAGCTGTAGCTCTTTCCACAGCCATAGCCACAGGAGTTGCCGTAGTAGTTACAACACATGTTGTCAAGGCAAGAGGATTCAGGTGGCCTGCAAGAGGATGTTTCTGAAGTGTGTGTGTCTCCTTCCCATGGACCTTTATATACTGTCAGTAATTGGCAGAGCATACCATTCATTCCCTGACATAGACAACAAATATGGAAGCAACATTATGAGCCAGTCACGTCACCACTGACAATCACTAAAGTTTGCTTAAAATAGCTCATTATTTGAGAGACTCCTGTTTCATTTTAAGAGCTTCACTTTAATTTGTTCTGCGGACAAACTGTCTTAGTAGAATTGTGTGACCCAAAGCTGATCATTTTCAAAATCTCCTCTCATTTAACAGATACCTTATAAAACAAGCCTGTTGGGGAATGTCAGATGATTTTGCCTCCTTTTCTCTCTGTTTTCCAAAATACCTGCTTCTGACCACAGGAAAAGGAATATTCCTGTCTCCTTTCCTAAATCATTGCAACTCCCTGTCCGTTTTCTCCTACCCTTTCTGCATTCCTTACCCCTGCCTTGTCCGACTCTCCTCAAATCCTAAGAATCTGATTAGTAAACGAAGTCCATTCCCTGGAAGAGTGAAGACTTACAGGCGTGGAGACAGTATGCTGCATGTGTTCCTTCTTGTATTTTCTTCTTCCATGCACCAGGCAATGGAAGGTCCTGTTCACGTGGGGCAGCCCTCTTTTTCTCTCTTTTTTGTAGCTACCTGAGTCTCACCATTGAGGAGACTTTAACAGTTTAACCAACTTTATTCGCCTGAAGAATCAGAAGTCCTCAGTTAGACCAGAAACTCATTTTTTTTTTCACATAAAGCCTTATCAGAGTTTTGTGTTATGAGACGTTAGTCCATTCCCCTCCCTCAATCATTCTTGCCTTTTTCTATCACTACTCTTCCTTACACATTTAGTTCAAAGGCTAAAGGTAAGTGCGGTCACTCTGATTACAGCAAAAGCCCATCTTCAGTTCCTAGTATATTCATGACATAAAGTACCACAAAACTCAATTTTATCCTTATTCATATGTACATTAATCAAAAGTTCTCAACCTTCTACAAAAATGTTCATTGTGACTTTACAATATAATATGTCTCCTTTCTTCTAAATAATCCTCTCTAACACACTTACCTTTTTGACATATAAAAGAGGGAAATGAGTAACATTTCTTCTGTTGTTAATATTTTTCTTGCTACCAAATTTCTTGGCTTAAAAAAAAATCTATTTGTACATCAAAATTCAGATCTGTAATCAGCTCCTGTGAGATGCCTTTCCTCTGTGTTATTGTCTGAACTGGATCATCCTCCTCTTGGTCCTGGGGCTTCCCTAGTGGTTCAGGAAAGAGTCTGCTTGCAATGCAAGAGATGTAAGTTTGATCCCTGGGTCTGGAAGATCCCCTGGAGGAGGAAATGGCAACCCTCTCCAGTGTTCTTGCCTGGGAAATCCCAAGGACAGAAGGGGCCTGGCGGGCTATACAGTCCAAAGGGTTGCAAAGAGTCTGACATGACCTAGCAACTAAGCCACCACCCCCAGCACCTCCTGGCTCTTATGCACAGACACATGTCAAAGCACTTGTCAAAGTTTATTAAAACTCTGTCTTGCCTCACTACTTGAAATGTAACTTCATACCAAACATTCAACCTTTCATGACCAAACATTCAGTCATGTTGCTTTGTTTGTTGGGGTAGGGGGGCATTTTTTTCTTTCTTTCTTTTTTTTTTTTTTTTTTTTGCTTATCTTAGTTTCTATGTTTTATTTAAATCAACTTTTTCAGAATCTGGAAGACTCCAAAATTTAGATTATTTTTCACTGCAACAACCATGAAATCTGAATTGGAAGGGAGTATAAAGTCAAGATCATTCTTTCCACTGGATATACTTGAATTTGACAACAAAGGAATAAGTGGTGATCGAGTACTTTACTGAATGCCTTTAACAGGGATTCTCACAAGGCTGCCAACTTCAATTTTTGAGAAGTTTCATTATCAGATATTTTTCCTTCTGTTGAGAAATCATTCTACCGATTTTTCTGATATTGGCCACTGGTCTAATCTGAACACTCTGCTGTTTCATCCCTAACCATAAACATAAAAAACATATAATCCCATTGCATTTTTCTTATCCTTCAGTTTCTTACCTTTTCAGTCTGCCTTGAAATTCAAAACTATAAATTCTACTTGACAAATTCTCTGGTACAGACAACGTTACTTTACAGTGCCATAGCCAACACATTCTCTGGTCACAGTATCCCTGGATTACTGAAAAACTCTTTTATCTTTATTGCATTATTTCTAATACCTTTCCATTCAGATCTCTTTATACCAGTTTAAAACAGTAAAGACAACTCCTGTTCTGTGCATCCTTGAAAAACCAGCTCTGAGTACAGTCCCTGATAATTTGGACTCAATATTCTTCCATAAAAATGGATGAATCAAATCAAACATATAGTCAAACATTGGAAAGCCACATATACTGTAAATACATTTGATTATATGATTAAATTATCTAAATGCAAATTTCTTCTTTCTAAAATGAGGCCTACCTATTTTTACATAATTGTTTTCCTTATGTTTCATACTTATTTAGTGTTCTGGTTAGGAATTTTACTCAATAAATTCTATTCCCTTTATCTCCCTTTCCTTTTTATTTTTCCCCTCTTGGCTATATATATTTATTTTTGTGATTATCATTTAATACATGTTATTTGAGTATGCAATTTTTAGACCCCAAACATAAATTTTAATTTTAAATAATTTTTTTTTTTTTACAGTGACAAGGTGGACCTAGAAATTCTAATGCAGAGTGAGGTAAGTCAGACAGTGAAAGACAAATATATGATATGCTTTCTTTAGATTTCTAAGAAATCTAAACATAATAGTACAAATGAACCTATTTATAAAACAGAAATAGAGTCACAGAAGTAGAAAACAAGCATGGTTACCAAGAGCTGGGGAGGCGAAGGGGGGATAAACTGGGAGGTTGAGAATGACATATTTACACTACTACATATAAAATAGATAACTAATAAAAATCTACTGTATAGCACAGGGAACTCTACCCAATATTCTGTAATGACCTATATAAGAATAGAATCTAAAAAAGGAATGGATATAGGTATATATATAACTGATTCACTTTGCTGTATTGCAGAAACTAGCACAACATTGTAAATCAGCTATACTCCATAAAAATTAAATTTCTGAAATCTTATTTTTCTTATTCCATAGTTTTAAATTCTTGTTTAGTAATAGCTTTAAAATATCCATATTTATTTGTACTGTAATCCTGATTTAGTCTGAATTTAATGTAACAGCTTTGTAACATAAAAGAAGTCATTCTATGGTATCCACATACGTATACCCTAATTAAAAAAGCTTTTATGATGAGGAAGCAAAACCCCTCTGAATATAAATTACCTTCCTATTGACCTTTTTGCACTCTGACTGAGCAATTTTGTATAGTAATTTATTACCCAAAATACAGTGTCAAAATTATGTTAACATAATGGACATGGAATCATGCATATTTTCAAGTTCAGAAACTAAAGAATAACTTTATGTTCTATTTTTAAAGCATATGTCTTGAGAACATGTTTATGCAAAAATTTGATATCAATAATTTTGAAACTCGACAGAAGTAAAAACATCAGTCCATAGTAGAAAAATATTTTATTTCTAGGACTATGTCTATTTTGATAATTTGAACTAAGTATCATCTCGCAGTAAGACTTTTTAGTCAAGATCAAAGGCTTATTATACAGTAGGTTTTAAATATCCATGTGAAATAGGTTCTAAAGATTCCCATAATTAGGACTATATATGGAATTTTCTGGTGGCTCAGATGGTAAAGAATCTGTGTGCAATACAGAAGATATAAAAGACCTGGGTTTGATCTCTGGGTTGGAAAGATCCCCTGGAGAATGGAATGGCTATGCACTCCAGAATTCTTGCCTGGAGAATTCCATGGACAGAGGAGCCTGGCAGGCTCTAGTCACAGAGAGTCAAACACGACTGAATAGCTTTCACTTCACTTCACTTCATAGATTTCCTCCTCAGGGTATATATTTTTCTACCTTCCAATCCCTAGGACTAGGAGATACCACAGACATACAAAAAATCATAAGAGAATACTGTGAAGAGTTATATACTAACAAATTGGATAACCTGGAAGAAACACAAATTTCTAGAAACACAGAGCATACCAAGACTGAGTTAAGAAGAAGCAAATAATTTGAACACACTGATCACCAAAAGTGAAATCAAAGCAGCAATTCAAAAAATTTCCAGGGGAATTCTACCAAACATATATAAAATAACTTATATTTATCCTTCTCAAACCATTCCAACTAACTGAAGATGAGGGAACATTCCCTAATTTATCCCAATACTAGACCATCATTACCTTGCTACTAAACTAGAGAAAAACACTTCCAAAAAAAAAAAAAAAAACCCTCCACAAAATGTTAGCAAACCAAATTATAAAATACAAAGAAGCGTCATTCACTGTGATCAAGTTGGATTTAATCCCGGGTCACAAAGACAATTTAACATATGCAAATCAACCACTGTGATACACATATGTTAACAAAAAGAAAGACAAAAAATACATGGTCACTTCAATAAATGCATAAAAATAGTTTTAAAAATCAGCATCCATTCAAGTTAAAAACTCTCATCAAAGTGGTTTAGGGGGAAATAGCTGAATATAATAAAGACTGTTTATGACAAATTCACAGCCAACATAATACTCATTGGTGAAAAGGTGAAATCTTTCCTGCTAAATTCAGGAATAAGACAAGGATGCTCATTCTCACCACTTCTATTTAAAGTAGAATTGGATATTCTAGCTGCAGCAACAAGAAGAAATAAAACATATTGGAAAGAAGAGGTAACACTCTCACTACTTGCAGATGAAGTACTTTGTACAGAGAACTCGAAAGTCTCCACTGAAAACCTCCTAGAGCTAATAAGTTCATTCAGTAGATTGTATGTTACAGGATGAGTATAGAGAAATCTGTTATGTTTCTATACACTAATTATGAAATATTAGGACGTGAAAGTAAAAAGAAATCCTATAATTGGTTCTACAAATGATACCTAGGAATCAACTTAAGGAAGCGAAAGAAGTATATTCTGAAAACCATAGAACTTTGATAAAGAAAATTGAAGATTACATGCAAAAATGGAAAGATATCCCATTCCCTTGTATTGGAAAAGTTAATATTATTAAAATGGCCATAATACCCAAAGAAAGCTACAGATTTAATGCAATTTCTATCTAGTACCCATAATGTTTTTACAGAACTAGACCAAAAAATCCTAAAATTCACAGAACTAGAATAATCCTTAAATAGTTCTAAAATTTATAGAAAAATAATCTTAAAACTAGAACAACAAAAGACTACTTATTGGCAAAGCACTCTTCAGAAAAAAACGATAATGCTGGGGATATAACTCTCCCAAATGGACTATATTGTAAATCTACAGTATCAAAATAGCATGGTATTGGCATAAAAAGGCACATAGAACACACAGATGGCTAACAGGACAAGAAAAGATGCTCAATATTACCAGTTATCAGAAAAATGCAAATTAAAACAATGATGCAATATCAACTCACATCTGTCAGAATACCTATCACCAAAGCAATCAGCAAATATCAGAAGTTTTAGAGGATATGGGAAAAGGAACCACTTGAATGCTCTTGGGCAATGAAAATTATTGGTTCAACCACTATGGAAATCAGTATGGAGGTTCCATAAAAAACTAAAAATAGGACAGCCATATGATCCAGCAATTCTACTCCTCGGTACATACCCAGAAAAAGTGAAAACACTAACTTGAAAAGATACATACACTCCAGTGTTTCTAGCAATACTGTTTATAATATCTCACATATGGAAGCATTCAAACATCTCTCAGCTCATTTAAGAAGATATGGTGTACATAAACACATCATGGAATATTACTCAGACATAAAAATGAGATACTACCATTTGCAACAAAATGGATGGATTTAGAGAATATACTCAGTGAAAGATGCTCAAGCAGAGGAATAAGCAGATAGAGGAAGAAAAATACTGTATTACTTCAGTTATATGAAGACTCTAAAAATTATAAAATGAATGCATATGTAAGACAGAAAGAGACCCAAAGATATAGAAAACAATCTTTTGCTTACGAAAGGAGATAGCAAAGGGGAGGGACCAATTAGTGCCACTGGATTAGCAGATGCAAACTACTGTTTATAAAGCAGATGAGCAATAAAGATATACTATATAACATTGTGAATTATTTATTATATTGTAATAATTTTTAATGGAGTATAATCTTCAAAAATACTGAATCATTATGCTCTATACTCTAAACTAACATGATATTGTAAATCAAATATAGTTGAATAAAATAAAAACTTAAAAATTTGGAACCTGCCTGATTCTGAAAATGGTGATATGAAAGTAAAGTCTATACAAGTAAGATATGCAAGGAAAAGTCCACAAACAAAAACATTTTGACCACATCTTTGATGATGGAAAGGTCCGGTGTTCCTTTAGATGAGAAAACAGGATACGTTTGGATTTAGGCATCTACAGATAGAGAATCATTTATAAATATGTAGCTATAAAACAAGATTTCTATTCTTAACACTATTGACAGTTTGGACAAGATTTTTTCCTGTTGGGGGCTTCTTTGTGAATGCAGAATCAACATCTTTGGCTTCTATAAATGAATCTGAAATGATTCAAGAAAAGGGGTAGGTATACTCTATTCTTATGGCCAGAGGCAAATGATGTAAGGAAAAAGAGAGAGAAAAGGGGCAAAATTTTTCTACATTGCTTCTCACATTTTTAATATAAGATATATATTAAATGATAGGAAATTTTGGAAATGGGTATCTGTTTAGAGGCACATGATTCTACTGAAAAAATTCTCTGGCAGAGCAAATTAAAATGATGCTTTTTAAATATCTCCAAAATAACTAGCTACTTTAGGCAAATTATCAGTTGTCAAAAGTGACCAGCACATGGTGGTCGCTTCCATATTTGTTGTCTATGTCAGGGAATGAGTGGTATGCTCTGCCACTTACTGACAGTATACAAAGGTCCATGGGAAGGAGAAGACACACACACTTCAGAAACATCGCCTTGCAGTCCACCTGAACCCTCTTGCCTTGACAACATGTGTTCTAACTACTACAGCAACTCCTGTGGCTATGGCTGTGGAAACAGCTACAGCTGTGGGTTCAGCCCCTATTATGGCTGTGGTTATAGAACCAGATATGGCTGTGGATATGGGACTTGCTGTGGATATGGTTCAGGATATGGCTGTGGATTTAGCCCCTCTTATGGCTGTGGATACAGCTCCCGTTATGGTTGTGGTTGTGGAACCAGATATGGCTGTGGATACGGCTCCTGCTGTGGCTGTGGATACAGCTCTGGCTACGACACTTACGGGCCAGTCTGCTATAGGAGATGTTATTCTTCTTGCTGCTAGAACGTCACCACCCAAAACACCATTTATGTCTGAAACCACACATCTAAGATAATGCTGATTCAAGGATTGAAAAGTCAAGATTTCTATATGCAGGAAATTCCATGCAAGACAGAGCTTTGACCTTCAACTACCTATTTTTAAGATTGGCATCTTTGAGGCCTGAAGCTCCATGGTGGTATCATCTGTCTTTTTTCCAAATGTTAACCTTTACTCCCTTAATCTCTGACTCTCTGTAGTAATGATCCGAATACCCTACTGTCGGGGAAGTACATTGTTATCAATAAAAATGGTTCATTGTTTCTATCAAATCTCTGTATATTTGCTTGTGCATAATTTTTGTTTTGAGGTGTTATGGCCTCTGTTGAAAACTGAGCAATTGTGAAGCTGAACTTTGAAGTCCTTCTTGATATAAGCGTTTCTATTTATACCTGCATCAGAAAGAATGTCTTTCCCAACTATTTCTTGTTTTTCATATACTTAGGCACTCACATATATAAACACAAATCTCAATAATTCAGGACTGTGCTTTGCAAATCTCTGTGTCTGGGATGGAGCTGGAGGTGAAAGAGGAGGAATGATATTTTATTCAGAAAGTTAATGCAAATTCCAAAATAAACAAGAGGTGGCCTGAGTACTTAAAGGAAAAATGGAAAGCAAGGGGAATTTTCCAGCATATATGAGAAATAAGAAGCAGAGATAGGTGTCAAGTACATGAGACTAAAGAATGCATGTAAAAGTCAAACATTCTATCATATCTTCTTCTTTTGATGGAAATGCAAATGTATTTCTTTGTATACATTGATGTTGAAATTGTTTGCTATCACTTAGTTGATAAACAGTTTTGAGTAGTTTTGAAAGGGTCTCATCTTAGACACTGAAGACAAAGTAGAAAAATTAAAGAAAAATTTCCTGCTCTCACGGTGTTTACATTCTAGTAGGTGAAGAATAAAAAAATAAAAAATAATTAAGATAATTTCAAACTGACAGTTGGGATGTGGGAATAAAACAGTTTAGTGGGAAAGAGAGTGAGGATTGAAGTATTAAAGAGATATTTCGGGGAGGTATTTTCACCTTGTGATATCTCATGCCAATTGCAAAGAAAGATTCAAAAGGACAGTAGCAAATGTAAAGGGGGAAAAGAAGTCCATGAAGTTTTGGAAGAATATGATTTAGTAAGCATGTATGAGATAGCTTACATATCCAGTAAAGAGTCTTCACAAACTAACTCTTAACATACCTTCAAAATCTGAAATGTTGTGACTCCCTTGATTAAAGAGGGCTTCCTTGGTGGCTCAGACAGTAAAGAATCTGCCTGCAGCACAGACCTGGGGTCAGTCCTTGGGTTGGGAAGATCCCCTGAAGAAGGCAATGACTATCTAACCCAATATTCCTGCCTGAAGTATTCCATGGATAGAAGAGCCTGGCGGGCTACAGTCCATGGGGTTGCAAAGAGTTGGACACATCTGGACAACTAACACTTCCGTACTTTCACTAGTTAAAGAACACTTGAGACATTCAGCTCAGTGAAATGACAAAATGGTGATAATCAATCCAAATATTTATAAGTTTGTAAGTGACACACAAATATTTGAACAGAAATTTGACTTAATCTATCAATTTTTATTAGAGTAATATTAATTGAGCCCAACTTTTGTGCAAGGTATTATAACCAGAGCTGGTTATTCCATGATGCACAGAATAGAGGTGGTTCTGCCAGCATCATTAGGTATGGAGAGGCTTGAGTGAAAAGGTTTAGAAATAATGCAATAAAGATGGAAGACTTTTCAGTAACCCAGGGAAATTGTGGCCAGAAATTCTGCTTTGGCAGAAGCTTTGAAAAGCAAAGTGTCTACTGTAGAGAATTTGTGAAGCAAACTTATAATTTCAAATTGCAAGGAAGACAGGAAAGGTAAGAAAACTGAAGCGTAATGAGGATTGGAATGAGGATATATTTTCTTTATGCCTACCATTCGTTATTAAACATAGAATTATAAGATTATACGAGTGACAATAGAAGAAAATAAATGGTTGAATGATTTCTCAGCTGAAAGATTAATGCCTAATACTGAAAATTCTCAGAAAAGAGAAGCTTGATGAAAGTTCCTTCTGAAGGCATTCAATAAAGTACCAGATCACCACTCATCTCACTGTTGTTGAAACTTGTGTGTACAATAGAAGATTTCATGGTTCTTATCGTAAAAAATAACAAGTATTGAAATCTGCTTGATTATGAAAGATAGTGGTACACCTAAGCAAGTGAGATAAGCAAAAATTACACCCCCCAACTTTAATATAGAAAAAGCAAGAGAGTTCCAGAAAAACATCTATATCTGCCTTATTGAATATGCCAAAGCCTTTGACTGCGTGGATTACAATAAACTGTGGAAAAGTCCGAAACAGATGGGAATACCAGACCTCCTTAGCCATCTCCTGAGAAATCTGTATCCAGGTCAAGAAGCAACAGTTAGAACTGGACATGGAACAACAGACTGCTTTTAAATTGGGAAAGGAGTAAGTCAAGGCTGTATACTGTTACCCTGCTTATTTAGTTTCTAGGCAGAGTACACCATGCAAAATGCCAGGCTGGATGAAGCACAAGCTGGAATCCAGATTGCTGGGAGAAATATCAATAACTTCAGATATACAGATGACACCATCCTTATGGCAGAAACTGAAGAGGAACTGAAGAGTCTCTTGATGAAAGTGAAAGTGGAGAATGAAAACTGCACTTAAAACTCAACATTCAAAAAACTAAGATCATGGCATCTGGTCCTATCACTTCATGGCAAGTAGGTGGGGAAACAATGGAAACAGTGAGAGACTTTATTTTCTTGGGCTCCAAAATCACTGCAGATGGTGACGGCAGCCATGAAATTAAAAGACTTCTTGGAAGAAAATCTATGACCAACCTAGACAACATATTAAAAAGCAAAGATACTACTTTGCAAACAAAGGTCCATCTACTCAAAGCTATGGTTTTTCCAGTAGTCATGTATGGATGTGAGAGTTGGACTATTAAGAAAACTGAATGCCAAAGAATTGATGCTTTTGAACTGTGTTGTTGGAGAAGACTATTGAGAGTCCCTTGGACTGCAAGGAGATCAGACCAATCCATCCTAAAGGAAATCAGTCCTGAATATTCATTGGAAGGACTGATCCTGAAGCTAAAGCTCCAATACTTTGGCTACCTAATACAAAGAACTGCCTCATTGGAAAAGACACTGATGCTGCAAAAGATCAAAGGCAGGAGGATAATGGGACAACAGAGGATTAGATGGTTGGATGGCATCACCAACTCAATGGACATGAGTTTGAGCAAGCTCTGGGAGTTGGTGATGGACAGGTACCCTGGCTTGCTGCAGTCCCTGAGGTGGCAAAAAGTAAGACATGACTGAGCAACTGAACTGAAACTTAAAAAGCTACACTTTTTTGGCTACATTTTGGCATTAGAAAGTCCAGATGCTTAGTTTAGAGTGAGAAGGAAGAGTAGGTTTGGATTTAGACATCCATAGAGAGAGAACCTTACTTGCAACCACACAGCTATAGTGTAATATTTCTATTCTCAGTACTACTGACATTCTAGATTATTTTTCTTTTGGTTACATGTTATTACATGTTGTTCTGTGCCCTGGAGAATTAGGAGCATCCTTGAGTTCTACAACAAGATGCCAATTGGTATTGGGCAGTAGGTATCTGGGTGAAGAACTCTGGCAAGAAGTTACAATGATTCAAGAAAATGAACAGACATATTTGTTTTCAAGTAATCAGAGGTAGATGTGAAAATAAAACAGAAAAAGTTAAGGTGAATTTTTTAAACATTTCCTCCCAAACCTTTTAAAGTAAAATGTATATTAAATGATAGGAGGTTTTGAAAATGGGTATCTGTTATTGGGCACATGATTCTAGTAAGAAATTCTTTGGCAGAGGAAAATTAAAATGATGCTCTTTAAATGAAATGAGTCTCCAAAATAAGAAGCTATTTTAAGCAAAGCATTATTGGTCAACAGTGACTGGCTCATAATGTTGCTTCCATATTTGCTGCCTGTGTCAGGGAATGAATGGTATGTCCTGCCAATTAGTGACAGTATATAAAGGTCCAAGGGAAGGAGAAGACACACACACACTTCAGAAACAGCCTCTTGCAGCTCACCTGAATCCTCTTCCCTTGACAACATGTGTTGTAACTACTACGGCAACTCCTGTGGCTACGGCTGTGGAAAGACCTATAGCTGTGGGTTCAGCCCCTATTATGGCTGTGGATATGGAACCAGATATGGCTGTGGATACGGCTCAGGATACGGCTGTGGATATGGGACAGGATATGGCTGTGGATTTGGCCCCTATTATGGCTGTGGCTACGGAACCAGATATGGCTGTGGATATGGCTCTGGCTATGGCAGCTATTGGCCAGTTTGCTACAGGAGATGTTATTCTTCTTGCTTCTAGAACATCACCATCTAAGCCCTTTTTGCTTCTGAGATGAAGCATCTAAAGATAATGCCGATTCAAGGATTTATAACCCATGATTTCCACTTGCAAGAAATCACATGCCTCACAGAGGCTTTGACCTGCAAATACCCACTTTAGATTGGCCTCTTTGAGCCCTGAATCTTCTTGGTAGTATCTCTGACTCTTTTGCAAATGTTACTCTTTATTCTCTGATTCTCTGTTATGACTGTATTGATGATCCTAACAAAATCACTTGTTCTCAATAAAAATGGTTCATTGTTTCTATCAAATCTCTGTGTACTTGCTTGGGAATTAGTCTTTTTCCAGGTGTTGTAGACTCAGTTGAAATTTGGGCAAACGTGATGCATGAAGTTTGAGCTCTTCTTTGATATAATGCAAACATTTCTTTCATATCTGTGTCAGAAGTAATGTCTTCTCCACCTGTTTCTTGTATCTTATGTTCTCAGGCACTCACATACCCAAGCACAAATCTCCCAGTATTTCAGAACTGTGCTTTGTAAATCCCACTGTGTCTAGGATGGAACTAAAGGGCAAAGAGGAGGAAGAATGCCACTTTCTTCAGGAAGTTGATGCAAAGTCCAAGGTAGACAAAAGACGACCTGAGAGCTTAAAAGAATGGAAGAGACACTCTCCAGGTTCATGAGAATTAGCATTAGATACAGGAATTAAGAACACGAGCATTAGGAACTAAGCAACAGAAAAGTAATAATAGAAATATACTCATATGTCTGTTTTGATGTAATCGCCTATGTATTTGCATATACTGAGGTTGAGAAAATTGATTTCAATCATTTAACTGACAGTTTTGAATATTTTTGAAAGGGTCTCAAATTAGACAGTGAAGGCAATGTAGGTAAATTAAAGACAAGCTTCTTGCTTTCAGTGTTATATTCCAGCATGTACATATAGAAAAACAAACAGCATAAATAATTCAGATAATTTGAAACTGACAATTGGAGTGGAGGGAATAAAATAGCTAAATGCAAAAGAGAGTAAAAGTTGTATTAGAGAGCTACTTCAGGGAGGTATTTTGAACTTGTGACAAATGAGCTGATGTCAATCGCAAAGAAAGGGTAGTAGCAAGTGTAAATGGGAGAAAATTTATGAAGTTTTGTAACAATATGATTTATTAGGCATGTATGAGATAATTCACACATCTAGAAAAGAGTTTTCACAAAGTAACTCTTAACATACCTTCATAATCTGAAACATTGTGACTCCCTTAGTTAAAGAGGGCTTCCTTGGTGGCTCAAACAGTAAAGAATCTGCCTGCAGCTCAGATTTGGGGTCAATCCTTGGGTTGGGAAATCCCCTGCAGAAGGCAATGAGTATCTAACCCAATATTCCTGTCTGAAGTATTCCATGGATAGAAGAGCCTGGGAGGTTACAGTCCATGGGGTTGCAAAGAGTTGGACACATCTGGACAACTAACACTTCCGTACTTTCACTAGTTAAAGAACACTTGAGACATTCAGCTCAGTGAAATGACAAAATGGTGATAATCAATCCAAATATCTATAAGTTTGTAAATGACACACAAATATTTGAACAGAAATTTGACTTAATCTATCAATTTTTTATTAGAGAAATATTAATTGAGCCCAACTTTTGTGCAAGGTATTATAACCAGAGCTGGTTATTCCATGATGCACAGAATAGAGGTGGTTCTGCAGGCATCATTAGGTATGGAGAGGTGCCGGGAGCCGGCATATTGCATATTGAGTGCATATTGCATATTGAGTGCAGCACTTTTCAGGATCTGGAATAGCTCAACTGGAATTCTATCACTGCCGGTAGCCATCGTGAGGAACTCCGCCCATGACAAAGGTCATGAGGAAGGAGGCTCGGCATACGCAAAGGCGGGATCGAGCTTCAGGAGTCCCCCTGGAAATTCTCGAGCATATACCCCCAAAACCAGAGTCTGCCTACTTTCTGCTTTGTGCTTTCACCTACACCTCTGACTTTACGGGGGGCTGTCCCCCACTACCTCTCTCTCAAAACAGAGTTAGCTTACAGCTCCAGTTAATAATTCCTGGGTGTGACAGTGTTTAACCTACAAACTCCTTTGGAAATCCTCTAGCCTGCCTGAATAGGTTTTTCCGGCCACATGTGATTGTTCAGAACCTCCCAACTGTGAGAGGCAGGAGATGTTCTAAACTGTCTAAACACAGATTCTTTTGAGTAGTTAAGAGATTGATTAGAAATTGTATTGGTGAAGGGATTTTCACTTGTTGGGCCAATGTTTGCTGCTAAGTTTCCATATCCCTTACCTGCTGTGTCCCTGGCAGTGTATTGATTAATATAATTGGTGTAAGTAGTAGCTTTAATGTTTGTAACCTGGGACCCTTGAGTTAATTCTTTTTCTTGTTGTAGCCCACCACACCTTTGCTCTGTAGGAATGCAACTTTATCTAATGCTTTTGGAGGGTGGCTCCTGACCAATCACCTTTAGAGAAAAATAAGTTTTCTGAAGAAAAGGTCTTAAAATGTTAACAGGCCTCCGGGCCAGAAGATGATGCAAATCACCTAACTTTTGCATATGCTAAGTTTGCAGGAAGAAAGCCTGGCTTGCTGCCTGACTCTACCCCTTCCCCCATTATCCTCTGTGCATAACTTAAGGTATAAAAACTACTTTGAAAAATAAAGTGCGGGCCTTGTTCACCGAAACTTGGTCTCACCATGTCGTTCTTTCTCTTACCTTCTGGCTGAATTATTCAGCCTCTTTTCTCCACTGAATTTCCTCACTGAGCTATCCTTATTTCAGCCTCTTTTCTCCACTGAATTTTCCTACTGAGCTATCCTCATTCTATTACTCTTTATATCCTTAATTAACGTTTAATTAAGCAATTGTTTCCTGATCTTCGCCGACGCCGTCCCCGCTTCGAATTCCCTGGATCAGCCGGGGCTGGTCCCCGGCAGAGAGGCTTGAGTGAAAGGGTTTAGATATAATGCAATAAAGATGGAAGACTTTTCAGTAAACCGGGGAATTGTGGCCAGAAATTCTGCTTTGGCAGAAGCATTGAAAAGCAAAGTGTCTACTGTAGAGAATTTGTGAAGCAAACTTATAATTTCAAATTGCAAGGAGAACAGGAAAGGTAAGAAAACTGAAGCACAATGATGATTGGAATGAGGATATATTTTCTTTATGCCTATCATTCGTGATTCAACATAGCAGAGTCACAAGATTATACCAGTGATCAATAGAAGAAAAAAAAAGGTTGAATGATTTCTCAACTGAAGGAAGAATGCCTAGTATTGAAATTCTCAGAAAATAAATCAGAAGCTTGATGAAAGTTCCTTTTGAAGGCATTCAGTAAAGTACTGGATTACCACTTATCTCACTGTTGTTGAAATTTGAGTGTACAATAAAAGATTTTATTGGTCTTATTGTAAAAAATAACAAGTATTGGAATCTTCTTGATTATGAAAGATTATGAAAAGTACACCTAAGCGAGTGAGATAAACAAAAATAACACCCCCCCTACACACAAAACTTTAAAATGGAACAATTGACAGTGCTAGTCAGTCAATTGGCACTGTAAAATCTAATGAGATTTTGAATTTATAGATCAAAATGGGGAGAACTGATACATTTGCAATATGCTAATGGGTCTAATCTGTCTAATTGCTACTTAGATCTTCTTCAGTTTTTCTTAATAATTTTCTGTAGTTTTTAGTGTAGAGGTTTATATATATTTTATAAAATACATTCCTAGGAATTTGGTGGGTTTTAATGATATTACAAGTAATAAATACATTAAAACTTTTTACTTTTGTAAGTTCCTATGTTGCAAATAAATGAAAATCCAACTGAAAAAAATAAAATAAAATAGAACAAGCAAGAAAGTTCCAGAAAAACATCTACTTCTGCTTTATTGACTACGCCAAAGCCTTTGACTCTGCGGATCACAATAAACTGAGGAAAATGTTTTAAGACATAGGAATACCAGACCACCTTGCCTTCCTCCTGGGAAACCTGTATGCAGGTCAAGAAGCAGCAGTTAGAACTGGACATGGAACAATGAACTGGTTTCAAATTGGGAAAGCAGTAAGTCAAGGCTGTATACTGTGACCCTGCTTATTTATCTTCTAAGCAGAGTACATCATGCAAAATGCCAGGCTGGATGAAGCACAAGCTGGAATCAAGATTAGTGGGAGAAATATAAATAATCTAAGATATGCAGATGACACCACCTTAATGGCAGAAAGTGAAGAGGAACTGAGGACCCTCTTGATGAAAGTGAAAGAGGAGAATGAAATGGCTGGCTTAAAACTCAACATTCAGAAAACATAGATCATGCAATCTGGTCCTGTCACTTCATGGCAAATAGATGGGGAGACAATGTAAACAGTGAGAGACTTCATTTTCCTGGGCTCCAAAATTACTGCAGATGGTGATTGCAGCCATGAAAGAAAAAGATGCTTGCTCACTAGAAGAAAAGCTGTGACCAACCTAGAGCATATTAAAAAGCAGAGACATGACTTTGCTGAGAAAGGTCCATCTAGTCAAAGCTATGGTTTTTCCAGTAGTCATGTATGGATGTGAGTGTTGGATTATAAAAAGAACTGAATGCCAAAGAATTGATGCTTTTGAACTGTGTTGCTCAAGAAGATTCTTGAGAGTCCCTTGGACTAAAGGAAATCAGTCCTGAACATTCATTGGAAGGACTGATGCTGAAGCTGAAGCTCCAGTACTTTGACTACCTGGTGTGAAGAACTGACTCATTTGAAAAGACCCTGATGCTGGGAAAGATTGAAGGCAGGAGGAGAAGGGGACAACAGAGGATGAGATGGTTGCATAGCCTCACCGACTCGATGGACATGAGTTTGAAGAAGCTCTGGTAGTTGGTAATGGACAGGGAACCCTGGCTTGCTGCAGTCCATGAGGTCGCAAAAAATCGGACATGACTGACTGAACTGAACTGAACTGTAATGAAACTTTTAAAAGCCACCCATTTTTTCCCCCTACATGTTTGGCAATAGAAATTTCAGATGTGTAGCTTCGAGAGAGAAGGAAGAGTAGGTTTGGATTTAGACATCCATAGAGAGAAGAAACTTATTTGTAAACACACAGAGTAGGTTTGGATTTAGACATCCAGAGAGAAGAAACTTATTTGTAAACACACAGGTATACTGTAATGTTTCTATTCTCAGTACCACTGACATTCTCGATTATTTTTCTTTTGGTTATTACATATTGCTCTGTGCCCTGGAGACTTAGTACCATCCTTGGGTTCTACATACTGTGGACATGGAACAATAGACTGGTTCCAAATAGGAAAAGGGGTACGCCAAGGCTGTATATTGTCACCCTGTTTATTTAACTTATATGCAGATTATATCATGAGAAATGCTGGGCTGGAAGAAGCACAAGCTGGAGTCAAGATTGCCAGGAGAAATATCAATAACCTCAGATATGCAGATGACAGCACCCTTATGGCAGAAAGTGAAGAGGAACTCAAAAGGCTCTTGATGAAAGTGAAAGTGGAGAGTGAAAAAGGTGGCTTAAGCTCAACATTCAGAAAACGAAAATCATGGCATCGGGTCCCATCACTTGATGGGAAAAAGATGGGGGAACAGTGGAAACAGTGTCAGTCTTTATCTTCTTGGGGTCCAAAATCACTGTAGATGGTGATTGCAGCCATGAAATTAGACGCTTACTCCTTGGAAGGAAAGTTATGACCAACCTACACAGCATATTAAAAAGGAGACACATTACTTTGCTAACAAAGGTCCGTCTAGTCAAGGCTATGGTTTTTCCAGTAGTCATGTATGAATGTGAGAGTTGGACTGTGAAGAAAGCTGAGTGCTGAAGAATTGATGCTTTTGAGCTGTGGTGTTGGAGAAGACTCTTGCGAGTCACTTGGACTACAAGGAGATCCAACCAGTCCATCCTAAAGGAGATCAGTCCTGGGTGTTCATTGGAAGGACTGATGTTGAAGCTGAAACTCCAATACTTTGGCCACCTGATCAAAGAGCTGACTCATTTGAAAAGATCCTGATTCTGGGGGAAATTCAAAGCAGGAGGACAAGGGGATGACAGAGGATGAGACAGTTGGATGGCATCACTGACTCAGTGGACATGATTTTGGCAAACTCAGGGAGTTGGTGATGGACAGGGAGGCCTGATGTCCTGCAGTCCTTGGGGTTGCAAAGAGTCGGACACAATGAGTGACTGCACTGAACTGAACTGATATAGGTATTTATGTATGAATCTCTCCTCTATCCATTCAATGAGCCTAGTTCTCAGTGAATTCATAATTTTATGTAGGAGTAACATAGTAGGATTTAAAGAAGAAATGAAGTAATTGTTTTTGTAGCCATGTGTTATGAAAGTTATAAAATAAGGAAGGTTATTAGTGTTGTGAGAGTCAGGAAAGAGTTCTGAGAAGATGGGGCACTAGACATGAGGCTTGAGTAGGAACTGGCCAGTCAGATAAGGGAGTGGGAAACAAGTCTTTCTGTGCATTTATTACCACCAGTGGAGGTGTGTAATCACTAAGCAGATGTAGAGAGGAACTCTCAGACTTTTCTTTTTCTGTTCAGATTATTGAGAGCACAGCGCATATTGCTTCCATAGGCAGGAGAGGGCCTGGCCAGGAGGAGCATATGGCAGTGAGCTCACTAGCAGAAGACTATGAAAACTTGGCTCTGACACTCAGTTGCTGTGTGATTTCAAGATAGTGACTTAATCACTCTGAGCCTCAGCATCTTTCTCCCAATACTTTTTTGTCAAGTACCCACTCTATTTATTTTAAGAGGATGTGAAAATGAATTGAGATAATGTGTAAAAAGGCATTTTACAACATGCAATAGAGATGAACTGGTTCAGTTCAGTTCAGTTCAGTCATTCAGTTGTTTCCAACTCTTTACAACCCCATGAACCAGGCCTCTTCCATGCCAGAACTCCCTGTCCATCACCAATTCCTGGAGCTTACCCAAACTCATGTCCATTGAGTTGGTGATGCCATCCAACCATCTCATCCTCTGCCATCCTCTTCTCCTCCTGCCCTCAATTTTCCCAGCATCAGGGTCTTTTCAAATGAGTCAGCTTTTCACATCAGGTGGCCAAAGTATTGGACTTTCAGCTTCAAAATCAGTCCTTCCAATGAACACCCAGGGCAGATCTCCTTTAGGATGGACTGCTTGGATCGCCTTGCAGTCCAAGGGACTCTCAAGAGTCTTCTCCAACACCACAGCTCAAAAGCACCAATTCTTCTGTACTCAGCTTTCTTCAGAGTCCAATTCTCACATCCATACATAGCCACTGGAAAAGCCTTAGACTTGACTAGAAAGACTTTTGTTGGCAAAGTACTGTGTCTCCTTTTTAATATGCTGTCTAGGTTGGTCATAACTTTCTTCCATGAAGTAAGTGTCTTATAATTTCATTGCTGCAGTCACCATCTGCAGTGATTTTGGAGCCCAAAAAAATAAAGTCTGCCACTGTTTCCACTGTTTCCCCATCTATTTGCCATGAAGTGATGGGACCGGATGCCATGATCTTAATTTTCTTATGTTGAGCTTTAAGCCAACTTTTTCAGTCTCCTCTTTCACTTTGATCAAGAGTTTCTTTAGATCTTCTTCACTTTCTGCCATAAGGGTGGTGTCATCTGCATATCTGATGTTATTGATATTTCTCCTGGCACTCTTGATTCCAACTTGTGCTTCCTTCAGCCCAAGTTTTCTCAGTTTTTCATGATGTACTCTGCATATATGTTAAATGAGCAGGGCGACAATATACAGCCCTGATGTACTCCTTTTCCTATTTGGAACCAGTCTGTTGTTCCATGTCCAGTTCTAATTGTGGCTTCCTGACCTGCATACAGGTTTCTCAAGAGGCAGGGCAGGTGGTCTGGTATTCCCATCTCTTTCAGAATTTTCCACAGTTTATTGTGAGCCACACAGTCAGTGACTTTGTCATAGTCAATAAAGCAGAAATAGATGTTTTTCTGGAACACTCTTGCTTTTTTGATGATCCAGCAGATGTTGATAATTTGATCTCTGATTCCTCTGCCTTCTCCAAATCCAGCTTGAACATCTGGAAGTTCATGGTTTTCATATTGCTGAAACTTGGCTTGGAGAATTTTGAGTATTACTTTACTAGCATGTGAGATGAATGCAGTTGTGCGGTAGTTTGAGCATTCTTTGGCATTGCCTTTCTTTAGGATTGCAATGAAAACTGACCTTTTGCAGTCTGTAGCCACTGCTGAGTTTTCCAAATTTGCTGGCATATTGAATGCAGCACTTTCACAGCATCATCTTTCAGGATTTGAAATAGCTCAACTGGAATTCCATCACCTCCACTAGCTTTGTTCGTAGCGATGCTTCCTAAGGCCCACTTGACTTCACATTCCAGGATGTCTGGCCCTAGGTGAGTGATCACACCATCCTAATTATCTGGGTCATGAACATCTTTTTTATCAGTCCTTCTATGTATTCTTGCCACCTCTTCTTAATAGCTTCTGCTTCTGTTAGGTCCATACCATTTCTGTCCTTATTGAGCCCAAATTGCAGGAAATATTCCCTTGGTATCTCTAATTTTCTTGAATAGATCTCTAGTCTTTCCATTCTATTGTTTTCCTCTATTTTTTGAGTTGATCACTGAAGAAGGCTTTCTTATCTCTCCTTGCTATTCTTTGGAACTCTGCATTCAGATGGGTATATCTTTCCTTTTCTCCTTTGCTTTTAGCTTCTCTTCTTTTCACAGCTATTTGTAAGGCCTCCTCAGACAGCCATTTTACTTTTTTGCATTTCTATTTCCTGGGGATGGTCTTGATTCCTTTTTCATGTACAATGTCACTAAGTCCGTTCATAGTTCATCAGGCACTCTGTCCATCAGATCTAGTCCTTTAAATCTATTTCTCACTTTCACTGTATATTTGTAAGGGATTTGATTTAGGTCATGCCTGAATGGAAAAAGCAAGAGAGTTCCAGAAAAACATCTATTTCTGCTTTATTGACTATGCCAAAGCCTTTGAATGTGTGGATCACAATAAACTGTGGAAAATTCTGAAAGAGATGGGAATACGAGAACACCTTATCTGCCTCTTGAGAAATTTGTATGTAGGTCAGGAAGCAACAGTTAGAACTGGACATGGAAAAATAGACTGGTTCCAAATAGGAAAAGGAGTACATCAAGGCTGTATATTGTCACCCTGTTTATTTAACTTATATGCAGAGTACATCATGAGAAATGCTGGACTGGAAGAAACACAAGCTGGAATCAAGATTGCTGGGAGAAATATCAATAACCTCAGATATGCAGATGACACCACCCTTATGGCAGAAAGTGAAGAGGAACTCAAAAGCCTCTTGATGAAAGTGAAAGTGGAGAGTCAAAAAATTGGCTTAAAGCTCAACATCCAGAAAACAAAGATCATGGCATCCGGTCCCACCACTTCATGGGAAATAGATGGGGAAACAGTGGAAACAGTGTCAGACTTTATTTTTCTGGGCTCCAAAATCACTACAGATGGTGACTGCAGCCAAGAAATTAAAAGACGCTTACTCCTTGGAAGGACAGTTATGTCCAACATAGATAGCATATTGAAAAGCAGAGACATTACTTTGCCAACAAAGGTTCGTCTAGTCAAGGCTATGGTTTTTCCTGTGGTCATGTATGGATGTGAGAGTTGGACTGTGAAGAAGGCTGAGTGCCAAAGAATTGATGCTTTTGAACTGTGGTGTTGGACAGGACTCTGAGAGTCCCTTGGACTGCAAGAAGATCCAAACAGTCCATTCTGAAGGAGCTCAGCCCTGGATTTCTTTGGAAGGAATGATGCTAAAGCTGAAACTCCAGTACTTTGGCCACCTCATGCAAAGAGTTGACTCATTGGAAAAGACTCTGATGCTGGGAGGGATTGGGGGCAGGAGGAGAAGGGGACGACAGAGGATGAGACGGTTGGATGGCATCACTGACTCGATGGATGTGAGTCTGAGTGAACTCCGGGAGTTGGTGATGGACAGGGAGGCCTGGCATGCTGCAATTCATGGAGTCGCAAAGAGTCGGACAGGACTGAGTGACTGATCTAATCTGATCTGAATAGTCTAGTGGCTTTCCCTACTTTCTTCAATTTCAGTCTGAATTTGGCAATAAGTAGTTCATGATCTGAGCCACAGTCAACTCCTAGTCTTGTTTTTGCTAACTGTATAGAGCTTGTCCATCTTTGGCTACAAATGATACACATTCCTTAATTCTTTATTCTCAAATGTTTAACACCCAACTCTGCTTCCAATTTCTCATTACTTCTGGGAAACATCTCTTCTATTCCATTACTCCTGCAGGAAGTCAGATTGTCTCTTCTGCACCTGGACTTTGTCATGACCACCTGAATGTGTGTCATTCCTCCTCCACTTGCTCCTCCAGCTCCATTCTTGACACAGTGAGATTTGCACGGTTCAGCACAGTTCTGAAATATGTGAGATTTGTGCTTGGGTATGTGAGTGCCTGAGCGTGTGAGATACAAGGAATAGTTGGAGAAGGTATTATTTTTGGTGCAAATACAAGAAGAAATGCTTGTATTATATCAAAGAACTCAAGGTTCAAGCAACCTCTTAGCCCAGTCTTTGAAAGAGGCCATAGCACCTCACGAAAGACTAATTCATAAGCAGTACACAGAGATTTGTTAGAAGCAATGAGCCATTTTTATTGAGGATAAGGGGTTATCCAAGCTTTAGAATGTTAGGATCATTAACACAGTCATAACAGAGACTTAGAGATTAAGGGAGGAAAGGCTAACATTAGGAAGAGTCAGATGATATCACCATTGAACATCAGACCTCAAGCATGTCAATCTAAAAATGGGTAGTTGGAGGTCAAAGCCTCTGTCGCGCATACAATTTCTTGCAAGTACAAATCATGGGTTACAGATCCTCGAAGCAGTATTATCTTTAGATTCCTCATTTCAGAAGCAGACTAGGCTAAGAGGGTGATGTTCTAGCAGCAAGAATAACATCTCCTGTAGCAAACTGGCCAGTAGCTGCTATAGCCAGAGCCATATCCACAGCCATATCTGGTTCCATAACCACAGCCATAATAGGGGCTGAACACACAGCTGTAGCTCTTTCCACAGCCGTAGCCACAGGAGCTGCCGTAGTAGTTACAACACATGTTGTCAAGGGAGGAGGATTCAGGTGGACTGCAAGAGGCTGTTCCTGAAGTGTGTGTGTCTCCTCCCCATGGACCTTAATACACTGTCAGTAACTGGCAGAGCATACCATTCATTCCCTGACATAGACAACAGATATGGAAGCAACATTATGAGCCAGTCACGTCACCACTGACAATCACTAAAGTTTGCTTAAAATAGCTCATTATTTGGGCGACTCCTGTTTCATTTTAAGAGCTTCACTTTAATTTGTTCTGCTGACAAACTGTCTTAGTAGAATTGTGTGACCCAAAGCTGATCATTTTCAAAATCTCCTCTCATTTAACAGATACCTTATAAAACAAGCTTGTTGGGGAATGTCAGATGATTTTGCCTCCTTTTCTCTCTCAGTTTTCCAAAATACCTGCTTCTGACCACAGGAAAAGGAATATTCCTGTCTCCTTTCCTAAATCATTGCAACTCTCTGTCCATTTTCTCCTACCCTTTCTGCATTCCTTACCCCTGCTTTGTCCGACTCTCCTCAAATCCTAAGTATCTGATCAGTATCTGATAGTTCAAAACGAAGTCCATTCCCTGGAAGAGTGAAGACTTACAGGTGTGGAGACAGCATGCTGCATGTGTTCCTTATCATTTCTTCTTCCATGCACCAGGCAATGGAAGGTCCTGTTCACGTGCGGCAACCCTCTTTTTCTCTCTTTTTTGTAGCTACCTGAGTCTCACCATTGAGGAGACTTTAACAGTTTAACCAACTTTATTCGCCTGAAGAATCAGAAGACCTCAGTTAGACCAGAAACTCATTTTTTCACATAAAGCGTTATCAGAGTTTTGTGTTATGAGATGTGAGTCCATTCCCCTCCCTCAATTATTCTTACCTTCTTCTGTCACTACTCTTCCTTACACATTATGTTCAAAGGATAAAGGTAAGTAGGGTCACTCTGATACTACAGCAAAAGCCCATCTTCAGCTCCTAGTACACTCATGACATCAAGTACCAACAAACTCAATTTTATCCTTATTCATATGTACATTAATCAGAAGTTCTCAACCTTCTACAAAAATGTCCATTGTGACTTTGAAATATAATATGTCTCCTTTCTTCTAAATAATCCTCTCTAACACACTTACCTTTTTGACATGTAAAAAAACCTATGTCTTGCCTCACTACTTGAAACGTAACTTCACACCAAACATTCAACCTTTCATGACCAAACATTCAGTCCAAAAAACCGTGTTCCTTTGTTTGTTTGGGTGGGGGGGGGGGCTTTTTTTGTTTGTTTGCTTATCTTAGTTTCTAGATTTTATTTAAATTAACTTTTTCAGAATCTGGGAAGACTCCAAAATTTAGATTATTTTTCAATGCAACAGCCATGAAATCCGAGTTGGAAGGGACTATAAAGTCAAGAAGATCATTCTTTCCACTAGATATACTTGAATTTCAACAACAAAGGAATAAGTTGTGATCAAGTACTGTATTGAATGCCTTTAACAGGGATTTTCACAAGGTTGCCAACTTCAATTTTTGAGAAGTTTCATTATCAGATATTTTTCCTTCAGTTGAGAAATCATTCTACCGATTTTTCTGATATTGGTCACTGGTATAATCTGACACTCTGTTATGTTTCATCCCCAAACTTAAACAAAAAGAACATATATTCCCATTCCATTTTTCTTATCCTTCAGTTTCTTACCTTTTCTGTCTGCCTTGAAATTCAAAACTATAAATTCTGCTTGACAAAGTCTCTCATACAGACACGTTACTTTTCAGTGCCACAGCCAACACGCTCTCTGGTCACAGTATCCCTGGATTATTGAAAAGCTCTTTTATCTTTGTTGCATTATTTCTAATACCTTTCCATTCAGATCTCTGGATACTGGCTTAAAACAGTAAAGACAACTCCCATTCTGTGCATCCTGGAAAAATCAGCTCTGAGTACACTCCCTAATACATAATTTGGACTCAATATTCTTCCATAAAAATGGATGAATCAAGTCAAACATATATTCAAATATTGGAACGCCACATATACTCTACAAAACATTTGATTATATGTTTAAATTGTCTGAAAACAAATTTCTTCTTTCTAAAATGAGGTCTACCTATTTTTACATAATTGTTTTCCTAATGTTTCATATGTATTTAGTGTTCCGGTTAGGAATTTTACTCAAAAAATGCTATTCTTTTTATCTCACTTTCCTGTTTTTTTTTTCTCTTGTCTATATATATATATATATATTTATTTTGTGATTATTATTTTAATATATATTATTTAAGTATGCACTTTTCAGAATCTAAACATAGGTTTTAATTTTAAATAACTTTGCTTTTTTGTTTTTTGTTTTTTTTTTGCAGTAATGAGGTGGACCTAGAAATTCTCATACTGAATGAAGTAAATCAGACAGAGAAAGACAAATACATGATATGCTTTTTTTAGATTTCTATGGAATCTAAAAATAATAGTACAAATGAACCTATTTATAAAACAGAAATAGAGTCACAGAAGTAGAAAACAAGAAAGGGGTGGGGGGTGAAGGGAGGACAGAGAGGGATAAACTGGGAGGTGGAGAATGACATATTCACACTACTATATATAAAATAGATAACTAATAAAAATCTACTGTATAGCACAGGGAACTCTACCCAATATTCTGTAATGACCTATATAGGAATCAGATCAGATCAGATCAGTCGCTCAGTCCTGTCCGACTCTTTGCGACCCCATGAATTACAGCACACCAGGCCTCCCTGTCCATCACCAACTCCCAGAGTTCACTCAGACTCACGTCCATTGAGTCAGTGATGCCATCCAGCCATCTCATCCTCTGTCGTCCCCTTCTCCTTCTGCCCCCAATCCCTCCCGGCATCAGAGTCTTTTCCAATGAGTCAACTCTTCTCATGAGGTGGCCAAAGTACTGGAGTTTCAGCTTTAGCATCATTCCTTCCAAAGAAATCCCAGGGCTGATCTCCTTCAGAATGGACTGGTTGGATCTCCTTGCAGTCCAAGGGACTCTCAAGAGTCTTCTCCAACACCACAGTTCAAAAGCATCAATTCTTTGGCACTCAGCCTTCTTCACAGTCCAACTCTCACATCCATACATGACCACAGGAAAAACCATAGCCTTGACTAGACGAACCTTTGTTGGCAAAGTAATGTCTCTGCTTTTGAATATGCTATCTAGGTTGGTCATAACTTTCCTTCCAAGGAGTAAGCGACTTAATTTCATGGCTGCACTTAGGAATAGAATCTAAAAAAGGAATGGATATAGGTATGTATATAACTGATTCACTTTGCTGTATAGCAGAAACTAGCACATTGTAAATCGACTATACTCCAATAAAAATTAAATTTTTTAAATCTCATTTTTCTAGTTCCATAGTTTTAAATTCTTGTTTAATAATAGCTTTAAAATACCCATATTTATTTGTACTGAAATCCTGATTTAGTCTGAATTTAATGTAATAGCTTTGTAACATAAAAAAAGTCATTCTATGGTATACACATATGTATGCTAAGTCGCTTCAATCGTGTCCAACTCTGTGCGACCCCATAGATGGCAGCCCACCAGGCTCCCCCATCCCTGGGATTCTCCAGGCAAGAACAGTGGAGTGGGTTGCCATTTCCTTCTCCAATGCATGAAAGTGAAAAGTGAAAGTGACGTCGCTCAGTCGTGTCTGACTCTTAGCAACCCCATGGACTGCGGCCCACCAGGCTCCTCTGTCCATGGGATTTTCCAGGCAAGAGTGCTGGAGTGGGGTGCCATTGCCTTCTCCACACATCTGTATGCCCTAATTAAAAAAGCTTTTATGATGAGGAAGCAAAACCCCTCAGAATATAAATTACCTTCTTATTGACCTTTTTGCACTCTGACTGAGCCATTTTGTATAGTAATTTATTACCCAAAATACAGTGTCAACATAATGGGCATGGAATCAAGCATATTTTCATGTTCAGAAATTAAAGAATAACTTTATGCTATATTTTTAAAGCATATGTCTTAGGAACATGTTCATGCAAAAATTTGATATCAATATTTTTGAAATTCCACAAGAGTAAAAAGATCAGTCCATAGTAGAAAAATATTTTATTTCTAGGACTATGTCTATTTTGATAACTTGAATTAAGTATCATCTTGCAGTAAGGCATTTTAGTCAAGATCAAAGGCTTATTAAACAGTAGGTTTTAAATATCCACGTAAAATATGTTCTAAAGATTCCTATAATTATGACTATATATGGACTCTCCTGGTGGTTCAGACAATAAAGAATCTGCATACAATGCGGGAAACCTGGGTTTGATCCCTGGGTTGGAAAGAACCCCTGGAGAATGGAATGGCTACCCACTCCAGTATTTTTGCCATGGACAGAGGAGCCTGGCAGGCTACAGTCCTAGGGGTCACAGAGAGTCAGGCACAACTGAATAGCTTTCACTTCACTTCAATTCACAGATTTCCTCCTTAGGGTATATTTTTTCCTAACTTCCACTCCCCCAAATCTCCTAGCCTACACACTCATTAAATACTGAGAAGATTCCTTCTAATCAGTTCATCTCTATTGCATGTTGTAAAATGTCTTTATACACATTATCTCAAAACATTTTCACATCCTCTTAAAATAAATAGAGTGGGTACTTGACAAAAAAGTGTTTGGAAAAAGAAGCAGAGGCTCAGAATGATTAAGTCACTATCTTGAAATCACACAGCAATTGAGTGTCAGAGCCGTTTTCATAGTCTTCTGCTAGTGAGCTCACTGTCATATGCTCCTCCTGGCCAGGCCCTCTACTGCTATGGAAGAGGTATGGGCTATGCTCTAAATAATCTGAAGAGAAAAAGAAAAGTCTGAGAGTTCCTCTCTACATCTGCTTAGTGATTACACACCTTCACTGGTGGTAATCAGTTCAGTTCAGTCACTCAGTCATGTCCGATTCTTTGGAACTTCATGGACCACAGCACATCAGGCATCCCTGTCCATCACCAACACTCGGAGCTTACTCAAACTCATGTCCATTGAGTTGCTGATGCCATCCAACCATCTCATCCTCTGTCATCCCTTTCTCCTCCCACCTTCAATCTTTCCCAGAATCAGGGACTTTTCCAATGAGTCAGTTCTTCACATCAGATAGCCAAGTATTGGAGTTTCAGCTTCAACATCAGTCTTTCCAATGGATATTCAGGACTGATCTCCTTTAGGATTGGCTGGTTTGACCTCCTTGCAGTCCAAGGGACTCTCAAGAGTCTTTTCCAACACCACAGTTCAAAAGCATCAATTCTTCTGCACTCAGCTTTCTTCACAGTCCAACTCTCACATCCATACATGACCACTGGAAAAACCGTAGCCTTGTTTAGATGGACCTTTGTTGGCAAAGTAATGTCTCTGCTTCTGAATATGTTGTCTAGGTTGGTCATAACTTTTCTTCCAAGGAGTAAGCATCTTTTAATTTCATGGCTGCAATCACCATCTGCAGTGATTTTGGAGCCCCAAAAAATAAAGTCTGACATTGTTTCCACCGTTTCCCCATCTATTTCCCACGAAATGATGGGACCAGATGCCATGATCTTAGTTTTCTGAATGTTGAGTTTTAAGCCACCTTTTTCACTGTCTTTCACTTTCATCAAGAGGCTTTTTAGTTCTTCTCCTCTTTCTGCCATAAGGGTGGTGTCATCTGCATATCTGAGGTTATTGATATTTCTCCTGGCAATTTTGATTCCAGCTTGTGCTTCATCCAGCCCAGCATTTCTCATGATGTACCCTGCATTTAAGTTAAATAAGCAGGGTGACAACACACAGCCTTGTTGTATTCCTTTCCCTATTTGGAACCAGTCTGTTGTTCCATGTCCAGTTCTAACTGGCGCTTCCTGATCTGCATACAGATTTCTCAAGAGGCAGGTCAGGTGGTCTTGGATTCCCATCTCTTTCAGAATTTTCCACAGTTTGTGGTGATCCACATAGTTAAAATTTATTGACTTTGGCATAGTCAATAAAGCAGAAATAGATGTTTTTTTGGAGCTGTCTTGCTTTTTTGATAATCAACAGAATCTGGCAATTTGATCTCTGGTTCCTCTACCTTTTCTAAATCCAGCTTGAACATCTGGAAGTTCATGGTTCACATACTGTTGAAGCCTGGCTTAGAGAATTTTGATCATTGCTTTACTAGTGTGTGAGATGAATGCAAATGTGCAGTAGTTTTTGCATTCTTGACATTGCCTTTCTTTGAAATTGGAATGAACACTGACCTTTTCCAGTCCTGCGGCCACTGCTGAAGTGGTGGTAGTAAATGTATGCAAAGACTTGTTTTCCCACTCCCGTATCTGACTGGCCAGTTCCTACTCAAGCCTCATGTCAAGTGCCCCATCTTCTCAGAACTCTTTCCTGATTCTCACAACACTAATAACCTTCCGTATTTATAACTTTCATAACACATGGCTACAAAAACAATTGCTTCATTTCTATTTTTAATCTTACTATGTTACTTCTATATAACATTATGAATTCCCTGAGAACTGGGCCCATTGGATGGATAGATGAGAGATACATACATAAATACATACATACCTAGATAAACTGCCCACAACATCTAACACCACCAGCTTTACCTCTCTTTCCTTAGCCTCTATATTGGTTAATAACTTCTGCCTATACTGCTGAGTATCCAGAACACCTGACATGATTTTATTTGAAGACAGAATGATTGAAAATCCCACCAGCCATGATATTCTTCCTATTTTTCTAAAATACTTGGCACTATGAAAATCTGACTCTCCCCTCCATCCGCACTCCCTACTCCTGCAACAATTGTGGGAGGCACAAATCAGAGAAAGGGTACCCCACCTTGACTTCCTTGTTTCCAGAGTCCCAACATCATTCTCTGTCAGGCAGGCTCAATACTGCTGAGTCAGTGCTGAGCTCTGTCTATATCTGTCTGTATCTGTAGCCCGGTCTGTATCTGAGCTGTATCTATTCCCCCCATGGAAATCTCCAAGGCTGTAGCAGCTCAAGGCGTTTAGGAGGTGGAAGTGTCAAAATAAGATGCATGTGGGTAGCCAGGGAGATGGGCTGCAAGACTGAGAGTTACCCACAGTCTCTGACCTTTAGATGTGCCCTCAAGTGTGGTGGGAAACACTGAATCAACCCGCTCCGTGACATAACAATTTGCTTCAGAAAAGCTCATTTCACTAGGCACTTCTAATTTAAGATATCTCTTTTTAATTTGCTCTTCCCTAGGGTTTTATCTAGTTGATAATAAGACTAGAATAACATTTTATTTTTCATAATCCCAGCTTTATTGGAAATTTATCTCTCATGTGACTCATCACCTTACAAAGACTAAAATAAGTATTGTGTCCTCTAATTAAATTCAGTGGCTTTGAAATCATCTGTGTGTGTGTGTGCCTGTAGGCACACCTATTTGTTGCATATGTGTGCCTCTGTTTATCCTTATTAGGCCAGACTAGTAAAGGTATTATCATTTTCCACACTTTACATAAAATAATACTGTAAGACTGAGGGTTTCTAACAAGCCAGAGAGATTGAGGGGTATTTTACTTATTGTTCCCTATATTTTTCCAGTGCTCATGCTCAGTGGAGAAGGCAATGGCACCCCACTCCAGTACTCTTGCCTGGAGAATCCCAGGGATGGAGGAGCCTGGTGGGCCACAGTCCATGGGGTCATGAAGAGTCAGACACGACTGAGCGACGTCACTTTCACTTTTCACTTTCATGCAGTGGAGAAGGAAATGGCAACCCACTCCAGTGTTCTTACCTGGAGAATCCCAGGGACGGGGGAGGCTGATGGGCTGCCGTCTATGGGGTCCACAGAGTCAGACATGACTGAAGTGACTTAGCAATATCATGCTCAGTTGTGTCTGACTATTTGTGACTCTTTGGACTGTTACCTATTAGGCTCCTCTGTCCATGGGATTTTCCAGGCAAGAATACTGGAGTAGGTTACCATTTCCTTCTCCATGGGATCTTCCCAGCCCAGGAATTGAAACTGTCTCCTCTGTCTCCTGCATTGTAGACAGACTTTTTACCCACTGAGCCACTGGGAAAGCAATTTTCATACAAATTTAAAAATTAGATTCTATTTACAGTTATTACAAAGTGTTGACTAAATTCCCCATGTTGTATAATACTCCCTTGAGCCTGTCTTACACCCAGTAGTTTGAGTTTTTAAAAAATAATGACTTGGCCAGAAACATGCAGCTATATAATGACAGAGATAAAACAGTCATTGGACTCCAAATTCCAAATGCCTTTTTTACTTCAAGAAAAGGAAGAATTTAATAAATTGAACTCATTAAAAACATCAAAAATGCCAATGTTTGCATTTTGTAAATTGTCAAGCTCCATGACTTGCTTTTTTTATATTAATAGAGCTTTTCTTGCGTTTCACTTTGACCTTCATATGTTCGTATAAAGCAAATGCAAATGGATAATTTTAACTATGTTTCTGTGAGTTCTGAGTACCTCTTCATGAACAAAGTACCTTTATTGCTCATTCCTCCAGTCATACTGCTCTATGCTTAGTCCCTTGAGGTCAGAATTGCTTATTCCTCTTCTACTGAAAATGAGATTTGTACAGACAGGTTTAAGAGAGAATTAATATGTCTGTTTACAAGTGCTTTAAATTCTGGATCTAAGTCTGTATAAAAGTGTAAATTTAACCATTACTATGTAAAATTAAGCCATAAACTCAAAGTCATCTTGAGATTTAGACTTCCATCATTATTGCCCATCCCTACCCCTCAGAAAAGTCTCCAATACATGTGTGATCCTTTAAAATTCCATAATTCCACCGACAAAGCTAATGCTCCCCTGCCTTCTCTTTAGGTGTTTGGAATGATGATATTTACTTGTATAAGTTTAATTGGATTCTTAGCTAGAGAGTCGTGAATCAAATCAATTCAATTTATCCAACATGCACTGAATACACGCTCTTTATGAGACAGAGTCAGGTCAATTGTACAAGTGTACAGTGTACTTGTACAATTAATTAAATTTGTCTTTTGCAAGTGAAGTCTGGGCTTCCCAGATGGCACTAGCAGTAAAGAACCTGCCTGCCTATGCAGGAGACATAAGAGACACAGGTTTGATACCTGAGTTGGGAAGATCCCCTGGAGGAGGGCATGGTAACTCACTCCAGTATTCTTGCCTGGAGAATCCCATGGACAGAGGAGCCTGGCAGGCTACAGTCCATGGGGTCACTAAGAGTTAGACATGACTGAAGTGACAGCACACACACATGCAAGTGAAGCCCACTGGGACAATGCAACATGTGCTGAAGACTTGGGATGTTATAGGCAGTCCCACCTGTCACGACCTCCCTACCTCCCCAGAATAAATCCTCAGTTTCCCATGGCCCCTTCACGGTCCAATAGTCCAGTAAGTGCTTCTACCTTCTGCCCCCTCCTACCATGAGAACTTGGGCACAGGCATGGGAAGCACTGGGCTCCAGCACTTGTGAGGGTCTAGACTCACTCAACAGTTGTCTTCTTAACCCAAAAGCACATGACTTTAAATAGCAAGCAAGAAGCACAATCGCATGTCAAGAGACTACAGAAGACAGGCAAAAGATCATTTCCCCTGCTTTTTTAAACACATTTGCAGTTTGCACTGGACCCTGCAGATTATGTAGCTGGCCCTGGACACAGTGCCAAGGATTGGGAGGATGTAAGTTGGAAAAGTGTGTGTTCTCAGACCTTCAAAATTCCAAGGATATTCTAGGAATTAGTTCTTGACCCTACAAGTGACTGCCAGTAGGGTGTTGGTAAATTGACTCCTTGGAAAAAAATTAAATGTTTCCATCTTGATCAATTTCAAACTACCAACACAATGTCACTGATGTGGAGCTGGGAGGAGGTACACATTATTGGCCCTTATGAGCTGGTACAGGCTGGCTTTTGCACATGTATGCAAGAGAGTACTCTTGGTGTGGCACTTTAAAAACATGGATTCTGACTCCAAATTCTGGCTCTGCCACTTGCTAGCTCTAGAGCCTCGGGCAATTCACTGAACTTTCCTAGCCTCAATTCCCTCATCTACAAAATGAGCACGTGAAATGACAGTACCTACCTCTTAAAATTACTGAGAAATTTTGAGTTAATATCAGTAAATCATGTAGAAGGACACCTTGTCTTTTAGTAGGTTCTATTTAAAAGGTTCTATTTTTTATATACACTGGTTATTTTTTATATACCCTGATTATTCATTGGAAGGACTATTGCTGAAGCTGAAGCTCCAATACTTTGGCCACCTGATACCAAGAGCTGACTCACTGGGAAAGACTCTGACACTGGAAAAGATGGAGGGCAGGAAGAGAAGGGGACTACAGAGGATGAGATGGTTGGATGGCATCATTGATTCAATGCATGTGAGTTTGAGTAAGATCCAGGAAATAGCGAAAGACAGGCAAGTCTGGCGTGCTGCAGTGCATGGGGTCACTAAGAGTCAGACATGGCTTAGCAACTGAACAGCAACTCATTTTTGAGGCAAAATGGCATGTGTGATCTTGTTATCTCTCCCATACACCAGAGTGTGAACTCTTTGGGGTCTAGAACTTTTTCTTATACCATTAAATCCACAGCCTCTAGTGAAGTCCAACACAACATATTTCATGAATGTTTGATGAATGAGCATTTATAATTCAGAATCTAAAATAGAGACTGGTTCTTTAAAGGTGAATTTTTGTCTTTCCACAAAGCATACACACAGACACAGAATTTGTCACATTTTATTTGCCCCTACTTTGAATCTCAAATTTATTCAGTGCTATATCTCTCCACTGGTGGCCCAAAAGGTAAAAAATCTACCTGCAATGCAGGAGACCCAAGTTTGATCCCTGGGTTGGGAAGATCCCCTGGAGGAGGGAATGGCAACCTACTCCAGTATTCTTGCCTGGAGAATCCTATGGACAGAGGGGCCGGGCTGGCTACCGTTTGTGGGGTTGCAAAGAGTTGGACACGACTGAGCAACTAACACTTTCACATATCTCTCCACAATGTGATGAGGTTTTTTAAAGCTAACACTAGAAAACTCATTTGAGTCAGTTCTAATGAGGTGGATGAAACTGGAGCCTATTATACAGAGTAAAGTAAGCCAGAAAGAGCAATACTGGTACAGTATATTAACACATATATATGGAATTTAGAAAGATGGTAACGAAGACCCTATATGCGAGACAGCAAAACAGACACAGATGTAAGGAATAGATATTTGGACTCTGTGGGAGAAGGCGAGAGTTGGGACGATATGACAGAATACCATTAAACATGTATATTACCATATGTAAAATAGATGACCAGAGCAAATTTGATGCATGAAGCAGAGCACCCAAAACTGGTGCTCTGGGACAACCCAGAGGGATGTGGTGGGGAGGGAAGGGAGGTGGGAGGGGGTTCAGAATAGTGGGACACATGTACACCTGTGGCTGATTCATGTCGATGTATGGCAAAAACCACCACAATATTGTAAAGTAATTAGCCTCCAATTAAAATAAATTAATTAATTGTTTTAAAAATTAACTAATACTATTTGACTTCACCCTCTATTATTGAAACTGGATATAGGAAGAGAAAAAAATTAATTGGAGGCTAATTACAATATTCGGCATCATTATTCTTCTCAAGGTTTTATATTTCAGTGGCACTATTTGCCTGTAGAATCCCAGAGTATTAAAGTAAGAAGAGGGTAGACAAGACAATGAATTCTACCTCTTTCCTGAAGCAACAATTTCATCCACAAATTGGTGATCTGAACTGTGACACAGTGACACAGGAGCCAGGCATATTGCCAATCCACTTTTCAGACAGAACTAATTTTTAAACAAATTTCTCATTTCAAGAAGTCTAACCCCCTGAATCTTCCATTTACTTTTAATGATTATGGCCTCTTGAGTTGGAAAAGCAAATAAAATACAGTTATCTAATACTCTTCAAATATCCAACACCCCAGACAATATTTCCTGCCTCTATTTCTGTCATTTTATATATAATGAAAACAGACTCCTTTTTTCTAGTAAGGGAAATCACCTATTTTTCTATTTTCAAATGTTAATATTAAATATATCTGATAATTTGATACTAAATTCTTTCCATGTTTTCCCCATATCTTGTTTTTCTATTATTTTTATCTTGATGGATCTAGTGACAGTTTGTTTTGCAAGCAGATCACTGCGACTAACTCATAACCCTATTGTATATCTTCTCTAAGGTACAGAATATTATTGTTAATACACTTCTTTTTTAACAATTACATTTTGCCAGAACAGAGGAAGAAAAAGTGGGATCACCACAAGAGTTTCCCTTTTTTATCTATAGTAAAGGATAGTGGAATACCAAAGATCAAAAATTACCCACCCTAAAATCATAGCCTCAAGGTCTCTTGTAGAAATTCTTTATTATTCAATCATAATTGATCAACTTTGACATTTTTTACCCATAAAATAACCATTTTCCCTCCAATCTTCCTGAAGCCAAGCATTTTGCTACATTTGTTTCTCACATTCTTCTCTCTCAATAGTTTAGTAATGTCAGCATTTTTAATTAACTTTGCCAGTCGTCTTGGTAAGCAACAGCTCTTAGTAAACATAAACAGTATATAAGAAGTCACCTCATGCAGCAGAATTCTAACACAGCCCTCGTGATTCCTACCCATTGGCATCCTTGCTTTTTCCAGTCCCCACTCCTTGATTACAGGCAGGACCTGTAACATCCTTCTAACAAGTAGACTATCATGAAAATATGGAAATCATTCCCAAGGCTGTGCTACTTTCTATGGCAAAAGTGAAAGGATTTTGCTGATATAATTAGGGTCCATAATCATTGAGAGCAGGAGAAGGGAATGACAGAGGATGAGATGGTTGGATGGAACCATCGACTGAACGGCCGTGAGTGTGAGCACACTCGGGGAGATAGTGAAGGACAGGGAAGCCTGGCGTGCTGCAGCCCTTGGGTCACAAAAAGTGAGACACAACTGAGTGACTGAAGAACAGCAATCATTTTATTTTGATAAACGATCATCTTTATTTTGATAAATTTAAGTCAATCGGAAAGGAGATTATCCTCGGTGTTCCTGATTCCATCAACACAATGGAGTATTATTCAGCCATTAAAAAGAATACATTTGAATCAGTTCTAATGAGGTGGATGAAACTGGAGCCTATTATACAGAGTGAAGTAAGCCAGAAGGAAAAACATAAATACAGTATACTAACGCATATATATGGAATTTAGAAAGATGGTAACAATAACCTGGTGTACGGGACAGCAAAAGAGACACTGATGTATAGAACAGTCTTATGGACTCTGTGGGAGAGGGAGAGGGTGGGAAGATTTGGGAGAGCGACACTGAAACATGTAGAATATCATGTAAGAAACGAGTTGCCAGTCCAGGTTCAATGCGCGATACTGGATGCTTGGGGCTGGTGCACTGGGACGACCCAGAGGGATGGTGTGGGGAGGGAGGAGGGAGGAGGGTTCAGGATGGGGAACACATGTATGCCTGTGGCGGATTCATTTTGATATTTGGCAAAACTAATACAATTATGTAAAGTTTAAAAATAAAATAAAATTAAAAAAAAAAAAAAAAGAACTTGAAGTGAAACATTCTCTCCCTTTCTCTCTCTTCCTCCCTTTCCCTTCATTTACTTCCTCCTCCTCCTCCTGCCCTTCCTTCTGCTTCTTCTCCTCTTTCTCTCCTCCTCCCTGCATTGCTGGTTTTAAAGAATCAATGAAGCAAATGAATTCTATAGCATCAAGGAAATGGATTCTGCCCAAAACCTGAGGAAACTTGAAGTATAACTCCTTATGTTTCAGCCACCAGGTGAGAATTCAGCCTGGTCAACAACTTTATTTTTATGAGACCCCAACCAGAGACCCAGTGAAGTTGTTCCCAGACTCCTGGCCTGCTGCTGCTGCTGCTGCTAAGTCGCTTCAGTCGTGTCCGACTCTGTGCGACCCCATAGACGTAAGCCTACTAGGCTCCTCCGTCCCTGGGATTTTCCAGGCAAGAGTACTGGAGTGGGGTGCCATTGCCTTCTCCACCTGGCCTACTAGCAGATAACAAAATGTATGTTGTTTTAAGCTACTGTGTCCTAATTTGCTACACAACCAAAGATCATGAATCTCTGATTAGTTGCAAAAATTGAAGAATATATGTATATATATTCTTCACCTTATGCTTTCAGATAGAATGTTTTGGAAGTTCCTCTTTGATGAATGACCATTAACGTCCCTCCTCCTCCTCATGATGTTTCTTAAAACTGATACTCATTTTGTTTACTGCTTTACTATTCATGCAATCCCAGGTTAAGCAAATTGCATTTACTCTCACTGCTGTATGAAAGTAGTCAATTATTTTCATGAGGATCACCATGCTGCTACTGCTAAGTCACTTCAGTCGTGTCCGACTCTGTGCGACCCCATAGACGGCAACCCACCAGGCTCCCCTGTCCCTGGGATTCTCCAGGCAAGAACAGTGGAGTGGGTTGCCATTTCCTTCTCCAATGCATGAAAGTGAAAAGTGAAAGTGAAGTCGCTCAGTTGTGTCTGACTCTTAGCGACCCCATGGACTGCAGCCCACCAGGCTGCTCCATCCACAGGATTTTCCAGGCTAAGAGTACTGGAGTGGGGTGCCATTGCCTTCTCCGATGAGGATCACCATAACTGAACTAATTGTCAATGTAACTGATGTTTCAGAATAATTCCTTTATTATTTTATGAGGAAGCAGAAAATAAAAGTGGTTAAATTATAGAAATATAGGCTCTTACTTTTAGTGGCCTTATTACACTTTGCCTGAAGTGCTTTATATAACAATTTATTATTTAAAATGTAATGAAAGCAATCTGATATCATGTGATACTTGGAGTTCAGTAACCAAGGGATGAACAGCTTTTTATGTAATATCCCATTTAGAGATATTTCTATATGTTTAATTACAAATAGCTGCAATTCTTCCCTGAAATTTTATTATGATTAAATGATTTTGATGACATTTAGGTGATTTACTCTTAGAATTTAACAAATCCTAATCTAAAAGTTATGTTTAATCCCTACTCTAAAAGCTATACTTAGCAGTCTTACGAGGTGAGCACTATTATTCCTTATAATTTATTTTAAAAAATACAGTTCAGGAGGAGGAGCTAAGATGGCAGAGGAATAGGATGGGGAGACCACTTTCTTCCCCACAAATTTATCAAAAGAACAGTTAAACGCCGAGTAAATGCCACAAAACAACTTCTGAATGCTGGCAGAGGACATCAGGCACCCAGAAAAGCAACCCAAGTCTTCGAAAGGAGGGAGGAAAAAATATAAAAGACAAAAAAAGAGACAAAAGAGGGAGGGATGGAGCTCCAACCCGGGAAGCGAGTCTTAAAAAGAGAGAAGTTTCCAAACTCCAAGAAACACTCTCACTGTCGAGTCTGTGCCGAGCCTTGGAAGCACAGAGGGCAACATAACAGGGAGGAAAAATAAATAAACAATTAAAACCCACAGATTATGAGCCCAACGGTAACTCCCCCAGCGAAGAAGCAGCGCAGACACCGGCACTAGCAAGCGGGGGCTGGGCAGGGAGGCGTGGGCTGCATTAGAGTAAGGATCTGGCCTGAGTGCCCCAAGCGCTGTCTGAGCAAACTAATTTGGGCTAGAAAACCAGACTGTGGAATAGCTACCATGCGGAAAGCCAGCCCTAAGACACCGCCAGGCCCATGCACAGAACAAAGGACTGAACAGAGATAGCCGGCTGCAGACCATCCCCTTCCCGTGACAGGCAGCCAGAGCAGGAAGGGGGCAATCGCAGCCCCAGAGACATTATCTACAAAACTGTAAGCAGGCTTCTTTGCTAACTAAGACTTCTTGGGGCTCTGGATGGTCAACATCTGCCTGAGAAGGTGCGCCGGTTGTACACCCAGAAAACCAAGTGGCGGGGAGGCAATAAGTCGCAGCAGCCGCACTCTCCAAACACCTCATCACCTGAGCTGCTAGGACCTGGGAAGGGCACAAAACGCAGGCCCAACCCAGTCTGCGCCTCTGAGGACTACCCGAGTGCCTGAACCTGAGCAGCTTAGACCTGGGAGGGGCAGGCAGCCCAGGGCCAGCCACAGATGGTTCCCAACGGAGCAGCCTAGATCCTGAGTAGTGTGGGCAGGGAGGCTACACACGCCATGAGTGGGGGCAGGCCCAGTGTGGCTGAGGCACTGCAAGCAAAAGCCAGTGTTATTTGTTTGCAGCGTCCCTCCATCCCCACAGCATGACTGAACAAGTGAGCCTAAAAAAAATAAAATAAAAAAAGTGTCCACCACCGCCCCCTTTGTATCAGGGCGGAAATCAGACACTGAAGAGACCAGCAAACAGAAGAAGCTATAACAGAGGGAACTGCCTTGGAAGCTACAGGCAATAGATTAAAACCCTGTCGTTAGTACCGACTACATAGGAAGGAGCCTATAGATCTTGAGAAATATAAGCCGGACCAAGGAACTAGCCAAAAATGAACTGACCCCACAATACCCACAACAACACCAGAGAAAGTCCTAGATATATTTTTACTATTTTTATGATCATTCTTTCTTTTTTTAATTTTTTAAAAAATTTTAAGACCTCTATTACTCCTTTACTTTTCACTTTTATAACCTATTACTTTGCAAAAAAAAAAAAAGACCCTATTTTTTTAAAGCAAACTTCATGTATATATTTTATAATTTTTGTGACCTTGTTTTTTTTTCTTTTTCTTTTTCTCTTTCTATATTTTTTTTCTTCTATTCTTTAACATTGTATTTTTAAAATTCCAAACTCTACTCTAGATTTTTGATTTTAGCTTTGTGGTATTTGTTATCAATTTTGTACCTATATTTTTTTTTTATAATTTTTGTGATTTTTTTCCCTCTTTCTTTCTCTTCTTCTTTTCTTTAACATTGTATTTCTGAAATTCCAAACTCTACTCTAGATTTTTAATTTATGCTTTTTGGTATTTGTTATCAATTTTGTACCTATATTTTCTTTATAATTTTTGTGACTTTGTTTTTTTGTTTTTTTCTCTCTCTCTTTCTTTTCCTTCTTCTTTTCTTTAACATTGTATTTTTGAAATTCCAAACTCTACTGTAGATTTTTAATTTTTGTTTTTAGCTTTTGTTACCAATTTTGTACCTTTAAGAACCCAATCTTCAGTACCCATTTTTTACTCGGGAGCAAGATTACTGGCTTGACTGCTCTCTCCCCCTTTGTACTCTCCTTTTTCTCCACCAGGTCGCCTGTGTCTCCTCCCTAACCCCTCTCTACTCTACCCAACTCTGTGAATTTCTGTGTGTTACAGACAGTGGAGAACACTTAAGGAACTGATTACTGGCTGGATCTGTCTCTCTTCTTTTAATTCCCCCTTTTTATCCTCCTGGCCACCTCTGTCTCCTTCCTCCCTCTTCTCTTTTCTGTATAACTCTGTGAACATCTCTGAGTGGTCCAGTTGTGAAGTGCATATAAGGAAGTGATTACTGGCTAGCCCGCTCTCTCCTCTATTGATTCCACCTCATGTCATTCGGGTCACCTCTAACTCCCTCCTCCCTCTTCTCTTCTCCATGTAATGCTGTGAACCTCTCTGGGTGACCCTCACGGTGGAGAAACTTCATCTTTAACCTAGATATTTTATCAATGGTGCTGTATAGAAGAAGTTTTGAGACTGCTGTAAAATTAAGACCAATAACTGGAAGCAAGAGCCTTAAATCCAAACCCTGACTCCAGGGAACTCCTGACTCCAGGGAACATTAATTGAAAAGAGCTCATCAAAGGCCTCCATACCTACACTAAAACCAAGTACCACACAAGGGCCAGCAAGTTCCAGGGCAAGACATACCAAGCAAATTCGCCAGCAACACAGAACACAGCCTTGAGCTCCAATATACAGGCTGCACAAAGTTACTACAAAACCATAGACATCTCATAACTCATTACTTGACACTTAATTGCACTCCAGAGAGAAGAAATCCAGCTCCACCCACCAGAACACCGACACAAGCTTCCCTAACCAAGAAAACTTGACAAGCCACCTGTACAAACCCACACACAGCGAGGAAACGCCACAATAAAAAGAACTCCACAAACTGCCAGAATACAGAAAGGACACCCCAAACTCAGCAATATAAACAAGATGAAGAGACAGAGGAATACCCAGCAGGTAAAGGAACAGGATAAATGCCCACCAAACCAAACAAAAGAGGAAGAGATAGGGAATCTACCTGATACAGAATTCCGAATACTGATAGTGAAATTGATCCAAAATCTTGAAATCAAAATGGAATCACAGATAAATAGCCTGGAGACAAGGATTGAAAAGATGCAAGAAAGGTTTAACAAGGACCTAGAATAAATAAAAAAGAGTCAATATACAATGAATAATGCAATAAATGAGATCAAAAACACTCTGGGGGCAGCAAATAGTAGAATAACAGAGGTAGAAGATAGGATTAGTGAATTAGAAGATAAAATGGTAGAAATAAATGAATCAGAGAGAAAAAAAGAAAAACTAATTAAAAGAAATGAGAACAATCTCAGAGACCTCTGGGACAATGTTAAATGTCCCAGCATTCGAATCATAGGAGTCCCAGAAGAAGAAGACAAAAAGAAAGACCATGAGAAAATAGTTGAGGAGATAATAGTTGAAAACTTCTCTAAAATGGGGAAGGAAATAATCACCCAAGTCCAAGAAACCCAGAGAGTTCCAAACAGGATAAACCCAAGGTGAAACACCCCAAGACACATATTAATCAAATTAACAAAGATCAAACACAAAGAACAAATATTAAAAGCAGCAAAGGAAAAACAACAAATATCACACAAGGGGATTCCCATAAGGATAACAGCTGATCTTTCAAAAGAAACTCTTCAAGCCAGGAGGGAATGGCAAGACATACTTAAAGTGATGAAAGAAACCTACAGCCCAGATTACTGTACCCAGCACGGATCTCATTCAAATATGAAGGAGAAATCAAAAGCTTTACAGACAAGCAAAAGTTGAGAGAATTCAGCACCACCGAACCAGCTCTCCAACAAATACTAAAGGATATTCTCTAGACAGGAAACACAAAAACGGTGTATAAATTCAAACCCAAAACAATAAAGTAAATGGCAATGGGATCATACTTATCAATAATTACCTTAAACGTAAATGGGTGGAATGCCCCAGCCAAAAGACAAAGACTGGCTGAATGGATAGAAAAGCAAGACCCCTACATATGTTGCCTGCAAGAGACCCACCTCACAACGGGGGACACATACAGACTAAAGTGAAGGGCTGGAAAAAGATTTTCCATGCAAATAGAGACCAAAAGAAAGCAGGAGTAGCAATACTCATATCAGATAAAATAGACTTTAAAACAAAGGCTGTGAAAAGAGACAAAGATGGTCACTACATAATGATCAAAGGATCAATCCAAGAAGAAGATATAACAATTATAAATATATATGCACCCAACATAGGAGCACCACAATATGTAAGACAAATGCTAACAAGTATGAAAGGAGAAATTAACAATAACACAATAATAGTGGGAGACTTTAATACCCCCACTCACACCTATGGATAGATCAACTAAACAGAAAATTAACAAGGAAACACAAACTTTAAATGATACAATAGACTAGTTAGACCTAATTGATATCTATACGACATTTCATCCCGAAACAATGAATTTCACCTTTTTCTCAAGAGCACATGGAACCTTCTCCAGGATAGATCACATCCTGGGCCATAAATCTAGCCTTGGTAAATTCAAAAAAATTGAAATCATTCCAAGCATCTTTTCTGACCACAATGAAGTAAGATTAGATCTCAATTACAGGAGAAAAACTATTAAAAATTCCAACATATGGAGGCTAAACAACACGCTGCTGAATAACCAAAAAATCAGAAGAAATCAAAAAAGAAATCAAAATTTGCATAGAAATGAATGAAAATGAAAATACAACAACACAAAACCTGTGGGACACTGTAAAAGCAGTCCAGTTCATAGCAATACAGGCATACCTCAAGAAACAAGAAAAAAGTCAAATAATAACCTAACTCTACACCTAAAGCAGCTAGAAAAGGAAGAAATGAAGAACCCCAGGGTTAGTAGAAGGAAAGAAATCTTAAAATTAGGGCAGAAATAAATGCAAAAGAAACAAAAGAGACCATAGCAAAAATCAACAAAGCCAAAAGCTGGTTCTTTGAAAGGATAAATAAAATTGACAAACCATTAGCCAAGCTCATCAAGAAACAAAGGGAGAAAAATCAAATCCATAAAATTAGAAATGAAAATGGAGAGATCACAACAGACAACACAGAAATACAAAGGGTCATAAGAGACTACTATCAGCAATTATATGCCAATAAAATGGACAACGTAGAAGAAATGGAAAAATTCTTAGAAAAATACAACTTTCCAAAACTGAACCAGGAAGAAATAGAAAAATCTTAACAGACCCATCACAAGCATGGAAATTGAAACTATAATCAAAAATCTTCCAGCAAACAAAAGCCCAGGTCCAGGCGGCTTCACAGCTGAATTCTACCAAAAATTTAGAGAAGAGCTAACACCTATCCTACTCAAACTCTTCCAGAAAACTGCAGAGGAAGGTAAACTTCCAAACTCATTCTATGAGGCCACCATCACCCTTAATACCAAAACCTGACAAAGATCCCACAAAAAAAAGAAAGCTACAGGCCAATATCACTGATGAACATAGATGCAAAAATCCTTAACAAAATTTTAGCAGTCAGAATCCAACAACACATTGTAAAGATCATACACCATGACCAAGTGGGCTTTATCTCAGGGATGCAAGGATTCTTCAATATCTGCAAATCAATCAATGTAATACACCACATTAACAAATTGAAAAATAAAAACCATATGATTATCTCAATAGGTGCAGAGAAAGCCTTTGACAAAATTCAACATCCATTTATGATAAGAACTCTCCAGAAAGCAGAAATAGAAGGAATATACCTCAACATAATAAAAGCTATATATGACAAACCCACAGCAGACATTATCCTCAATGGTGAAAAATTGAAAGCATTTCCTCTAAAGTCAGGAACAAGACAAGGGTGCCCACTTTCACCACTACTATTCAACATAGTTTTGGAAGTTTTGGTCACAGCAATCAGAGCAGAAAAAGAAATAAAAGGAATCCAAATTGGAAAAGAAGAAGTAAAACTCTCACTGTTTGCAGATGACATGATCCTCTATATAGAAAACCCTAAAGACTCCACCAGAAAATTACTAGAACTAATCAATGAATATAGTAAAGTTGCAGGATGTAAAATCAACACACAGAAATCCCTTGCATTCCTATACACTAATAATGAGAAAATAGAAAGAGAAATTAAGGAAACAATTCCATTCACCATTGCAACGAAAAGAATAAAATACTTAGGAATATATATACCTAAAGAAACTAAAGACCTGTGTATAGAAAACTATAAAACACTGGTGAAAGAATTCAAAGAGGACACTAATAGATGGAGAAATATACCATGTTCATGGATTGGAAGAATCAATATAGTGAAAATGAGTATACTACCCAAAGCAATTTATAGATTCAATGCAATCCCTATCAAGCTACCAACGGTATTCTTCACAGAGCTAAAAGAAATAATTTAACAGTTTGTATAGAAATACAAAAAACCTTGAATAGCCAAAGCTATCTTGAGAAAGAAGAATGGAACTGGAGGAATCAACCTGCCTGACTTCAGGCTCTACTACAAAGCCACAGTCATCAAGACAGTATGGTACTGGCACAAAGACAGAAATATAGATCAATGGAACAAAATAGAAAGCCCAGAGATAAATCCATGCACCCATGGACACCTTATCTTTGACAAAGGAGGCAGGAATATACAATGGAAAAAGACAATCTCTTTAACAAGTGGTGCTGGGGAAACTGGTCAACCACTTGTAAAAGAATGAAACTAGAACACTTTCTAACACCATACACAAAAATAAACTCAAAATGGATTAAAGATCTAAACGTAAGACCAGAAACTATAAAACTGCTAGAGGAGAACATAGGCAAAACACTCTCTGACATACATCACAGCAGGATTCTCTATGACCCACCTCCCAGAATATTGGAAATAAAAGCAAAAATAAACAAATGGGACCTAATTAAACTTAAAAGCTTCTGCACAACAAAGGAAACTTTAAGCAAGGTGAAAAGACAGACTTCAGAATGGAGAAAATAATAGCAAATGAAGCAACTGACAAACAACTAATCTTAAAAATATACAAGCAACTCCTACAGCTCAATTCCAGAAAAATAAATGACCCAATCAAAAAATGGGCCAAAGAACTAAATAGACATTTCTCCAAGGAAGACATACAGATGGCTAACAAACACATGAAAAGATGTTCAACATCACTCATTATCAGAGAAATGCAAATCAAAACCACTATGAGGTACCGTTTCACACCAGTTAGAATGGCTGCGATCCAAAGGTCTACAAGCAATAAATGCTGGAGAGGGTGTGGAGAAAAGGGAACCCTCTTACACTGTTGGTGGGAATGCAAACTAGTACAGCCACTATGGATAACAGTATGGAGATTCATTAAAAAACTGGGAATAGAACTGCCGTATGATCTAGCAATCCCACTGCTGGGCATATACATGGAGGGAACCAGAATTGAAAGAGACACATGTACCCCAATGTTCATTGCAGCACTGTTTATAATAGCCAGGACATGGAAGCAACCTAGATGTCCATCAGCAGATGAATGGATAAGAAAGCAGTGGTACATATACACAATGGAGTATTACTCAGCCATTAAAAATAATGCATTTGAGTCAGTTCTAATGAGGTGGATGAAACTGGAGCCTATTATACAGAGTGAAATAAGCCAGAAAGAAAAACACCAATACAGTATACTAACTCATATATATGGAATTTAGAAAGATGGTAACAATAACCCTGTTTACGAGACACCAAAAGAGACACTGATGTATAGAACTGTCTTTTGGACTCTGTGGGAGAGGGAGAGGGTGGGATGATTTGGAGAATGGCATTGAAACATGTATAATATTATATATGAAACGAGTCACCAGTCCAGGTTCGATGCACGATACTAGATGCTTGGGGCTAGTGCACTGGGACGACCCAGAGGGATGGTATGGGGAGGGAGGAGGGTTCAGGATGGGGAACACAGGTATACCTGTGGTGGATTCATTTTGATATATGGCAAAGCCAATACAGTATTGTAAAGTTAAAAAATAAAATTAGATTAAATTTTAAAAAATAAATAAAAAAATTAAAAATACAGTTCAGAAGAAAAGTAAATTTCCTAAGACCACAGATCCAGTAAATAACAGAGAAAAGAATAGAATTTTGAAATAAAAAATTTTCATGCTAGATCCTGGAATTTAAAACATTGTATGTCATTAAGCTTAGGCTTAGAAATGCTCAGTTTTAATAAACTGAAATCATCATTTCATATAATAGGAGATTTTAATTGTAATCAATGGAGTTCCCATGAATCAGAGTGCCCCAAATGTTGTTGTTCAGTCACCAAGTCGTGTATAACTTTTTGTGACCCCATAGATGCTGAAACTGAAACTCCAGTACTTTGGCCACCTGATGCGTAGAACTGACTCATTTGAAAAGACCCTGATGCTGGGAAAGATTGAAGGCGGGAGAAGGGGATGACAGAAGATGAGATGGTTCCATGGCATCACCGACTCTATGGATATGAGTCTGAGTAAGCTCCAGGAGATGGTGATGGACATGGAAGCCTGGCATACTGCAGTCCATGGGATCACAGAATTGGACACGACTGAGCTACTGAACTAAACTGAACTGAATTAGATTGCAACATACCAGGTCTCCATGTCCTTCACCATCTCCCAGAATTTGCCCAAGTACATGTCCATTGAATAGGTGATGCCATCCAACCATTTCATCCTCTGTCACCCTCTTCTCCTTCTGCCTTCAATCTTTCCAAGAATCAGGGTATTTTCCAATGAGTTGGCTCCTTGCATCAGGTGGCCAAAGTATTGGAGCTTCAGCTTCAGAATCAGTCTTTCCAAAGAGTACTCAGTCTTGATTTCCTTTAGTTGATTGACTGGTTTTATTTCCTTGCTGTCCAAGGGATTCTCAAGAATCTTCTCCAGCACCACAGTTCTTCAATGCTCCACCTTCTTTATGTTCCAACTCTCACATCCATAAATGACTACTGGAAAAACCATACCCTTGACTATAAGAACTTTTGATGGTAAAGTGATGTCTTTGCTTTTTAAATCTCTCCTATGCCCTTTGTGAATACCACAATTAGCAACTGCAATGAAAAAATGTGGTGTATTTAATTTCATACTTCTATGAGGACAGGATCCATCTCCAGGAAATAAATGGTATCTTAATTCAGGAATGCAACTTGGTAGGTTATTTTTATTTTTCATAAAGAAAAGTAAGGTCCCAGAAGCATAACCTGAACGATGACTACTGAGAAAACTAAACTCAGCATATTAAAAGAGAGAGAGAATTTGGAAATCGGGAACAGAGATGACACAATGAATGGTTATTAATGAGGAGCGAGCTGGCCAGAGAGAAATACTCTATAAGACAGATAGCAGGATATTTATAAACTTTTCATTGTAATATAACATGTATGCAGAAAAATACAAATCTGCTCAATAAATTTTCATAAAGGGAGCACAATTGGTTAACCACTGTCGATATTAAGAAAAAAATACATCAGTGTCTCAGAAACCACCTCGCTCCTCCTCCTAGTTTCAATTCTCTTCCCAAAAGGGAGAAGGAAAATTATAACCAATACCATGACTTTCAAGATTACAAATTAGTATTACCTTTTTTATTTTACATAAACTAAATCTTACTTATCTGTTATTTTGTGTCTGAGTCTTTTATTCAACATTATATCTGTACAATTCTATTCCATTTTGCATATATCAAAGTAATATGTTCTTTTTTATTTCCTCATAATATATAACTTTATGAAGATACCACATTTATGAATTCATTTATGAATTTTATTGTTGATAAACATTTGATTTGTTATATGTTGACCTATTAAAAATAATGCTACCAGGAGTATTCTTGTGTTATGTCCTTTGATAAACATATGTATGCATTTCTTCAGAAAATAGTCTTTGTAGAAGTACTTGATCATAGGTTTTGCATAAGCTATTTTAAAAGATACTCCAAAATTGTACCAATATATATATCCTCTGGCAGTAAATGGAAGCCCTATTTATGCATATATTTAGTAGTCCTTGATATGATTTGTTTGTACACTTTCACCGCTCTGGTGGGTGAGTAATAATATCATTGGGATTCCTTGGTGTTGCAAATGGTTAAGAGTCTGCCTGAAATGCATTAGGCCTGGGTTCAATCCTTGGGTCAGAAAGATTCCCTGAAGAAGGGAATGGCAGTGCTTGGAAAATTCCATGGATGGAGGAGCCTGGCAGGCTACAATCCATAGGGTTGCAAAGAGTCAGACATGACTGAGTGACTTCACTCACAGTTTCAATTTTTGTCTCACTAATAGTGAAGACTGAAGACCTTTAAAATGTTTGTTGGCCATTTGAATATCTTCTTTGGTGAAGTGGTAAAAATCTTGTGTTCATTTTTCTACTGGCTATCATTTCCTGATAATTTTATAATTCTTTATGTATTTTGGATACAAGAGAAATAACTTCTTCTATAGCAAAATAGAGCATTGCTGTAGTCAGAACCATATGCACAGCCATATTTGTATCCAAATCCATAATCACAGCCACAGCCATATCTAAAACCATAACCATATTCAGTCCTTTGTAGTTCTTGCATCCACAGCTGTAGTAATAGATACAGTCACATCCACAACCATGCTGGATACATAGCTATAGCCTCCACAAGAGTTCCATAGTAGTATCATCCTATGGTTTCAGGATTAGTGTGTTGTAATAGGAAGTTTCTAATGTCCCTCACACATCTGGGATTCATATACTGTGAGAAATGGGTGGGGCTTACCTCAGTATGAATCTGCTTCTCATCACAGAAATTTGCATATGATGAGCTCATTATTTTGGTGGCTTAAATGTGTTACAAACTTTCTATTTTATCTGCTGTTACTAAAAAATTATATCACTCAATCACCAACTTTAAAGGAAATTAACATCACCCAAGTCCATGCTATGAAAACATACTCAACAACCTTGGTTCCAACCTACAACAGTCCCTCTCTTTGTTAAATTCTTCCCATAGTACTTTCAGAAATATTGAAGATTAAATTCAACATTCCCTATGCTGCTACTGCTGCTAAGTCGCTTCAGTCGTGTCCGACTCTGTGCGACCCCATAGACAGCAGCCCACCAGGCTCCCCCGTCCCTGGGATTCTCCAGGCAAGAACAGTGGAGTGGGTTGCCATTTCCTTCTCCAATGCAGGAAAGTGAAAGAAAGTGAAGTCGCTCAGTCGTGTCCGACTCTTAGCGACCCCATGGACTGCAGCCTACCAGGCTCCTCTGTCCATGGGATTTTCCAGGCAAGAGTACTAGAGTGGGGTGCCATTGCCTTCTCTGAACATTCCCTATATGATGCTTCAAATGTGTAAGACATACTCCCACCAGAGTGCTGTCTGGCAAAACCCAACACGTCATTTGACAATCAACAGAGACATCATCTGATTCACATACCCCTTCTTTGAGCCTGCACCCTTATATTATGCCATGACCCCAGCACATCACACTATGATCTTCTCTTTGATTATCTACCTCCCTTGCTGAATTTCATTTGCTTACCTGAAATGCCTTTTGTTTATTGGACCTAGCTTAACATCTGGTTCAAGGAACCACTAAGCAACTGGTGGTTTAATAAAGCAAAGAATGAATAAATATTATTGTGATCTTTAATTTTATGTCAGCTTGATAGGGTTATGAGATACCAGGTAATTGATAAGAGTATTTCTAAGTGGGCCAGTGAAGGTGTTTCTAGAAGAGGATTTTGGACCAGTGGAAGTTTTCTATATAATACTATAGTGGTGGGTAAACATTATACATTTGTCAAAACCACAGAATGTACACCAAGAGTGAATCTTAACATAAACTGTCGACTCTGGATGACAATGACAAGACCATGTTGGCTCATCAGTTATTTCAAATGCACACTGTGGGACAGGAGGCTGTTCATGTGTAAACACAGGGAGTGTGCAGCAATGATCCAGCCTTTCCATTCCACTTTGAACTTAGATCTCTTAAAAATTGTTTTTTGTTTGTTTGTTTTTATTATTTTTTATTACTTTACAATATTGTATTGTATTGTATTGTATTGGTTCATACATCAACATGAATCTGCCACGGGTGTACACATGTTCCCCATTCTGAACCCCTCTCCCACCTCCCTCCCCATACATCCCTCTGGGTCATTCCAGTGCACCAGCCCCAAGCTTCCTGTATCCTGCATTGAACCTGGACTGGCGATTCATTTCTTATATGATATTATACATGTTTTAATGCCATTCTCCCAAATCATCCCCCCCACCCCCGCCACAGAGTCCAAAAGACTGTTCTATACATCTGTGTCTCTTTTGCTGTCTCGCATACAGGGTTGTTGTTACCATCTTTCTAAATTCCATATATATACATTAGTATACTGCATTGGTGTTTTTTTTTTTCTGGCTTACTTCACTCTGTATAATAGGCTCCAGTTTCATCCACCTCATTAGAACTGATTCAAATGTATTCTTTTTAATGGCTGAGTAATACTCCATTGCATATATGTACCACAGCATTTTTATCCATTGATCTGCTGTTGGACATCTAGGTTGCTTCCATGTCCTGGCTATTGTAAACAGTGCTGCAATGAACACTGGGGTACACATGTCTCTTTCCCTTCTGGTTTCCTCAGTGTGTATGCCCAGCAGTGGGATTGCTGGGTCGTATGGCAGTTCTATTTCCAATTTTTTAAGGAATCTCCACACTGTTCTCCATAGTGGCTGTAGTAGCTTGTATTCCCACCAATTGTTTACTGATTTAAAAAATAATAAATAGGAACTTCCTTGGCTGTACAGTGGTTAAGACTTCACCTTCCAATAGAGGGGGTATGAGTTCAGTCCCTGGTTAGGGATCTAAGATCCACATGCCTCTTGGCATTGCCTCTCCAACAAACCAAAACAATTTTTTTTTAAGCCAGAAACAATATTGTAACAAAGTCAATAAAGACTTTTTGAAAATGGTCCACATCAAACAAATTTTCTAAAAATCACTTTAAAAATAATAATAAACTCTAAAAGCACAAAAAAAGAATGAATGAATGAGAAAGTGAATTAAATAAATAAAAAGACAAGCAATCATTAAATATTCTAATATTTAAGATGCTGCTGATTCTTAATATTCAATTACTATTTTAATTAGCAACTAAAACACAAATTTCAGCAATAATAGTTAAAATAGCAACAAATATTGACAATTATCTTTTTTGTTGATGAGTTGCTAAGTTGTTGCAAGGACTCTTTTGCAACAACATGGATTTTATCCCACCAGGCTCCTCTGAGCATGGGATTTCCCAGGCAAGAATACTAGAGTGGGTTGCTATGGCCCTCTCCAGAGAATCTCTCCAGCCCAGGGATTGAACCCATGTCTCCTGCACTGGCAGGTGGATCCTTTACCACTGAGCCGCCTGGGAGCACACCCACCCATGGTAGCCCATGTCATTCTCCAGAGGCCTGTGAGAAATATTTTCTAATTTGTTCTTGTCATTTTATAAACAGATTGGTGTTAGAGGTTAAGATATTGGCAAGATCACTCAGTCTTCAGCAGCAGAACTTAAATCAAGTCTTTTGAATATGATATCTATGCTATAGGAGTTCCCTCTGGTCCAGCGGTTAAGTACCTGCCAGACAATACAGGGGACATGGGTTCAGCCCCCGGTCCAGGAAGATGCCACATGCCATGGGGCAGCTAAGTGCCACAACTTCTGAGCCCACACTCTAGAGCCTGTGCTCTGCAACAAGAGAAGCCCCCAAAATGAGAAGCCCGCTCACCACAACTAGAGAGTATTCCCCCTCACTGCAACTAGAGAAAGCCTACACGCAGCCACACAGACCCGGTGCAGCCATAAATTAATTAAGTAATTTTAAAAATCTATGCTTTTTCTTGAAGTCTCAAAAGAAGAGAAGGGTAAGGAAAATAATTCATTTCTAAGGTTTTTTCCATAAAACTTACATTCACTATACCTTCTAAGTAACAGACACGATTCTTTCCTTTTATATACTGAAGTTTTTAAACCTCCTTTTTGACCTTCACCGCTGCAATGAAACCACAACCCCTTCTTAGGTAGACTCCTAAGAATTTATGGAATTCTTACATTCACTGCAAAGCTCCCTTCAAACCTGAAATGTTATGTTCTTGTGGTAATGCCATGCTATTCTCTGATTTTGGAGAGAAAGGCCTATTAGTTTTATGAAAAGAAGTTATGAAACACTAAAAGTTAGAGAGAAAGAACAGTGATTTTTCTAACAGTTTTAATTTTTAATCTTACATAACAAAGTGTCATAAATCCACAACTTCCATGTGAAAGACATACCTTTCATTCAAACCTTCCTCAAACTGTTTAATTATTTTGGATATTTATGATTGCTCTTTCCTATAATAATCTTCTGAAATATCAATCCTTCCTGGATTTATTATAAATGTGTTTTTCTACTACTATTATGACAAAGTAGATTTCATTACAATAATCTTTATTTGCATTAATTGTCTTTCTTGTTTTTCTGTGGTCATCAGAAAACTGGTGAGCATTCATTAAGCACATACAATCTGAAAGGCATTAACATATTGAATTTTGAAAATGTGTCCTTGTCTTCCAGGCTTAAACTTCTGTTTCAGGAACTCCCCTTTGACCTGGCATGTCTCACGCCTGTGACCCAATTACACTTTTTAATGTTATCAACCTCCACTTCTTCAAGACTACATGTCAACCCTATCACCCACTGCAACTATTTTTGGTAAAAAAAAAATAAAATAAAACATTAAAAATGACCCATGTTGCAATTTCCAATAACTTTTTTACATACCCATTTCTGAGCACAGTAACCATCCTTTTTTCTTGAAAATGTACAGCCTTTATTTTCCTGATAATAGACTTTTTTTTAGTTCCAACCTTAACTTCTCTGAAAACTTCTCATTTTTCACTGGCTCCTCTTCAAGTAACTTCAGCTTGTCTTTCTAATTATTGGGGTTACCTTAATTCTGTCCTCATTACTTATTTCTCATTTTCTAAATGCTTGCCCTCATCAGTCGTGTTTGACTCTTTGCGACCCCATGGACTGTAGCCTGCCAGGCTTCTCTGTCCTTGGAATCCAGGCAAAAATGCTGGAATGTGTTGCCATTCTTTCTCCAGGGTACTTTCCTAACCCAGGGATCAAACATGGGTCTCCCACATTACAAGCAGATTCTTTACCATCTGAGACACTGGGGAAGCACTTCCCATTGTTTTAACTACATATAATTCCAAGTACAGGCTTCTCTGATTGTTGCTGTTCAGCTGCTAAGTCGTGTCTGACTCTTTATGACCCCATGGACTGCAGCACGCCAGGCTTCCCTGTCCTTTACCATCTCCCTAGACCTGTTCAAACTCATGTCCATTGAATCAGTGATGCCATCCAACCATTTCCTCCTATGTTGTCCACTTCTCCTTCTGCCTTCAATTTTTCCCAGCCTCAGGGTCTTCTCTAATGAGTCAAGTCTTCACATTAGGTGGCCAAATTATTAGAGCTTCAACTTCAGCATCAGTCTTTCCAATTAATATTCATTCAGTGTTGATTTCCTTTAGGATGGTTTGACCTCCTTGCAGTCCAAGGGACTATCAGGAGTCTTCGCCAACACCACAGTTCAAAAGCATCAATTCTTCAGTGCTCAGCTTTCTTTACAGTCCAACTCTCACACCATACATGACTACTGGAAAAACAAAAGCTTTGACTAGATGTACCTTTGTCAGCAAAGTAATGTCTCTGCTTTATAATATGCTGTCTAGGTTTGTCATAGCTTTTCTTCCAAGGAGCAAACGTCTTTTAATTTCATGGTTGCAGTCACCATCTGCAGTGATTTTAGAGCCCAAGAAAATAAAGTCTCTCACTGTTTCCATTGTTTCCCCATGTATTTGACATGAAGTGATTGGACTGGATGCCCTGATCTTTGCTTTTTGAATGTTGAGTTTTAAACCATCTTTTTCACTCTCCTCTTTCACCTTTATCAAGAAGCTCTTTAGTTCCTCTTTGCTTTCTGCCATAAGGGTGGTGTCATCTGCACATCTGAGGTTGTTGATATTTTTCCCAGCAATCTTGATTTCAGCTTGTGCTTCATCCAGCCCAGCATTTTGCATGATGTACTCTGCATAGATAAGCAGGGTGACAAGGCTTCTCTGGTAGCTCAGTGATAAGAAACCTATCTGCCAATGCAGGAGACATAAGTTCAATCCCTGGGTCAGGAAAAGCCCCTGGAAAAAGAAACTGCAACCCACTCCAGTGTTCTTGCATGGGAAATCCCATGAACAGAGGAGCCTTGTGGGCTACAGTCAATGGGGTCACAAAGAGTTGGACATGACTTAGATACTAAACAAACGTGTTAGTCGTTCAGTCGTGTCCAACTCTTTGGCACCCCATGAACTCTAGTCTGCCAGGCTCCTCTGTCCATGGAATTCTCCAGGCAAGAATACTGAAACAAGTTGCCATTCCTTCTCCAGGGGATCTTCCTGACCCAGTGGTCGAACCTGGGTTTCCTGCATTGCAGGCAGAGTCTTTATCATCTGAGCCACCAGGGAAGCCCACAAACAACAACAACAATTCCAAGTACATAAATCCAACTTGCTAAAAAAAGAAAATTTCTCATGAATGGCACTCTGATACCATAAATTCCATAGATCTTATACCATTGTTATTTCCTGGAATCTTAAGTAGTGTCCAGAACTTTGTTAGATCTAATAAATACTTCTTATGTAGATGAAAGAGTAAGCACATCTTATTCATCCTTAAATCTTCTCTTCCTTCTATGTTTCTATTCTCCATGATTGGCACAACCCAATCACCCAAGCCACATACCTTAGAGTTATGCTTCACAATAACATCTCCATAAACCACCAACACCCAGGCAGTCATTAAGACTTGATTCTACCTTCAACACAACATCTCTGGAATCTGCGTATTCCCTCAGGCCATGCTCTATTCCTATATCATCATCATCATCTTTTCTGTACTTTATTTTTTCGCTACACCATATGACATGTGGGATCTTGGTTCCCCAACCAGGGATCAAACTCGAGCCCCCTACACAGGAAGCACAAAATCTTAACCACTGGACTGCCAGGAAAGTCCCATCTTTCCTGTATTCCTGTATTTTTAGTATAAAGCTGGTCTTTATAACACCAAGTCATTTTACAAACTACTACCATAACTTTTCTAAGCTACAAGGCTAAGTGTGTCTTCATTAATTCAGTTCAATACCCCTTATCACCATGAGAATGAAACACAAATTCTGAATTACAACATGACATACTAGGTATTCCTTAACTTTGCCAAACTACAAAGCTATGAATCCTAGCCTGCAGGAGATTCTTAGTAAACATCTCTTGTGTTTAGCTGGCAAGAGGAATACAAGCTTTTTCATACTTTCCTGCCTTTTCAGATGCTACTTTGCCTGACGGGAATATCTCCACCAGGGTGCTAACTGGCAAACTCAGTCTTCATATCTTTTGTGAAGCTTTTAGGACCTCCTTTTATACCAGCCAGTGTCAAGCATAACAATCCTTTTATGGTTTTACAAATGAATAGGCACATAAATTAAAAGAGGAATTACTTTCATCTGTTGTTTTATTATTCATTTTGAACTTTAAACACAAAGTCAAAAAACAGCTACTTAGTATCCTGGTCATGACGTTGTTACAGTTTTCATCTTGTTGCTTTTTGTTTCTTTTCTTATAAAGCCTATGAACACTTTGGAGGCAATTGTTCTTTGTTCGTTTATCTTATATTCTCCCGTTGTCTGCCATTTACAGCAATGCTGGAGACCTGGGTTCAGTCCCTGGTTCGGGAAGATCCCCTGGAAAAGGAAATGGCAATCCACTCCAGTACTCTTGCCTGGAAACTTCCATGGACAGAGGAGCCTTGTAAGCTACGGTCCATGGGGTCACAAAGAGTCAGTCACAACTGCGACTTCACTTCACTTCATGGTGCATATATATATATATATGCATATATATATACATGCACATACTATATATACAGACTTGGCTATTTGCTACACAAAATAGAATAGAATGGGATGGATCAAAAAGTTAATTTTTATAGTAATGTCTAGGATGGATTACAAAAAAGAACGTTGAAATCATAGAGAACATTTATAAAATTATTATGCTAGATAAAAGACAAGGAAACTCCAGCCTAGACAGTTGAAATGACACTTGAAGGAAAGGTAAATTAAAAGAATTATAAACAGAATTTGACAAGAAGTTGTTCTTGGTAATAAAGGAAAAGAGCTGAATAATCATGCTATACTTTCTGACCTTTGCAACTTGGCAAAAATGGCAGTGTTTTAGCATTCACTATTTTCTTTTCTTTACAGTTAAGAAGATTTCAGCTCTCTGTGTGTAAGATCTTTGGGATCAAGAAAAGATTCCCACAAAGCATGATGAGAAGATGGCCCAGTTTTCATTACTTGGCAATAACAGTGATTAAAGTGAGTAATGAAAGCTCTGATATTCATCTCCGCTGGGTATTTCACACCCTAGAGATGCTCATAAAAGAAATGATCTAGTTATTAACTTTATACCTTTGGCTACTGCTGTAACCACCACATCCTTTATTATAAACACAGTTTGCAGGTGTTGCATCGTTTATTTGTCACCCTGGTATAACTGCAAGTGGGTAATCATGACAGAGTACAAATGTGTGCCTGCCTAAGTGTTCCTGTTAGGAATGACCCTACCAATTTTTATCAGATTGTTTCTTTCTGAGAATCTCTGGTTCACCAGCGAACTGTAATTGGCTAAATGTCTGAAGGAACATAAGTTTCAATGATAACTGATTGATACTTTTTTTTAATTACAGGAGAATCTAGGTAAGCCAGTATTGTGTTGTGATCCCGATTGTGCAGAACAGAAACCCAAGGGAGGGCAGGTCTCGTGGGCTGAGTTGTGTTGATGCTGATCTTAGAAAAGCAAGAAATGCTTCTTTCACAAGCACTAAGACTGTGTGTTGTGTGCAACCACCTTCCCTCCAAGACTTGAATCAAAAGGCAGGCCACGTTGTGAAATTTTACAGCCAAGACACTCTTTGGGCCAATTACCATGTTTCATAAGAGAAATCGATGGCACTACATTGCATATGATGTTGAAAGAAAAAGAAAATTAAATTATCTCAAGGAAGATACAACTGTGCCCCTACAATCCTATGAAATATTGTATATGCAACTGGGAACTGAAATCCATGAAAAGATACATAATAAACTAGACTTTAACTTAGGCAACAAGAGGATTCATGATGGTTTTCTGTACAGTACATATGACACTGTGTAACAAGCCCAGTTTCCAATTAATGTAGGTTCTTTCTACAGATTGATTCATGTCCCCCTAAATTCATATGTTGAAGCCCTAATCCCCATAGTGAAATTTAAAGATGGGATTTTGGGGAAGTAATTAGATTTGGATGAGGTCATGAAGATGGGGCTTTCATGAAGGGATTAGTGTCCTTTTAAGAAGAGATACTAGAGAGGTTGCTCTCACTCTCTTTCTTCCATGTTAAAGACACAGCCAGAAGGCCATCTGCAAAACTAAGAAAAGAGCTCTCACCAAGGAAACTTGACCTTGGACTTCCCAGCTTCCAGAACTATGAGAAATAAATCCCTATTGTATAGGCCACCAGACTATGGTATTTTGTTACACACAAGCTAACTAATACAGTTACTATCAACTCTGAACTGGTGATGGCCATCTTTAGTTTCAGCACTAACATTCAAGTCAGGATACTAACAGTTCCCATTTAGATTATAGTGGCCAGAGGCTTTCATGTCAAAATAGAAATTATTTAAATGCAGGTATAGTTTTTAAAAAAAAGCCCTAAAGTCTAGAATAGATAACAATTTCATATTCAGTAACTAAATTAATACAATTATTACATCCAGATCCAACTTCTTTTTCACAAGTCCCCAGTGTTCAGAAAGACTTCCCAGATGGCTCAGTGGTAAAGAATCTGCGTGTGCAGGAGATGCAGTTTCAGTCCTTGGGTTGGTAAGATTCTCTGGAGTAGGAAATGGCAACCTACTTCAGTATTGTTGCCTGGAAAATTCCATGGACAGAGGAGCCTGGTGGACTATAGTTCATGGGGTCACAAAGAGTCAGACACAACTGAGCATCTGAGCATGCAAAATTCAGAAAGCACACAAAGAAGTTGAAAAGCTACAATCTGATATGTTTCATAGGATATAATTTGACCCTTCTAAAACCTTCAGTTTTTAAATCACTTATTTTATTCTTACAAGTCAGAATCTAAAGTTCAAATTCTCATTTTAAATTTAATTTTAAAATCATCTTCCTAAATTTCTTAAAATCAATTTCATCTAAATCAGAGGAATATTTTGATTATTTCCTTAATAGGAATGAAGTTGATCACTTTTTTATTTAAAAATCATATTTAAAAAGCTTAGAATAGTTGTAGAAAGAAACTAAAATGTAAATAATGAGAGAATGGCTGAGTGGAAGAAAGGAAGGGAGACAGAGAAGATGAGATTACTGCTTAAGTTTATAATTTTATATTGGAAGGAAAATAGTATAAACATTGTCAAAAAATGAAAACAAAATAGCTTCTGGAAAGGTTTCCCTAGTAGCTCAGACAGTAAAGCATCCGCCAGCAATGCAGGAGACCTGGATTCAATCCCTGGGTTGGGAAGATCCCCTAGAAAAGGAAATAGCAACGCACTCCAGGAGCTTTGACAGGAAAATTCCATGGACAGAGGAGCCTGGCAGGCTACAGTCCATGGGGTTGCAAAGAGATGGACACAACTGAGTGAGTAAATTCCCTGGATGGTCAGTTCTTTTTAACAATGAAAAATTAGAGCAACTAAACATTAGACTCTAAGTTGTTAAAGGCATTAGAAAATATGTAACTAGAAAATAAACTAGTAAACCACTTTCTAACTAGTAAACCACTTTCTATTTTAAAGAAAATATAAAGAATTGCATCAGGAAAATTAGCCTATAGATTGAACACCATAATGCAATCATTTTCACTTCTGTTGAGTTTTATACTCTTATCTTCAATCAGTGAGGAATAAGTATGTAACAATACTTTAAATCTCTTGCCTCCTCTTTCTATTTCCCTATAACTGTAAATTAATTGATACAGTTTGGCAGATGAAATCTTTGTAATACTAGGAAGTATTTTTATAGGCTTCCTGGGTGGTGCTAGGGGTAAAGAACCCATATGCCAATGCAGGACAAGTAAGAGAAATGAGTTCAATCCCTGAGTTGAGAAGATTCCCTGAAGAAGGGAATGGCTACCCACTCCAGTGTTCTTGCCTGGAGAATTCCATGGACAGGGGAGTCTGGCGGGCTATAGTCCTTAGGGTTCCACAGAGTTGGACACCACTGAAACAACTCCGCACACACCCAAGTATTTTTACTTCCTTCCCTACAACACTAGCAACACTTTATCTCCCTGCCTAGATTTTAAGTTTTGAACAATTACTTTAGTTAATAGATAGCTCAAATAATGACTAGTGAAGTCACTCAGTCGTGTCCAACTCTTTGCGACCCCATGGACTGTAGCCTACCAGGCTCCTCTGTCCATGGGATTTTCCAGGCAAGAGTACTGGAGTGGGGTGCCATTTCCTTCTCCAAGGGATCTTCCCAACACAAGGATCGAACCCGGGTCTCCCACATTGTAAGCAGATGCTTTTACCCTCTGAACCACCAGGAAAGTCCACCTCAAATAGGTGCTTGATTAAATATAAGATAAATTGAAATAAATTAATACAAAATTAGCTTCCTATAGGCACCTCATATATCCAGCTCATAGAAAGTCCCGGGGTCTTTCAAATGTCATATCTGAAACCTGAAAACAAAAATAGTATTCTCTTTATTTAAAATATCTGAATGTTTAACTCTTATACACCATAACTACATTTACAAAAAGTTTTTCAATATTTGTCATGGTCCAAATAAAGAAAAAAAGAAAGAATCACTCAGACTATATGATGGAGTAGCCACACTCTCCGTTTTTGTAGAACCCCTCAGGCCACTGATTAACACAATCAATTGAGTACCAGACCACTACATCTGATTAAGCACTCCCTGATTTTATTGGCAATTTAAGAACTCCAGCTTAATACTGAGGAGGAAATTGAGAAGTATTAAAACTCATACATCTTTTTTCTTTCCAAGAGGGAATACTTCATTTGGTATCCAGTCCTCACTAGATAAGGGATAATCAATGGAGACAAACACATTGTATCACGGACATGCATAAAATGAATAAATAAAAAGGAAAATATACCCCCAAACACAGGATTTTAACCAACAGCCTTACTGTTGAGTGGACTGTTCTTTCCAGTGAACTCCTTTGCAACTCAAGTTATAATAATGCCAGTAACAACTAATGAAATGAGATCTCTGCTCCTAGAAATACTAGGAACCAGCATATTATTTAATACTCTTTCCTGATTTCTTCAACATTTCCTATGAATAAGAAAGATAAGCTTCTGTAAAAACTTTCAAGAGACTCGAAACATGCCTGAATAGAGAAAAAAGAAAAGAGAGGACACCAAGGACTGATGGGGTCATCTCTCAATCTGATGTTGGAAAATGGACTCCTATAAAATAGATTGTCATATTATCAATTATCCAGGGGGCTTGCCTGGTGGCTCAGATGGTCAAGACTCTGCCTGGGGGAGATGGGTTCAATGTGGGTTCAAATGTGGGAGACCTGGGTTCAATCCCTGGGTCAGGAAGATCCCCTGGAGAAGGAATGGCAACCCACTCTAGTATTCTTGCCTGGGAAATCCCAAGGACAGAGGAGCCTAGTGGGCTACAGTCCCTGGGGTCACAAAGAGTCAGACACGACTGACTTCCACTTCCACTTAGCAATTCACTATAATAAACTTATACTAAGTGAAAAATGGGCTAGTTCACCATGTCATTAATTATGCAAAGAGAATCATCATGAATCCTTGCTGCCTGTCTTAGAGAACAGGTTATCATGAGTCTTCTCATGAGTTTCAGTGGTCAGGTACACATCCAATGCTTTATATGGCCAGTAGAGGCTCAACTGTATCTTCTTATATCAGTGCTTCATTCTTTATTTTAATTGTCAAATAATATTCTATTAAAATGGATATATGATATTCATTTGAACTGTGGTGTTGGAGAAGACTCTTGAGAGTCCCTTGGACTGCAAGGAGATCCAACCAGTCCATTCTGAAGGAGATCACTCCTGGGTGTTCTTTGGAAGGAATGATGCTAAAGCTGAAACTCCAGTACTTTGGCCACCTCATGCACAGAGTTGACTCATTGGAAAAGATTCTGATGCTGGGAGGGATTGGGGGCAGGAGGAGAAGGGGACAACAGAGGATGAGATGGCTGGATGGCATCACTGACTCGATGGACATGAGTTTGAGTGAACTCTGGGAGTTGGTAATGGACAGGGAGGCCTGGCGTGCTGCAATTCATGGGCTCACAGAGTTGGACACGACTGAGCCACTGAACTTAACTGAACTGATATTCATTTATCCATTCATCAGTTAGCATAAATTTGTTTTGTCTCCAATTTTTGACTAAGATGAATACTATTTTGTAGATTCAAGTACGAGTTTTTGCATAGAATGTGTTTTCATTTCTCTTGAACATACACCTAGGAATTGAATTGTTGGGTTATATGGTTTCTTTATGTTTAAAACTGTTGAGAAACAGCCAGAATGTTTTCCAAAGCACCTGCACCACTTTACATCCCCATGAAGCACTGTACGAGGGATCCAATTTCTTCACATTCTTACCAATGCTTATTACTATCTGACTTTTGATTACAATCATCCTAGTGAGTGTGAAGTAATATCCAGCTAAAATTTTAATTTACTCATTTTCTAATGACCAGTAATGTTGTGTATCTTTTCATGTGCTCAAGGGACATTTGTAGAACCAGATGCTTGTAATCAGATGCTATACCTATATTTGAATTAGTTTGTCTTTTATTGTTGAGTTGTAAGAGTTCCTTATATATTCTAGATATAGTCTTTCTTAATGTATATGATTTGAAATATTTTCTCCCATTCTGTGAGTTATCTTGATCAGGTCCATTGAAGACCAAAAGTTTTTAATTGTATAAAATCAAAATTGTCTATTTTTCCTTTGTCACTTGTGTTTTTATTATCATAACTAAGAAAGTTTTACTTGAATGTCATGAAGAATTACTGCTATACTTTTTTCTAAGAGTTTGAGAGTTTTAGCTCAGCTATTTAGGGCTAGGATTTATTAACAGTGTACAGTGGAAAGAAGGGATCCATCTTTATGTACTGTTTTGCATATAGACATCCTGTGGTTCCAGCACAAATCATCTAATGCAATTGTTATTTTCTAACTTGAGAAAGACATTGATATTCACAAAGTATTCAGCTCAAAAGTATATCAAAATTTTATAAGAACTCAGGGTTTTATTGTATTTTATAATTTTAAATCATTTAGTTATTCTCTTAGATTCCATGAAAACTAGATTTTGTACAGAAGACTAAAGATAAAATACACATTTTTAAAAGATTAAAATGTGGTGAATAATTCAGCACAAAAATTATTTTTTAATATTTAAAAAACACATTAAACAATGTCTTTGAATTTCAAAGTAATTAATCACATAGAAAATGAACATGGATTTGGAAATCAGAATATCATTTTGAAGCTCCAACCATTTTTATGATATTAAACAAGTCATTTAAACTCACTGAGATGTAGTTTGTTTTTAAAATGAGTGAGGTATACAAACAGCTCATGAAGCTCAATATCCTAAAAACAAATAGCCCAAATAAAAAATGGAAGGGGAAATCTAGACAGATATTTTCAAAAGGAGACCTACAGATGGCCAAAAAGGCACATGAAAAGATGCTCAATATTGCTAATTATTAGAGAAATGCAAATTAAAACTGCAATGGGATATCACCTCATTCTGACACCAGAATGATCATCATTAAAAAGTCCTCAAGCAATAAATGCTGGAGACAGTGTAGAGAAAGGGTACCCCCTACATTGTTGGTGGGAATGTAAATTGGCCACTATGGAAACCTGTATGGAGGTTTCTTAAAAGATTAAAAATAGAATTACCAAGTGACCCAACTAATCCACTCCTCATCAGATATCCAGAAAAAACCATAACTCAAAAATATACATATATCCCAATGTTCACTGTGGCACAGTTTACAATATCCAAGACACGTAAGCAACCTAAATGTCCATCAACAGAGGAATGGATGAAGAAGTGGTACATATATACAATAGAATATTATTCAGCATAAAAAAGAACAAAATAATGCCATTGCAGTAACATGAATGAACCTAGAGATTGTTATACTGAGTGAAATAAGTCAGGCTCAGAAAAACAAATACCATATGATATCATTTACACGTGGAATCTAATAAAAGCAGGGTTACAAATGAGCTTACTTATAAAACAGAAGTTGAGTCACAGATCTAGAAAACAAATTTATATTAATAGTTATCAAAACATAAGAAGGAAGAGGGGATAAATTGTGAGATTGGGACTGGCGTATACTTGTGTCCGTGTACGTGTGTACTCAGCCATGTCCAACTCTTTGTGACCCCATGGAATACAGCCTGCCAGGATCCTCTGCCCATGGAATTCTCCAGGCAAGAATACTGGAGTGGGTTGCCATTACCTGCTCCAGAGGATCTTCCTGACAAAGGGATTTAACCTGCATCTCCTACATCACCTGCATTGGCATGTGGATTCTTTACCACTGAGCCACTTGAGAAGCACTGACATATACACACTTCTATATATACAATACATAACTAATAATAACCTGCTGTGTAGCACAGAGAAGTCTACTCAATATTCTTTTATGACCTACATGGGAAAAGAATCTTTAAAAAATAACAATGAAATGAGTGGGGGATGAATGGATAGAGAAAATGTGGTACATATATACAGTGGAATATTATCCAACCATTAAAAAAAATAAAATAATGTCATTTGCAGCAAAATGAATGGACCTGGAGATTATCATACTAAGGGAAGTAAGTCAGACAGAGAAAGACAAATATCAAATGATATTGCTTATATGTGAATTCTAACAAATATGATACAAATGAACTTTTTTTTATAGAACAGAGTCAGACCACAGCTTAGAAAATAAGCTTATGGTGACCAAAGGGAAAAGGTGGTGGGGAAGGATAAATTAAGAATTGACAAACATACACTAGTAATATTTAAAATACATAACTAACAAGGATCTACTGTATAGCCAGGGAACTTTGCTCAGTATTCTATAGTAACCCATATGGGGAAAGAATTTGAAAAAGAATAGATGCATGAATTCATTGGTTCAAAGCAAGGGAATTGGAGAAAGCAAGGGAGTTCCAGAAAACATCTACTTCTGCTTCACTTACTACACAAAAGCCCTGTGTGGACCACAACAAACTGTGGGAAATTCTTAAAGAGATGGGGATACCAAACCACCTTACCTGTCCCCTGAGAAACCTGTACACAGGTCAAGAAACAATAGTTAGAACCAGACATGGAACAACGGACTTGTCCAAAATTGGGAAATGAGTGCAACAAGGCTTTATTTTGCCACCCTGCTGATTATACTTATATGCAGAGTACATCAGGTGAAATGTCATGCTGTATGAATCACATGCTAGAATTAATATTGCCAGGAGAAATATCAACAACCTCAGATAAGCAGATGATACCACTCTAATGGCAGAAAATGAAGAGGAACTAAAGAGCCTCTTGATAAAGGTGAAACAGGAGAGTGAAAAATCTGGCTTAAAATTCAACATTCAAAAAATTAAGATCATGGCGTCTGGTACCATCACTTCATGGCAAGTAGGAGAGGAAAAGGTGGAAGCAGTGATAGATTTTATTTTCTTGGGCTCCAAAGTTACTGCAGACAGTGACTACAGTCATGAAATTAAAAGACACTTGCTCCTTGGAAGGAAAGTTATGAAAAACCTAGACAGTGTATTCAAAAGCAGAGACATCATGTTGCCAACAAAGGTCCATACAGTTAAAGCTATGCTTTTTCCAATAGTCATGTAAAGATATGAGACTTGAATGAACCATAGAGAAGGCTGAGTACTGAAGAATTGATGCACCCAGTTGTGGTGCTGCAGAAGACTCTTGAGAGTTCCTTGGGCAGCAAGGAGATCAAAACAGTCAATCCTAAAGGAAATCAACCCTGAATATTCATTGGAAGGACTGATGCTGAAGCTGAAGCTCCAATACTCTGGCCACATGATGTGAAGAGCTGATTCACTGGAAAAGACCGTGGTGCTGGTAAGGACTGTAGGCAAAAGGAAAAGGGAGCAGCAGAGGATGAGATGGTTGGATAGCTCACCAACTCGATGGACATGAATTTGAGTAAACTCCAAGAGGTAGTGAAGGACTGGGGAGCATGGTGTGATGCAGTTTATGGAGTCACAAAGAGTTAGACACAACTTAGCAAGTGAACAATAAACAAAATTCAGAGTAAGACACAACTTAGTAACTGAACAACAAAGATACATTCATATGTATAATTGAACCGCTTTACTGAGCAACTGGGAAACTAACACAACATTGTTAATCAACTATACTCCAATATCAAATAAAAATTTTAAAAATAAAAAGATAAAAATAAATAAAATGAATGAGGAGAAGGGGACAGACAGCAGACTAAGAGGATTTTTAAAAAAATGAAATGTTAACACCAAACTTAGCCATTTCGTTAGGCTATTATGAGGTTAGGATGAAGTATTTTTTGCAAAAGTGTTTTTTTTTCTGTTATTAAAAGTTACATGCAATTTACATCATTATAATAAAAAAAATACATAGGAATTTATGTCACAGAAGTGCACTGACTCCACATATGCCAGCCACTGGGGCTAAGAATCTAGAGGTGAACAAGAAATAAGACAGTCTCAGACTTTAGAAGTTAGAAGAAGAGTTTTCAGACTACAAGTTTAGGCTTTGTGTTAGTTTATTTTTCAAATTTACATATATAATAACCACTCCAAACTCTAAAGTAAAAGTGAAAAGAAGAAAGAAAGTGAAGTCGCTCAGTTGTGTTTGACTCTGCAACCCCATGGACTGTAGCCTATCAGGCTCCTCTGTCCATGGGATTTTCCAGGCAAGAATACTGGAGTGGGTTGCCATTTCCTTCTCCAGGAGATGTTCCTTCCAGGAATTGAACCCGGGTTTCCTGCATTGTAGGCAGACACTTTATCCTCTGAGACACCAAGGAAGTCTCAAAGTAAAAGTGGAGTGAAAGAATCACTCCAAAGCTCAGTCAAGTCCAACTCTTTGCAACCCCATGGATTGTAGCTTACCAGGCTCCTCTCTCCATGGAATTCTCCAGGCAAGAATTATGGAGTGGATGGCCATTCCTTTCCCAAGGGATCTTCCCAACTCAGGAACCAAACTCTAAAGAGATAATAAGAAAATTAATTACCAAATGGTAAAAATAAAAACAAAATAGCTCTAATGCTTGGCACCGTATTTGCAAACTTTTGGTTATTGAGTGAACTTCTGCTTTAAAATTCCTTATTTTTTGGAATGTGATATTTCTGAAAGCCTTTAAAAAAGCTCTATTTTACTTTCAATATGCCAATATCTTCCTTCATATGGAAAATCTCCCATTTTTCAAAATCTGGACTTACTTGCCCCAGAGTTTCCTATCTAGACTCACTGAAATATAAGCTATATTTCAAGCATAAATATTGCACATGAATGACAAAAGCAGTAAAAATCAACTTTCTAAATTATAAGGAAGGCTTCTAAAGTTTATTTTATACTTCACTCACTAAAATACATGACCACAATGCAGATTGATCAATAAACACTGTTCAAGGTTAGTAAGGTGATGGAAATTAATATATACAGTAATATCTTCATATGTTACAGGGGTAGAAAGCCTGTGACTTTCATAAACATCATGGTAGGAAGGAAATAATCATTTTTCTACATTAAAGCAAGACAAAAAATAGTTATCAGCTAACATTGTTCTATAACACTTAAACAAAAATTGAGCATATAAGATATAAAAGACTGAAAACAGAGAATCAAAAGCAACACAAGTTATTTCATATAATCTAATCCTTTATTGTCTCCAGCTCTATTAGTGGATCAATTCTTCTGGATCATTACAACACTTAAATGTGACCCAATTCACGAATGGTTAAAAAGAACCGTAAGTCTTCGACAAACACAAACAGAAAAAACAGTGAGATGAATTTAATGCATTTATTTAGAAACTGTGCTATAATTCATAAACTTGGAATGCCATAGTTTGACAGTACAAGAGAAATTACTTAAATGTTGATTGTATCAAAATGTTGGTAACACTTCCCCAGAGGCTGAAGAGTAAACTGCAATGTTGCGCTTTTGCCCACTGTCCAAAAGAGTTGAAGATAAATGTAAGGGAAATCAACACAGGCTTTTTGAAATGCATCATAAGATACTAGTGAGGAGCATTAAAAATTCTGAAAGTTAAAAAATTCCACACGATGGCTTTGGGAATATAATAGTCAGAGTTTGCTCAAACTCACATCCATTGAAAAAAGAGCATTCATAGTCAGAGCTGTATCCAGCTCAAGGCATAGCTAGACACGTAGTCACAGCCATATTCTGAGCATTAACCACAGCGTGGTCCTGGATCGCTTCTGATCCATATTATAGCCACTGCCAAAGCCACATTCATAGCGCCCCACACCCATGAGTTCTTGTCAAGTCTAGAATGTACAATGTCAGAAGATAAAGTCTCAGGTGTAAAGAAAGCTTGATGTCATTCAGAGCTCTAAGACCTGTAGGTACATCCTCTGCCAGGAATTAGTGGACCATGTCTCATACAGACTCTGCCTTCTCACTCAATGCATCCCTTTGTATAGCAACCTCTCATTATTTTGTGATGTCCTCTTTAGAAAAGACTTTGTCATCGCAATTAAGGAAGTTTTCAGGTCACCTCCTGTTATCATGGGTTTCCCCCATATAAATCTTCAGTCCAAAATAATAAGTTCTTTGGTTAGGAAATGTACCACTCAGATTTTATTATACATAATCAGCATTGTGACACCTTCTATTAATGGTACGTTCCCATGTGAGCACACATCCATGTGAAAGCTACTACAGCAATTTCCTTTGCCTCTTTCATCATCCTGGTATTTTACCTAAGACCATAAACTCAACTTTTTCCTCACTGCAATTTAACACATCAGATTAGGCAAGAAGTCACATTCCCATTAATGCATAAAGCCACCAGGACACAATTATGTCTGTGTCCACCTGCTGTCAAAACAACACAAAGATGGCCGAAAAGGCACATGAAAAGCTGTTCAACATCTCTAATTATTAGAGAAATGGAAAATTTTAAACTACAATGAGTTATCACCTCAGGCTGGTCAGAATGGCCATCTTTCAAAAATCTACAAACAATAAATGCTGGAGAGGCTATGAAGAAAAGGGAACTCTCCTACAGTGTTTTGTTGGTGGGAATGCAAATTGGTATAGTCACTATGGAGAACATCATGGAGATTCCTTAAGAAACTAAAAATAGAACTGCCATATGATCCAGCAACCCCATTCCTAGGCCTATATTCAGGAAAAAAAAATACATAATTCAAACAGGTATATCCACCCAAATGTTTGCTGCAGCAGTATTTACAGCAACCAAGACCTAGAAGCAACCTAAATGTCCATCAACAGAAGATGGCATATGCATACAATAGAACATTACTCAGCCATTAGAAAGAATGAAATAATGCCATTTACAGCAACACGAAAGGACCTAGAAAATATCATACTAAGTCAGAGAAAGAAATATATCATATGATATTACTTATATGTAGAATCTAAAAGAAAATTATATGAATGAACTTATTTGCAATACAGAAACAGACTCACAGACTTTGAAAACAAACTTATGATTACCAAAGGGAAAAGGGGCGGGGAGAGGGATAAATTAGGATTTTAGGATTGACATATACACACTGATGTATATAAAATAGATAAACAACAAGGACTTACTGTAGAACACAAAGAACTCTACTCAATATTCTGTAATAACCTATATGGGGAAAGAATCTGAAAAAGAAAAGATACATGTGTATATAAAAAAAAAGTACAATAGTGCTTAGGTCACATATGTCATTAAATCTATAGAATTAATGAGGAAAGTCATCAACAGTTGCATCAAAAATTATGCTGCAAAAGCAAATAATTTGTTTTTCTCTCTGTAATATCTTATCTGCCTAACTTATTTGTTATTAATATTATTTTGATAATTTATCCATCCTTCATGTAATTGTTTTATATATTTCTATTACTCAAAACTTATGCCGATGGCAAAGCTAGTGAAAAATGTTCCACACTTTGCAATGTATTCTCCAAATCCTGCCTTTCATTCTGTTTCTCTTTCTCCATTGTCAAACACCATTCATCTTTTGGTGTTTGGCCCAAACACTGCCATACCCAAATGAAGAAATAACATGACAGTGTGGCTGGTAAAGAACCTGCCTGCAGTGCAGGAGACTTGGGTTGGATCCCTGGGTTGGGAAGATCCCCTGGAGAAGGGAATGGCTTCAGTATTCTGGCCTGGAGAAGGTAATCATAAAGCATTGTAAATGTTTTTAAACTAAGCAACCATACAATCATGCTGCAGTTGCACGGAAAAACTGGTGGGACCAGGAATCTAATTCATTGGTATAATTATTAATATCATCACACTTTATTCTCAAGGGTGTTCCAGCTTGGATAACAAATTCTACCAGTGTCCTTTGATCATTGTCTTGTGGGTCTGTCTGTTTAGGTTCAAATCCAAGCTTTGCTATTTAACATTTGTGTAAATTTGGACAAGTGTAACCTCTCTACTTCTTAGTTGTTTCATCTGTAAGTTAGTGCTAAGGATTAAGTGAGTTAATATATGTATAGTATTGAGAACAGTGTCTGGAAATAGCAATTATATTTTTGAGTGTTAGCTATGGTTATTATTCCATATATTAAAACCAAATACACATTCACAGACAGAGAGAAGAGTAACATATATTTGTGGTCTATGGCACTTCAGAAGTAAAACAAATATAATGTTGAAAAACCAACTAAAACAGTACTGTTTGATTATACATAGCATTAAGGACAGAGAATGTTAATAGGGAGCTTTGGGACTATGAAACTTTTAGAAGAAAATAGTTATTAGCTTTGCTACATTTTACCTGAGGCAAAATGAATGTTAACATTCCATAGAAATGTTAACAGTTGGGCTTGAATATTAGTTTTAGTTTAACAATCATGGAATACAAATAAGATGCCTTTAGAAAATTCTGGGCATGAAGCATATATAAATAAGTGACTATTAATGTGAATAAAGTAGTTTTTAATTAAATCCTTTATGTATTATTTTATTTTTGAAAGATAAAGTAAAAAATTTAAAGAATCTTTCCCCCAGCATTTTAAAGCTATTGTGGAAAGTAAGAAATAAAATGAATTAGTTTTCCCCAAGTTTTTCACTTACAAAATGGCTTAATATGCTACCTACAAATGTTTCTAAAAATCTGAAAATTGAAAATATTTTTTCAGAAGGCATGTGGCAAGTTTTCAATAACTTTGTCTTTTCTATTAGAATTTATACCATTTTTGCTTTTTATAAATATTACAGAAATAAGCCATCAATATAAGATATACTTGAGTAACTATTTGTAAAAGCAAGAGGATTTGAAATAATTAATCCATACTTTTTCCCTTTAGAAAAAACAATATGCAGATCAAAGGTGATTAACCTGGATTGGCTGCCAAGCCATGGTGATGGAATATATTATACTCAATTCACTCAATAAGAATTGTGTCCATGACCTCCAGATAATTGAGAGAATCATATACAAGAATCACTAATTGAATCAGATGCTCTTTTACACCCAGTTTCATTCCAAAGTTCTGAGTTTTCCCCAGAAGAGAAATTCAATTACACCAGGAAATTTAGATAAGTCCAAAGAGTCACAGTCAGAAAGTCCAGAAACTTCCAAAAACTCCTAAGTTGATTTTGAAGGTAGAGTGTGAATAATGAACTCAATAAAGAGACTTCTATTTCTAGTTGTCATATAAAAGATTAAGAAAGATCTTCCCTCCCATAACAACCAGAAAATCTTTAACAAAAGAAAATCACACTCCTCCACAGGGCTAACAAAGAGCAGTAGACGCATGAAGACCTTGTTGGACTGAATTCCAGAGAGAAATGAGCCTGGCAGAAGAGCAGGAAGCCTTAGGAGATTTCATTCCTAAAAGCAAGTTCTTGTACTATATGTAGGCAGCCCAGACCTAGGGAGAGACCTTGAAGATAGCCTTCGTGTATTTCAAATATGACAGAGAAGCCAGCTCCCTGATTTTACCTCAACTCTATGAAGCAGCATGTGTTCTGATTTCCAGCAGGAGGATGAAGGTTCAAACCAGCTTAACACCTCAGAACATGGACTGGTTAGCCACAAATGAGGAAAACATGTTCCAACCCAAGCATCCAACTCATGAACGTCATGATCTCTTTTATTCAAAGCCAGTATAACCTTCTTATAATCTGCATCTGACATCACTGTGATAGCTTGCTCTGGAGTCTGTAACTGACAACATATAAAATGTAATAGGAGCCAGGTAGAGCATTACAGTCCCCGAAATGAAAGAAGATTTGTCTTAATAGAAACTCAATTGCCATCTTCTGCGTCAGCCGTAAGTGGCATGTTGGAACATAGCACTCTAACCCCAATCACACCTTATCTTAACACTCAACATCAAGGGCAGACACAGGCTGATAATGGCTGTCTTTCCAGAAAGACAAATAATAACAGCATCTTATATCTTACAGTGTTTTCCATTTACAAAGTGCTTTTGAGACAAGTTGGGACCTGAGACCTGGAACATTTTGCTGCAGTGCTTGCACCTGGACAAATGTCTCCTCAAGCAATGAAATGCAGAGAAACTATAAGGGACTAAGTCAGTCAACTCAGTCGGGTTGACTCTTTGCAAAGCCATGGACTATAGCCCTCCAGGCTCCCCTGTCCATGGAACTTTCCAGGCAAGAATACTGGAATGGGTTGCCATTTACTCCTATGGGTGATCTTCCTGAACCAGGGATCAAATGTGCATCTCTTGCATCTCCTAAATTGGCAGACAGATTTTTACCACTGTGCCACCTGGGAAGCCCAAAAAGGAACTGACTGCATGCACAATTGAGGCAAATTTGGGGCAACAAGATACAAAAAGGCCAAAAAAACCAACTGCCACTTCTGAAGAGCTGGGAGCATAACCAAATTGTTGGGAGCAAAAGCAAGGTACCCTACACCAGATACCACCAAAGGAGTGGGCAAACCACCTAAGCCACCCTTCTGGCCTGAAATCTGGACCCACTCTTACCCTCAGCCCATATAAGGAACTAGCTCACCCCATCCTGGAGGAGAGAGCCCTGGAATCTGTTACTTATTTCCATTCCCCCACTGCTGCAACAGTCTCAGTTAAGCCTTGCCTGAACTTCTTATCTGACCTGTTATCAATTTCTATTTACTAAAGACAGCCAAGAACTCTGGTCAGTAACACTTCCATGATTTAATTTTGTACAGTGATTAAAATTTATGAATTGTTTGTTACAGAAAAGAAAACTAAGGTTTGGAGACATTAAACTATTTGCAGATGGTCAAATAGTGGACAAAGGGGGAAATTGCCCCTAGTTTCCTTGTTCTAATGGGATTCCCTGGTGGCTCAGACAGTAAAGAGTCCGCTTGCAATGAGGGAGACGTGAGTTTGATCCCTGAGTAGAGAAGATCCCCTGGAGAAGGAAATGGCAACCCACCCCAGTATTCTTGGCTGGAAAATCCCATGGACGGAGGAGCCTGGCAGGCTACAGTATATGGGTCACAAAGAGTTGGACATGACTGAGCAACTTCACTCATTCTCCTTGTTCTAAATATAAATTTATCTATACAATAACACAAGACCATATTCTTTCAAATTCTTAGTATCATTGAAATAGCATACTGGATCACATAATGAAAATCTTAGTTCTAGTTTTTCATTACTACTGTCTGATAAGCAAGTGCATTACATGAGCTAAAGTATCCATTCATTTGTGCAATAAATGTTAATTGAATATTTTTTCATGTGGTAAGTCCTGGAAATGCAAAATTATCCCTGTCCTCAAGGACCATACATGAATAAACATCTAAATAGGCAAATTAAGGTAATATGACAAGGAGAACAGAGATGGGTAGTAGGTTAACCCAGAGGGTTCTGAGACTCTCCAAATGGCTAAGTAAGATACCATAGGGCAAGAGTCAAGGAAAACATTCAAGGAAGAAAGAAAAAGTATACGGGGTAGAGAATAGAGAGAATTGTGAAGCATTTAGGGTGAAGCTGGATTTTGACACAGAGCACTTGGAATTCTCTCTTTGGAACTCTTCCCTTTCCTGCTTGCATTCACTTCCTTTGTGATCTCATCCAATCTCATAGCTTTAAATACTTATCTATGTTTCTGACAACTACCAAATTTAAAAGTCTGACCAGATATCTTCCTGGATGATTTTGCCCAATTGCTTAATCGATATCTCCACTTGGATATCTGATGAGCATCTCAAACAACTGACCTCTTGATCTTGCCCCACAGACCCACTCCTCTGGCAATTTATTTTATCTATTTATTTTATCTCAGTTTAAGACTGTCCTATCTTTCCTGTAACTCAGCCTAGATTTTGGAATCATCCTTAACACCTCATTTACACCTCACCATCCAATCGTTCAGCAAAATTGGTAAATTCAACCTTTGAACTATATCATCATTTCCATTGCTATCACCAAAAGCCAACTGCCATAGCCAGTAGCCTTCTGACTGGTCTTCCTGCTTCCAGACTTGCCTGTCCCTACACTTAGCAAGATATTATCAACACAGCAATCAGAGAGGTCTGGTTAAAATATATCAATTTGTGCCTCTCCTCTTCCCCAAACCATGCAATGGACTCCCATCTTAGAATAAAAACTAAAACCCCTATTTTAGGTTCTCTGACCTCATTTCCCACTACCCATTCACCAACTTAACTCCTCCCAGCCAAATTCCAACTGTTTCTTCTTCAACACACTCATCACAGTTCAGGCTTTACACTCACTGTTCACTCTCCTCAAATGTTGTTCCCACATAAACATGAGTCACATTTTGTCTTCCTTTAAGATTTTCTTGAATGCCATCCTCTCAAGGAGACCTTCACTGACCACCTTGCTTAAAATTTCTGCTCTCCTCCCTTGAACTCTATCTCATTACCTTTTTTGTCTTTCTCCAAAGCCCTTTTTACCATCTGATATGTTTTTCACTTATTTATTGTAAATTCCCCCAATGCTAAAATGTAAGCTCTACCACTACAGTGATTTTCATCTAGATTCACAATTAGTAGAGAGGTTTCCAAAACCAATTTGTTGAATGAATGATTAGTGGGTAAATGAAGCATAGGGCAAAGTTTCATAAAGGATGGAACTTGAAAGATAAGCCTTATCTACAAAACTTAACTACCTGTAGACTGATCATACTTTCTGATTTGTCAAAGACAATTCCACTGGTTCTAGTTTTAGTATGAATAGGCTTTGTCTTAGTCTATCCTGGCTGCCATAACTAAATACAGACTGGGTAGGCTATAAACAATAGAAATTTATTCCTCTCAGTTCTGGAGGGTGACAGTATGAGATCATGGTGCCAGCAGAGTCAGATGAGGGTCCTCTTCCCTGTCACAGACTTCTCCTTTGTATCCTCATGTGGTGGAAGGGACTAGGGAGCTCTCTTGGACATTTTCTATGAGAACACCAATCCCATTCATGTGTGTTCAACTCTCATGACCTAAACACCACCTAAAAGCCCCACTTCCTAATAGTATCGCTTTGAGCATTTATTAGGATTTCAACATATGAATATGGGGGGATACAATCATTCAGACCATAGCAGCCTCCTTCAAGCTGTCCAAAATATTCCAGTTTGCATGATCAATTATACAGATACCCTACTTATATGGCAGGCATGCTAAGAAATTTGGATTTTTTTCCTCATAGGCAATTGGAGGCTATAAGAGGACTTAAAACCAGTAAGTGGCATAAGCAAACCTGCGTTTTAAAAAGATATTTTGATACTAATAAAATGAATGGAACTGAATGGAGGATGGGAGATTTGGAATATATGAGGAAGCTGATACAAGCCTTCCAAGTCTGAGATTGTCTAAACTCTTTCAGAGGCTGTGAAGAGTATGATAAAGTGAAATTTTTAGATAGAGATCTGTCATAAGGATTTGGGGATTTATTGCATTATGGAGATAACAGGTCAAAGCCAGTTGAGTGATTTTTAACCTGGGAAATGGTGACAATCAGGAGGCTATTCACTGAAGCAGTGGATGCAGAAGGATGATCAAGATTGAGTGGTAAAACATTAAACTCAGCTGAGCTATAACTTTGAGACATATCTGTGTACATCTAGAAGAGAGTTTCTTTCTTTGTGACTCAGCTGTGAAAGAATTCCCCTGCAATGAGGGAGATCTGGGTTCGATCCTGGGTTGGAAAGATCCCCTGGAGAAGAGAAACACTACCCACTCCAGGATTCTAGCCTAGAGAATTCCATGGACTGTATTGTTCATTTCTTTTTCTTGGGGATGGTCTTGATCACTGCCTCCTGTATGTCATGAACCTCCATCCATAGTTCATCAGGCACTCTGTCTAACAGATCTAGTCCCTTGGATGGATTTCTCACTTCCACTGTACAATCAAAAGGGATTTGATTGAGGTCACACCTGAATGGTCTAGTGGTTTTCCCTACTTTCTTCAATTTAAGTCTAAATTTGGCAATAAAGAGTTCATGATCTGAGCCACAGTCAGCTCCTGGTCTTGTTTTTGCTGACTGTATAGAGCTTCTCCATTTTTGGCTGCAAAGAATATAATCAATCTAATTTCAGTGTTGACCATGTGGTGATGTCCATGTGTAGAGTCTTCTCTTGTGTTGTTGGAAGAGGGTGTTTGCTATGACCAGTGCGTTCTCTTGGCAGAACTCTATTAGCCTTTTCCCTGCTTCATTCTGTACTCTAAGGCAAAATTTGTCTGTTACTCCAGGTGTTTCTTGACTTCCTACTTTTGCATTTCATTCCCCTATAATGAAAAGGACATCTTTTTTGGGTGTTAGTTTAAAGGTCTTGTAGGTATTCATATAACCATTCAACTTCAGCTTCTTCAGCATTACTGGTCAGGGCATAGACTTGGATTACTGTGATATTGAATGGTTTGCCTTGGAAACGAACAGAGATCATTCTGTCATTTATGAGATTGCATCCAAGCACTGCATTTCAGACTCTTTTGTTGACTATGATGGCTACTCCATTTCTTCTAAGGGATTCTTGCCCACATAGTAGATATAATGGTCATCTGAGTTAAAATCAACCATTCCAGTCTATTTTAGATCACTGATTCCTAAAATGTAGATGTTCACTCTTGCCATCTCCTGCCAAAATTTGACTCCTTTCAGTTTGCCTTGATTCATGGACATAATATATCTGAGGAGGCCTTACAAATACCTGAAAAAAGAAAAGAACCTAAAGGCAAAGGAGAAAAGGAAAGATATTCCCATTTGAATGCAGAGTTCCAAAGATTAGCAAGGAGAGATAAGAAAGCCTTCCTCAGTGATCAATGCAAAGAAATAGAGGAAAACAATAGAATGGCAAAGACTAGAGATCTCTTCAAGAAAATTAGAGATACTAAGGGAATTTTTCATGCAAATATGGGCACAATTAAGGACAGAAATGGTATGGGCCTAACAGAAGCAGAAGATATTAAGAAGAGGTGGTGAAAATACACATAAGAACTATACAAAAAGATAACCTAGATAACCACTATGGAGTGATCACTCACCTAGAGCCAGACATCCTGGAATGTGAAGTCAAGTGGGCCTTAGAAAGCATCACTGCGAACAAAGCTAGTGGAGGTGATGGAATTCCAGTAGAGCTATTTCAAATCCTGAAAGATGATGCTGTGAAAGTGCTGCACTCAATTTGTCAACAAATTTGGAAAACTCAGCAATGGCCCCAGGAATAGAAAAGGTCAGTTTTTATTCAAATCCCAAAGAAAGGCAATGCCAAAGAATGTTCAGACTACTGCACAATTGCACTCATCTCACACACTAGCAAAATAATGCTCAAAATTTTCCAAGCCAGGCTTCAACAGTACGTGAACCATGAATTACCAGATGTTCAAATTGGATTTAGAAAAGACAGAGGAAACAGAGCTCAAATTGCCAACATACACTGGACCATCAAAAAAGCAAAAGAGTTCCAGAAAAACATCTACTTCTGCTTTATTGACTATGTCAAAGCCTTTGACTGTGTGGATCATCACAAACTGTGGAAAATTCTGAAAGAGATGGGAATACCAGACCTCCTTACCCACCTCCTGAGAAATCTGTATCCTGGTCAAGAAGAAACAGTTAGAACTAAACATGGAACAACAGACTGGTTCCAAATTGGGAACGGAGTACATCAAGATTGTAGACTGTCACGGTGCTTATTCAACTTACATGCAGTGTACATCATCTGAAATGCCAGGCTGGATGAAGCACAAGCTGGAATCAAGATTGCTGGGAGAAATATCAATAATCTCAGATATGCAGATGACACCACCCTTATGGCAGAAAGCAAAGAAGAACTAAAGAGCTTCTTGTGCGAAAGAGGAGAGTGAAAAAGTTGGCTTGAAACTTAACATTCAGAAAACAAAGATGATGGCATCCAGTCCCATCACTTCATATCTAATAGATGGGGAAACAATGAAAACAGTGAGATACTTTATTTTGGGGGGCTATAAAAATCACTGCAGATGGTGACTGCAGCCATGAAACTAAAAGACACTTGCTCCTTGAATGAAATGCTATGACCAACCTAGACAGCATATTAAAAAGCAGGGACATTACTTTGCCAACAAAGGTCCATCTAGTCAAGGCTATGGTTTTTCCAGTAGTTATGTATGGTTTTGAGACTTGAACTATAAAGAAAGCTGAGCACTGAAGAATTGATGCTTTTTTACCTGTGGTGTTGGAGAAGACTCTTTAGAGACCCTTGGCCTGCAAGGAGATCCAACCAGTCCATCCTAAAGGAAATCAATCCTGAATATTCATTGGAAGGACTGATGCTGAAGCTGAAATCCCAATACTTTGGCCACCCAATGAGAAGAACTGACTCATTTGAAAGGACGCTGATGCTGGGAAAGATTGAAGGCGGGAATAAAAGGGGACAACAGAGGATGAGATGGTTGGATGGCATCACCTACTCAATGGACATGAATTTTAGTAAGCTCCTGGAGTTGGTGATAGACAGGAAGGCCTGGCGTGCTGCAGTCCATGGTGTCGCAAAGAGTCAGACATGACTGAGCGACTGAACTGAACTGTATAGTCCATGGGGTCACCAACAGTGGGACACCACTGAGCGACTTCCACTTTCACTTTCAGCAAATAAAGAAGCAAAGAAATCTGAACATACTGAAGAATTTTAAGGCCAGGAGATACAGATTTAAGTCTTCAAGTGCATTTGGGAACTTAATATGTCTTGGTCTATGTGTTATTGCATATTTTGAGTGATATAATTGATGAGGAAAATTTTTCCATATTTACTTGCAATAAATCACTCATATCTTCAAGGGAAAGGATCAAATACCACAGATGTTAGTTATGCATTTTCTTAAACATTTATCCAGACTCATATTTTTGATAACTTTCCAAAAAATATTGCACACTGGAAATTCATTTTTTATGGACACAAATCTTGATGACACTTATTTATCCCTTTTTAGCTCAATTATTCATCCTTAACATGTTTATATTCATTCTGAATTCATCTAATGGATACACAGAAAAATCTACCATAAAAAAAAATGTACTTAACAGCAATCCTCTGTGTTCACTTATAAGCTAAGTATTTGAAGTATACTTCAAAGACACATTTTAACAAAAGCCAAATGGCCATGGTTAAAATCAAGTTTCAACTGAAGCTGAGGTCGTCAATGTGATCTATCACTAATACAGAATATAATTCCTATTCATAGAAGTAAAGCTAAGGTTTTTTAAGTATTATTATCACATTAGTAAAAATTATATGGACAAAAGGTAAGATTTGATCATTTAGTTAGTTAGACATGCCATGTCACAAGAGGCCACATAGGCACTAGGGTCAGTCAGGAGGTAAAGGAAGAGGTAAAAATGTGGATAAGAGACTTTCTTATAGTTTCCACAGGAAGGAACAGAGATGCAGGGTAAACAGGCTTAGGACTGGCTAGTGTGAATAATTTCAGCAGGCTCTGGGGCCTTGGGACTATCCCTGGTTATCTGGTATGTGGTCCTAGGGTGGTTTGAAGAGGTGGATAGTGGCCTAGAGTGTGAAAGCCAGACAGCAGAATAGGTTGAGTTGCAGGTTCTGGATTCATTGATTTGCATTGAAAATGTAATAAGCTCATGATGATTTGTTTTCTCAAGAAACTGGCTAAGCCTGGGAGGAGGAGTTCCTCCAGGGTCAGCAAGACCCAGTTATCAAAGCATCAGAATACAGAAAATAAAGGACTTGGCTAGTACATTTACATATACTTTTTGCTTCATTCCATGACTTGAGGAAAAGTTTTTCCTTCAACATTGGGTGGTAATGGAGCAGTATTATTAAATTTCAAAGCAAATGACTTCTGAATTATCTATACCTCAGATTTCATTGCATGGACACTAAGCTTAGCATCTCCTCTGGAATAGAACAGCGGGAAACAGATATGAGGGGAGACATACATACATGAGTTTGAGGCAACAGATTCCAGCAATAGATAAACCATCTGCGAGTTGTCAGATGTCCTGCTATATTGGTATAATCTGGGCTTCCCTGGTGGCTTAGCTGGTAAAGAATCTGCCTGCAACGCGAGAGGCCCGGGTTTGATCCCTGGGTTGGGAAGATCCCCCTGGAGAAGAGAATGGCTACCCACTCCAGTATTCTGGCCTGGAGAATTCCATGGACTGTATAGTCCATGAGGTCACAAAGAGTTGGACATGACTGAGCTATATTGGTATAATCTGACAAGTGAAATTTTGATGTTTCTTCAAACATCATTTAACACAATAAATGCTATTCCATCTTTTTTGGAACATCTTATATAAGCGCATGACAAAAAGTCCCCAAATTCTGTGTGTCATATAGTTTGTCCTTGGCTAAACAATAATAATTTAATTAGCTCACTATCTCATGAATTATAGACAGTATTTCTGTTTCTCTTCCGTGTGTTGTATTTATGCCCTGAACATAAAACTAAAGGGTGAGAACAAAGATCATGATATATGTAATTACTAAATCACTTAGAGCCTTCATCATGTTTTTCCCACCATCACTGGCAATTGTAATCACTTTTTTTTTTAACTGATTTTCCTTTCTCTAAATATATTTTTCCACCAGATTCCCAGTGTTGTTCACTGTGTGAGTTGCAGAGATTTCTCAGCAAAAGAGTAAAACAGAATCAAGATGAGTTTCGTTATTAACACAAACATATTATCAACCTGAGAAAGATTTTTTCATTGCTTCATCATGTTCATTATCTAGTATACAAGATACAGAATAGCACATTTAATTACATCATTTACCCTTTGGGAAACAGAACTTACTTCAGAAAAAGAAAACCTAAGTTAAAATTAAATATTTTCTAGAAGAAATTACATGCCTTACAGTTGTAACTTGGGGAAATCTCAGAAGTCTTAAAAAAAAAAAAAAGCCTGAGCTGGTAGCACTAATTTCAGCCTAAAAATCTGTGGTTTTCATTTCAACATACATTTTCCATAGACTCAAAATCATAAGGCAGTGTCTTTCTTTTTTAAGCATTTCTCTAAGGCTTTTGCCTTGAATTTTTATAGTGAAAGTCAAATACCTATTTCTCTCAAAAAGCATCCAGATAAGGTAATAGGGAAGAACAATTCTGACTCCATATTGTGTCTGTTTCTTTTACTTCAACTTTTGTATTCTACTGATTTGCTACAAGTTAAGAATGTTGCCTATAGCCTGAAGTATACAGGATGGCCCATTCTCAAGACTCTGACCTTTAAAGGCATAGCACTTTTGCATCGATATAAAGATGAAAAAGGAGATGCGGGTTCGATCCCTGTGTTGGTAAGATCCCCTGGAGAAGGAAATGACAACCCACTCAAGTATTCTTGCCTGGGAAATCCCATGGATGGAGGAGCCTGATATGCTACAGTCCAAGAGATCACAAAAGTAGGACATAACTGAGAGATTAAACTACCACCATCAGAGATGAAAAAGTTGCAGAAGAGAGAATCACATTTGCCTTGTTTACAGGGATGTCCTGACCTGACCTACATGCACAACTACAAAAACAAAGGATTTTGATGCCAAGAAGTTAACAACAACCAACCATACCCCTCCCCCTTTTAGTATAAAAGAAATCTGAATTCTAAAATTGAGTACGATGGTTCTTTGGGACTGCACCATTTTCTCAGTCTACTGGCTTTCTGAACAAAGTCTCTATTCCTTGTCCCAACAACTAGTCTCAATTTATTGACCTGCCAGGCAGCAAGCCATATGAGCTTATACTCTGTAACAATAGTAAAAGGTTTCACTCACTTTTCAGGATATGCAAGTGTTTCAGTGAATACCTCTGAGCTGTAGGAATCATATTAATCTTAACAGTTGCTTATCCCTGAATTGATGAAAAGCTCAAGTAGAGACCTCAAGACCCTGCCCTAGAAAAGTTTTTGAAAATGCAACCTATCCTACACTTTGATTTGTCATCATAACTGTAAAGCAACACAAACAAAGCTTATCTACTCAGTCTACTGGCGTTCTGAACAAAGTCTCTATTCCTTGTCCCAACAACTAGTCTCAATTTATTGACCTGCCAGGCTGCAAGCCATATGAGCTTATACTCTGTATAAGCTCTAGACTGAACATTGTATAAGGTTCTAGACTGGACATTGTAACCTCCAGAAATTCCATTCTAGCTCCAGAATTCTACTTTTCTATTTGTTCTTATATTATGTTGAGAAGTACAATGTGCTGATATACTCATAAAGGGTCACCAAAGTGCAGGTACAATCAATAAAATATTCTGAATTGCTGTGCAAACACAAAGTAAACATGTGTGCAATCACAAGCTTAAATTTAGAAAGTAAATAGAAATAACTATACATGTATCAATAAATTTAGTAAAACGAAAGGCCATTTTCCTTTCAAGGCAAAATTAGAGCCAGTAGTATTATTTAACATAATGTTCAATAAAAACATCTTATATCTTATAGTAATGACAGAAACCAGGCACATTTGTGTAAGGACTATAAAAGGAAGGCTAGAACTACATGAAGGATTGCAAGAATTAAATAAGCCTTAATGACAATATTTGTAAAAGGCTTACTAGAAACGACATGTATGAATGTAATCCTCTTCCATGCTATCACTAATACTTCTTTGCTCTCTTGCCCAATCCTGCCTTTTGTCAGCAGTCAATGAAAAATATTTTTCACTGTTCACTCCCCATGGAGTAGTGTTAACCTCTGTATCATGTTGCCCTGAGTGTTGGCTTCACCATTTTATTGACTGACAAAACAGTCAGTTTTGTCAGCTGATTGTTTTGCTCAACCGCAGTCAGTTTACAAGAAAAGTTGCTGTTGTTTTATCACCTGCTCTTCTCACCCTGTACTGTTTTCACTTTCCTTTAGTTGGGCTGTGTTATGGGTCATAAGTAGTGGCAAGAATCTCCTAAGAAAGAAATAGAAGTTTTTAAAAGATTGAGTATCAAAATATACAGCATTTAAAAGAACATAAGTGTATTAATAAAGGTAACATTCTCGAAGAAAATCACAGGAAAACCATTCCCAAACCTAACCCTAACCCTAATCTGGTAGTAAAATTTATCTTAAAAATAATTTCCAAAACAGTACCTATGAAAAGAATCCTAAAAACTTTCCCAGAGGGGAGGAAAAAAGCATTCATATAAACGACTAGAGAGATTAGAATGATGTTAAATATCTCAAAAGCAAAATTAAAAGCCAGAAGAAACTAAAGCAATTTTTTTAACAAGATGACAAATTTTCTAAAATTTTTCTAACTGAAAAAGCCAGTCAATCTATAAATTAACTGTCAGTGTAAAGTAAACATACTTTCATAAATGTAGGATCTCACAAAGTTTACATAAAGACACACTAACTCAGGAAAGTTCTCTCCAGAATCTTATTGGACACAGCAAGGAATAAGGAATTTATTTTCATTGCAATGGTCTGTCATTGGAGGATAACATATATCCTGAATCCTAAAAATATTATGACCTTTGACTTCATATCTTGGTTCTACTTGGAGTCTAAAACAAGGAATAATCATAGATGGGAATAGTGATTATTAATGATATTCATTAAAACACTATTTCAAGTGAGTGGTGTTTGAAAACACCCCAAATTGTGTAAAACTGTGATTGAACAATTAAATATGCTGTACTTTGTAGAGAAATATGATGCAGTCATTTTAAAATTATGTTTTCAAATATTTAATTTTATAAAAGAGTATTTAAAATAATCACACTCTTAAAAGTATAAAAAATTACTTTCAGTCACTAGGGATAAGACATTAGTCACTCCTGATTAATGAAAAATATTCATGATTTTTCTTACTTTATTTTCCATACTGTTTGCAATGAGTGATTGTTTACAGAAAAAACATAATTTTTAAAAATTTTTCTACAAAAGTGAATAACAACCCATATTCTTTTAATCTTTTCCTATGGAGCTCAATTTCTCTCCCCTTACTTCTAATATAGAGAAATTTCTAGTTATTTCTAAGCAATGCATTCAAATGCTTTTCTTTTCCTAAATATCCTACATTCTTAATAAAATTCATGTGATAAATATGGAATCGGTATTCTAATACTGGTCTGGACAGAGCCATATAGCGGGAGGATTAATTATCAACTATGTGTCATACTTCCAGTAATTCATATTTGTCTCAGGTTCTTTTTTAATTATACACTACACTGCTGATTCATTCCTGGTGTATGGCTTGTTTGGTTTCTGCAATACTTTCCTGAGCCAGGATTGCTCCATGCTTTCCCTGGCACTGACTCGCACTTATTTCTCCCAGGCCAACCTTCGTTCTTGCTGATCACTATTTAGGTCACCTTTGAAATCTACTCCTAACCTTCAAGGTTTGGGAATGCCAGTCAAGTTGGTGACACTCGGAAAATGTGGTGAACATATCAAAATCTTTGTCTAGATCAGTGTTTCTAAAAGGTGATTCTGACACTATAATCATCTTGTGCTGGTTAAACACGCAGAAAAATAGGGCGTGTGCCAGACTCTAAGCCAACAACTGTGGAGGCAGAACTGCAAACTGCATCCTTTAACAGCTTGGCAACAGTTTATAATGTGTGTTCCGATTCAAAAATCACGAAATCTAGGTTATTATAAAATGAATTTCACATATTTTATATATCCACCATGGTTGCTAAGACATTTTCAAAAACTGCCTGGTTGTCTCTCCCCACATTTCCTCTTTTTCAATCAACCTAGAGATCCAGGCCTACCCCAAATTCTGGATAAACTGTGCTCTTAGCTTCAGTTCAGTTCAATTCAGTCCAGTCGCTCAGTCATGTCTGACTCTTTGCGACCCCATGAATCGCAGCACGCCAGGCCTCCCTGTCCATCACCAACTCCCGGAATTCACTCAAACTCACGTCCACTGAGTCGGTGATGCCATCCAGCCATCTCATCCTCTGTCATCCCCTTCTCTTCCTGCCCTCAATCCCTCCCAGCATCAGACTCTTTTCCAATGAGTCAGCTCTTCGCATGAGGTGGCCAAAGTATTGGAGTTTCAGCTTTAGCATCATTCCTTCCAAAGAACACCCAGGGCTGATCTCCTTTAGAATGTATTGGTTGGATCTCCTTGCAGTCCAAGGGACTCTCAAGAGTCTTCTCCAACACCTAGCTTACTACTAGCCAAAACAGGTTCAAGAAGCTTAGCAAACCCCATATAGGAACTTCTTAAAGAATCATTTCACTTATATATCCTTGTCAAAAAGACAATGCATGGTGATGAAGAACAGACCAATGGTTGTCAAGAGTCAGGAGAGAGAGTATGACTAAAATATGGACAGCATGAGAGAGTTTTTTGGGTGACGGAAAATTTCTATATCTTGATTTTTCTGATAATTACACAGATATATTCCAGTTTTAAAACTTGTACATGATTTTAGTATATGCTGATTTCTAAATGTTTTTAATCTTGCTTGATAGAAAATTTTCTTACATATATAAAATACTCCATTTGTTTTGATGATCTTGATTATACACTTGGATAATGTTAAATTTTTCAGAGAGCCTTACATCTATCACATCATTTTGCTGCCTATACAAATGCATTATCCTGGATTAGCTTTTATGTTGCTTCATAGGCTTACACTGGAAGAGATTACAAGAAATAGACATTAGAAATTCATTATAATGTTAATATTAGAAGTGTTCTTAAAGTGATATATAATAATTACAGTAACATCTTTTAGAAAAAGCATTAACAGTTAATTCAGTGCACTGTTGAATTATGCTTGAATTCACAATTAGGGACCCAGGAGGATGTGGATATTACACAGGGGACTGTCATTTTGGTCAAGTTTGATCTAATGCAATAAATTCTACCATTTCTCTTCCATGTCCATTTTGTCAAGTTTGGTGGTTCAGGAATAAACCAGAATGTGAACTACAACTTACTGTAAAGAAAACTCGCCTTCTTTGACCTTTTATATTTAAAGAGGTTTAAAACATATTTCTCATCTTCCTTCGTGCCGTCCATTGAGAATACTCGAGAGAATAACCTTTTCTTAGCTTGCTGTGTGAGGCATATACCACTGTAACATCACTGGGATTTATTTTAATTCACAATTTTGTCCCTTTGTTAGTAATAGTTTAACCATTAAATTCATGGATTCAAGAAAGTAGCCATACAAACCAAAATCAAACTTAGAATATAATGGACATAGAAGGGATGTAAATTTTAAGATTCCTCCTGTACACTGGTTGTTCTAGTTGGCATTGTTGACATCCAGAAGACAATAGGAAACTGGAGAGTTTTCTTAAAACTGGAGAGTATTCTTATTGAGACACTTAACATACTGGAGATTAAAGAGGTTATGGCTAATTTTAATCCCAGGATTTCTCATTCAAGACTATAATATGAATAAAAAAATGAAAGAAGAGTCCATGAACATTCACCATACACTGCTTACTTTTGTCTTAAATCAATATCCCTCCAGTAGATAGAATGCTTATAATAGCAAAACATTACCCTCACTCCAAAATGCAGAAGGAAAATATATCCACAAAGAATGAATCAACAGAACACCACAAAATTGAAAAGTCACATTGATAGGCTAAATTAAGTATATTTATTAGAATAGGGAAATCAATGTAAAAACTCAACCAGAATTTAGGGGGAACATGAAAATCAAATATACTGCACTAGGCCATTGAAAATCCTAAGGTACAGTACTCTATCAACAAAAATTCAGGCTTCAGTTACAGTTCAGTTCACAAAGTTTATGATCTCTCTACTTTGCACAGTTCGATACATAGAGAATAGGAAGTCCACGTTCTATACTCCGGAAAGCTGTCAGTACGATATTGCTTCAAGTTTGGTTCTGAGTGATGCAGATTACTGTACAGTTCATGTGGTTAGAAGCTGATTAATAGAGGTCAAATGTCCAGTATCTGCTGTAGTCAAATGGGCGGAAGCCACCATATCCACATCTGAAACCATAGCCCACTGGGGAATAGGTGTTACCGTATCCACAGCCAGCACTGTAGCCCAGGGGGTATCCCCAACTGCCCCAGTAGTAACCTGGGTAGATGCCCTCATTGAAAAAGCCACAGGACATTTTTGTTAAGAGATGAGTGTTCAGCGGCAAAGACCATGTTTCCTGGGAATGACTTGCTCCATCTGTCCAAGCCTTTTATATACTGCCACTAAGGGGTGTGACAACAAATACCCACCCTTGTTCCTAGGCTTCTTCATTACTCTTTAAAATTGTTTGAGGATAACTGACTGCCTAGTGTTCCTTGAATTAGTTTAGACCCTAAAATGGAGACACCACTAAAGAATCATCAAAGTCTTTGGTAAAAGCAGATTCCCAATTTAACCTTCAAAACTCAGGCTTCCAAACAACCAGAAATATTCTTAGTATGTTACCTAACATGGCCTGTGAGACTGCAGGCATTTTCTGACCACATAAAAGGGACTATTAATGCTGTCTAAACTCTGTGACTAAATATACCAGAGATTGCTCTCCCAAGAAACTTCTGATGTACAATTGAGCCCTTTATAGATGTTTTCAAAACTAAGGCAAATCTTCTGGTAATATCTCATGAAATATAGAAATTTTTATTTCCCATTGAGAATATATTCCACAATTTAACTGCAATTATTTTACGTTCAGTGATCCCTTGACATCTATCAATGATGAAGAAACATATTTTTATGTTTATAAGTAATCAGTTTTCTAGAATAGCCACTACCTTCAACTAAATTTTTAATGAAATTTCAATGTCTTCACTGTTCCTCCTTTGTCATGGAATAATGAACCATGTTTAAGCTCTAAGTTTATTAAATAGCCTTGATGTTAACCAATATCTACTATACATAAGAAAATAAGTAATTGGAAGAACAGAGTACTTCACAGGGTCAACCAAGTGAGATAAATTACAAATGTAGTTTCCTTCATGTTTCTCTCAATAATCTACCCTCAAGAAACATGACTTTGCATGATTAACTCTCAGCTTGTACTGAGAATGAGAAGAATAAATAATCAATGTTGCATTAAAAAAAAAAGAAATGTAACATTAGCCTTTCAACAGAAACTTAAAGAATTTCTGAAACTGCTTTCCACCTTACATATATTTAAATCATTTAACCAACTGGTTTTCACTTATTTCTTCCTTAGGATATGATCAATATTGTCAGAAAAATACCCATTAAGCTGAATGAAATAAGAAAAAACTAGATTATTGTATCAAAGTACAAATTTAACAAAACAGTAGCAATTCTTTCAAAGGATATTTTGAAAATTTAAAATTTGAAAATGTTTTAAAAATTGTTCAGGATGCATTTTAAAGATGATAGTTCAGTTCCATCACTCAGTCATGTCCGACTCTTTGTGAACCCATGGACTGCAGCACGCCAGGTCTCCCTGTCCATCACCAACACCCAGAGTTTACCCAAACTCATGTCCATTGAGTTGGTGATGCCATCCAGCCATCTCATCCTCTGTCGTCCCCTTCTCCTGCCTTCAATCTTTCCCAGCATTAGGGTCTTTTCAAATGAGTCAGCTCTTCACATCAGGTGGCCAAAGTATTGGAGTTTCAGCTTCAACATCAGTCCTTCCAGTGAATATTCAGGACTGATTTCCTTTAGGATGGACTGGTTGGATCCAGATGCCATCCAAAGATGATAAAGCCAACTTTATTCAAGGAGAGCTACTACAATGTAGTCATTAGGTTTTGTAACAGTAGAGAGAGATTGGGCTGAACTTGGAATACAAGGAAAAGAGGGAATTTTTAGCCAAGGAGCAAGGGATGGAATCAGTGGATGGAAAATTAGTAAGGGACAATATTAAGGCTAAAGGGAAAGAGGGTTGATTTCAGGCTAAACCAATCTGACAGTATTCTTACTGAAGCCAGTTCCAGAGAGATCAGACTGGGAGATGGTGGAAGATGAGCAATCAGATCATGTATTGAGGGTGATCAGACACTGAGGTTGGGAGAGTGGGTGGAAGGGTTCTGGTTTAGCTGAATTAGAAGATTTCTTGCTAAAACTGGACAATGCAGAGACAAACACAGAAAACCAAAAGTCAGAACCTAGTTGAGAAGAAAGTTCAGTGAAGTCTGATTAGAGTGTGATCAAGGAGAAAATCTTTGTCAGATGATGAGCCTCTTTCCCTTACTTTTACTTCCTTCTTTACTGGCCTCCTACCTCTAGACTGTACAATTTTACATGGATCACTCACCTCTTCATTTAAGGCAGAACATCGAATCAGTTTTTATATTTACAAAGAATTGTACTGGAGAAATACCCTATAACTGATATCTCTAAAATTCTAAGAGATACAGTTGAATGAATGTCACTGACAATTCGGGGGGGTGTGAAATTGCTGCATGATATCATTGCTTCATCCTGTCAGTAGATCCTGACTACATTGCATCCACAGCCCACTCCTCCATCTCAGGGATATGTTTCTGGGCTTATAGTCACCGCATTCATGAAATCTCTTGTGAGTGTCAAAAAACAAACACACTAAATAGTGCTATTTTCATATTTGAACAAAAGACTTTCAAAGGATCTCATTGCCATGATTAGGGATTCTTTATTTGAATTTGAAAATGGCATATTGTCTTTTCATTCATGTGACATTTATCCAGGACTCAATATAAGCCCAGTGCTGTGCTTTATATTGGGGACACAGTGGTGAGCAAGACAGATAATGGCCCTTTATAGAGCACACAGCTCTATAGGATGCAATTAGAGTCGACTCTTGTTAGTGGGAGGCAGGCAGCAAAGCTTCAGCATCAAACACAACCAGATTAGAAATCCCGGTCTGCCACTCTCCTGCTTTGAGAATATTATTGAACGTTCTGAATTCCAGCTTCCTCTTGTACAAAATGAGGATAACAGAATCTAGAACAAAACCAAAGCCATGGGGTTGTAAAGAAGAGTAATGTATTTTGACCCCAAGAATAAATGAAATATTAGTTCTTTTGCCTAATCATTTTTATCGTGGAAATGACTGAAAAATCATACTGTGCTCAAGAAGATGACCTCATCTAAAATCTCAACCTCACTTCAGAAGATTTAGTGTGGTAGGAGAGCAATGGGATGAAAGCATGCTTACCAAACATTTAATTCAAAAGTTATTGTGCTGTTCTAGGATGTACTAGGGAGCTGGTGGCTCGGTGGTAAAGAATCTGCCTGCCAATGCAGGAAATGCAAGAGACACAAATTTGATCCCTGGGTCAGGACAATCCCCTGGAGAAGGAAATGGCAACCCACTTCAGTTTTCTTGCCTGGGAAATCCTATGGACAGAGGAGCCTGGTGGGCTACAGTCCATGGGGTCATCTAGAATCAGACACAACTGAGCAACTGACCACAGGATATACACAAGGTTGGGCAGGTAGTTGGATTTAAGTGAAAGTTACTTGCACGGTTGCCATCATAAAGCCATGAGTTGAACATGTCCACTGGGCAGCAACTATCACATTTTGGATGGTTCCTTTGACAGCAGGAGAAATGAGGGAAGTCAAATATCCAAGCCATGTAAGTATGAAACTTTTCCCAGTTCTGCTTGGCTTTCTATGTCTGAAGTTTTGGACAAAAGAATGAGCAAAACCTTCTTTGGATAAGTAAAATTCACTTTGAATAACTTTACCAAATACCAGTGTCATCCACTGATTCTCCAGTATTTTACATTTATGTTCTTTTAGCATGTTCAGCAAATGAAGAACTCTGGCTTATAAGGTGTCTGACATCTTCCTTAGGTATCCATTGTAGTTGAAAGGTTTTTTCACATATGGATGGCAGAGTTGGTGTGAGTCTTTGAAAATGATGACTCACTGCAACTGTGAGATTTCTCTGTGCTGGGAAGGTGCTTCTCTTGATTGTTCTACTTTCTGAGAAACTGCTCATACATCTAGTTAGAAATGTACCCTGGCTTCATATGATCTCTGGGAGTAGAGGTGAATCTGTGGTCCTCTAAAAAGTAAAAACCTGGAGGACAAAGATATAGAAGCAAAAGAGGAAAAGCTGCAGACAAGTGAAAAAAATATGAAGGAGGGAGGGAAAATCATTGATCTTTTCTTATTTTCAAGAACAATGTAAATATGGTATAAAATTTCCTGCCTGCACCAAGCTTGCTAAGACTGTCATCTTCACATGCTCCATTGTCATAATTTCATGGCCAACATCTTGGATGAAAGTGAAAGGCACTCAGTCGTTTCCAACACTTTGGGACCCAGTGGACATGGAATTCTCTAGGCCAGAATACTGGAGTGGGTAGCCTTTCCCTTCTCCAGGGGAACTTCCCAACCCAGGGATCAAAGCAGGGTCTCCTGCATTGCAGGCAGATTCTTTACTGACTGAGCTATCAGGGAAGCCCTCTTTATGGGATGGTGTAATCAAATACTCTGGTCTCATAAAGATCCACATTTAGAGAACATTTCTCTACCAACCTCGTGACAGAGGGCATATTAAATGCCTCCAAAATGGCCTTAAGAGAATACTAGGAAACTGTTTAAGGGAGCATTGCTAATAGATTTATTATCAAAGTTAGTTTTGGATATGTGTACTACATCTTCTTTATCCATTTCTCTGCTGATGGATGTTTAAGCTGCTTCCACATCCTGGCTATTGTAAACAGTGCTGCAATGAATGTTGGGGTGTAGATATCTTTTTGAATTAAGATTTTCTCCAGGTATGTGGCCAGGAGTGGCATTGTTGGGTCATATGGTAGCTCCTTAAGGAGCCTCCATACCTGAGGAATGAAATTGCAGAGATTTGAATGGACCTAGAGACTGTCATACAGAGTGAAGTAAGCCAGAAAGAGAAAAAGGTATATTGACACTTATGTGGACTCTAGAAAAATGGTACAAATGAACCTATTTGCAAAGCAGAAATAGAGACACAGATGTAGAGAATAAATCCCAAGGCTTGGGGGTGGGGGGTGCGGAGCAGAGGGAAGGGTAGGGTGGGAGGAATTGGGAAATTGGGATTGACATATATACACCACTATGTACAAAATACCAATGACAACCTATTGCATAGCACAGGGAAGGCTACTCATTGCTCTGTGGTGAACTAAATGGGAAGGAAACCCAACGAAGAGGGCATAGATATGTACAGCTGATTCATTTGCTGTATAGTAGAAACTAACACAACGATGTAAAGCAACTCTACTCCAATAAAGTTTTTTTGCAGTTAACCTTGAAAAATTCTTTGAGGCTTTAAACCTGTCCTGTGAATGGGTAGATACAAATGAGCAGTCATACATTCAGCTACGACTACTGAATCATGACTTCCAAGGAATCAAGGAACTGGGAAGCCTAATGTCTAGAATAGAAGCTTTAGGAGAGGGGACAGAAAGTCAGAATCCATGTGGCAGACATTAGTGAGAGACCAGAGTGCATTACTGATGCCTAGGGTTTTCACATACCAAAAACAAATTGCTAAAGAAACTTTCAGCATTCAAAATCCCACCTTTATGCCGAAAAGTTGGTTATGGGAACAAGTCATTAAGAAAACAGTAAGCAGAGCAGCAACAACACTGCACTCTGAATCCATATGAGGGTTTTGCAGTGTGATTCTGAGAGCAACAGACTCATCATTCCAGGATTTTCTCTAGCCATGCCTTTTTCTTCCAGGAAAAATTGCTCTGAAACATCCTAAAATATAAGAGGAAAATATGTATTTCTCTCTCTTTCTCTTTCTCTTACAGGTTCCTCTATAGATAAGATGTCTGTTAAGTATTCATGTCACCTTTCTCAGCTACAGGCTTTATGCAGCATGGAAATCTTTAAAAAAAATAGATCAGTTTTTCAGGTAATTGGAAGAAATAAGTAATTCATGGAAAACAGGAAAGAAAAACAATACTTTGCTTCACGTGTGACCTTCTGCAATGAATCCAAATTGTAAAATGCACAGACATCAGGCTTCCAACCTGCAAATGAATTAAAGAATGGTTATAAGATGTTAGCAAAAGAATGCTTGGTATTTTTTTATGTTTGTTGAGGAAATTTGTCAGATAACTCAGTCATATTTACTAAATTTCTACTATGTGTAGAACACTAAACTGGCCCAGCTCAATACCAAAACTCATGTACAATTAGAAATAAATATCCAGCCATGTTCCCTGCAGACCACAGCCAAGCCTGAATGTAGTAGCATCAAATGTTCCTCCTCCTCTTTCTTTTCACTTTGTGTGTAAAATGCATTTATTTTGTTTCCGTTGAATCCTGTGTAACTATAGATGAAACAACTTGGTTCCTAGATTCAAAATAAATGGAGGAAGCTGAAAAGGATGGGAAATAAAAAGCCATGAATAAAAATTTTGCAACTATCCCAAACCGGTAGCACAAAGATAAACTACTTATGGAGAACTTTTTTAAATACAAATTTCCAGAGCCCATAGAAGATCTTCCTATCAAGATTTCCAGGGGTGGGATCTGAGTACAAGCATTTTTTAAACATAGGTAATAAAAGTGAACTACAGTTAAAAATAACCAACATGAAGTAATGCAGAACATTTTATTACATGGAAAAATATGAATTTATAAAATCATCCCAAAGTACATTTTTTCTTTTTGTGTGTGTCTTTCTCGATTTTATTATTAATATTTTACAATATTACATGATGTTTTGTGGGTAGTCTTGTGTAATGAGATGCAGAAGTTGGGGGAAACCTCTGAGAAGTTCTGTCTTTCCTTGCTTCCTTCTCCTCCCCTTCCCTATGCAGAAATAAATAAAGCAGAACCTACTAGAAATGCTAAAAGATTTCTGATATAATCTGTTCCCTTGACTTATTTCAATAGGCTTTATATATTTTACATATCAGAGTAATAAAGTTGAGGAGGGAAAGCTAACCCTTTTCTTCATAAGACAGTATTCCTGCTGTATTCCTTCACTCTCTCATTCATCAACAGAGTTTCTGTTAATGACATAACCCTTCGTTCCTGCACGGTAATTTCCCCTTGGCTCTCTAAAACTTTGTCCTCCCACTATACTTAGACCATTCTTGTGGTGTCTGTGAAACATTTTTTCTTAAGCAGAGTATATAATCAGAAACTTCAACCCCAATACTGCAGTTAAAAGTGCCAAGCACAGTAGTCATACTTCAATGTACCTCTTGTACGTCTCTGGGGCTGTAAAGGATTCCTTCTTCTGGCCTTAATCTTGTTGAGCTGAGATGTAGATAATATTCTTCTATCAAGATTAAGTTATCTGAGCATAAATGAATGAATAGATAAATAAGTGTGTGTGTGTGTGTGTGTGTGTGTGTAATGTCCTGAAACAGTGCTTCTTAAAGCATGGGGGTCAGACCATCTGATATAGAATCCTATTGCTGTTGTTGTTCTGTAACTAACTGGTATCAGGCTTTTTGCAACCCCAGAGATTGCAGCACACCAGGCCTCCCTGTCCCTCACTATCTCCCAAAATTTGTCCTGGGAAGATAGAACAGAATCCTAGGGCACTTCTAAAAACTTTAGATTTCTGGTTCATCCATGTTGTTTCCAATGACAAAATTTCTTACATTTTTAAGATTGGATGCAATACAATGTAACAAATAAAATATTCCATTGTATCTACACAACACTTTCTTTATCCATTCATCTCTCAATAGACTCATAAGCTGTGTCCATACGTTAGCCACTATGAATAATGTTGAACAATGAACACAGGAGTGCAGATACCTCTCCAAGATAATACTTCCTTTCCTTTGAGGATACCCCCAGAAGAGAGATTGCTGAATCATTTGATAAATCTATTTTTAATTTTTTAAGAAACCACATTGTTTTTCATAGTGGCTGAATCCATTTACATTCCGATCAACAGTGTTTAACAGGGTCCCTGTTCTCCACATCCTGGAAAAAAATTATTTTCTCTCATCTTATTGATGATACCCATTCCAACAGGTATGAAGTGATAACTCTTTGTGGCTTTATTTCCCTGAAGATTAATGATGCGAACATCATACATCTGAAAAAAAATAGGTAATTTGAGGTGATGTGTGTGTTCGGTCACTCAGTCATTCCAACTCTGTGACCCCATGGACTGTAGCCCACCAGATTCCTCTGTCCATTGACTTCCCAGGCAAAGGTACTGGCGTGGGTTGCCCTTTCCTCCTCCAAGGTCTCTTTCCAACCCAGGAATCAAACCCATGTCTCTTGTGTCTCTTGCATTGGCAGATAGATTCTTTACCAGTGCGCCACCTGGGAATCCCCGTATCTGAGGTGAATGATACATTAATTCACTTGATTATGGTAGTCATTTCACAATGTATACACATATCAAACATCCTTTATACTTACTTATTACACTTTAAAGATAAAAAAATTTTATTTGTCAATTATACCTCAGTCAAGCTAGGGAAAAAAAATTATATTTTTGGATCACATCTCAGAAATGTCATCAGAATTCCGGGGCCTAAAGCGTAAGAATTTGCATTTTAAGCCAGCTGCCAGGTGATGCTCCTGCATCCTGCAGCTTTAAAAACACTGAATTAGATGTTCTGTGTAATTTTCTCAAGCACAAAATTTTTATAAGTCAGTCCTTATTCTAGAACCGTCAAATAGACACCTTCTAACCTCAATTTGACCCTCCAATTTCTGAAAACCCCTTTTTTTCCTTTTATTATTCTATTCTAACCTACATGTTTGATTAAGTTACAATTCTCAGCATGAATCAACCTACGGCTGCTAGAAAGATTCAAACTAGAGATTTTCTAGGTTATAATAGCCCACTGGAAAAGAATCTACTAAGTCAATTCTTGAACATGATGTCTTTTGAATTCTTTTAAAAAGATATTTGTTGGATGAAATATGGTGCAGAAAATACTCTTTCCTAAAATGATCTCTCCAAATAGCCATTATATTTATAGCTAATGTGGAGAATATGCAAGATACCACTTGCAGACACTCAATAGAGGAGCAGAGTTTAAGCCAAATCCTGCTGTCCCCAAGAATATGTGTATTCTACATAAAATATTTTCTACAAGAGGATTGAGGAATTTTTGATTTGGCTTATAAAAAGAATATTACTCTCTTCTCTAAAGGAATACAGAAAAAGGCTGATGTATCTGCAGGTCTATAAGAAGTGCTCTTTTAAGAGTAAAACTCACTACCTGATGTTGATTCTTCAGGTAAGAATTAAGAAGATTAAGAAGCTTTCTGTTGTTGTTTCTAAACTGGTCCTTATAAGTTGTAAAGTAGAAATCCTAGGTGGTTTGAGATGGGGGATCTACCCTTCCCTTAAAAGACTCTCAGATCCCTAAAATATATCTATAGGTATTCTAGATTCTCCAGAATCCTTAAATAAGGGACATGGCATTATATTCTACAATCCTTGGTCCCCGAGAGGGAAAATAGTGGGTTTGATTTGTATTGATACAGAAATAATTGACAGAGTCCCTCAGTGTTGGGTTCCCTTGTGAGGAACAGGAGTGGCGAGATGCGGAGGGACACCAAGCAATGGATGGTGTAACATTGCGGCCAGAATTGGAGGAGGATGTCACAGACTTTAAGAAAGGTTAAAATAGGATTTTTTAAAAAATCATAAGCAGACCCTGTTGCCTGCTTCTCACATAAGAGCAGGGATTATTTGCTTTCTCACTGCTTCTAAAACCCACATGAGAAAACTAAATCCACTTCCCGCCTCACTGCCTGTTTCAAGAAATATGCGCACACCAAGAAAGGAAACTCCACTCAGGTGAGAATATAATAGCGGTGAGACAAGTTTATTGAGAATTTGACAGACACATCTACAACTTGATAATGACAAGAGTCATGAACATGGTGAAAAATTCAAAAGTAAAACGTGTTTGGGTGTCAAGTTTCCCAAAATGTCCCAACAAACATCATGCAGGGAAGGCAGCTGGAGGCAAGTGGTTTTTCATCTTCTTCCCTCGACCAGACTCTGGTTCTGATGTGAAAAGCAGCCACCTGGGAGGCTGATGAGTCTCTGAGGAGCTGGAAGTGCGCCTCTTGGGTTTGGGGAAGAAGATTCCATGCCTCCGGTATTTCAGCAAATCAGTAGAGAGCAAATGGCCAGAATCTTCGGTAACCGAAGGCCCCAGAGCCGTTGTAGCCATAGCCGAAGCCATAGCCCACTGGGGAGTAGGTACTACCGTAGCCACAGCCCACACTGTAGCCCAGCGGGTAGCCATAGCTGCCCCAGTAGCAACCTGGGAAGACGGTGCTGGAGAAACAGTAGCTCATGGTGTCTGGGTTGGGCGGCTTGGTGAGCAGGGAATGAATTTCCTCTGTATGATGGATTCCCTTTGCTCCCTCCTTCTTTATATACCCTGGCTAGGGGATGCGGTGAAAAACACAAGGCGTCATTTTCATTCTTGACACCAATTTGCTAATTATTTTGTGTTGCTTGCTTAAGATGTCTTTACAATTGCTTCAGAACGCTCTCATGTGATAGAACAACAGGGGCTGGAGTCCTTCAAGTAAATTGTGTCCCTTCATTAAAATACCCTTTGCACAGTCTTCAAAGCCCTGGGTCTTATAAAGTCCCTAAGTACAAGCCTCTGGAAGCAGGCTTTACAGTACTACGAAATTTTCTGACGTTGTTAACTGTTATCCAGTCCTCTCGCTCTCTGAATTTCCACAGCACACAGTTGGAATTCAATAAATATGTGTTGAAAAAAAAAATGAATGAAATAACATATACATACTGTGTGTGCGTGCGTGCGTGCGCGCGTGTGCACGCTCAGTTGCGTCCAACTCTTTGCGACCCCGTGAACTGTGGTCTGCCGGGTTCCTCTGTCCGTAATATTTTCCAGGCAGGAATACTAGGATGGGTTGCTATTTTCTATTCCAGTGGATCTTCCCAACCCAGGGATTCAACCTTGATCTCTTGCATCTCCTGCACTGGAAGGCGAATTCTTTACCACTGTGCTACGCTGGAAGCCAATACATAGTAAAACCACCTCGACTGAGATATTTTTTGTGTTTATCTGATTAAAGAATTTCTTTTGGCTTTATCCAAGACAAATACCAAAGAGTTCATTGGAAAGACCCTTTTTCCCTCTATTTATAGCTACCATATTTACAAAACTGAATAAAATTTCAGTTTTAATTATAGTACCCACCTGAACTATATTTAACATCACATTTCTAAACCACTGCCTGAATAATAATCTTGTAAGTGTAAAAAAAAAAAAATGAAGCTTGTGGATTTATCCTAGAAATTAATTGTCAAATATCATGTTGGTCGAATACACTTTTTAAAATAAATGTTGAAAATAATAACAGGGTAAAAACAGAATAATGAATGGGAACTTTTACCTTAAAATGTGCATAATTTTTTCATTAGATCTAATAAAACCAGATTGTGTAACAAATATGGTGATCTTGTAAAGAGCCAGATGACAATATTAAATCTAAGTTACATCACTTTAAGGGTGATCATGCATCCCAGGATTGGGAAAGAAAATCTTCTTCTCTCTAAATGGAAACTTAGTTCTCAAATACGAATTAAAGGAGGAACAAGATTGATCAAACTTATCTTGGGTAATGGAAGTCTTGAAAAATTATTCTCAGATACCTGCCTTGAGATTCTTCTGAATGGCACTTAATAGAAAATTTACAGAAGATACAACAAAAGAGCACACATGGCAGAAATAGAAAGGCACAGAGCTATCAGGAATCATTCTTAAAAGGTACAGAACAGAATGTATTACACACTAGCCTCCAAGATTTTACTTTAGATCTCAGAGGTAACTTTCCTTCCTGTTACCAGCAGCTAAGACCTAAATTTCTGGAGGTTTGTAGAGCTCACAGGTAAATTCCAAGGGCAAGGTGAAATATTTGGAAAATGCAAAAGTATAACAGAGTTCCAACCACTAATTGGTTAATTACAGCAGAGGCATTTTTGAAAATATACAGTGTTATTGCACCGTTCTTGTTTATGAACAAAGCTTTATGGCCCCTAGGGTGATTCAGCATTTAAAATTCAAGCATTTCAAAAATAAAATAAAATAAAATAAAATTCAAGCATTGCATGTGACTTATAGCTAAATAAGGGCAAGGAATTAGAATTAGCTTCACTCACTAAAATATCCCCTAGAGAAGGGAAAGGCTACCCACTCCAGTGTTCTGGCCTGGAGAATTCCATGGACTGTATAGTCCATGAGGTCACAGAGTCGGACATAACTGAGCGACTTTCACTATCCCTTTCACAAAATATAAACACATTAAACCACAGATCCTTGTCTAAAAAATAGTAGACTAGATTCTGCTGTCATCACTTGTCCCCCCTTCATAAAGAAAAAACTGGTAATATTTGGAAGAAATAAAAATTAAAACAATAGTATGGCACAATGGAAAGAAAAAAGATTGCATTAATGTCAAAGTTCAGTTGTGATGCTCTGTTTAAATGAGTTCCTCTCCCACCTGCCGACCCAGTCTGACAAGATGCTAGCCTGCCCTGCTGGACACAATACCCATGAAAGTAAAAGATGCTTGCTCCTTGGAAGGAAAGCTATGACAAACCTAGATAGCATATTAAAAAGCAGAGACATCACTTTGCTGACAAAGGTGCACATAGGCAAAGCAATGGTTTTTCTAGTAGATATGTTTGGGTGTGAAATTTGGACCATAAGGAAGGCTGAGTGCCAAAGAATTGATGCTTTCAAATTGTCTTGCTGGAGAAGATTCTTGAGAGTTCTTTGGACTGCAAGGAGATCAAACCAGTCAATCCTAAAGGAAAGCTGATGCTGAAGCTGAAGCTCCATCCTCTGTCTGCCTGATTCAAAGAGGGAACATGTGTACATCCATGGTGGATTCATGTTGATGTATGGCAAAACCAATACAATATTGTAAAGTAATTAGCCTCCAATTAAAATAAATACATTTATATTAAAAAAATAAATTTTAAAAAAAAGTGGTTCACTAGAAAAAACCTAATGCTGGGCAAAATTGAAGGCAAAAGGAGAAGGGGGGTCCAGAGGATGAGATGGTTTTATAGCATCACCAACTCAATGGACATGAATTTTAACAAACTTCAGAAGATTTTGGAGGACAGAGAAGCCTGGCATGCTGAATTCAATGGGGTCGAAAAGAGTCAAAAAAGACTTAGTGGCTGAACAACAACATGATTTATCAAGTTATTTAAAAACAAAACCTACAGTTAGTTTAATCTTGCATTAAACCTATGAAAGCTTTATTCTAACGTAGGTGTATCTAAGAAGGATCCAGGTTTTTTTTTTTTCATTTTTTTTTGTTTGTTTGTTTTTTAATTTTATTTTATTTTTAAACTTTACATAATTGTATTAGTTTTGCCAAATATCAAAATGAATCCACCACAGGTATACATGTGTTCCCCATCCTGAACCCTCCTCCCTCCTCCCTCCCCATACCCTCCCTCTGGGTCGTCCCAATGCACCAGCCCCAAGCGTCCAGTATCATGCATCGAACCTGGACTGGCATCTTGTTTCATACATGATATTTTACATGTTTCAATGCCATTCTCCCAAATCTTCCCACCCCCTCCCTCTCCCACAGAGTCCATAAGACTGTTCTATACATCAGTGTCTCTTTTGCTGTCTCGTACACAGGGTTATTGTTACCATCTTTCTAAATTCCATATATATGTGTTAGTATACTGTATTGGTGTTTTTCCTTCTGGCTTACTTCACTCTGTATAATAGGCTCCAGTTTCGTCCACCTCATTAGAACTGATTCAAATGTATTCTTTTTAATGGCTGAGTAATACTCCATTGTGTATATGTACCACAGCTTTCTTATCCATTCATCTGCTGATGGACATCTAGGTTGCTTCCATGTCTTGGCTATTATAAACAGTGCTGCGATGAACACTGGGGTACACATGTCTCTTTCCCTTCTGGTTTCCTCAGTGTGTATGCCCAGCAGTGGGATTGCTGGATCATAAGGCAGTTCTATTTCCAATTTTTTAAGGAATCTCCACACTGTTCTCCATAGTGGGTGTACTAGTTTGCATTCCCACCAACAGTGTAAGAGGGTTCCCTTTTCTCCACACCCTCTCCAGCATTTACTATTTGTAGACTTTTGGATCGCAGCCATTCTGACTGGTGTGAAATGGTACCTAGGATCCAGGTTTTAAAGAGCCTAGAAAAAATGTCTACAATGTTGAGAACCCTCTTTATGTAAAACAGTACCACATAAAAATATAAAAATAAATATTTTTAAAATGCTAAATCACATAAAATTAAATACTAATAAAAGATACAAAAATTACAAAATTCTGGAAAACACTTTTTACTACAGAACTGCCTGACACAATTCTACAATATTCTTTCCATAGACTAGCTTCTGGCTCCACCATTTCAAATTTTTTCCTCCACTACTCATTCTACTCTGGATGCCATAGGGCAAATTCACACTGAGATATGACTTCTCCTGCTGCACATTCATGTCACAAATTCTGGGTGAATTGGAAGAGCAGATGGGAGAGAATTCCTGGAAGCCATCATCATACAAGGATGGCTAAAAGCAGCAATCTAATTAGACACAAAATCTATCCCCCATATCCAAACTCCACTGGATGCCAGACTGGATGAACCACAAGCTGGAATCAAGATTGCCAGAAGAAATATCAATAACCTCAGATATGCAGATGACACCATCCTTATGGCAGAAAGCAAAGAAGAACTAAAGAGCCTCTCATTAAAAGTGAAAGAGGAGAGTGAAAAAGCTGGCTTAAAATTCAGTATTCAAAAAACTAAGATCATGGCATCCAGTCCCATTGTTTCATGACAAATAGATGGGGAAGCAATGGAAACAGTGGCAGACTTTATTTTTCTGGGCTCCCAGATCACTGGAGATGGTGACTGCAGCCATGAAATTAAAAGAAGCTTGCTTCTTGGGCAAAAAGCCATGACAAACCTAGATAGCATATTAAAAAGCGGAGACATTACTTTGCCAATAAAGGTCCATCTAGTCAAGGCTATGGTTTTTCCAGTAGTCATTATGGATGTGAGAGCTGGACCTCAAAGAAAGCTGAGCATTGAAGAATTGATGCTTTTGTACTGCGGTGTTGGAGAAGACTCTTGAGAGTCCCTTGGACAGCAAGGAGATCAAACAAATCAATCCTAAAGAAAATCAGTCCTGAATATTCATTGGAAGGACTGATGCTGAAGCGCCAGTACTTTGGCCACCTGATGTGAAAGAACCAGCTCATTGGAAAATACCCTGATGCTGGGTGGGATTGATGTCAGGAGAATAAGGGGATGACAGAGGATGAGATGGTTGGATGGCATCAGTGACTCAGTGGACATGAGTTTGAGCAAGGTCCAGGAATTGGTGATGGACAGGGAAGCCTGGTGTGCTGCAGTTCATCGGCTGCAAAGAGTAGGACACAACTGAGCGACTGAACTGAACTGATATCCAACTTCAACTTCTCCCTAGCCAGATCCCAGAAAGGTCTGTGGCTCACTAATGCCTCCCAACATGAAGGGAAGTGTGATTGTAGGAACCCCAGGTGAAAAGCAGCAGCAGGCTAAAACAACTGGAGCTAAAATGTCTTACTTTTGTGAGTTTCTTAAAAAAAAATGGTCTTGTGACTTGAGGGTTTGGAAAATAGGAAAATATTATATTCTCACATATGAAATGACATAATATTGGACTAATCATTGTTAATGACAGGGAAGCCTGGCTTGCTTCAGTCCATGGGGTTGCAAAGAGTCAGACATGACTGAACAACAACAACATCTTTACTAGATATATATGGGTTTGGATAAAGCCCATGACCCTTTCTCTTTTAATACCAATGTTAAGTTGTTATTTAATAAATAATTTGATTTGTTCTTTCATATTTCTTTCATTTCAAATAAGGTCTGACATGAACAAAAATAGGAGAAAACCTTGCTCTTTGATTTTCTGCAAAGGAGCAAGAAATGAATTCTGTACAGGTCATAAAGAGTCAATTCCAGTGTGCACAAGAAAACAGTTCTTTTCTTATCAGTTTCAAGTATAAACTTTCCAGCTTCAAAACACTATAATTCATTACAAATGAGAGAGAAATTACAAGGAAATGTTTTAAGTGCGTTTTAGAATATACATCAGTGGTTACTCTCTAAAATAAAAATTATATTTCATTCATCCTTTCATTTATTCTTACAAATATTTATTGAGCATCTCCTGTATTCCAAGTGTGTTGTTAAGTGTCAGAAATCTAAAAACATGCATTTAGAATTAGAAATGGAAAATTAAGTAGAAAGTGACAAATAAATGAAAATGCAATGTTACATGTTCTACACTGGAAGTCCAGATTTCCCTCTTGTAGACTTCAGGGCATGAAACAGAGAACAGACTATCCTACATGATGTAGAGGGTAATGTTCTTGGAAAGCTTCATTATGATAGGGATAGATATTTGAGCTAGGACTTGAAAATGGTATCAGCTAGAAAGAGGTAGATTTAGAGGATATTCCAGAAAGAAGTGTTTGAAGTAAAATCTCAAAGGTGTTAAATAGTACAGTGTCTTCCAGGAGGCATAGAAAATTCAATGGTTATAAAATTGCTTATAACAGAAGAATTAATGGAGTATGGAGCTGGCGAGACAGTCAGGGGACATATGGGACTGTGCGTTCTATGAAAGCAAAGGGAGCCACTCATATACTAATCTGTTCTGAATTTTAGAGAGATCACTACTCTGACAGTGTAGAGGATGAATTAGAATTGAGAAACAATTCTGGAGGTACGAAGTGCTCCTGCTCAGTTGTTTAGTCATGTCTCACTCTTTTGTGACCCCATGGACTGTAGCCCACCTTTAGCCCACCAGGTTCCTCTGTCCATAGGATTCTCCAGGCAAGAATACTGGAGTGCATCACCATTTTCTTCCCCAGGGGATCTTCCCCAACTACGGTTCAAACCCACATCTCCTGCATTGGCAGACAGAGTTCTTACCACTGTGCCACCAATGAAGACCAGGTTTAAAACTGTATCCATTAAGAATGCTTTTGGGTACAAGTAACAACAACCAGTTGAAAGTTACTTAAATAAAAAGCTTTTTTTTTGTGTGTGCAAATAATAAGAAACAAGAACATAAGCAATTTGCAGATGATTCCAGGGCTTGACAACATCAGAGTTCAGAGCTGTGTGTGATTCTCTGCCTTCTCATGGTTTCAAGATCATTGTAGAAGGTCAATGCTTCAGATTCATACACATCACCATCCAGAAACAGAGGAGTTAAAAAAGGACTGTCCTCAAAGCTCCTTTTCATTGTGCAATAAGAAGGAGTTCACTTCACATTTGTCTTCCCATAGATTTCCCACAGGAAAATTCCAATTTCCATATTGGAATTAAATAATATCCCAGGGCTGAACTAAAAGGGAAGCTTAAAAAATGCACATTGGGAATTTTCTGCTTATATTGTGTAAAGCAGACTCTGCCAACCTAGAAGGAGGGGGAGGAATAGTCATTGGATAGATAATCAGAAGAAATACACAAAAGTCATCTCACTAACTAGGTGGCAGTGTTAGTAAGGGAGTGAATTTAAGAATTGTTAGGGCTTCCCTCATGGCTCAATGGTAAAGAATCCCCCTGCAATGCAGGAGACATAAGTTCAGTCCCTGGATCGGGAAGATCCCCTGGAGAAGGAAATGGCAACCTGCTCCAATATTCTTTCCTGGAGAATTCCATGGGCAGAGGAGCCTGGTGGGTTATAGTTCATGAGGTCATAAAGAATCAGACAAGACTTAGCGACTAAACTAACACCACCACCAGAGAACATAAAGTCTGAGTGGGGTGAGGTTCAGGTTGCTTCTATTCAAAACTCCATGGTATAACTAAATGTAAGATAGGCTGGGGTTAGCTGTAGTCTTCTGAAGGACAGCCAGTCCATTTGCAGTGACATGTCAAAGGGAAAGAAAGGCTGAGTCAGGTATATAGTCAAGTAAATAGCCATATAAATAGCCAGGCCATAATCTGGAAGAATGGCACTCTAATGTCAAAGCTCTGTAAATAAGTTTTAAGCCTGAGTACTCCAGAGTTAATTCATAGCATTTACTCTGGATACAATTTTCTGATCTTAAAGGATCGTCAGGTACAGGAACTTTCCTTTTCCTGTTTACCTGACCAAGAAATTTCAGCCCAGGAGAAGGCTATATCCTTAATCCAGACTCAGAATCTTTTTGCTGAGGTTGCTTAGCTCTGTAGGATGAAAAACTCAAACCAACAGGACCCATCATATCAAAAGAGCCTGTCAGAGAATGAGGTCAGTACAGAGGAAAGAGGAGCCAAATAATGGAGAGACTTGAGTCCTGATGACAGTGTTTGTGCCTTGGAGCCAACCATGCCTGAAGCTAGTATATTCCCTGGACTTTTCAGTTATGTGAACCAATAAATACCCCTCTTTGCTTAGGTTTTTTAAAACAGAACTGCTAGAGAGATTTATGATAACAAGTGAGTTAACAGCCATCAACAGGATCATATCCCTACTAGGCATTCAATTGCAGGACATCCATGGAAGACACTGGGAGAAGAAATAACAAAGGGCAGTGCTTGTCAAATTTTCTTCATTGTTGTTGCTATTGTTCAGTTGCTAAGTCATGTCTGACTCTTTGTGACCCCATGGACTGCCTCACCCCAGGCTCCTCTGTCCTTCTCTATCTCCTGGAGTTTGATAAAATTAATCTTGATTTAGTCAGTGATGCTACCTAACCATCTCATCCTCTGTCGTCCCCTTCTCCTCCTGCCCTCAGTCCTTCCCAGCATCAGGGTCTTTTCCAATGAATCAGCTCTTTGCATCAGGTGATTAAAGTATTGGAGCTTCAGCATCAGTCCTTCCAATGAATATTCAGAGTTGATTTCCCTTAAGATTGACTTGTTTGATCTCCTTCCTGTCCAAGGGACTCTCGAGAGTCTTCTCTAACACCACAGTTCAAAAGCATCAGTTCTTTGGCACTCAGCTTTCTTTATAGTCCAACTCTCACATCCATACATGACCACATGAAAACCATAGCTTTGTCTATACAGAATTTTGTCAACAAAATGATATATCTGTTTTTTAATATGCTGTCTAGGTTTGTCATAGCTTTTTTTCCAAGTAACAAGTGTCTTTTACTTTCATGGTTGTAGTCACCATCCATAATGATTTTGGAGCCCAGGAAAATAAAGGCTGTCACTGCTTCCACTTTTTCCCTTTCTATTTGCCATGAAATGATGGGACTGAATGCTATGATCTTTGTTTTCTGAATATTGAGTTTTAAGCCAGCTTTTTCAGTGTTCTCTTTCACTTTCATCAAGAAGCTCTTTAGTTCCTCTTAACTTTCTGCCATAAGGGTGGTGTCAGCTGCATATCTGAGGTTGTTGATATTTCTCCCAGCAATCTTCAGTCCAGATTGTGAGTCATCAAGCCTAGCATTTCACACGATGTACTCTGCATATAAGTTAAATAAGCAGGGTGACAATATACAGCCTAGTCATTCCCCTTACCCAATTTTGAACCACTACATTGTTCCATGTAAAGTTCTGACAGTTATTTCTTGACCTACATACAGGTTTCTCAGGAGATAGGTAAGATGGCCTGATAGTCCCATCTCTTGAAGAATTTTCCACCGTTTATTGTGATCCACACTGTCAAAGACTTTAGTGCAGTCAATGAAGCAGTAGATGTTTTTCAGGAATTCCCTTACTTTCTGTATGATTCAACCAATGTTGGCAATTTGATCTCTTTTTTCTCATAATAGCACACAAAGTACATTACACATCTCTAGGATATGGTGGGATAATCTGACAAGACTCATTCGAAGAGATGGCTACCCCATGAGCTCTGACACCCCAGATCCTGCCCAGGTCAGCTGGAGACTAAAGAGCAGCAACACCCCGGCACACCTGTAATTCTGTGCTGATGTCCTCTAATTGCAAAGCTCTGTAAGATATCTGGGACAATTAGAGATGATAAAATAGATAGTAGATACTACGTCTAATCATTGCTACAAGAAAAAAATAAAGAAAATCTTCAAGCTTCCAGAATGGTAAGTGGAGGCTCTCTTAGACTCTTGATTTAAAATCCTCCAGGCTCTTGGTTTAAAATCCTCCTAACGCCTTTGGGTTACTACTTTTGGGTAATCAGATACTGTGAGTCTCAAAATATGACTTCCTTTCAGGTAATTTACTAACTGGCATACAAAATTTAATTATTGTTGTCTAGGGCCTCACATTCAGAAATCGCATCTTCATATCAAAGATATGAAATTAAGATTTACACCCATGAGATGATGCCATCTGAATAATAAGAATGGACACCTAGGAGTCACCCTTGACACCCTCCAAACTTTGCAAATGCAATCTGTCATGGAGTGCTGTCACTTTACCTTCTAATGCTCTCTGGAATGCGCTAATTTCTATCAATCTCTGCTTCACTGCTCTACTGTTTTTCTGACTGTTTCCTAATGCTATGCTGCTGCTGCTAAGTCGCTTCAGTCGTGTCCGACTCTGTGCGACCCCATAGACGGCAGCCCACCAGGCTTCCCCATCCCTGGGATTCTCCAGGCAAGAACACTAGAGTGGGTTGCCATTTCCTTCTCCAATACATGAAAGTGAAAAGTGAAAGTGAAGTCGTTCAGTCGTGTCCAACTCTTCGAGACCCATGGACTGCAGCCTACCAGGCTCCTCTGCCCATGGGATTTTCCAGGCAAGAGTACTGGAGTGGGGTGCCATTGCCTTCTCCATTCCTGCTACTGCTGCTGCTAAATCGCTTCAGTCGTGTCCGACTCTGTGCGACCCCATAGATGGCAGCCCACCAGGCTCCCCCATCCCTGGGATTCTCCAGGCAAAAACACTGGAGTAGGTTGCCATTTTCTTCTCCAATGCATGAAAGTGAAAAGTGAAAGAAGTCGCTCAGTCATGTCCGACTCTTGGCGACCTCATGGACTGCAGCCTACCAGGCTCCTCTGTCCATGGGATTTTCCAGGCAAGAGTACTGGAGTGGGGTGCCATTGCCTTCTCTGTTCCTAATGCTATAGATTACCACAAACTTGGTGACTAAAAAAAGACATAAATGTATTGTCATGCAATTCCAGCAGTGAGAAGTCTGAAATTAAGGTGTTGACTTGGCTAGTTCCTTGTAAAGACTCTAGAGAGGAGAATCTGTTTTCTGGCCTTCTTCAGCTTCCAGAAGTGGCCCTCCTTCTTGGCCGGTGCCCACTTCCTTTCATCACTCCAATTTCTTGCTTCTGTCATCCCATCTGCTGCTACTCACTCTGATCCTTCTGCCTTCCCCTCTTATGAGGACCCTTGTGACTACGTTGGGCCACCTGGAGAATCCAAGATAATCTCCCCCCGTCAAGATCTTTAACTTCATCATCACTTCTGCTGTGCCCCTTTTTCCATGGAAGGTATCATATTCATAGGTTGTAGGGATTCAGAGTGGACAACTTTGGGAGCTCCTTGTTCATCCTGCCGTACTACCTAATCCAAGGTACCAATTTACATACCTACACTGCTACCCTGATTCTGGGAAAAACTGAAGGCAGGAGGAGAAGGGGATGAAAGAGGATGAGGTGGTTGGATGGCATCACCGACTCAATGGACATGAGTTTGAGTAAGCTCCAGGAGTTGGTGATGGACAGGGAGGCCTGGTGTGCTGCAGTCCATGGAGTCGCAAAGAGTTGGACACGACTGAACCACTGAACTGAACTGAACTGACACTGCTACAGTGACTGCAAAACTCACTGAGTCAATAGTTTCCCTCCTTACAAACTGCTTCTCACCACCTAACTGTTTAAAAAATGTAGATCTGGTTATGATCCACACACACGCACACACACACACACACACATATACAAGCACACACGTGTTAAAAACTATTTCAACATCATCCCTTTGATTTTTAGATTTTTTTATGTTTAAACTGACCTAAAACTCCCCAACTCTCTCTGCTTAGACATCACTGACTATCTTAGATCTTCAAATGTGTAATGTCTGGTCACTTGTTGGTTGTTCTACATGAAATTGTTCTCTTGTCCTCAACTCCCATTAACCTTCAGATACTAGTTCAGTCACTTCCCTTGGGAGGCCTTTCTGTGGTCCCTGAAGAGACAAAGTCCACTTATCGTATCATAAGGGCCACTGTCTCCCTCCTATCTGTAGTCCTTTAACTGTCTTTGTGTGATTGGCACCTGTCCCACCAATGTGCTTGCTTCTAGAAGAGCAAATATGATGTCTTCCATCAGGCTTGATTCCTCATTGCCTGCTGCTGCTGAGTCACTTCAGTCGTGTCCGACTCTGTGCGACCCCATAGACGGCAGCCCACCAGGCTCCCCCATCCCTGGGATTCTGCAGGCAAGAACACTGGAATGGGTTGCCATTTGTTTTTCCGATGCATGAAAGTGAAAAGTGAAAGTGAAGTCATTCAGTCATGTCCGACCCTCAGCGACCCCATGGACTGCAGCCTTCCAGGCTCCTCCATCCATAGGATTTTCCAGGCAAGAGTACTGGAGTGGGGTGCCATACTGGCCAGAATGTAAGTTTTTAATCAGTATTACTTGAGCTAATGAGTGAATGAACAAATATAGTAAGTTCTTTACATACCAATCTTCAAGTTGTAAACTTTCAAAGCGTGTGTTCCCATGTCCAATCACATAAGTTAGTTCACGTGTCTGGTGTACATCGTCATTTTGTGCATCCCCTACAAGTGGTTGTGCTTTGTGAACTTTACAGGGTACAGTAGTACAGTATCTTTATTTCAAGCCCAGGATGTCCAGAAGCAAGTGTAAAAGCAGCAGTGATGTAGTTGGTACTGCTAAGAAACGCCAGCCATTCCACTGTATTACTGTACCTTCTTTCAAGGTACTTTACTGTAGGAAAGTATTGTGTGAAAAGTATTATAAACCTATTACAGTACAGTATTAAGCAGAACCCTTGAATGGCCTTCCCACGTGGTGCAGCAGTAAAGAACCCACTTGCCAATGCAGGAGATCCCTGGGTGGGCAGTATCCCTGGGAGGAAGAAATGGCAACCCACTCCAGTATTCTCTCCTGGGAAATTCCATGGACGGAGGAGCCTGGGGGGCTACAGTCCATGGGGTCACAAAGAATTGGACACGATTGAGCGACTAAACAACAACAGCAACACTAAATAGCCAATTGTGTTAGTTGTGTACTAGGCTAACTCTGTTGTATGTATGAGCAAATTAGACTCATAAATGCACTCCTAGAAAGAAACTCGCTTGCATGTAGAAGACTTACTGTATTCTAAATCTAAATTGGTCACTCACTTGCTGAAAGAATTTAGGCAGATTACTTGCTGAGCCCCAAGTCATTCTACTGTAATAAGAGGTAAGTTGATTCCCTGAGACTCACCATCTTAGCCACTGTATGATCCTAACATCAAAATCACTGAGAAGCTAAGATTACAATCCAACCATCTCCCATCGGATTTGGTCAATTAAGCATGCGACTGTACAGAATAATTTTGCTCACTGTGTTACACACCCCTGCTAAGACACACTCAGGAGCTCCCAGCTGCCATCAATTTAAAGCACAGAATGTAACAACAGAATATCAGAAGAGAAATGTTGAAATTTCTACAAGATGTTTCACTGCAGTAGTTTCAAAGTTTAAACTGCAAAAATCTCCTTGAATACTTATTCAATATGCATACTACTGAGCTCTCTTCCTGTAGATTCTGATTCCCTGGGTCTGGGCTAGGTCTGAGGAGTCTGCATTTTGAATAAGTAGCCCAAATCATCCCATAAAGTGCTTTGGGGAACCCTCACTGTCCAGTGGTTAGGACTCAGTGCTTTCATCGCTGTGGCCAAGTTTTCATCCTTGATCAGAGAACTAAGACCACATAAGCCAAGTGGTGCTGTGAAAAAATAAGAAGAAAGTGCTTTGGCCACTCCTTGAGAAACCTGTACTGTTCACTGTTAAGCCATCTGTAAAGGTGTCCTTGTTAAGAAAACACACAATTTAAAATGGGATGAGCTTAAAATGGTGAAAGAAGAAAAGGAGAAACCTTCTTGTGTTCTGCCATATGCTTAGTTGCTGAGTCGTGTCTGACTCTTTGCTACCCTACAGATTGTATCCCGCGAGGCTCCTCTGTCCATGGGTACTCTCCAGGCAAGAATATTGGAGTGGGTTCCCATGCCTTCCTCCAGGTACTGAACCCAAGTCTCCTGAATTTCAGGTAGATTCCTTACTGTCTGAGCCATCAGGGAAACCTAAGAATACTGGAGTGGGTAGCCTATCCCTTCTCCAGGGGAACTTCCCAACCTAGGAATCAAACCAGGATCTCCTGCATTGCAGGCAGATTCTTTACCAGCTGAGCTACCCAGGAAACCTGACACCTTCTTAGCCAGGATTAATAAGCAGAGTTTATATAACTTATTATCATGGACAACTTTGCTTCCCGGGGGACATTTGGCAACTATCTAGAGACAATTTCACTTGTCATAACTGGTAGGTTGTTGCTTTCCATCTAATGAGAGAGGCCAGGGATGCTGCCAAACATCCTACAGTGCACAGAACACTCCTCTCCCCTCAACGACAAAAAACTATCCAGCCCCAAATGTCAACAGAGCCAAGGTCAAAAATGCTGGTCTGAAGTCAAGGTCACATGCAGGCAAATGTGACTGCCAGGCAGCATACTCCAAGAGTGGTCACCTGACATGGATCAGAACTTGCTGACAAGGTCCTGGGACCAACTTGAGACACAATTTCACTACCTTGCTATTGAAGCACTCTTGGGGCTAAGCCACATTTGTGAGGCTACTAGGTTAATGGTAGAGCAAGCAACTAATTAATGAAATTTCCTATTTGATGTAGAACCCGTGTGGTCTTCTTAAGAAATAATGTGATACCACAATAATGCCTAGATGCATAAAAGGCTCACTGACTCTGGCCAGAAACATCTCACATGTGTTTCAGAATCAACATGAAAAAGAAATTCCCAAAGACATTACCTTTTTTGCTGCAAGATTTTAGTCTCTAGTGGGATCTGAAGGTCCTTTTTGAGCATCTACCTTCTGTTCCCGTTGATGCAAAATGGAGGAGCTGAGGTCTACTTCTTGTGACATAAAGGGAGAGTTAGAGTCAGAAACTGGAAATGTATATAAAATTCAGCCACAGCAGCAACCGGCAAGCTGAGTTAGTGAAAAGGATCAAGGATGAGAAATTATGGTCTGCCGTGCTACCTCAGTGCTAAGGCAGACTTGCTAATGAGTGGAAGGGACACATTTCAACGTATTTACTTGTTGGTTACCCTTTGGAATATCTGAGGTCATGCTCATCTGATGATTTGAAAACAGTGTTTCCTATTACAGCCAAACTACAAAGGATGATGAGTTCCATCTATCAAGATCATCATTTCTTCAAAGTCTCTGCTAACCAAAAACGAACATAAAAATAAATTTAAATTTAAAAAATGAGGCTTTTGGTCCCAAAGATTTCTCTTAACATTTAAGGTTGTTCATTAAGAAAGCCTTGAATGTCCTGGCAACCAAGTGCGTAGGACAAAAAAGCTTCAGAATGGAAATAGTGAGGTATATGTGTAAAGGAGGATGATTGAAAGTGAAGAAAACAGAACAGGATTTTACGTGCACTCTAACTTGATTATCATTGTCAATGATAATGCCAGGAGCCTCAGAGGCAAGTCATTGAAAAGGAATTGGTGTCTGAGGAATAACAGGGTATTTTTAGAGACAACCATACTCAACATACTCTGGAGTCATAGAACATGCTGAGCAGTCTCTGCCCGGCAGGCCATAGAAACAAGAAATATTTCCATTTATCTAGTAGAAAGCTCTCCTGCTATAATTTTAAGAGCTATTTCTCTATCTTCAATAAAAATTAAAAAAAAAGAAAAGGGAACTAGTTTTTCTGTAAATAACAATAAAAAATAGAACAAAAGTATGGGAAAATAATTTTTTAACTTTTCCTTGTTGCTGAAAATGTTAATACTGTCTCATCAACACTTAAAAAATCAACAATGAGAAATGTCTCCTCTCCTTCTTTGGGATAAAGAATTAACCGGACTTGACCAATCTTTTGACTCAAATCTTTTTATATCGATTTTTCATTTATTTATGTTTGTATTTATATGTTTGCTTGTTTATTCTGGCTGCATTGGGTCTTGCTTGTGGCACGAGGCTCTTTACTGCATCATGCAGCATCTTTTGTTGCAGAACACAGGCTCAATATTGGCAGCTCTCAGGCTTAGTCGCCCCTTGGCATGGGGGATCTTAGTTCCCCAACCAGGGATGGAACTCACATCCCCTGCATTGCAGGTGGATTCTTAATCACTGAACCATCAGGGAAGTCCCCCCACCCAATACTTAAATTTTACATGCACACAAATCACCTGCAGATCTTGTCTGTGTGCAGAGTATGATTCTGACAAGGAAGGCCCACGACTGTGCGTATTGAAGACGCTTCCAGAGGATTTCCATGTCTGTTGTCTGCTGACCATATTCTAAATGGAAAGGGAGTGGGCTTTTTCTCTAAGGCTTTAAATAATTATATTAGTTCAACAAATATTTATCAAGTGTCTGTGATACAGCACTGGTGATACAGCATTGAGTAAAGCATGGGGCTTTCTCTCAAAAACCTTACAACATACATGCTACAATGAGGGAAGCCAACCTGTCAACTAATGATGGTGAGAAAGATAAACAGCAGCCCTGAAAACACAAACAGGAAACCAGAGCATTCCCTGCTCCCCACACACAGTCCTCAGAAAGAGCATCAAATAAGACAGGATCAGGCAGTGAGAGATGGAGAGAGACAAAAACAAAACCACTCTGTACTCACACCCAAAAACAGATGAAAACAAGAACACTATCCAAACCAAAAAAAGTGACTAAACATCATTTACAGTGACTGCTGCCCTATTTACCAATGACAGCTTCAGCATTTTTCCATTTCTTCGATAAAAGTCTTGTTAAAATATCCAACCATAGAATTAGGTCTGTTTCTCGTGGAAGGTAGACTTATGGGGTTCCCTGGTGGCTCAGATGGTAAAGCGTCTGTCTACAATGTGAGAGACCTGGGTTAGATCCCTGAGTTGGGAAGATTCCCTGGAGAAGGAAATGGCAACCCATTCCAGTACTCTTGCCTAGAAAATCCCATGGACGGAGGAGCCTGGTGCAGGCTACTGCCCATGGGGTCGCAAAGAGTCAGGCACGACTGAGCAACTTCACTCACTCACTCACTCAATGATGCCACTATCCCAATTTCCAGAACCTATGAATATGTTACATTAGATGACAAGAGGGCATTGAGGTTGCTAATCCACCAGCCTAGAGGTAGGGAGATTATTCTGGATTATCTGGGTCGTCCCAATAATCAACAGGATCCCTAAAATGAAAGAGCAAAGTAGGAGGGTCAGAGTCAGAATCAGGGCATGAGATTTGAAAATGCTATGCTATTGCCTTTGAAGATACAAAGGAACTGGGGCAGCCTATTAAATCTGGAAAAGCAAGGAAATAGGTTGTTCTCTAAAGCCTCCACAATGAATACAGTCCTACCAGCACCTTGATTTTGGAACTTCTGACCTCCAAAATTGTAAGAGTAAATGTGTGTTGTTTTTAAACCACTAACTTTGTGAAATTTTGTTGCAGATGGTACCCAATCCAAAAGATACGCCTGCCTCTTTTGTGTGTATGCATGCATGCTCAGTTGCGTTTTGACTCTTTGTGTCCTCATGGACTGTAGCCCACCAGGCTCCTCTGTCCATGACATTTCCCAGGCAAGAATACTTGAGTGGGTTGCCATTTCCTCCTCCAAGAGATCTTCCCGACCCAAGGATCCAACCCACATCTTCTGTGTCTCCTGCATTGCCAGGCAAATTCTTTGCCACTGGGCGACCTGGGAAGCCACCGCCTCCTTTAATCATCTCCAATATAGAATCCCTCAAGGGCAAATCCTAGAACAAGCCCCTCCTACACCTCTTATTGAGACATCCTACAGTTTCTCATGTTGCATGATCTCCATTGTCACAATGAGTTAATAAGCCCAACTTTGCTGATTACAGTGTGCTCCAGGTGGTCTCAGATGGTGAGCAGAGCCATGTGAGCACTGTAACAGAGGTGAGGCTTTTCAGCTGAAACAAGGGAGGACCCCTGGGGTAGAGGAAGTCCTTTTGAAGGCTCTGTAGGAGTTTGCTAGATGAAGACTAGGGCAGAAACAGCAAAGAACTATAATACGTCCCATTGCAGGAGAGAGGGAAGCATGTTATAATGAAGTAGGAAATGGGACTAGAGAAACTGATGTTCTTGTGTGCCACTAAGTGATCTTTATCCTGAAATCTGTAAGTAACCACAAAATAGCCAGAGTCTGTTAAGAAAGTCATGTTATTAGATTTTCATTTTGAGTGATGATTTCATCTGTAGTGTAGAAGATGGGCTAGACTCTACCTGGCACACTAGACAGGCATCTGGTGTTTTAATCTAGGCAAGAAATGATGAGGGTGTGAATGGATGCAGAAATGGGGAGTGAAGGTCTGCCACCATTTCTTAGAGATACTGAGATGGGAAAAATCCAAGAACTTGGAATCAAGACAAAGAATGAAGCATAATATTTATTAAACTGATTTGACAAGCTTAGAAAAATACTGGAGGATCTTGATAACCTCAATTAGGGTCAAATCACTAAACACATAATGAATGTTTTGCCTTTGTTATCAGTGGTAGAATAATGTTCATGAAAGGAGTCAGAAGACCTCAGTTTGATACCTTGGCTCAGAGCTTAACTCTCCCAGTTGATAAATATTTTCCCACTTGGGAAAATTACTCAATTTCCATCAATATTTTCATGATACCCATCTCCCAAGATAATTGTCAGAATTAAACAAAATTCTACAGATATTCTGTAAAATGTAAATCCAATATATATCTAATATAGTAACTATATTAGATATAGTTATTAATGGCATAAGGAGTGCATTAGGCAGGGATATTTCTGGGAAAGAGTTCATAATTTTTAAAATGCTACATGACCTGTTTTATAGTGGAGGGATGGATTTAGAGTCAGGTCCCCATTGCTATAGATTGGCATTTTTCTTTACAAATGAATGATGCAGCCTCAAACAAATCACTAAATTTTCAACATTGGTTTCCTCTTTAGTAACATAATAAGGAAATCCATCTCAAAAAATTTTTATGCAAATAAATAGTGAAATTATCTATTGTTGTATCTATTACATAATTACTGTGGGAGAAAAGAAGACAGGTAGTTATTGTAGTTCTTAATCCCTTCCTGTCCTCTTTAAGGATTTTATGCTTTTTAGGTTGGCAGATGAACCAGATTTCTTCCCCTCCCCTTTCCCAGAATCCATTAAATTAAAGCAAATGTTGGAAGCCAACAATGACAAGGAGAATTGTGGGGACAATATCAATGGAGGAGAGATAACTAAATGTCTGGATGATGGAAAAGAAATGAAGGAAAAACAAGGAGAAAGTCATGGCAGAGACTATGATAGGAGGAGTCTACAAGTGAAACTAAGCAGACCTTCCCTTCAAATTCACAGGGAGAATTGGGACTTAGAATATTAAAAAAAAAAAAAGCAACTGTGGGACTGAAACAAAGATAAAGTAGTTAAATGAAACTCTCATTGAAGAACAAGAGAGTACCAGGGCAACTTGTCATTTCAACTTTAGAGCAAAACTTTAGACCTTTACACCCTGACATTTGGAGACCTCATCCAGCCTGAAGGTCAGCCACCCTTCTCTCACCCTAATGTGAATTCTGCCTGTCAATGACTTTCCCCCAAACCCAGAACTCCTGTGAAGCTTGTCAGTGTGTCATTATTAAATCTGAAAGAATGATTAACAACCATAGCAATGACTGTTGTAACATATGTTATTGTGCATTGTTCAGCCATTAGGTTGTGTCCAACTCTCCGAGACCCCATGGACTGCAGCACGCCAGGCTTCCCTGTCCTTCACCATCTCCCAGAGTTTGCTCAAACTCATGCCCATTGAGTCAGTGAGGCCATCCAACCATCTCATCTTTTTTCTTCCCCTTCTCCTCCTGCCCTCCATCTTTCCCAGCATCAGGGTCTTTTCCAATGAGTTGGCTCTTCACATCAGGTGGCCAAAGTATTGGAGCTTCAGCTTCTGATGAATGACCAGAGTTGATTTCCTTTAGGATTAACTGGTTTAATATGAGAGGATAGAAATTAGCATATGTAGCAATGATACCATAGCAGTGAGTACACTTAACACCTATATCATATTTTCTAAATACCAGTCTTTACCAAAGGGATCCAGTGCTCCCATGATTGAAGCAGAAGAGTTCAAGATGAACCTGGAATATCTCATTGAGTCAGAAAGTAAAGCATTGATCAGACAGCAATGGGAACCATTTCTAAAGGACAAAGAAGCCAGAATGATGATGTTCCCACTCTCCAAATCTGGGGCAATTAAAGCTTGAAAGTTAATAATATTATTAATGAAAAAATAATATTAATGGATGGTAACACATTGAGTAAAATAAGAATCCTCAAGCCCACACTGATATAGCTTTTGATAACAATAAATAAGCACATAAAAATAAATGGGGAGAAGAGAAAGTTCTTTCTTACAATAGATTGCCAAACAATAAATGTAGAAGGATGTATAAAATTTTAAAAACTGTGAATGAATCCTAAGACAGTGGATGAAAACTTGATAAGGAATATAATATTTGCATAGTGTCAAGGCTTCAATAAAAATTATTAATTACAAAGAGAAAAATAGCAAATTTGCAGTGAAGAAACATATAGGAAACTACTTTCATCAAGTGATCAAAGTAACCAAACAACCAAATTTGCATGAACCAACATAAAGTGTCTCCTTATTCAATGCACTGAAAAGGATTCAGCATTACTTCTATGGCATTTGTATCAAAACATGCTAAGCATGAATCTAATCATGAGGAAAGTTGGATAAACCAAAATCAAGGGATATATATCTTGTTATAAGCTATCTCTTATTTTGGGTCCTTGGAAGGAAATGAGTCTTTGGATAATCATTTATTAATATAACACATTAATTATCATAAAATAAGAGACTATTAAAGGTCTGCACAGTCAAAGCTATGGTTTTTCCAGTAGTCATGGACGGATATGAGAGTTGGACCATAAAGAAGGCTGAAGTGCTGAAGAACTGATGCTTTTGAATTGTGATGCTAGAGAAGACTCTTGAGAGTCCCCTGGACTGCAAGGAGACCAACCAGTCAATTCTAAAGGAAATCAGCCCTGAATATTCATTGGAAGGACTGATGCTGAAGCTGAGACTCCAATACTTTGGCCACCTGATGTGAAGAACTGACTCATTGGGAAAGACCCTGATGATGGGAAAGATTGAAGGCCAAAGGAAAAGGAAGTGGTAGAGGATGAGCTGGTTGGATAGCATCACAGACTCAATGGACATGAATTTGGACAACCTCCAGGAGGTTGGACAGAAGAGCCTGGCACTGCAGTGCATGGGATCGCAAAGAGTCAGACACATCTTAGCAATTGAACAACAACAAAAATATATTTAACTCTTGAAAGTCAGAATTATGTTTTATTTATCTCTGTCCCCACATTTTAGGACAGTGTGTGGGGTTGTAGCTTCTTGGTGAGTGTCTACTGAATGAGTGTCTCAGCCCAGAGGTTGTGGCAGGTTTGTACAGCCACCCAGTTTTAAACAGAGTGACCAGAGCCCAGTAACTTCATACATACATAAATGAACCTTGTATCAGACTATACAATATTTTGCACCCATAAAGCAGAAATTTAACAAGTCAATGCACAATTATTGAGCATCTTTTCTGAGACAGGTAGGGGTTCAATAAATACTTTATGCATGAATGAATGAGCTTTAATTCAAACAGAGCAGAGTTTTCTCAGGAAGCATTTTCTAAGTGCAGATCACATATCATTTCAAGTGCTTTTGATGGCAACTATCATGAACTGAACTGAATTGATCATTCCAAAGAACAAATACTTCATTTTTAATATGCCTACATATATAATCAGAAGTGAATAAGGTGGGAAAAATAAAACCCATCAATCAAAAAGGGAAAAAAGTATTATGTGATTTAGTTTCTGGCTTATCTTTATTAACCAAATCTTAGAAAGTCTTAAAAAGAGTTTCATAACTCATTCCACTTAAGGAAATTTTTCCAACAGTGTATGGGGTTTAAATCTCTCTATAATGAGTTCTATAAACAGCAGGAAAAGAGGAAGAAGCTAAATGGAATTGTGTCAATAATGAAAGGAGGAAAGAACTTTCTTTTAACATTGAACAGCTAAGAAAATTTCCTATTTATAATCAGCATAGAGAAACACTAACAATCGCAGTGTACAGACTATACAACTGACTCTTGAATAAAGTGGGTTTGAACTTCAAAAGTCCACTTATATGCAGAATTTTTTAGTAGTAAGCACTATAATGCTACACACTCCACCGTTGTTTGAATCCATGGATGCAGAGAAATCGCAGACACAAAGGGCTGAACATAAATTATACATGGATTAACCTCCCACACTGTTCAAGGGTCATCTGTATTCTGGTTAAATTCAGGACTTTCTAAAGAATTTTTTTAAAAATTGAGAATCTCAACATAAAGGGACAAAATTGTTAGGCATCACCCTAAATGTGATTGAAGTCCACCCTCACAGGTTGAAACTGGTTGATGAGAGCAAAATGAACAAACAAAAGATACAATAAAATAAACAACCAGAACAAAAATGTTTGTGCTGAATGAATTGGATTTATTGTGATGAACAGCAAAACCCCTTCCTACTCACACATTTAACAGTAATGCATTGATATTGATGCAGAATTTCATGATACACAGGCAGAGCTACCATAGGAGACAGACTGTCTGCTTCATTAGTAAAATTCAAGTATGTTAGAGAAATACAAAATCTTGCTCTGGCTGTAGATGAGTATCAGCTCAGCATTTGATGCCTGGGTGACTTGTTCAGCAATGTCAAAGATCAGGATCTCAGCAAGAAGACTGCAAAAACATGGAAGATGTATCTCTCTCAAGCGTTGCTGGAGGCAGGAAGACAGTCATTGTTTTTCAGGCTGTTCTGCACACAGAGAATTGAGGGCGAGTCCCGTAGTCATCTGGAGTCATGGTCCGTCAGTAGGTGCTGTAGCCAAAGCCAGAGCCGGAGCCCCATGGCCTATAACAGCTGCCCCCATAGCCACAGCCCAGGTTGCTAAAGTTGCTACCACCAAAACAGTAGCCCAGGGAGCTGTAGCCATTGCATCCATAACCATAATTCAGGGGAGAGCCAAGGGGCACAACGCAGTTCAGGGGGGTGGCTCTGAAGGTCCTGTGGAAATTGGTTCCATAGGAAGGATAGCCTGGGAAGTAGCTTCCGCAGCAGAAGAAACGAGTCATCGTGGCAGGAGTTGGGAAGGATTTGGATAGAATGTGAGGAGCAAGTTACCCAAGAAGGAATGAAGTTCTCGTCCTGCACGGGACCTTTTATACCTCAAGCTGGTGGGCATGACATGCTTGCCTAGACATCTTGCCATAAATTTGCATAGATAATCTATTATTGCTAATAAAATGCATATAAAGCAACCCACAGACTCTTTGCCCACATTTTTGTTGGCTTTTCTATTTGCAAGGGAATGTGTTGTATCTTCAAAGTCAGAGCCTTCCTTGACATGCAAATGAATTCTTTTCATCAGTGTCCCATGGTTTAACAACTGTTCTGATTGCATCCTGTGAGGCTGTTTAAATTCTCTGATTATAAACTCCTCCCAGCTGACATAACTAAACTGAAAAAAGCTTTGGCAACAATGTAAACACTTTTATAGCTTGAAATTATCTCCATATATCATTCAAAGACATTGGTATATTAATGGGTATGGGGTTTCTTCTGGAATAGGAAAATTATTTGTAACTAGAGGTGGTGATTGCATCACCAGTGAATTATTCACTTTAAAAATGCCTTATCTTGTGTTTACATCTTGTAGCATTGAAACATATACATTACCATATGTAAAATAGATAGCTGAAGGAAAGTTGCTATATAACACTGGGAGCTCAACATGGGCTTCCCTGGTGGCTCAGACAGTAAAGAATCGGCCTGCAATGCAGGAGACCCAGGTTCAATCCCTGGGTAGGGAAGAACCCCTGGAGAAGGAAATAGCAACCCACTCCAGCATTCCTGCCTGGAGAATTCCACGGACAGAGGAGCCTGGCAGGCTATAGTCCAAGGGGTCACAAAGGGTCAGACACCACTGAGTGACTAACACTAACACTTTAGAAGGGGAGGGATGAGGGGAAGGGAGGTTCAACAGGGAGGGGATGTATGTATACTTATGGCTGATTTATGTACAGCAGAAACCAACACAACTTGGGAAAAAAAATTATCCCCCAATTAAAATGGCTTGCTTTATGTTATGTGAATTTCATCTCAAATTTTTACAATTTTTAAACATTGCTACAGAAATCCATCAGAACAAGACTTTTTACAGAAGCTGAAAGAACACTAAATAATAGGAGACCTATGGATAAAGTGGTTGTAATTTTCATGTATTTCATTTATGAGCATTATCCCTGTTACCGTTTTCTTTTCATGGGGAACACACAATCTTTGGTTGTAAATCATGTTGAACATTGCCAAGCTGTCTTGTTGTGAAGTTGCCACACTGGAGCTGAGTGGAACGGTGCCCAATTTAAAGTTGTGTTATACCATGCTTGGTTCTTGTTCACTCCTAGTAAAACAGGCTTTGATACCATGATCTATTATGTAATACTAGTTGTATTTTAAGATGAAGCACTTACTTCTGCTCCCACTTTGCAGAAGTATGGCCACTTCTCATGACAAAAGTAAACCAGAAAGAATTTGAGATCAGCAAAGCTAAGTCTATTCTAATTCAAATGTTCAGAAAAGAATTGGTTTTTATAAGATCTAGATTCTCTGAAAATAGATAAAGAAAACATTCTGGATACCAACTCCTTTTGCATATTCTCCCCTTAATGGACAACTATAGAGCCCAAAGAGCAAAACTAATCATTCCAGACATTTTCTCTATTAAAATTCCTCTTCTCTCAGGTTTCCTGACAGAAGAATTTCTTACAGATCATATTACCTAATTTTGGACATCTTTTTTTAATTCTAAAAACTGACTGCATGTTATGAGAATTTATAGTTAGAATCAAAAAGATAAGGTCTATTTTCAAATTTAATTTTTAACAAAAGGAATAAATAAAAATAGAGGTTATATCCACAAGAGTCCAGATGGTATAAATTCTACATAAGCTAATCCCAGAAAACTGGAAAACATGTCTGTGGGTTGGAGATGACAAAGGTGACTGCTCTCATTAAATTTTGACAATTTTATGGTTGCTTGAAATTTTTAACTGCTGATTCTACCATGTAATGACATGTACGGATGTGAGAGCTGGACCATAAAGCAGATTGAAAGCCCAAGAATTGATGCTTTTGAACTGTGCTGCTGGAGAAGACTCTCGAGAGTCCCTTGGACTGCAAGGAGAACAAACAAGTCAATCCTAAAGGAAATCAACCCTGAATATTCATTGGAAAGACTGAAGCTGAAGCTGAAGCTCCAATACTTCAGCCACCTGATGCAAAGAGCTGACTCAATGGAAAAGACACTGTTGGTGGGAAAGATTGAGGGCAGGAGGAGGAGGGGATAACAGAGGATGAGATGGTTGGATGGCATCACCAATTCAATGAACATGAGTTTGAGCAAACTCTGGGAGATCATGAAGGACATGGAAGCCTGGCCTGCTGCAATCTGTGGGGTCTCAAAGAGTCAGGCACAACTTAGCAACTGAACAACAAAACTATGCAGTGACATTTGAACCTGTAATTTGGATCTACTGCCACTAAGTGGCAATGGTATTTCAGTTAGTCTGAACGACTGGAGTTGGGATCTCAAATGTAAACAGGCAGAACACCCTAAAGAACTTGTTTGAGATTCAGATTTTCATAGCTCTCCTTTCCCACTACCAGCATAAGATCCTTAAAATCTATATTTCTAATGAGTATGTAAAGTGAGTCTCATAAATAAATCATCCTGAAAAATTCTGGACCCGGTCTTTCATGAGATCTCAAAGAATCTGTTTTTGCTTGGCTGTGTGAAATTGCCCCGAGCTGAGCTCTCTCTGACGAGTATGTTCAGTGTCAGTCACAGGTGGCCTATTTCCTTTCTCTCTGGGTGACAGAGATAATTAAGGAAAAAACCTTAGTTTGTCTTTTCCGTTCACCTGTGCTCTGATTCTTAGGATACACCTGAATGGAAATGGAAGTAATAGCGATGTGTGCAGGCATCTTTTACCAGGTGGTAATATCCACCTGGGTGGGCCTCTGAATTAGTTACCCCCAATTGAAAAAAAAAAAAAAAAAAAACCTCTTTGGCATGTTTCTTTTACCTTCCTGTCTCCTTTTAGACTTTCCCAGAGAAAATTCTCAGCCATGTATTTGATTGTTATTCAATATTTTTATTTTAAATGTTAGTAATATCAAATATTTATGCATGGTTCTCTCAGTGCTAGGTTCTGCTGAAATACTGGAAATGGATATCATAGTAAGAAGACTTACTATGCACTTTTCTAAGCACTTGTGCTCAGTTGTGTGCAACTTGTTGGAACCCTTTGGACTGTAGCCCACCAGGCTCCTCTGTCCATGGGATTTTTCGGGCAAGAATATAGGGGTAGGTTGCCATTTTCTTTTCCAGGGGATCTTCCCAACCCAGGGATCAAACACACATCTCCTGTGTCTTCTACATTGGCAGGAGACAATACACATATGACAAGTTTCACCCTTTTAAAGTATATAACTCGGTGATTTTCATATTCACAGAGTTGTCAACCAAAACCACTATTTAATTCAGAACAACTTCAGCACCTCAAAAAGAAACCCCATAATAATTAAAAGTTACCTCCATTCACAACCACTAATCTAACTTCTGTCTCTATGATTTGCCTATTCTGGACATTTCAAATAAATCTAAGCCTACTATTTACAGGCTTTTGGGTCTGGCCTTTTTCTCTCAGCATAATGTCTTCAAGGTTCATCTATATTGTAGCATGAATCAGTATTTAATTCTTTGTGATTGTCAAGTAGCATTTCATTGAATGGATATACCATAGTCTTCTTAATTCCTCAGTAGATGGACGTTTCATGCTATTCATGGGGTTCTCAAGGCAAGAATGCTGAAGTGGTTTCCATTCCCTTCTCCAGTGGACCATCTTTTTTGTCAGAACTCTCTGCCATGACACGTTGGTCTTGGGTGGCCCTACAAGGCATGACTCATAGTTTCATTGAGTTAGACAAAGCTCTAATCCACGTGAACATTTTGATTAGTTTTCTGTGATTGTGGTTTTTATTCTGTCTGCCCTCTGTTGGAGGAGGATAAGAGGTTTGTTCAAGCTTCCTGATGGGAGGGACTGACTTTGAGAAAAACTGAGTCTTGCTCTGGTGGGCAAGGCTGTGCTCAGTAAATCTTTAATCCAATTTTCTGCTGATGGGTGAGGCTGTGTTCCCTCCTGTAGTTTGGCCTGAGGCCAAAGTATAGAAGGGGTAAGGCTCCTCTAAAAGGACTTAGGTCAGCACAACATGCCTCCCAGGACTGCTGCTGTCAGTACCCCTGAACACAGAGTAGGCCACTGTCAACTCACGCCTCCACGGGAGACCCCCAAACACACACACACAAGTCTGGCTCAGTCTCTTGTGGCGTCACTGCTCCTTTATCCTGGGTCCTGGTGCACCCAAGGTTTTGTTTGTGCCCTCCAAAAGTCTCTGTTTCCCCAGTCCTGTGGAAGTTCAGTAATCAAATCCCGCTGACATTCAAAGTCAGATTCCCTGGGGATTCTCAGTCCCTTTGCCAGATCCCCAGGTTGAGAAGTCTGTTGGGAGGTCTAGAACTTTCACAACACTGTGAGAACTTCTCTGATATCATTGTTCTCCAATTTGTGGATCACCCACCAGGCAGCTCTGTAGTGGGGCTAATGGCAACCTCAGGGGAACCAGAGATCAAATTTCTGACATCCATTGGATCATAGAAAAAGCAAGAGAATTCCAGAAAAACATCCACTTCTGCTTCATTGACTATGCCATAGCCTTTGACTGTGTGGCACAAAACAAACTGTGGAAAATTCTTCAAGAGATGGGAATACCAAACCGCCCTACCTGCCTCCTGAGAAACCTGCATGCAAGTCAAGAAGCAAGAGTTAGAACTGGACATGGAACAACAGACTACTTCAAAATTGGGAAGGAGTATGTCAAGGCTGTATATTGTCACCCTGCTTATTTAACTTATATGCAGAGTACATCATGTGAAATGCCAGACTGGATGAACCACAAGCTGGAATCAAGATTGCCAAGAGAAATATCAATAACCTTAGATATGTAGATGACACTACCCTAAGGGCAGAAAGTGAGGAGGAACTAAAGAGCTTCTGGATGAAGGTGAAAGAGGAGAGTGAAAAAGCTGGCTTAAAAGTCAACATTCAAAAAACTAAGATCATGGCATCTGGTCCCATCACTTCATGGCAAATAGATGGGGAAACAATGGAAACAGTGACAGAGTTTATTTTCTTAGGTTCCAAAATCACTGCAGATGGTGACTATAGCAATGAAATTGAAAAGCACTTGCTCCTTGGAAGAAAAGTAAAGTTGGTCATAGCTTTAATATGTCTTTTTTAGTCATAGCTTTTAATACATCTCTGATAGACAGCATATTAAAAAGCAGAGACATTACTTTGCCAACAAAGGTCTGTCTAGTCAAAGCTATGGTTTTTCTAGTAGTCATGTATGAATGTGAGAGTTGGACTCTAAAGAAAGCTGAGCACCAAAGAATTGATGCTTTTGAACTGTGGTGTTAGAGAAGACTCTTGAGAGTCCCTTGGACGGCAAGTTCAGACCAGTCAATCGTAAAGGAAATAGACCCTAAATATTCATTGGAAGTACTGATGCTGAAGCTGAAGCTCCAGTATTTCAGTCACGTGATGTGAAGAGCCGTCTCATTGGAAAGGATCATGACACTGAGAAAGAGTGAAGGCAGGAGGAGAAGAGGGTGACAAAAGATGAGATGGTTGAATGGCATCATCGACTCAATGGACATGAATTTGAGTAAACTCTGGGAGACAGTGAAGGACAAGGAAACCTAGTGTGCTGCAGTCCACGGGGTCACAAAGAGTCCAACTCAACTGAGCAACTGACCAATAAGAAAAGATTGGACACTTAAGTTTTTTCCAGTATTGGGCTACTATGATTAACGCTGCCATGAACATTTATTTGCATATGAATGATTTTTTTAAGTGTTAAAAATTGAGCTCCTAATTTTCTCCCACATACCTATTCCTCCTCTAGTCTTTTGAACCTTAGTAAATAAGATTGCTATCTAATTGCTCAGAACAAAAACTTAACTCCTTTTTTCATGTAATTCCTTTATCCTGTATTTCATGTAATTCCTTTATCCATCAGATCCAATCAGTGCTGCCTCCAAATACCTATCAAACCCACACCCATCTTTCCATTCTGACTGCTGTCATCTAGTCAAACCACTACCATTCTTACTGAGCACCACTGCCATAGCATCCTCTCTGGTTTCCCTTTTCCCACTTTTACTGTCCCTCCACATCAGCTAATGTGATTTTTTTCAAAATAAACTGTGCTTTACTTTACTTAGAAACCCATCAGTGACTTCCTATTGCTAAGTGACTTCCTATTCCTATTGCTATTCCTATTGTCTAAGAGACAAGTAAAAGCTCAAATTTCTGACATGGCCTGATTTCCAACCTCATTTCATACTTCTTTTCCTCCTTTCTAATGATCCAGCCACTGTGGTCACCCTTCTTATTGTCTGTCTCCCCTGGTGGAAGGCGTCTTGTCTGTCTTGCTTGTGCCTAACTGATACACAATTGAAACTCAATAAATGTCTCTTAATCTTAATTTATGAATAGATGAATGCATGAATGAGAGAGTGGTAGGAGGGTGCAATGAAAGATGAGTATGATTTGAACAAGGGGAGATCAAAAGATATTCAGGATGAAGAAACAGCATCAGCAAAGACATCACAGAAATGCACGTGTTTGTTTAGGGATTAGTGAGCTGATCCATTTAGATGGAGGAATGAACATATGGAGGGAATTAAGGCACAGTTTCTAGCATAGCCATACCAGAGTTGGGGAAGGGATGGCCTTCCCCATCCCTTGGGGATGAGGTGGGAAGAGATAAAGTGCTGCTACTAAAGGATTTAATTGAGGAAATAGTGTGATTAGAACTGGCTTAGTGTGAATAATGGATTGTGGAAGAGAACTGTGAAGGATATAGAGCTATTAGTATTCTATTAGAATTGTCAATTAAAAAAAAAACTGAGCCTCTGAGTGATGCTTGTGGCAATAAAATTGGGAATAAGAAGGCAAATTTGAGTGGCATCATGGTAAATGTATGGGATTTATTTAGCAATGAATAAAATGTCATTTATGAAAGAAAGAAAGGAAACCAAACACTTACTCTGGTACCTAGGTAAAAGGTGTGTCTAGTAATGGCATAGGCACATCAAGAGAAGGAGCTTAATTTTGAGAGGTCACTCAAAGACATTATAAATATTTGGGGGGAAAATGTTCTTCTGTTGAAAGGAAAGAAGGTAATGCAAAGATTGAGCTTTCATCTTTCTTAAAGTAATATTTCAAGCAATGTTGGTAAATAAATCCACTGGATAGAACAAGAGTGAGAACAGAATACTGGGGACACAGGGGTTTTTAGGGGGATGAGGACCAACAGAAGTCAGAGGGGTGGAGTGTTGTGGGGAAGCCAAGATAACTAAGCTAACAGATGCCATAGCAGGTGGGGACTTTTAAAGTCAGTAAAGCTGATATTACTTAATTCCAGACAGAGTCAAGGAGGATGGAGATTGGGATCACGTCACTGAATTTGGCAAAAAGAGTTTGCTGATGACGTTTGAGGAAAAAATTTCAGTAAAAGAATGGGGAGAATCTGCACCACAAGTGATTAAGAACTATAGCAGTGATTTTTTTTTTTTTAAATGAATAAACATTGACTATCCTTTACAGATGCTGGAGAAGGAAATGGCAATCCACTCCAGTACTCTTGCCTAGGAAATCCCATGGACGGAGAAGCCTGGTAGGCTACTGTCTATGGGGTGGCAAAGAATTGGACACGACTGAGCAACTTCACTTACTTACTTACAGATGATTATCAAGGAAGGAGAGAAAATGATGACAAAATATAGCTTGAAGGGTAGAACGATCAAGCATTAGTTTCTGCTTTGGTGATATGTATGTTCAGATCAGATCAGATCAGTCGCTCAGTCGTGTCTAACTTTTTGTGACCCCATGAATCACAGCACGCCAGGCCTCCCTGTCCAACACCAACTCCCGGAGTTCACTCAATCTCACGTCCATCGAGTCAGTGATGCCACCCAGCCATCTCATCCTCTGTCGTCCCCTTCTCCTCCTGCCCCCAATCCCTCCCAGCATCAGAGTCTCTTCCAATGAGTCAACTCTTCGCATGACGTGGCCAAAGTACTGGAGTTTCAGCTTTAGCATCATTCCTTCCGAAGAAATCCCAGAGCTGATCTCCTTCAGAATGGACTGGTTGGATCTCCTTGCAGTCCAAGGGACTCTCAAGAGTCTTCTCCAACACCACAGTTCAAAAGCATCAATTCTTCGGCGCTCAGCCTTCTTCACAGTCTAACTCTCACATCCATACATGACCACAGGAAAAACCATAGCCTTGACTAGATGGACTTTTGTTGTTAGATATATGCAATATGTTTATGTGCTGTGTGATATATATGTGTATCCACCTGTACGTATGTATGTGTGTGTGTGTGTATATATACATATATATATACACATAAATCCTCAGTGTTAGAGTTGGAGGAAACATTGGTCCAACTCTCTCTTCATTTTACACACAAAGAAAATGAGATCCAAGGAAGAAAGTGAAATATCCAATGTTACACTATCAGTTTTGCTTGGAGCATAGATCAAGAAGTTTTGAGTCCTTATCTATTAGAGACTTGAAACAAACCAATTTATCAGAAAATAAATAAATAAATAAAACTGATTTCTTTTCTGTACCTTATCTGCTATAATGAACAGACCTAAGCTCTCCCCCATGATCCATGTCTCCTGGTATTCACACCCTTGAGAAATACTTCTCATCAGCGTGTGGGACCTGTGACATGCTTATAATGAATTGGAAGAAAGCTATGACAAATCTAGGTAGTGTATTAAAAAGCAGAGACATCATTTTGCCAACAAAGCTATGTATAGTTGAAGCTATAGTTTTCCCAGTAGTCATGTATGGATGTGAGAGTTGGACCATAAAGAACCCTGAGTGCCAAAGAACTGCTGCTTTCAAACTGTGTTGCTGGTTAAGACTCTTGAGAGTCCCTTGGACTGCAAGGAGATGAACCAGTCAGTCCTAAAGGAAATCAACCCTGAATATTCATTGGAAGGACTGATGCTGAAGCTGAAGCTTCAATACTTTGGCCATGTGATGCAAAGAGCCAACTCATTGGAAAAGACCCTGACACTGGGAAAGACTGAGGGCAAGAGGAGAAGGGGAGACGGAGGATGAGACAGTTGGATGGCATCATTTACTCAATGGACATAAATTGGAGCAAATTCTGGGAGATGCTGAAGGATGTGGAAGTCTGGTGTGCTGCAATCCATGCATTCTCTAAGAGTTAGTCACAACTGAGCGACTGATCAATGACAGTAACAGGATGTCAGTTCTCTAATTATATTACATGACATTTTAACATCTGTCTTGGTGAGAGGCTCTCTCCCTTGCTGGATTTGATAAATACAAGTACCACGTTGCAGACACCCACATGGCAGGGAACTCCAGCCAGCAGCCAACCAAAGAAACGGAGACCCTCAGTCCAATAAAGTGAAAGTGAAAAGTGAAACTGCGACGCCATGGACTGTAGCCCACCAAGCCCCTCTGTCCATGGGATTTCCCAGGCAAGGGTACTGGAGTGGGTTGCCATTTCCTTCCCCAGGGGACCTTCCCAACACAGGGATCGAAACCAGGTCTCCCACATTGCAGGCAGACACTTTACCATCTGAGCCACCAGGGAAACCTCAGTTGAATAAGCCACAAGGAATTGAATTCCACCAACAATGGTGTGAACTCAGAAGTGGATCCTTCTCCATTTGAGCCTTGAGATGAAGCTGCAGCCCCAGCAGGCACTCTGGCTGAAGCTCTCAGATGAGACATTGAAACACAGATCTCAATGAAGCGGTGCCCAGAATCCCAACCCACAGAAACTGGGATAATATATATATGCTATTTGGAACCTCCAAGTTTGTGATGATATTGTTACACATCAAGAGAAAACTAGTACACCTCACATACCAATGCACATGCACACACGCGTTCACAGAAGTATAGATGCAACCCATCACAGATACAAAATTCTCCAAATATATCTGAAATCCTCTCATATTTCTCCATCACCACTGTCACCAGCCATCAAGAGACATTATCTTTTTGCTCTCTACTCACTGCTTCAAATTTGAGATGAATTCCTCTTCTGCACCCTGCTTGGCACAAGGAAGAAAGGGTAGATACCTGCTCACCCACTTGCTCCTAGATAACTATCCTCCTCACCATTGCATCAGGTTATCACAATTGTTCCCACCTGTTTCAATGGTTCTGCATGTGACCAGTCATCTCTGCTTCCATCTTTAAACTGTAGGAAAGTGTTAGTGGCTCAGTTGTGTCCAACTCTCTGTGACCCCATGGAATATAGCCCACCAGGCTCCTCTGTCCAGGGAACTCTCCAGACAAGAATACTGGAGTGGGTTGCCATTCCCTTCTCCAGGGGATCTTCCTGACCCAGGGATCGAATTCGGGTTTCCTGCACCAAAGGCAGATTCTTTCCATCTCTGCGAGATACCTTATTCCTGTTCTCCTCTGATATCAATCTTTTTTTATTTTTCCAGTGTTGTTATAATTAAAAAAAAAAGAAGTTATCTTTTCCATATTATTTCTAGGGATGTGGTGAAGGAGCAGGAGGTGGATGCCTATGTTCCATCTGTCATTTTGTTACAATACCCTTTCCAAAGTAATTTTCACTATATTATGCTGCCTCTCCCCAAATCCATTTATGGACACTTTTCCTGGAACTAAATTCTGGCAGGGACTTTTTATAATGGTTCTAGTAAGTACTATACAGCCACTGCAAATTATATTTATGGAGAATGTTTAATGGTATTGCCAAATTTTCACACTATAATGTAAGTAATAAGGTGGTATAAAAACTGTATGAGTCTTCATTCTCCTTGAGGCAAAATTTTAAGCCATACTATTGAATGATATTTAAAGGAAAAGAGAAAAGGAATTGGAAACAGACCTTGAGAAATTTCAAAAAGAGAAGTAGAAAGAGAGAAAGCTATATATATATATATATATATACACACACACACACATATATATTGGGTTGGCCCCAGAATTCATTCAGTTAGTGAATACATTTTTCAAAAAAGTTCTTGGTTGAAATGAAAAACGTGTCTACACACACACACATATATATTGGGTTGGCCCCAGAATTCATTCAGTTAGTGAATACATTTTTCAAAAAAGTTCTTGGTTGAAATGAAAAACATGTCTTTTATTTTTACTTAAAAATCAAACAAACTTTTTGGCCAACCATGTATACAGAGAGGGACTTCCCTGGTGACTCAGTGGTAAAGAATCTGCCTGCAATGCAGGAGACCCAGGTTCAGTCCCTGGGCAGGGAAGATCCTGTGGAGGAGGGCATGGCAAATCACTCCAGTACTGTTGCCTGGAGAATCCCATGGACAGAGGAGCCTGGCAGGCTACAGTCCATGGTGTCACACAGAGTCAGACACAACTGAAGTGACTAAGCAACAGCAGCAGCAGCACAGAGAGAGAGGGGGGCTTCCCTGGTGGCTTAGACGGTAAAGAATCTTCTGCAATGCAGGGTTTGGCCCAGGAAGATCCCCTGGAGAAGGAAATGGCTTCCCACTTGAGTGTTCTTGTCTGGAGAATCTCACAGACAGAGGAGCTTGGCCGGCTACAGTCATAGGGTCGCAAACAATCAGACACAACTGAGTAACTAACTCTTTCACTTTTCATATTTATATAAAGAGAGAGAGAGAGAGAAAGCAGTAAACAAGACTGCGGAAATCCTGGGAGGCTTCCTGGAGTTGGACATAAGTGGCTGATTCCTATAGGAGAGTAGAAAAGACCCAAGAGAAGTGAGCAAAGGAATTGCAGATCAAAGGGTCAACGGAGGTAAAAAAAGAGGATGAGAAAAGCATTGTAAATTTTAGGCTTTGAGACATTCAAATCACAGGATCTGGCACAAAAGGTGCATTTTTATAAGCATTTTTAAATACATTAATTACTTGATACTAATGGACTAATTAATAAAGCAAAAGAAAAAAAAGTTCTGAATGAAATCAATATTGTAGCATCTTTATAGCAGCCAAACAGCGTCAACCTTGAACTGTCTGGGGAGCCATGTCCTAAAGCTTGCTGCCCTCTGCAGGCTGTCAGCGTAACAGGCGCTGCTCAGAGAAGCTTAAGTCTTGGTCTGCCTCCAACTCCTGCATCACTGTGCATGCGTCATCCCACTTTGAACCAGCCCCGCTCTGTCTGTCCCAGTATCTTCACAGAGATAATGCAGCCGGGGGCCAACAGCGAGGTACCAGGAATTGTTAGCGCCCAAAACAGCAGCCCATCGACTCTCGTTAAATGTGTGCTCTGTGTGCTCAGTCATGTCCGACTCTGAGACCCCCGACTGTAGCCCGCCAGCCTCCTCTGTCCATGGAAATCTCCAAGCAAGAACACTGGAGTGGGTTGCCATTTCCTCCTCCAGGGGATCTTTGGCAGGCAGATTCGTTTACCACAGCACCAGCTGGGAAACACCTTTAATCTATCTCCACTGTTTCTGAGCTCCTAGTCCATCTGTCAGAGCAGAGATTGTCCTACAACAATTGTCAGAGAACAATCACTCTAACTTGGCCTTTGGCTATCATTACTTCCTGTATTTTTCCATTCCTCAGTTTCATCAGAGAAGAACATAACACAGGCTTTAGGTAAGAAATGAGAGATTCCTGTTGGCACAGTTCGTCCAAGAATATCTGTTTCCTCAGTTTCCCAAGCAGAGAAGCAAACCAATTTAAAATAAATACTAAATAAATAAAGACTTTAAAATATCATCAGGGCTCCTAAATGTCATAAAACAGTGGACCCTAGATCCTTTAGTGATTGCTGTGATTCTGTTCATTATTTTATATATGACTCAATAGAATACTCCTTTGTCAGCACACAACCATTGCATCAAAACAGAAGAATTTTCCTGACATCAAGCTTAATGTTCTCTGTATAATTAAAGTTTGAAAGTCAGAAATTTGGAGATAACTTCAAAACCAGAAGTGAATAAAGATTGTTATCTAAAGTACCATGAAAAAGAACTTTTTAAAGTTTTGATCTTATTATTCAGTGTATTTATTCAGACAGTCGACAAATATCTATTCAGTATCCTTTATGTAGAAAGTACTTTCCCAGTCACTGTTGAAAATATAAAGATTAAAAGATATAGTCACAGACTTTCAGAAATTTGCAAAGGGAGTGGAAAAAGGAGATAGAACGAATTGTGCTGATACCTAAGAACACCAAGAGCCATCAGAAGGTAAATTCACTCTCTGGGTTTAGAGTGAGATGGAGGGAGTCAGACTGGAGACCTAAGAGTCATGAAAAAAGATGGGAAAAGCCGTGATGAAGGATGCCATGACAATAACCATGATAGAAATAAAAATTAGAATTAAATAAACTGTCCTTTCTATAAAGTAGAGAAGAGTAAATAGTGAGTCCAGCCAAGAGCAATGAAAAGCTTTATCTTTGAAATAACAGTAATAGTAGAATTAATGAACCTACAGAGAAACAAAGTATTCATGTTAAGCCTAGAGAACCAAACTGCCTTCCCAGGTCTAACAGAGAATTGAGACATCTTCTCACCAATAAAACCACACTTATTTTTAACTAGTTCCAGGCAAGTTGCCCAAATGTTTCTTAGATATAGGCTATTTTCATCTTTTCTTTTCTGAGCACTCTCTTATGGCATAGATAGAAAATAGAACTATTCCTATATGAAGAGTCTGAGTATTGGATTAATATTTTAAAACCCTTTGTGAACATCTTCTAAAAGCCCATAAAATTCAGACTGTTTCCTTACACAAGGAAGTGATATATCACTTAATATCACTATGTCCTTGGGAAAGAAGAAAAGAAGTAGAGAGAAGTTTTAAAAAAACAAAACTAAAACGATGATCACGGGTGCCATTAAATAAACTTTATTGTAACAAAGAAAACAAATTATGACCACTGGTCAAGTTTCAGACCTGGATTTTGTAACCTCTAAAAATTTTACATTCTTCTGGACATCAATAGTTTCCACTGCACTTGGAACATCCACAGAATTCCCAGCGACCCAGAAAGGACTATTCTGACAGACTGGCCATTATTAACATTATAATTAGCACCAATAAGTTGTTGTTGTTCAGTTTCTCAGTCATGTCCAAGTCTCTACAGTCCCATGAACTGCAGTACACCAGGCTCCGCTGTCCAATTCGTGTCCATTGAGTTGGTAAGAATAACAACAAAAATTACTATTTGTTTAATACTTAATGTATTTGCCTCTCCTCTAAGTGTTTTACATGCATTATTTCTCATAATCTTCACAAAATCCTGATGAGGAATCACCGTCTACTCTTATGCCCATATTTTAGTTGAGGACACTGAGGAAAAGAGATCAGATCAGATCAGATCAGATCAGTCGTTCAGTCATGTCCGACTCTTTGCGACCCCATGAATCGCAGCACGCCAGGCCTCCCTGTCAATCACCAATCCTGGAGTTCACTGAGACTCATGTCCATCGAGTCAGCGATGCCATCCAGCCATCTCATCCTCTGGCGTCCCCTTCTCCTCCTGCTCCCAATCCCTTCCAGCATCAGAGTCTTTTCCAATGAGTCAACTCTTCGCATGAGGTGGCCAAAGTACTGGAGTTTCAGCTTTAGCAGCATTCCTTCCAAAGAAATCCCAGGGCTGATCTCCTTCACAATGGACTGGTTGGATCTCCTTGCAGTCCAAGGGACTCTCAAGAGTCTTCTCCAACACCACAGTTTAAAAGCATCAATTCTTTGCCACTCAGCCTTCTTCACAGTCCAACTCTCACATCCATACATGACCACAGGAAAAACCATAGCCTTGATTAGACGAACCTTTGTTGGCAAAGTAATGTCTCTGCTTTTGAATATGCTATCTAGGTTGGTTATAACTTTCCTTCCAAGGAGTAAGCATCTTTTAATTTCATAGCTGCAGTCACCATCCGCAGTGATTTTGGAGCCCAGAAAAATAAACTCTGACACTGTTTCCACTGTTTTCCCATCTATTTCCCATGAAGTGGTGGGACCGGATGCCATGATCTTCATTTTCTGAATGTTGAGCTTTAAGCCAACTTTTTCACTCTCCACTTTCAATTTCATCAAGAGGCTTTTGAGTTCCTCTTCACGTTCTGCCATAAGGGTGGTGTCATCTGCATATCTGAGGTTATTGATATTTCTCCCAGCAATCTTGATTCCAGCTTGTGTTTCTTCCAGTCCAGCATTTCTCATGATGTACTCTGCATATAAGTTAAACAAACAGGGTGACAATATACAGCCTTGACGAACTCCTTTTCCTATTTGGAACCAGTCTCTTGTTCCATGTCCAGTTCTAACTGTTGCTTCCTGACCTGCATATAGGTTTCTCAAGAGGCAGCTCAGGTGGTATGGTATTCCCATCTCTTTCAGAATTTTCCACAGTTTATTGTGATCCACACAGTCAAAGGCTTTGGCATAGTCAATAAAGCAGAAATAGATGCTTTTCTGGAACTCTCTTGCTTTTTCCATGATCCAACGAATGTTGGCAATTTGGTCTCTGGTTCCTCTGCCTTTTCTAAAACCAGCTTGAACATCAGGAAGTTCACGGTTCACATATTGCTGAAGCCTGGCTTGGAGAATTTTGAGCATTACTTTACTAGCGTGTGAGAAGAGTGCAATTGTGTGGTAGTTTGAGCATTCTTTGGCATTGCCTTTCTTTGGGATTGGAATGAAAACTGACCTTTTCCAGTCCTGTGGCCACTGCTGAGTTTTCCAAATTTGCTGGCATATTGAGTGCAGCACTTTCACAGCATCATCTTTCAGGATTTGGAATAGCTCAACTGGAATTCCATCACCTCCACTAGCTTTGTTCATAGTGATGCTTTCTGAGGCCCACTTGACCTCACATTCCAGGATGTCTGGCTCTAAGTGAGTGATCACACCATCATGATTATCTGGGTCATGAAGATCTTTTTTGTACAGTTCTTCTGTGTATTCTTGCCATCTCTTCTTAATATCTTCTGCTTCTGTTAGGTCCATACCATTTCTGTCCTTTATAGAGCCCATCTTTGCATGAAATACTCCTTTGGTATCTCTGATTTTCTTGAAGAGATCCCTAGTCTTTCCCATTCTGTTGTTTTCCTCTATTTCTTTGTATTGATCGCTGAAGAAGGCTTTCTTATCTCTTCTTGCTATTCTTTGGAACTCTGCATTCAGATGTTTATATCTTCCCTTTTCTCCTTTGCTTTTTGCTTCTCTTCTTTACACAGCTATTTGTAAGGCCTCCCCAGACAGCCATTTTGCTTTTTTTGCATTTCTTTTCCATGGGGATGGTCTTGATCCCTGTCTCCTGTACAATGTCACGAACCTCATTCCATAGTTCATCAGGCACTCTGTCTATCAGATCTAGGCCCTTAAATCTATTTCTCACTTTCACTGTATAATCATAAGGGATTTGATTTAGGTCATACCTGAATGGTCTAGTGGTTTTCCGTACTTTCTTCAATTTCAGTCTGAATTTGGCAATAAGGAGTTCATGGTCTGAGCCACAGTCAGCTCCTGGTCTTGTTTTTGCTGAGTGTATAGAGCTTCTCCATCTTTGGCTGCACAGACTATAATCAATCTGATTTCGATGTTGACCATCTGGTGATGTCCATGTATAGAGTCTTCTCTTGTGTTGTTGGAAGAGGATGTTTGTTATGATCAGTGCATTTTCTTGGCAAAACTCTATTAGTCTTTGCCCTGCTTCATTCCCTATTCCAAGGCCAAATTTGCCTGTTACTCCAGGTGTTTCTTGACTCCCTACTTTTGCATTCCAGTCCCCTATAATGAAAAGGACATCTTTTTGGGGTGTTAGTTCTAAAAGGTCTTGTAGGTCTTCATAGAACCGTTCAACTTCAGCTTCTTCAGTGTTACTGGTTGGGGCATAGACTTGGATTACTGTGATATTGAATGGTTTGCCTTGGAAACGAACAGAGATCATTCTGTCGTTTTTGAGATTGCATCCTAAAGTAATTTATCCAGGGTCATGTGGCTCTTACGTTGTCAAGAGTTCGAAGTACCATCTGAGAGGCACGGGTGAAATGATAAGTGTAAGTGATAGAATAAGCAAGAGTCTAATAAAGCAATAGCTTAGGACACAAATCAAGGTAAAAGCTTGAGTCAGATCACGTGACTCTGTATTTTGTTTGATGATTTTGTTGTGCCTTTTAGCAGAAAACAGTGGCTCAGAAAAGCTTAGACTATTGGGATTGTTGTGTTCCCCAACACTGGGTTCTAGTGCAAAGAAAGGAGATAAAAATAGCAAGAGATGCTGCACACAAAAAAGAAAGAAAGAAAAGAGATTTCCCTGGCACTGTGTAGAACTAAGATCCCACATGTGTGCCACCAAAAAGAAAAGAAAAAGAGAGAGAGAGAGATCCTGGACTATCTCAGAAAAGCCAAATTAAGTTGGGTAACAGAGGTATCTAGGTAGAACTGAATTGATAGGTAGGCATGTAGGGGAGTGGAGAAGAAAATGGCAACCCACTCTAGTGTTCTTGCCTGGAGAATCCCAGGGATGGGGAGCCTGGTGGGCTGCCGTCTATGGGGTCGCACAGAGTCGGACACGACTGAAGCGACTTAGCAGCAGCAGCAGCAGCATGTAGGGGAGAGGAGAGTAGCCTTTCATTGTGCAGCTTTCATAGAAGTATTTGTTTAATACTGTGATTGACTCATGATGTTACCATCAAAAAAGAAAAATGGCACAGTTCCCAGAAAGGGCAATTTGGCACTGTCTAGGAAAATTTCATATACATTTGCTTTTTGACTAAGATACTTCTTAAGTGTCTGTCTCAATGATTCAATGGCAAGTTATTCATTGCCTCACTGTTTTTAAAGGTAAATGGTTGAAAACAACCCACATTTTTACCAACAGTAGACAGGCTGAATAAACTATGCTACATCTATATAATTTTGTAGTCAAGCAACTCTGAAGCAATTGGGGGAAGATCCCTGTGTGCCCACAAGGGATTTCTAAGAAATAAATTCTTAGAATTTCTAAGCAAGAATGTCACAGTACAGCACATTTTCGTCATGCTACATACTGGGTAAGAAAAAGGCATATACAAATATTTTGGAGAAGGCAATGGCACTCCACTCCAGTATTCTTGCCTGGAGAATCCCATGGACAAAGAAGCCTGGTGGGCTACAGTCCATGGGGTCGCAAAGAGTCAGACATGACTGAGTGACTCACACACACACATACACACACACAAATATTTACCCACCTTTGCTTACAATGTTTAAAAGAATGGAAAAATAAATCAAAAACTTGTAAAAATAGTTACCAGTACAAGGAGAACAGGATGCAGGGCGTAGGATATACCTCCTTTCATATATTTGAATTTGTAATCATGTAACTTAATAAATTTCAAAAATTAAATAGAAAGAAAGAAGGAATCCGAAAATTGAAAGCAATGTGAAGCAAATGAATCTAACTAAATCTCATGATGGTGGTGTAACCCCTCAAAGAATTATTTCAAGTGATTTTTAACATACAGAGTTTGTACTGCACATCCCTGGAGGTAAAATAATCCTAAAATGAAAAGAAACGGCTTCAAAATCTTTGAATTTATATTCAGTAATCTCGTTGTTAGTAATAACATTTGTTCTGTTATTCCAAAACTATTAAAGCTATCAGAAAGTGTAAATAAAAAACAAAGATTTTCAGCTTAAGATGCTGGAAAAGCTTAAATTCAAAGAAGTAAGATAAAAATCCTATAAATTCAAATTAGAACTATCGGGGCGGGAATCAGTGCATGCTTTTCTCCTTAAAAATTACAAGCTTCCTGGTTTTGTCTACTAAAATTGTCTACAATGACAGCTCAGTAGCAATGAGGGCAAACAGCGTTCAGATTGTGTGTTCTTAGCATCATTTTGAATTAAAAGGAAAGAATTTCCTAGGGAAATGACTGGTTCCAGGTCTGGCAGGAAATGTGGAAAATGAGCCACAGACATCTATGTGACTGGGAAAGGGGCGGGGAGGGCAGGAGTGGGGGAAGAAAGTAAGAGGAATAGCCTAAGTCTAACCAAGCCTCTAGGCCAGGGTTTCTCAGCCTTGGTACTATTGACACTTGGAGTCCATTCTTTGGATGCAGACTGCCCAGTCCACTGTATGATGTGTATTTAGCAGCATCCAGGCACCTTAAAGTCATGTAACTATTTTAATAAATTTCGAATATTAAATTGAAAGACAAAAGGAATCTGAAATTTGAAAGCAATGTGAAACAAATGAATCTGATTTAAATAAGTACTTTTATTCCGACTCAACCCAAATATATAACTCTTATTAAAATATTTAGGCTAGGACAAAAGTAGATAAAGAACATAGACTGAAAAAAATAGCATTTATGTTTGCAACTTGGGAGAAAAAAGTAAGAAAACATTTCAGAAAGAAACAGGATAATTAGAGACCAAAAAGAGAACTTGGTGATTCATTTAAGATTTTTAATATTCATAACTTTTCTTTGAAATATTGAGACAAAATGTCAGTCCTATGACTGTAAGAGAGAACAGTTAAAGCCTTGTGCCAAGAATAGGGATCTCTTCTATGAAATATCTTTTATTCAGTAAAAGAAATTCAAATCTGAAGTTTACTACTAAATGGAAGATTATGTTTTCTTAAAATAAATTCACTTCTAACAATAAGTTGAATTGTTTAACAAAGTTTACTTTACAATGGCTTTATTTCACAAATATATGAATAAAAGTTTGTCTAATGAACAGTCCTCCAGAATTATCATAGTCCATGAGTTGTAGAAACCTGTCTTACACATTAAAATTTTCACTACTCTTAGTGAAAAACTCAACAGGAACTTATATGTCCTAAATAAGCATGAGTGTGATGTGGTATATTGTAATATTTAAATAAAGGGGAGAGATGATTCATTTAATTTTCTAGTATTCTCAGAAACACTCTTCTGGATGTCATCTCTTAATAGGAAAACTAATTAAGCAGTTGACAACTTTCGTTCACTTTCAAAGGACTATTCCAAGAAATACTGCAATCTTATCCTTTTATTTCCTTAAGGGAATATAAAACTTCTAAAACACATTTCCATGTAAATGCTTGAACTTCAGGGAGGTATTAATGAATGAACCATTACATCTGTTCAAATAGGAAAACAAAATAAGTGAGCTCTAAATCAGTTTATAAGAAAAAAGAAAGGAAAGAAAATCTTCACTTGGGCGGGGGGGAATATCATTATACTATGTTCAGAAATGATTAAAAAGCCATGTGTCTTTCCAGCAATATCACAATGGCTTCTAATATCTCTGCTTCCAAACTCTTTCTTCTTCCTACCCATTTTTCAATTCTTTAAGTGTTCACAAAGCTCAGCACCATTTTATTGTATTCAACAGCTATCATTGACTTCCCGTTACTAAGTAGTTCAAACTTACTAACCACTAAGCTCCTCCACAGGCTCTTGTTCTTCCTTTCTGTGCACCAGGCAACTAGAATTAACACCATTTCCAAGTGTGCATTGCTGATTCTTACTCTAAAATTTTAGTTCCTATTGACTCTGTTTATTGGAACATGTCCTTTACTAAAACCATCTCAACCTTTGAGATACCCATGGCTCAAATGATAATCTGCCTGCAATGTGGGAGACATGGGTTCCATCCCTGGGTCAGGAAGATCCCCTGGAGGAGGGCATGGCAACCCACTCCAGTATTCTTGCCTGGAGAATCCCCATGGGCAGAGGAGCCTGGCAGGCTGCAGTCATGGGGTCACATCAGACATGACTGAGCGACGAACACACTTAAATGCCACTTCTTCTAAGAAAGTAACCCAATCAACCTATCAAAAGTTACTTTGCCTAAATCTTTGACCCACTATTAGAGCAAAAGTATTCTTATTTTTTACCTGAATAAAACTTGAATCACTTAAACTCTACCATGAAGTCCTTGAAAGGAAGGATGGCAATATTTTTCTCAGACCCACCTGGCTCTGGGTCTGCCAAAGTTCAAATGAAGGAGGGTTATACAAACAGCCATCCACCGCCTTCAGCTGGACTTCTAAAAGTGGGTACCTCTGAGCGATTGCTCCTTTTCTGAGATGCGTGAATCATGCAGGTAAAACCTTGGGAAACAGAGAATTATAAATTAACTTACCTGTAACGACGTGGGTAATAGGACATGTTGTAGAGGAAAGAGCCCAGAAGGGAAGAAAAGCCCAGAAGGTTAGACAAACAAGGCTGGAGAGAAACACAAAGAGGAAGCAGAGGAGAAGGATGGTTAAGTAGGAGCTGAAAGGGCAAAGACACTGACAAAAGAGAAGAAATCAAATGGAAATCTCCAAGGGAAATGGAAATTCAGAGAAGGAAGAAGCAATACAAAGAAGGATTTCAGTAACTTAAATTGCAAGATATGTGATATAATCCCTTCATCTTCATTCTCATCAATGCCTTGACATTGAAATTTGAGGTGATATGACTCGTGTAATGGAAAGTGATCGAGGTAAGGCTGCACACTGCTCAAAAGCCAATTTAGAGGCAAGGCTGGTGGAAAGGAAAGTTTGCTTTATTTTGGATGCCAGCAACAACGTCAAGGGGGGGATTCCACCCCCGCCCCATCCAAGGCTGACTCCCCAACTGACAATCAATGGGCAAGGGATTTTATATATAGAGGGAGGTGGCTTCATGCAGAAACAGTACAGTAAGCTCTGCCAGTCATCTTGACATTGGTCATGTGGTGATTTGACCACTGTCATCTTGACTGATTTGGGGCTTCCCTGATAGCTCAGTTTGTAAAGAATCCGCCTGCAATGCAGGAGACCTGGGTTCGATCCCTAGGTTGGGAAGATCCCCTGGAGAAGGGAAAGCCTATCCACTCCAGTATTCTGGCCTGGAGAATTCCATGGACTGTATAGTCCATGGGGTCGCAAAGAGTAGGACAGGACTGAGCAACTTTCACTTCACTTTCATCTATTGAGGGCTCCCTTGTGGCTCAGCTGGTAAAGAATCCACCTGCAATGCAGGAGACCTGGGTTGGGAAGATCCCCTGGAGAAAGGAAAGGCTATCCACTCCAGTATTCTGGCCTGGAGAATTCCACAGATGAGTTCATGGGCTCCCAAAGAGTCGGACATGACTGAGCGACTTTCACTACACTTCATCTATTGATTTAGGTACAGTTTGTCTTCAGGTCCAGGGTAGGCTTGTTCCCAGTTTTCTGAGGCCAGTTCTTGGAATTGTAACAGCTTCTGTTATGGATACAGTCTTCAGTTCAGTTCAGTTCAATCACTCAGTTGTGTCCGACTCTTTGCAACCCCCTGAACTGTGGCACCCCAGGCCTCCCTGTCCATCACCAACTTCTGGAGTCCACCCAGCCCACCTCTGTCATCCCCTTCTCCTCCTGCCTTCAATCTTTCCTAGCAACAGGGTCTTTTTAAATGAGTCAGCTCTTTGCATCAGGTGGCCAGAGTATTGGAGTTTCAGCTTCAGCATCAGTGCTTCCAATGAATATTCAGGACTGATTTCCTTTAGGATTTGATCTCCTTACAGTTCAAGGGACTCTCAAGAGTCTTCTCCAACACCACAGTTCAAAAGCATCAATTCTTCGGCACTCAGCTTTCTTTAGAGTCCAACTCTCACATCCATACATGACCACTGGAAAAACCATAGCCTTGACTAGACAGACCTTTGTTGATAATGTCTCTGCTTTTGAATATGCTATCTAGGTTGGTCATAACTTTCCTTCCAAGGAGTAAGCGTCTTTTAATTTCATGGCTGCAATCACCATCTGCAGTGATTTTGGAGCCCCAAAAATAAAGTCAGCCACTGTTTCTACTGTTTCCCCATCTATTTGCCATGAAGTGATGGGACCGGATGCCATGATCTTAGTTTTCTGAATGTTGAGCTTTAAGCCAACTTTTTCACTCTCCTCTTTCACTTTCATCAAGAGGCTCTTCGGTTCTTCTTCACTTTCTGGTCACATGTAATGAACTTCTTCCACCTGATGAGGGTTTCAGTATCTACAAGACAGCTCACAAGATATGGCTCAGAATATTATTAATATCTATAGACTTTGAGAAGGAGTTAATATCTTTGACTTGGCTAATGACTAGACTATTATTATTTCATCCTATTTGGCTGGTTTTCTTTGTTTCTGGATTTTCTCACTCCTCTTATCAAACTTACTCTTTTAACCAAAGTTTTTCCATAAACAAAAAGCAGGCAGAGTACATGGGAGGGGAAGGACCACAGGGTCCTGCTCTGTTTCACTTGAGGATGGACATAAGATCAGCCCTGGGTGAGACAGCCTGATGGAAGGAAGTCCAATTACAGTGTTTTACAATTAATTCCATAATCACCCCATACCACAGTTTCATTTTCATTTGTTGGTTTGGGTACACATACAGGCGCCAGTAAAACTGGATTTGATAAACGTTTGATTCACTCATTGTCTAATATTTTTTTAATGTGTTTCATTGTGGTAAAAGTCAAAGCATACTAGTTTTACCGTGCTTAACTGTATAGCTTGGTGGCAGTAAGTATATTCACTTTGTGGTGCAACTCTCACCATCTCCCAAATGTTTCACTTTCTAAACTGAAACTCTGTCCCCATTAAATATTAACTCCCCACTTTCTTATCCCAGCCCCTGGCCTCTGAAAATGTTACTTTCTGACTCTATGAATTTGACTATTCTAGATTTCTCGCTTCAAACAACATTTGTCTTGACCTATGGTATATTGGTCATTCTCTACTATTAATTTCATTATAAGATTCCTGTATAAAATGAAGTTCATCAGCTATTATTAAAGAGAGACAGTATCTTAACAGCAGGAATGAATTAACATTTGCAGCTAATGTTCCATCTAATATTCAGAATTGTAGAAGCAGAATCCATTTTGTGGATTGGTCCAGAATTGGACCTGGACGAAATTTGGTTTTATTTAGGTGGGATGTACTTAACGTTAGCAAAATTAACTTTGCTAAGGAATCAAAAAATGAATAAATAATGCCTCTGTCGCTAGTAACAGTCATAACTGATCTGAGATTAACAGAATTTAAATCGGTGAGTTTTCTCTTTTCTATATTAACAAATTTATATTTTGTCTGCCAAAACAAAAATGAAAACTTGAAAGCACTGTGAGCCCTCTTCTTTTTAATACTTAATGCTATACTCTAAAATGTACCTCTTCTTTTCCTATAACATTTCCATTCTCTCAGAGCCAAATAATCCCAGCTAGATATAAACAGCAGGATGTAGGGTTGGGGGAATAGGTGGAAGAATCTGAATAAATCAATTGTATTCAATTAATTTTTGTGACTATCAATCTTTAATTGGTGAAATTTCAGTCCCAGGAGAAGAGAAGAATTTGAATGGGTGATATTTTATTTTTTTCAAGGGACCTTTAAGAGAGCCATAAATCCCTTCCTAGGTACTATTCCACCTTCAGTAAAGTGGAAGTTCCTTGTGAGAGAAAACGGCAAAACCCTTTCTTCTCTCCCAGGCACTACTTTGGCCTGGTCAAAAACTTGGCTAATGAACAGGGAACACTGCTCAATATTATGTAGCAACCTAAATGGGAAAAGAATTTGAAAAAGAACAGATACATGTACAACTGTTATCACTTTGCTGTACACCTGAAATTATCACAACATTGTTAATCAGCTATACTCCAATATAAAATGAAAAGTTTTTTAAAAACTTGGCTGGTGAAGAACACTAAAATTTAAAAGAGCATGCTTGCTTCTACACTTTGATGTTTAAAAATCTTGAGACTTAAACTTAGTCTAATATAAACCCAGGATCTCACTGAGTGGGGTTGAAAATTAGTATGCACCATCACATTTTAGCAAAGTTTTGATCACTTACATAAAATATACACATTCAACACAATGCTCTTGCCTGTCATCTAAGAGTTAATGTTTTGAAAAAAATAGATATGAAGATGATCCTTAAGCTGCCTACAATTGGCAGGCCCACTGTACACCACCTGAAACAATTAAAGTAAGTGAAAAGATGAGAACACTGCAGTTGCTTTACCAGCTGTGACAACTTAAGAGAAAAAAAACAAACAAACAAAATATCTTCACTCCTTTAAACAGAGCAAACAGGGAAAGTAAATAAACAGGCGCCTCTGAAAATTTAGAAAAGCTTGTCCTTGGTCATTTAATATTTAAGGAGATAATTTCTAGATAATAAAGACAAGCTGGATGTTTAAGAACTGTGCATGCAGCTAATGTACTAAAAGCAACCATTAACTAAAAACCAATCTTTGAAACTTAACCAGTTTGCAAAATGCTTTTACAGAGCCCACACAGCCAAACCAGGCCAGCTAGTCCAAAAAGCACTTTGTCCATGACCCAGGACTTGGAACCCACTGTAGCCCAGGAAGAACCAGGGCCCCATAACCCGCAGCTAACACCATGGATGTCCCACAAAGACATTATGAATGGATTGACAAATTCAAATCCACAGTCCAAAGGGGTCCCAGTGGCAGAAGGAAAACTATAGGATGTGGATTGAATGAGTAGGGGCCAAAGTCTTCCTAACTCAGACACTTACTAGCAACTGTCCGCCTGTCTCTATTATGAAAACAAAATTATTATTTTAAGAGGACAGTTTGGGATGATAAGAACAAAATGTTTTATAAACAGTAAAACATAATCTGTTGTCATCTGCTCATAATTAACGTGAGTACTCCTACCACAAAGACTGAAGTCTGTGTGTGCTGTCCTTAGTCATTCAGTCGTGTCCAACTCTTTGCAAGCCCATGGACTGTAGCCCGCCAGGCTCCTCTGTCCATGGGGATTCTCCAGGCAAGAATAGTGGAGGGGGTCTTTCCAACCCAGGGATCGAACCCAAGTCTCCCACATTGCAGGTGGATTCTTTACCATCTGAGCCACCAGGGAAACCCAAGAATACTAGAGTGGGTAGCCTAACCCTTCTCCAGGGAATCTTCCCAAACCAGGAATCAAAGCTGGGTCTCCTGCATTGCAGGCAGATTCTCTACCAACTGAGCTACCAGGGAAGCAGTGAAGTCTGTAATTTGGTGAAGAAAATTAATGTTTATTTTATTATTAATAAAATAAATATTAATTAATAATATCAATATCAGATTAATAAAATGTACTTAAACTCCAAAGATAAAAAATGAGCCTTGAAATCTCATATTAAAGGTTTTGGGAAATGAGATAAGGCATAATATAAACAGTTACTCTCATAAACTGTTGTATTAAATTAGATATATATGACCCAAAGTTAAGTATTCTAAACATTTAAAATTATAAAATATATTAATCTTACAATTATATTATATTTTATTAATGTGGAATTTTTTAATTGAATTATTAAATACAATCATTAACATTATAGTTTTTATAATACAATGGCAAAAAGTAAATGAAAAGTTTATTTGGTTAACTAGGCTTTAATGACAGACTTTATAATAAAAGAGAATAACACTAGCAGTGGTCTTTAAAAGTTTTGCTATTTCATCCTCTCAGGTTTTATTAGTAAAATCACAATGTACAAAATTATGCTATGTTCTTGCATTATAACAGCTGTAGCACTAGGGTGAGTTCTTAGAATTATGCTTTCAGAGGAAAATTAATGAACGTTAATGTGGTGCAGAAGGACAGAGGGCTTGAAAGCACATTATGTGCAGAAAGATGAAAGGAAATTGGACTGCTGAGTTTAGGCTTTAAAAACAAGGAAGAAATAACAGTTATATCCAAATATTTGAATAGCCTTTATAATTACTCCCAGACAATACTGTTAGATGTAATTGCAGGCAACTACAGACAAGTGTTGGCTCAGAGGTTAAAGAGTCTGCCTGGAATGCGGGAGACCCGGGTTCGATCCCTGGGTCGGGAAGATCCCCTGGAGAAGGCAATGGCACCCCACTCCAGTATTCTTGCCTGGAAAATCCCATGGAGGGAGGAGCCTGGTAGGCTACAGTCCATGGGGTCGCAAGGAGTCGAACACGACTGAGTACTTTCAATTTCACCTTAACAGACAAGTAGACCACGTTTATCTTTTTGAGAGTGAATAACATTGAAGAGGATGGACAGTGACTTATGTGGTAGGGGTTTAAGCATTAAAGGAGGTGAGAAGAGAAAAAAATATCTACATTACATACAATGGTGTTTCACAACTCAGATTTTGTGGTTTATTATTTTTTTCTTTAATAGCTCAATGTAAATCTCTGGCAGCCCAGTCGTTAAGATTTTCCCTTCCAATGCAGGGGTTGTAGGTTTAATCCCTGGTAATATCCCACACGAATTGTGGCTTTAAAGAAAACAGAAGCAATATTGTAACAAATTCAATAAAAAACATTATGGTCCGCATCAAAAAATCTTTAAAAAATAAATACAACATATTCAGCTGAAATATGGCAACAATTTTCATGATCCTTGTTTACATATTTTAAACAAGTGTAGCTCCACAATTGAAAGATGGAATTATGCTTTGGAGCTGGAAGGAAAAAATTATCCTCTCACAACCTTAAAATAATCACACACACACACACACACACTGCTTGCTAAAAGTCCTTTCATGAGATACACTTCAGGTACCCTTGCAGGCTTTCCCTGCTGCAAAGTGTCACTCAATATCTCCATTACTAATTTAAAAATGAATGATTGTGCAATGGGGGAGAGTAATTATCTCCAATCCTCCTGGTTCCTGAAAAATAATAAAACTTTCACTCCTTGGAACAGATAGGTTTGAAATAACACTTCCATTCATTCTCTTTGATTATCTTATTGATGAGACTGTGAGAAAGCCTGTGCAGGAAAGAAGCAATTCTTTTTGAGCACTGTTTTAAACATACATTTTCTTCTCCTTTTCCACGAGGTCATTCACCTGCCCTAATGTGGCACCTTGCAGTTGTCCAGCCCTTACCTGCAAAAACAGCAGAAGCGTTATTTGGGCAGAGGAGAAGGAAAACGTTAAAGTCCAGATGCAGGCTGCATTTTTTAATTTGATTGATAAGTAACCAAGCTGATATTTTTGTTTGAATTGCCATCTGTTGGCAACCTATGTTTATTTTCTGAAATTGGCTCTAAATGCTGTCGTGAGGGAAAGAGATGAGATTAATCATTTGCTTCCAAAACCTGTACAAGTTTTACCCAAATGACAGAAATACATCACATTATATGCCAACCCAGGGCGGCGTTGTTGAAGTAAGCACGTTCATCCAGAAAACAGAAACAGTCACAAAACTCAAGAAAATAGGAAAGAGGAAAACAAAGCCTTATTCAACATTTCATGAAGTTTGCTTTTTATATAAATGAAATTTGAGTTATGAAAAGTTATATATCATAGTTATTGCCTAAACTCAGGGCAGAAAGTTTATTGTGAATTCACTATAAATAGGTGGATGAAGCAGAGCTGGTCTTGGAAACTGGGCAGAAATATCTACACAAAATTAAATTATTTTTACTGCCTATGAAAGAATTCTGCAATAGATGAAAAGAAAATATTGCACTTCAGAGAGACAGCAAAGCAGTTTTCAAATAAGTGAATGTAGAAAAGAGAATGTTTTAAAGTGCTAATGTTGTGACCTCAATAAAATTAAATAGGAAATAAAAGAGGAAAATAAGATGAAAAGACAAAATGAGATGAATGAGGAGCTTTCTTCTGATGCAAGTTGTGGTGAAAAGTTTCCCCAAAATAGAAAAATATTTTTCCAAAAATTGAGTAGTAGAATTTATATCTTTATCACATTGAATAAAGAGCAGAATTAACTACATAAAAAATAATGTAATATGAAGGATAAACTTAAGTCTTCTCAAAATGAAGAAGCTAGAAAAAAAATGGAAAAAAAATAATAATAGTGATTCACAATTTCTGCCTAGAGATGAATGGACAACAGAATGAAGATGAGATAGAATATACTGAATGCTGAAGTCCTAACTTCAATGTTTTTAAAAAGAAAAATGTTTTCTTATTGTATTCAGTTCAGTTCAGTTACTCAGTCATGTCCGACTCTTTGGGACCTCATGAACTGCAGCATGCCAGGCCTCCCTGTCCATCACCAACTCCCAGAGTTTACCCAAACTCATCTCCATTGAGTCGGTGATGCCATCCAACTATCTCAACTTCTGTCATCCCCTTCTCCTCCTGCCTTCAATCTTTCCCAGCATCAGGGTCTTTTCAAATGAGTCAGCTATTCGCATCACATGGCTAAAGTATTGGAGCTTCACCTTCAACATCAGTCATTCCAATAAACTCTCAGGACTGATCTCCTTTAGGATAGAGTGCTTGGATCTCCTTGCAGTCCAAGGGACTCTCAAGAGTCTTCTCCAATACCACACTTTGAAAGCATCAATTCTTTGACTCTCAGCTTTCTTTAGAGTCCAACTCTCACCTCCATACATGACTACTGGAAAAACGATAGCCTCGACTAGACGGACCTTTGTTGGCAAAGTAATGTCTCTGCTTTTGACTATGCTGTCTTGGTTGGTCATAACTTTCCTTCCAAGGAGTAAGCGTCTTTTAATTTCATGGCTGCAATCACCATCTGCAGTGATTTTGGAGCACAAAGAAATAAAGCCTGCCACTGTTTCCACTGTTTCCCCATCTATTTCCCATGAAGTGATGGGACCAGACGTAAGATCTTAGTTTTCTGAATGTTGAGTTTTAAACAACTTTTTCACTCTCCTCTTTTACTTTCATCAAGAGGCTCTTTAGTTCTTCTTCACTTTCTTCCATAAGGGTAGTGTCATCTGCATATATGACATTATTGATATTTCTCCCAGCAATCTCGATTCCAGCTTGTGCTTCTTCCAGCCCAGCATTTCTCATGATGTACTCTGCATAAAAGTTAAATGAGCAGGGTGACAATATACAGCCTTGACGAACTCCTTTTCCTATTTGGAACCAGTCTGTTGTTCCATGTCCAGTTCTAACTGTTGCTTCCTGACTTGCATACAGATTTCTCAAGAGGCAGGTCAGGTGGTCTGGCATTCCCATCTCTTCAAGAATTTTCCACAGTTTGTTTTGACTCACACAGTCAAAGGCTTTGGCATAGTCAATAAAGCAGAAGTAGATGATTTTCTGGAGCTCTCTTGCTTTTTCCATGATCCAGCGGTGCAGGGAGCGAGCTCCACCCGTGGCAGAGGTCATGAGGAAGGAGGCTTGGCATACGCAAAGGCGGGATCGAGCCTCAGGAGTCCCCCTGGAAATTCTCGAGCATCTACCCCCAAAACCAGAGTCTGCCTACTTTCTGCTTTGTGCTCTCACCTACACCTCTGACTTTACAGGGGACTGTCCCCCACTACCTCTCTCTGAAAAAAAGAGTTAACTTACAGCTCCAGTTAATAAAGTTCCTGGGTGTGATAGTGTTTCAACCTACAAACTCCTTTGGAAGTCCTCTAGCCTGCCTGAATAGTTTTTTCCGGCCACATGTGATTGTTCAGAGCCTCCCAACTGTGAGAGGCAGGAGATGTTCTAAACTGTCTAAACACAGATTCCTTTGAGTAGTTAAAAGATTGATTAGAAATTGTATTGGTGAAGGGTTTTTCACTTGTTGGGCCAATGTTTGCTGCTAAGTCTCCATATCCCTTACCTACTGTGTCCTTGGCAGTGTATTGATTAATATAATTGGTGTAAGTAGTAGCTTTAATGTTTGTAACCTTGGACCCTTGAGTTAATTCTTTTTCTTGTTATAGCCCACCACACCTTTGCCCTATAGGAATGCAACTTTAATGCTTTTGGAGGGTGCCGCCTGACTAATCGCCTTTAGAGAAAAATAAGTTTTCTGAAGAAAGGGTCTTAAAATGTTAACAGGCCTCTGGGCCAGAAGATGATGCAAATCACCTAAACTTTTGCATATGATAAGTTTGCAGGAAGAAAGCCTGGCTTACTGCATGACTCTACCCCTTCCCCCATTATCCTCTATGCATAACTTAAGGTATAAAAACTACTTTGGAAAATAAAGTGTGGGCCTTGTTCACCAAAACTTGGTCTCCCCATGTCGTTCTTTCTCTTACCTTCTGGCTGAATTATTCAGCCTCTTTTCTCCACTGAATTTCCTCACTGAGCTATCCTTATTCTATTACTCTTTATATCCTTAATTAACATTTAATTAAGCAGTTGTTTCCTGATCCTCGCCGACCCCGTCCCCGCTTCGAGTTCCTTGGATCCACCGGGGCTGGACCCCGGCACAGCAGATGTTGGCAGTTTGATCTCTGGTTCCTCTGCCTTTTCTAAAACCAGCTTGAACATCTGGAAGTTTGTGGTTCACGTATTGTTGAAGCCTGGCTTGGAGAATTTTGAGCATTACTTTACTAGCATGTGAGATGAGTGCAATTGTGTGGTAGTTTGAACATTCTTTGGCATTGCCTTTCTTTGGGACTGGAGTGAACACTGACCTTTTCCAGTTCTGTGGTCACTTCTGAGTTTTCCAAAGTTGCTGGCCTATTGAGTGCAGCACTTTCACAGCATCATCTTTTAGAATTTGAAATAGCTCAACTGGAATTCCATCATCTCCACTAGCTTTGTTTGTAGTGATGCTTCCTAAGGCCCACTTGACTTCATGTTCCCGGATGTCTAGCTCTAGGTGAGTGATCACGCCATCGTGATCTTCTGGGCTGTGAAGATCTTTTTTGTACAGTTCTTCTGTGTATTCTGGCCATAATATATATGTATTAATATATACACACAAATGGTTTCCCAGGTGGCCCAGTGATAAAGAATCCACCTGCCAATATAAGAGACACAGGCGATGTGGATTCAATCCCTGGGTCATCAAGATCCCCTGGAGGAGGACATGGCAAGCCACTCCAATATTCTTGCCTCAAAAATTCCATGGAGAGAGGACACTGGCAGCCTGCAGTCCTTGGGGTCATGAAGAGTAGGATGCAACTGAGCGAATGAGTGTGTACTCACACACACATACATAATGTATAAACAAATACATCAGATCATATCAGTTGCTCAGTCGTGTCCAACTCTTTGCAACCCCATGAATCGCAGCACACCAGGCCTCCCTATCCATAACCATCTCCCGGAGTTCACTCAAACTCACGTCCATCAAGTCAGTGATGCCATCCAGCCCTCTCATCCTCTGTTGTCCCCTTTTCCTCCTGCCCCCAATCCCTCCCAGAATCAGTCTTTTCCAATGAGTCAACTCTTCGCTTGAGGTGGCCAAAGTACTGGAGTTTCAGCTTTACCATCATTCCTTCCAAAGAAATCCCAGGGCTGATCTCCTTCAGAATGGACTGGTTGGATCTCCTTGCAGTCCAAGGGACTCTCAAGAGTCTTCTCCAACACCACAGTTCAAAAGCATCAATTCCTCGGCGCTCAGCTTTCTTCACAGTCCAACTCTCACATCCATACATGACCACTGGAAAAACCATAGCCTTGACTAGACGGACCTTTATTGGCAAAGTAATGTCTCTGCTTTTCAGTATGCTATCTAGGTTGGTCATAAGTTTTCTTCCAAGGAGTAAGTGTCTTTTAATTTCATGGCTGCAGTCACCATCTGCAGTTATTTTGGAGCCCAAAAAATGAACAGTATGAAAAGGCAAAATGATAGGATACTGAAAGAGGAACTCCCCACGTCAGTAGGTACCCAATATGCTACTGGAGATCAGCGGAGAAATAACTCCAGAAATAATGAAGGGATGGAGCCAAGGCAAAAACAATACCAGTTGTGGATGTGACTGGTGATAGAAGCAAGGTCCAATGCTGTAAAGAGCAATATTGAATAGGAACCTGGAATGTCAGGTCCATGAATCAAGGCAAATGGGAAGTGGTCAAACAAGAGGTGGCAAGAGTGAATGTCAATGTTCTAGGAATCAGCGAACTGAAATGGACTGGAATGGGTGAATTTAACTCAGATGACCATTATATCTATGACTGCGGGCAGGAATCCTTTAGAAGAAATGGAGTAGCCATCATGGTCAACAAAAAAGTCCTAAATGCAGTCCTTGGATGCAATCTAAAAAACGACACAATGATCTCTGTTCATTTCCAAGGCAAACCATTCAATATCACAGTAATCCAAGTCTATGCCCCAACCAGTAATGCTGAAGAAGCTGAAGTTGAACAGCTCTATGAAGACCTACAAGACCTTTTAGAACTAACACCCCAAAAAAACACAAACAAACATATCCATAATGTATAAACAGATATAAGTATATTTACATATTATGCCTATTCTAAAACGGTCTGAGTTAATGAATTACTTTCAAAAAGTAAGCTGTTGTTGTTCTTGTTTAGTCACTAAGTCACACAGGTTCTTTTGTGACACCGTAGACTATAGCCTGCCAGGCTACTATGTCCATGGAATTTCCCAGGCAAAAATACTGGAGTGGCTTGCCATTTTCTTCTCCAGGGAATTTTTCTGACCTAGGGATCGAACCTGTATCTCCTACATTGGCAGGTGGATTCTTTACCTCTGAGCCACCTGGGAAGCCCAATACACACATATAATTAGGCTCTTAAAATACATTTTGAAAGCAAGAGTCATATGACACAGTAAGGTGATGGCAGTATCTTGAAGCCCAACTAATTGATAACAGAAAACACAGGATTGAACTCCTGACAGCCTCTTTAAGTGGACTTTAGTTTTGGAATCATAAAAACAAAAGTCTGAAAAGATACATGGAGCATAATCAAGAACACTTTATAATCTATCAGCTGTGATTTGGCCAGAAGGAAGAATACGAAAAGAATTCAGGAATCATTTGGCTCTAGGCAAATTAGTTGTATCCAATCAAGTCTGGAAACAAAAAGATGGGGCTGAAGACTCAAACATAGGAAAAAAGGTTTCTTAAGTGCTAAACACTGAATACATAAGTAAACTAAATTGTTGGTCGAAATGGAAACTTTATTTTGGGTGTCTTTGAAAAATGTCAACCTCAGCATTCTTGGTATGAAAACTTAGATTCAATTACTAACTGGGCCCACATTGCCCCATTTGACTTTCCTGGGCCTCCAGTAGAAACAAAATCATTTCCATTTCTTAACCATGACAGACAGTATGGGACTGGACCATATCTGCAACCCTCTCCCAGCCTCCCATGCCTAGTCAGGCATTGGTCAGGCCTAGTCAGGCCATTGGTAAGGACCTGGCAATTACATATACCGTCTGAAATATCTGAAATGCCATAGACAGCCTAAGCAAGAAGCCATAGTCATAATTAGAAATCCCTTCTCCGTGGTAGCTAATGTGCGTTCATGCTAAGTCGCTTCAGATTCAGATTCAGATCAGTCGCTCAGTCATGTCCTACTCTTTGCGACCCCATGAATCGCAGCACACCAGGCCTCCCTGTCCATCACCAACTCCCAGAGTTCACCCAGACTCACATCCATCGAGTCAGTGATGCCATCCAGCCATCTCATCCTCTGTCGTCCCCTTCTCCTCCTACCCCAATCCCTCCCAGCATCAGAGTCTTTTCCAATGAGTCAACTCTTCGCATGAGGTGGCCAAAGTACTGGAGTTTCAGCTTTACCATCATTCCTTCCAAAGAAATCCCAGGGCTGATCTCCTTCAGAATGGACTGGTTGGATCTCCTTGCAGTCCAAGGGACTCTCAAGAGTCTTCTCCAACACCACAGTTCAAAAGCATCAACTCTTCAGTGCTCAGCTTTCTTCACAGTCCAACTCTCACATCCATACATGACCACTGGAAAAACCATAGCCTTGACTAGATGGACCTTTGTTGGCAAAGTAATGTCTCTGCTTTCCAATATGCTATCTAGGTTGGTCATAATTTTCCTTCCAAGGAGTAAGCGTCTTTTAATTTCATGGCTGCAGTCATCATCTGTAGTGATTTTGGAGCCCAGAAAAATAAAGTCTGACACTGTTTCCACTGTTTCCCCATCTATTTCCCATGAAGTGATGGGACCGGATGCCATGATCTTAGTTTTCTAAATGTTGAGCTTTAAGCCAACTTTTTCACTCTCCTCTTTCACTTTCATCAAAAGGCTTTTTAGTTCCTCTTCACTTTCTGCCATAAGGGTGGTGTCACCTGCATATCTGAGGTTATTGATATTTCTCCCAGCAATCTTGATTCCAGCTTGTGTTTCTTCCAGTCCAGCGTTTCTCATGATGTACTCTGCATATAAGTTAAATAAACAGGGTGATAATATACAGCCTTGACGAACTCCTTTTCCTATTTGGAACCAGTCTGTTGTTCCATGTCCAGTTCTAACTGTTGCTTCCTGACCTGCATACAATTTCTCAAGAGGCAGATCAGGTGGTCTGGTATTCCCATCTCTTTCAGAATTTCCAAAGTTTATTGTGATCCACACAGTCAAAGGCTTTGGCATAGTCAATAAAGCAGAAATAGATGCTTTTCTGGAACTCTCTTGCTTTTTCGATGATCCAGCAGATGTTGGCAATTTGATTTCTGGTTCCTCTGCCTTTTCTAAAACCAGCTTGAACATCAGGAAGTTCACGGTTCACATATTGCTGAAGCCTAGCTTGGAGAATTTTGAGCATTACTTTACTAGCATGTGAGATGAGTGCAATTGTGTGGTAGTTTGAGCATTCTTTGGCATTGCCTTTCTTTGGGATTGGAATGAAAACTGACCTTTTCCAGTCCTGTGGCCACTGCTGAGTTTTCCAAATTTGCTGGCATATTGAGTGCAGCACTTTCACAGCATCATCTTTCAGGATTTGGAATAGCTCAACTGAAATTCCATCACCTCCACTAGCTTTGTTCATAGTGATGCTTTCTAAGACCCACTTGACTTCACATTCCACGATGTCTGGCTCTAGGTCAATGATCACACCATCATGATTATCTGGGTCGTGAAGACCTTTTTTGTACAGTTCTTCTGTGTATTCTTGCCATCTCTTCTTAAAACCTTCTGTTTCTGTTAGGTCCATACCATTTCTGTCCTTTATCGAGCCCATCTTTGCATGAAATGTTCCTTTGGTATCTCTGATTTTCTTGAAGAGATCCCTAGTCTTCCCATTCTGTTGTTTTCCTCTATTTCTTTGTATTGATCGCTGAAGAAGGCTTTCTTATCTCTTCTTGCTATTCTTCGGAACTCTGCATTCAGATGTTTATATCTTTCCTTTTCTCCTTTGCTTTTCACTTCTCTTCTTTTCACAGCTATTTGTAAGGCCTCCCCAGACAGCCATTTTGCTTTTTTTGCATTTCTTTTCCGTGGGGATGGTCTTGATCCCTGTCTCCTGTACAATGTCACAAACCTCGTTCCATAGTTCATCAGGCACTCTATCTATCAGATCTAGGCCCTTAAATCTATTTCTCACTTCCACTGTATAATCATAAGGGATTTGATTTAGGTCATACCTGAATGGTCTAGTGGTTTTCCATACTTTCTTCAATTTCAGTCTGAATTTGGCAATAAGGAGTTCATGGTCTGAGCCACAGTCAGCTCCTGGTCTTGTTTTTGTTGACTGTATAGAGCTTCTCCATCTTTGGCTGCAAAGAATATAATCAATCTGATTTCGGTGTTGACCATCTGGTGATGTCCATGTATAGAGTCTTCTCTTGTGTTGTTAGAAGAGGGTGTTTGTTATGACCAGTGCATTTTCTTGGCAAAACTCTATTAGTCTTTGCCCTGCTTCATTCCCTATGGCCAAATTTGCCTGTTACTCCAGGTGTTTCTTGACTTCTTAATTTTGCATTCCAGTCCCCTATAATGAAAAGGACATCTTTTTTGGGTGTTAGTTCTAAAGTCACTTCAGTCGTGTCCAATTCTTTGCAATGCTATGGACTGTAGACTGCCATGCTCCCTTGTCCATACGATTCTCCAGGCAAGAATATTGGAGTGGATTCCCATACCTTCTCAGGGGATTTTCCTGACCCAGGGATCGAACTCACATCTCTTACATCTAGTGCTCTGGCAGGTGTGTTCTTTACCACTAGAGCCACCTGTGAGCCCCTGGAAGCTAATACCAGGATGGTAATTATTTTGAATTTTGTAACTATGTCAAATCAGTGCTTACACACCTTAAACTTGCACAGTGTTAGGCGTCAATTATACTCCCCAAAGTTGAAGGGAAAATAAAGAAAGTAAATCTTCTTCTAAAGTTCTAATCTTTAATTCCTCACACATCTCAGACTTCTATACGGAAAGATCTGCTAAAGAAAACTAACTGAATAGAGATACATGAATATCTTTTTGAGTTTGATGAAGTCAGTATGTTTATTTAAGAAGTAGAGGAGAAATTAAGAAGGTGATGTGTTCAGAATTTTCTTCTAGAAAAGTAAACTCATTAATCAACATACACAGAACTCAGTTGTGATAAAATCTGGAATTCTGACAGCTACAGATGGTATCTGTTGCATTGAAGAAACTGAGACAGCAGTTTGTCATTAGCTGAGAAATGATTACTGAAGCTTGAAAAACATAATAGTATAAATCTGTATATATCCGTAATCCCTAGAATTCAGTGTGGCTTGGTAGATGCCATTCGTTCAAATTTAACTGAATCTTCAGTTTTTAATAACTGTCACATCCTTAGCCAGAGCCAAATCTCCTTGACATAGCACTGTCATGATTTTTGGGGGGAGGGGCGGGGGTGGGAATCATAATTCATTGATCCAAGGCCACACTCACTGGAACTAAAGCTGCCAAACTCAACACTATATAACAATCAAAAACCTGCAGAGCTGACTTGACCAGGCCCAGAGGCTCTGTTTCTGGTTTGTGTGCAGATTACATGGATGTGTTTATTTTGTGAAAAATTGACTTTGTTGCCATTATTATGTATATTTCTTGCTTTTGTGCTATATTTCAGTACAACTGACATTTAAAAAGTTGATAGAGAGTATAAACTTTCAATTCACTCTGCATAGGAATAATTTTGGTAGGTTAAGTATATTTATATTCTTTAACTTCTGTTAGCATTTCTTTAAGATGGTTGGCATGTACCTCCCTATACTTAAATCCTCCCTTATCATTGGAGCTTATCATTAAATGGCTTCAAATTGACATGTGACTGAAACATGTGGTAAATGGCTCCTGATTGCATATGTTTCCAATCAATAAAGAACTAGACACCACAAAGCATTGCACAAAGAATAAACACTACATAAGTGTGATTGACAGTTTGGGCTCTGATGTCAGATTGCCTCCATCGAAACTAATTGTTCCACACTAGCTATGCAGGCTTGAGATAGTTTTTTAAAAAGCTCTGCAATTTTTAAATCCTCTCAGTAGGAACAATTATAGTGTTATTTCATAAGGTTGTTGTGAGGATGAAGTTAGTTGATTCATTAAACTCTTAGAAAATTACTGACTCATGGTAAGTTCTAAATAAGGGCTGCTGCTGCTGCTGCTGCTAAGTCGTTTCAGTTGTGCCCGACTCTGTGCGACCCCATGGATGGCAGCCCACCAGGCTCCGCCATCCTTGGGATTCTCCAGGCAAGAACACTGGAGTGGGTTGCCATTTCCTTCTCCAGTGCATGAAAGTGAAAAGTAAAGTCGTTCAGTCGTGTCTGACTCTTAGCGACCCCATGGACTGCAGCCCACCAGGCTTCTCCATCCACAGGATTTTCTAGGCAACAGTACTGGAGTGGGGTGAAATAAGGGCTAGCTATCTTCAACACTATTAATGTTGTTTAGACGCTAAGTCGTGTCCAGCTCTTTGCAATTCCATAGATTGTAGCCAACCAAGCCCCTCAAATCCATGGGATTTCCCAGCAAGAATACTGGAGTGGCTTGCTACTTCCTTCTCCCCAGCATCATCCCTACCCAGGGATCAAACCTGCATCTCTTGTATTGGCAGGTGGATTATTTACTGCTGAGATACTAGGGAAGCTGTATCAATACTATAAATGTTATTACAATTAAAATTATTATCTTAAATTTTGCCACTAAATTCTAGTTACAAGACAGTGTGTTGGTGAGTTTTATACTTATATGATGTAAGTTATTTTTTCAGCTGCTATAACAGAGTCCAAATAATAATGACTTCAAAAGGCAGAAATTGGGGCTTTCCTTGGTGGTCCAGGAAACCCTAACCCTAACCCCTAACCCTAACCCTAACCCCTAACCCTGGTCAAGACTCCATGCTTCCAATTCAGGTGGCATGAGTTCAATCCCTGGTCAGGAAACTAAGGTCTCACATTCTACACAACACAGACAAAAAAATGTTTAAAGAAATTTTTTTTCTAAAGGCAGAAGTTTATTCTTCTCTCATGTAATAGGACTAAATTAGGCAAAGTTGGCAGACAGTTTTATTATCTTTTAAAAATAGATTCCACACAGAGGTTTAAGTCAGCTGCTCCTAACATTTGCCATATCTCATAAAACAAGAAACTTGCCAGAGGAAAATACAACCAATGTTTTTAAGAATTAGAGCCAGAGGGCCCATCATTTCTACTTGCATCCCATTGGTCAGTATTTAGTCATATGATCACACTTGGCTGCAAGGGACGCTACAAAATGTAGGCTCCAGCTGAGTAGCCACATGTTAGCAAAAACTCTATTCATATGGAAAAAATGGAGAATGGATATTGATAACCAATTAGACCTCTGCCATAATTACCAACACAGTGCTGTTATGCAGTCTTTAAAAGATCTAAGATATTCTATGTGCCACATTAATTTATATCCATTCTCTTCTGAGAGTCCATTAAAATGTTAGTAAGGGAATGAAAAGACCACTGATCCACAGTAATTGATTAATCATGGGCCTTCAATATTACAGAATAAGTTCTTTGGGGTCATCAAACGAGAAAATGTTTCAGTGAATTTCTGGAAGATGGCATTGCTGATAGAAAAGACTGGAGCAATGTTAAGCTCATGAAGAAAATAAAATCAAGGAAGATGATTCTCTGCCTTGTAGAATGTTAAGAAGGCTGAACACTTAATTGGAAATATTCTTAATAATATCCAAAATACCAGACATGAGAATGGAGAAGCTTTCAGATGATAAAAACCCATTCCTAGTGCTTCGGCTATATACTGCTGTGTAACAAACCACCTAAAAGTCAATGGCATAAAATCAGAGCCATTTCATTATGCTCATGATTTGTGGGTCACGAATTGAGACAGAGCACAGAGGAGGGATGGCTTTGGCCACTGCGCAGCATTCAGAGCCTCAGTTGGGAAGACTTGAGTAGCTAGGAGTGACCCAAACAACTGGAGTATGGAATCATTGGAAGGCTTCTTCTGTCATGTGTCTGTCACTTGGGTTGCAATGACTTAAAGACTGATCTCAGCTCAAACTATCAATATACTGCCTGCATATGACTGTTCCACATAGTCTTGGCTTTTTACAACAAAGCAGCTAAGTTCTGGCAGAAGAAATCCCAAGATGGAGTTTCTGGGGAGGATGAATTTCAAGAGCCCCAGGGTGAAAGACAAAGATCAGTCATAACCAAGTCTCAGAAGTCACTTAGTGTTATTCCTGAAAGTGAAAGTGTTAGTCAGTCATATCCAATTCTTTTGCTACTTCATGGACTGCACAGAGCCCACCAAGCTCTTCCGTCCATGGAATTCTCTAGGCAAGAATACTGGAGTGGGTTGCCATGCCCTTCTCCATGGGATCTTCCTGACCTAGGGATCGAAGTTGGGTCTCTGGCATTGCAGGCAGATTCTTTACCATCTGAGCCACCTGCAGACTTCAGTTTTTCAGGCTATCCTAAGCCTATCCAAATTCAAGAGGACTTGTGGACCCCATCTCTCGATAAGAAAAATGTCAAAGAACTGGGGGGCCATGTTTTAAAATGGGAACTCCTACAAGTGCATGTGCCTACTCAGCCCCTCAGTTGTGTCCAAGTCTGTGACCCCCATGGACTCTAGCCTATCCATGGGATTTCCCAGGCAAGAATACTAGAATGGGCTGCCATTTTCCCCTCCAGGGGACCTTCCCGACCCAGAGATCCAACTCACCTCTCCCACGTCTCCTGCATTGGCAAGCAGATTTTTTCCACTGAGCCACCTGGGAAGCCCGAACTCCTGCATCCGTTGTTGTGAAATTTCATAATGCTAAGGCTAAAGGTATCCAGAGGGAAGAAAATGCAAATAGCTTTGTACTTTCAGAATACAATGGAGAGAGAACCAGCCTGACAGAAGATATTGCATCAGAAACACAAGGAGCTAAAGACAGAGAAGGAAAATTGTCTATACTGTAATAGAAAAATTATCTTCAACCTAGTAGTTGATATATAGACCCAATCCAGACTAATAGAGAAGTAGAAACGTAGTATGATAGCCATCATCAGTTTAGTTTGAACAGAAAGATAGAAGACAGAAAATAAGATTCACTAGAAGGAAATAACAAAAACGCTGCAACTCCAAAGTTTCTAGGAAAAAGTGATGCTAAAAATAATTAAGATAAAGTAAAGGCAAATAGTGTAAGAAAAAAATAATATCATTGGAGAGTCCAGAAAAAACAAAAAGCTAAGAAAGCCAATGTAATTATAGTGTGCTATTTGGCTCTACAAAATAACTGTATAGTCTTAATGACATAAAATTATTATTGATTACCCAAATGATAGATAACAAAATAGAAAGAACATGTTGATGGGAAGCTACCAGGGATTAGGATATGTTGTTGTTGCTTAGTCACTAAGTCATGTTTGACTCTTTGCAACCCCATGGACTGTAGCCCCCACCCCAGGCTCCTCTGTCCATTGGATTTCCCAGGCAAGAATACTGAAGTGGATTGCCATTTCCTTCTCCAGAAGATCTTCCTGACCCAGAGATCGAACCCATGTCTCCTGCATTGGCAGGCAGATTCTTTACCACTAAGCCACCAGGGAAGCCCTTGGATTGTGTAAAAGAGCTAATTCTTCATCCATTGTATAGCAGCATACTATACTAATTATGGCTATAGCAGTAAGTACTAAAGAAACAATCTAAACTAAAGTAAGGTGCCTGCTTTTGGAGAACAAGACTGAAGAGTTGAGAATAGAATTTTTGCTCTATATTAAAATTCACCCTTGACCATTTAATTATTTAATTTGCATGTTTTAATTACATTAAAATTTTTAATGATTTTTTAAATGCTGATTATCATATTTTAATGTTACTTAAAGACCAAGGGAAGACATAAAAAAGATTAATTATTACATTATTGAAGATTATAAGTCTCAAAACACAAATATATTCTCATGTACTTAAGAATTTAATGTATTACAAATATGAAATTATAAATCAGTAAGAAAGGGAGAATATTAGTCAAATAGTGGTGCTGAGATAACTGTGCAACATTTAAAGGGAAAAATACTCTATATCATAAAATATATTGTTATGAATTTCTATATTTAAATGAAAAATCTGGAAAGGATACCTCCTGTGCAGTGGGCATGTCTTCCCTTTCCTAAGTAGAAATCGCCACAATCAGAAAATAACCATGCCTGGCAACTTGGATTTTATTTTTTATTTATTTATTTTTTTTCTGAAACTTGGATTTTAAAAGAAACAAAAAGGTCGTCTTTCTTTTTTAAATTAAAATCATCGCATATGAAGGCCAAGAATTTTTCTTGTCGTTTTTCTGTTTCAGAACACACAATACAACACACCTATAGGAAAAGGAAGTGACCAGAAAGAGCTGACAATAGAGTTTTAGACAGGATGATAGTCCCCTTGGAGGAAATGGTCAGCACCCACGTGGAGGTTAACTTGAATGCAACCCTCAATGGCATCTCTTTTGGGAGATTAGAGATACTGTTTTCATCTTCAGTTTGTTCTACTCTCTATGACAACAGATTCCACAGTTGGCTTTATTAAAAACTTCCTCTTAAACATGTTAATGTGCTTTTCTAACTAAAATGTGCTTTTAGCATTGTCAGTGCTCTATATGAGGTATAACTTTAGATATAAGGCTAGCCAAACCAATCAATCAGATTGAAATGGCCTAGGAAGATATAGTGGGTTGAATGTTGTTTAGTCACTCAGTCATGTCCAACTGTTTGTGAATCCATGAACTATAGTCCACCAGGGTCCTCTGTCCATGGGATTTCCCAGGCAAGAATATTGGAGTGGGTTGCCATTTCCTTCTCCAGGGGATCTTCCCAACCCAGGGATCAAACCTGCCTGGCAGGCAGATTCTTTACCACTGAGCCATCTGGGAAGCCCAACAGGTGAATAGTAGCCCCCATCAAAAGTCCAAGTCCTGATACTCAGGACCCATAACTGCAACCTTATTTGGAAATGGTGTCTTTGCAGATGTAATTAAATTAAAAGAAAGAAAGTGAAGTCACTCAGTCATGTCTGACTCTTTGCGACCCCATGGACTGTAGCCTACCAGGTTCCACCGTCCGTGGGATTTTCCAGGCAAGAATACTGGAGTGGGTTGCCATTTCCTTCTCCAGTAGATCTTCCCGAACCAGGGATTGAACCTGGGTCTCCTGCATTGTAGGCAGACGCTTTACTGTCTGAGCCACCAGGGAAGTCTCATTAAATTAAAGGGCCTTCCAAGGACATCCTCCTGGATTTAGGGTGGGCTCTAAATCAAGTGACAAATATCCTTATAAGAAACAGAAAAGACATAGAAACAAAGGTGGAGTCCACTTGAAGACGGAGGTAGAGACCAGAGAGGTGCTGCCACAAACTAAGGACCACCAGGAGTCATCTGAAAGAGACAAGGAAAGAGTCTTCCCTGAAACAGGGAGTAGGGCCTCACTAATACCTTGATTTCGGACTTTTGGCCCCACAACTGTGAGATAAATTTCTGCTGTAATAAGCCATCTCGTATAAATATTTATTATAGCAGACCTAAGGAACTAACACAGAGGACCGCATGGAGGTATTACATGTCAATGCCACTTTGACGAATGAGAGGATATTCAGCAGGAAAAGGAACTAAAAATATATGTTTAGGTATGAAAGTCTTACATGACTTTCTATTTTAAGTGAAGTATACAGTATTCTGGCCTGAAAAATGTCATGGACAGAGGAGCCTGGCAGGCTACAGTCCATGGGGTCACAAAGAGTTGGATATGACTGAACACACACAAAGATAAAACGTGTATCCTATGACAAGAAAGTGGTTAATACACTGGAAAGGTATTTGTGACCTGGTAAGTCATTGATTGCCAGCCTAAGAAATGCAGACTTGGCAGAGCAAAAGTGGTACTTACCAGGGATGTTTTGTTTCAAAGTTTACAAAGACATATTATTTTAAATCCATAGCTAATTTATGAATTAGGCAACAAGCATATTATTGCATGAACTTTATAGGTAGAAACAGTTTCACCTCCAGATGTTAAATGACCTGCTCAAGGTTGCAGAGATCATGAGTGGTTCTCAAAAACATGACTTTTTTGCTCCAAATACAATGCCCTGTCCGTTGCATCTTATGATTATAATAAATGATTAGGAACTAATAAAGTGTGATTATGAGATAGTAATAATGCAGCCAGAATACTAATTTGGATGAGATGTTATAATTAGTGAAACCTATTAGCCAGCTATTAAAACAGTCAGGCATAAGATAATAAAGGCCAAGGTCAAGATGGTGTTGATTTAAATATACAATGGTACATAAGGGAAATAAAAAAAGTCTATATATTTCAAATAGTGTATGTCATGACTGACCAAGTTTTTTCATATTGCCTTAAATCCTTTCCTTTTGGGGATTCTGTATAAATACTAATTGTATTCATGTCTACTGAAATATATTATGCTTCTTCCTGCTTATCCATTTAGCATAATTTTCTAAGCAATTTGATATACATTTTGTTCCCGAAAGGACTAATAATTCCTAACTTCATCTTGGCATCAGATAGGATTTAGCCTATACAAAAGCTAATTAAAATATCCTAGAATTTAAATTGATGGCATACACACACAAAACCCATGAATTTGTGTCAGTTACCTAACGCAAGTACCTACTGTACTTGTATGAGCTCAGATAAAATACCCGGATGACACAAACCACATACATTGAAGGACACTATAGGGAACTATTTATTGCTCTGGTGAATCAGAAAGAAGGTTAACTAAGGTGGAAATCTGAAACTTGAAAAACCTACTTTTTAATGCAATACTTGTTTTAAATATTGATAATGTATACATTTTGAAACCTCCAAAAAATAAATAACTAATATAGAAAGTCACATTTAAAAAAAAAGTATCCATGTTCAATTGGGTATATATACCCTAATGCATGGCTTTAGAGAGACTCAGGTTCTTCAAGATATACCAAGGATAAATGTGTTTCGAATGCATTTCAAGTTATATTTCACTCTTAGAGGGTCACGATGTATTTAGTTCGGTTCAGACCAATTGCTCAGTCATGTCCGACTCTTTGAGACCCCATGGATTGCACCAACTCCCGGAGTTCACTCAAACTCATGCCCATTGAGTCAGTGATGCCATCCAACCATCTCGTCCTCTGTCATCCCTTTCTCCTCCTGCCTTCAATCTTTCCCAGCATCAGGGTCTTTTCAAATGAGTCAGTTCTTCGCATCAGGTGGACAAAGTAATGGAGTTTCAGCTTCAACATCAGTCATTCCAATGAATTGGACTGATTTCCTTTAGGATGGACTGCTTGGATCTCCTTGCAGTCCAAGAGACTCTCCAAAGTCTTTTCCAACATCACAGTTCAAAAGCATCGATTCTTTGGCACTCAGCTTTCTTTTAGTCCAACTTTCACATCCATACATGACTACTGGGAAAACCATAGCCTTGACTAGATGGACCTTTGCTGGCAAAGCAACGTCTCTGCTTTTTAATCTCCTGTCTAGGTTGGTCAAAACTTTTCTTCCAAGGAGTAAGCGTCTTTTAATTTCATGGTTGCAATCACCATCTGCAGTGATTTTGGAGCCCAAAAAATAAAGTCAGCCACTGTTTCCATTGTTTCCCCATCTATTTGCCATGAAGTGATGCGACTGGATGCCATGATCTTTGTTTTCTGAATGTTGAGTTTTAAGCCAGCTTTTTCACTCTCCTCTTTCACTTTCATCAAGAGGCTCTTTAGTTCCTCTTCACTTTCTACCATAAGGGTGGTGTCATCTGCATATCTGAGGTTATTGATATTTCTCCCAGCAATCTTGATTCAAGCTTGTACTTCATCCAGCCCAGCATTTCTCATGATGTACTCTGAATATAAGTTAAATAAGCAGGGTGACAATATACAGCCTTGAAGTACTCCATTTCCTATTTGGAACCAGTCTGTTGTTTCATGTCCAGTTCTAATTGTTGCTTCCTGACCTGCATACAGGTTTCTCAAGAGGCAGGTCAGGTGGTCTGGTATTCCCATTTCTTTCAGAATTTTTCACAGTTTGTGGTGATCCACACAATGAAAGGCTTTGACCTAGTCAATAGCAGAAATAGATGTTTTTCTGGAACTCTCTTGCTTTTTAGATGATCCAGCAGATGTTGGAAATTTGATTTCTGGTTCCTCTGCCTTTTCTAAAACCAGCTTGAACATCTGGAATTTCATGGTTCATGTATTGCTGAAGCCTGGCTTGAAGAATTTTGAGCATTACTTTACTAGCATGTGAGATGAGTTCAATTCTGTGGTAGTTTGAGCATTCTTTGGCATTGCCTTTCTTTGAGATTGGAATGAAAAATGACCTTTCCAATCCTGTGGCCCCTGCTGTGTTTTCCAAATTTGCTGGCATATATGAAAGTGAGCATGCTCACAGCAGTCGTGATATATATACTAGAACATTAAAAGCTCAGATAAAAGCTACAGTAAAGAAATTAGAAATCTCTTCAACAAAATTAGAGATACCAAGAGAATATTTCATACAAAGATGCACACAATAAAGGAAAGAAATGGTATGGACCTAGCAGAAGCAGAAGATAGTAAGAAGATGTGGCAAGAACACACAGAAGAACTATACAAAGAAAGATCATAATGACCCAGATAACCACAATGGTGTGATCACTCACCTGGAGCCAGACATCCTGGAATGTAAAGTCAAGTGGGCCTTAGGAAGCATCACTACAAGCAAAGTCAGTGGAGGTGATGGAATTGCAGCTGAGCTATTTCAAATCCTGAAAATTGATGCTGTGAAAGTGATGCACTCAATATACCATCAAATTCGGAAAACTCAGTGGCCACAGGACTGGAAAAGGTAAGTTTTCATTCCAGTACCAAAGAAAGGCAATGCCAAAGAATGTTCAAACTACCACAAAATTACACTCATCTCACACACTAGCAAAGTAATGCTCAAAATTCTCCAAGATAGGCTTCAACAGTACGTGAACTGAGAACTTCCAGATGTTCAAGCTGGATTTAAAAAAGGCAGAGGAACCAGAGATCAAATCACCAATTTCTGTTAGATCACTGAAAAAGCAAGAGAGTTCCAGAAAAACATCTACTTCTGCTTGACTGATGACACTAAAGCTTTGACACAACAAACAGTGGAAAATTCTGAAAGAGACAGGAATACCAGATCACCTTACCTGCCTCCTGAGAAATCTGTATGCAGGTCAAGAAGCAACAGTTGGAACTGGAAGTGGAACATTGGTCTGGTTCCAAATCAGGAAAGGATTACATCAAGGCTGTATATTGTCACCCTGCTTATTTAATTTATATTCAGAGTACATCATGTGAAATGCTGGGCTGGATGAAACACAAGCTGGAATCAAGATTGCCGGGAGAAATATCGATAACCTCAGATATGCAGATGTCACCATCCTTATGGCAGAAAGCGAAGAGGAACTAAAGAGCCTCATGATGAAAGTGAAAGAGGAGAGTGAAAAAACTGGCTTAAAACTCAACATTCAGAAAACTAAGATCATGGCATCCGGTCCCATCACTTCATGGCAAATAGATGGGGAAACAATGGAAACAGTGACAGACTTTCTTTTCTTGGGCTCCAAAATCACTGCAGATGGTGACTGTAGCCTTGAAATTAAAAGACATTTGCTCCCTGGAAGAAAGACTATGACCAACCTAGACAGCATATTAAAAACAGAGACACTAATTTACCCACAAAGGTCCATCTAGTCAAAGCTATGGTTTTTCCAGTAGTCATGTATGGATGTGAGAGTTGGACCATAAAGAAAGCTGAGTGCCAAAGAAATGATGCTTTTGAACTGTGATGTTGGAGAAGACTCTTGAGAGTCTCTCGGACTGCAAGGAGATCCAACCAGTCTATCCTAAAGGAAATTAGTCCAGAATATTCATTGGAAGGACTGATACTAAAGCTGAAGCTCTAATACTTTGGCGACCTGTTACAAAGGACTGCCTCATTGGAAAAGACCCTGATGCTGAAAAGATTGAATGCAGGAGCTTAGGGGATGACAGGGGATGAGATAGTTGGATGGCATCAGTGACTCAATGGACATGAGTTTGAGCAAGCTCCAGGAGTTGTAATAGACTGGGAAGCCTGGCTTGCTGCAGTCAATGAGGTCACAAAGAATCAGACACAACTGATCGCCTGAACTGAACTGAAAGAAATAAGCTTTACTTTCACTGTGCCAGTATTTTCAAATTTATTTCACCTGAAAATTTTTTTGAGAGAGAAGAGGAAGTATTTTCTTTGATAATTCATGGAACTAGAGATTCATATAATACTGTTCTAACTTTTTAAGTCAACATGCCCTCAGCAGAATAACTATTTTAAGCTTGCTTCAGGGATAAAAAAAAAAAAAAAAAAACAACTTTTATTTGTGCAAGAGGCAGTCATCTTTTGAATTAAATGAAACAACCCAAATAAATGACATGATGTGCCAAACATATCAAGTGAACTAGAGTCATTACGTTCTCAAGAAGCATAAAATATGCACAGAAACTAAAAAAGCAAAAGAAAGATAAAAGAGAAGAGAAAATGCTGATCTTTAAAAACTGTTTGGGAAACCTGTTTTATCTTTCAGCATCATGCAAGCTACATTCTGAGTGAACATCATCTGGATTCTTGGCACTGAAGCACCAAGTTAAATGAACCAATATTATATAAATCTGGATTCCAAGGTATAAGCAAAGGAGAGTGTGAAGATTCAGGATCTACATGCAAACTCTTCAACAGCCATTGATTCCAGAAGAAACTGACATGGCCAGTAGACACAATTGTAGCCGTGGTCTCTGATCCATAACTTCCAGAACCAGAACCATAGACTTTAGAAGTTGACCTTTCGAACTCAAAACCGAACTCAAAAAAAATTTATAAAATACAATGTCTGCATTTTATTTTACAACAGACCTCCAAGGCTCACTCTTTATGAGTTATGGGTCCCTAAAGACTCCAAAAGCAAGATCCCAGAGAAAAAATTGTGGTCCTCTCTGTCAGGAGAGAAAGATAAGGTGTGAAAGGAGAAATAAAATCCTGGAGCTTGTTATTTGATTCTGCCTAAGGACATCTGTATCCTTTCCCTCATTAAAAAGTGTAATCTCACCTCAGGACCTTCTCTCTCATCATGCATTCTAATAGTTTCAAAAATTCCTTTTGCCTAATCAATATTTCCTGGCTCATTTAGAATAGAAATGTACTTACTTTGCAGAGAAATTGAAGTACATCCAAAAATGATATAAAATACATACTATATTTTCAAAGTCAGTGGGTAGCAGTAAACAATTAAATTCATGCACCCTTGATATTTATCAAGGGACTACTCTTTGTTGATATGACTTTATTAGTTTATTCCTTGGGTGTATATTACTGCCAAACCATTGTCAACATAATACTTTATATTATCCACAGCAGGGGTCCCCATCCTCTGGGATCAAGTGCCAAGTGATCTGAGGTGGAGATGGTGCAAACGTAATAGAAATAAAGTAGACAATAAATATAATGCACTTGAATCATCTCAAAACCATACCCCGCACCCCACCACCACCGTCCATGGAAAAAGTGTCGTCTGTGAAGCCAGTCCCTGGTACCAGAAAGGTTGGGGATGCTGCTACAGTATCCACAGTATCCAAAATCTACCCATGATTTGTTACAAAAGTCATGTACATTACTTTATAGATATAGCAAATGATCAGTAGAAATAAACAGACCTTTGTCATGAGAGAGTTACCATATAAATCTCTGTGAGTATAACCAAAGCTCTCCTTTGCCTACAGGAAAATCCATGTTGATGTAGCACAGCTTATACCTGAAGATCTAGTTGCCACATGCTCACACCCACCTGATGTTCAGCAAATGTCCCAAATGCCATCTTCTCTAAATTAAAATTATTATCTGTAGTCTACCTAATTTATCCTCCTGCTATATGCCCTTTAATGGCTAAGGCATCACTGTCCACCAATCTTCCAGAATGGAAACTTCAGGGTCATCTTTGAGCACCAGTATTTTAGAGCTCACCTCAAGCATCTATTGTCACAGGTTCCTCTGGTTATCAGATAAAGAGAACTCTTACAACACTTCCATGGCTCCTTCTTAAAAAAAAGTGGAAGTGTTAAGTTGCTCAGTGGTGTCAACTCTTTGCATAGCCTGCCAAGCTTCTCTGTCCATGGAATTCTCCAGGCAAGAATACTGGAGTGGGTAGCCATTCCCTTCTCCAGGGGATCTTCCCTACCCAGGGATCAAACCCAGGCCTCCTGCACTGAAGGAAGATTCTTTATCACCTGAGCCACCAGGGAAGCCCAGCTCCTTCACACTTATCCTAGAAGGTTAAATTCATCACGTGATATTCAGGATACTCAAGAATGGGATTTTTTGATGCAAGCTTTGTCTCTCATAACTAATAATCATTTACAGTAATTTTTGGAGCCACATTGGAGCACACTGTTTTCTGAATTCATTATAAGTTTTCATGCCTCCACCATTTGGGCCTTACTGTTTAGTCTATGGGAAACCACCCTCTGTTTTTCTCTTTTCACTCTGCCCTGCCCAACACCACTATCCCCTTAACTAACTGGGCCTTGTAAATTCATCTGTTCTTTAACACTCAATTCAAATTATTTTCCTCTGAAAATCCTCCAATCTGTCTCCACCTCACATCAGAATTGATCCTACTAATCCTCTACATCCACAGCATTTTACATGCGATTCCCTACTATGGCACTTATCTCATGTCAGCTGGGTGTTTGTGTATCTGCTTACCCTCTACGTTAGAGTCTTCATAAGAAAGATAGACTGTCCGATTACCATCAGATGTTCAATAAATATTAGCTGGGTAATGAAATGATTAACTGAACAAATAGTTTCAGCTATAAGATCATTCCAGTGTCCGCTGATTTTAAATGTTTCATAAATGACACCTCAAGGGTTACTGGAATCTCGCTTTAACAACACACTACCTCCTGAGGCCATCTTATGCATTTCTTCTCAGGGAGATATGCAAAGTTAAGGGACAAAATAAGAAAACAAATTCATCAAACAAGAAATAAAAGGAGGGAGGAATAGGAGGAGAATCTAATCCTAATTTTAAACCATCAATCTTTTCAATGACCTTGAAGAAACTATTAGCAGCTTTGAAAAATTGCTCATTTGATAGGTTCTGCACAGAAATAAGTTCTCTGGGTAAAAAAAAAAAAAAGGAATAAAAAAACTACTGTAAAATGCCAAAAGTTTTTGATTGTTTTGCAGTGGATTTATTTGGCATTCAAATGTCACGTCTCACTTTGAAAAGTCAGACTACTTGTCGAAATATTACACAGTTCAGTCAGCTCTGTTCACTCAAAAATGCAGTTTGCCTTTTCAATTACAATTGCACCAGAGAGATGGCGCAGACTCAAATAATTTTGTTGAGAACCACTCATATAAAACATGGCCTAGACATGTTAATTTAGCAGTGCATATGGAACACTGGAAGTTGGCAGACTAAACTTTGAATCAGAGAAATATTGGATCAGCCAGCCTATCTGATCTTTCATATTACAGAATGCAGAAGATGAAACAATTCAATGATCCATTAAAATTAAGCTGTACTGGTTTTTATGCAAGTCATATGGGTGTTTCTATTTTTCTTCTTAACATTCATGTGACTATCTTGGTCTTCTCTCCCTTCTCTTATATTAGAGAAAGACTGGAATCCGTCTTGCAGGCTGATTTCTCCGAGTCAACTAGCACTGCACTTCATCAGTGTTTTCCAAAATACATTTCACAGAATGACATTCCCGCTATATGCTCTGATATGAAAAGTTTTCAAGGTTAAAACAGTGAGAGAAAATAGATAGATAGATAGGACAGATATTTGAATATTGAAAATGTCTCCTTGCTAGGGATTGAATTGTCACCCTCTGCATTCACAATACATAGAGTCCTTGGACAGCAACCAGTCAATCCTAAAGGAAATCAGTCCAAATATTCATTGGAAGGGCTGAGGCTGAAGCGGAAGCTCCAATACTTTGTCCACCTGATGTGAAGAGTCAACTCATTGGAGAAGACCCTGATGCTGGCACAGATTGACAGCAAGAGAAGAGGGCAACAGAGGATAAGATGGTTGGATCACCAATTCAATGGACATGAACTTGGGCAAACTCCAGGAGATGGTGAGGGACAGAGAAACCTGGTGTGCACTCAGTGGGGTCACTAAGAGTCGGACACAACTTACTGACTAAACAGCAACAGTAATTTTTAAAGGTGGCTTTGCCTCTACAGTTATTTAAAAACGCTCGCTGTATCCCCCAAGTTGTAAAATACATCCTGGAGCCTATCTTCCCTCCAGCAGTGTGCCCTTCCCACATTCACACCTTTCTCTTGCCCTCCCCCTGCACTGGCAATCACTGGTTTGTTCACTATATCTGTGAGTCTGTTTCTTTGTTCACTCATTCTCTAGTTTGTTTTTTTTTAGATTCCTCATGTGATATCATACAATATTTGTCTTTCTCTGATTTATTTCACTATATTCTCTTGCATTCTTACAACCACATTAGGAAATATTGCAGACACAAGCTTACTGTTGACCGGGTTCATTTTCTCTTCCTCTTTTGCTGGCATCTAGTTCTTACAAACCTGTTCTTTGGACTTGGGTGGGATGTGGGCAGAAGCAATACATGCCACTTTCAAGGCTGACTGATAAAAACTGCCCACACGTAATCCCCACACTACTTGTCCTTCTGCAACCACGGAAGAAACTTTGGCTATAAAAGTCCCAAGATAGGAAGTGTGTATGTTCCCAAACCATCTATTGGAGAAGAGCCACCCACTGCTCGGGAATGCCGATGCAAGACTGGGAATGAACAGGAAATAAGCTCCTATTGTGTTAAGCTGTTGAAACTATGTAACCATGAGCATCATGTTAAGATAGCATTATTATAGCCATTTTCCATATGATGGAACAGAAGATCTAACAGTTCAAACGACGTATCATTAAGTCGTTAAGCGACTGTGCATGCTCAGTCGCTTCAGTCATGTCCAGCTCTTTGCAATCCTATGGACTGTAGCCTGCCAGGCTCCTCTGTCCACAGGATTCTCCAGCAAGAATATTGGAGTGGGTTGCCATGCCCTCCACCAGGGGAATCTTCCAGACCCAGGAATGGAACCTGTGTCTCTTATGTCTCCTGCATTGGCAGGCAGATTCTTTACCACTAGCGCCACCCAGGAAGCCTCAGTGTAGTAGAATTTATCACCAGATCTAATTCTAAATCCTGTGATTTTTCCAGAAGAGTGCTGCCTCACTTCTAAAATTTCTGAGTTCAGGAACATTCCATATGCTTTTCAGACCATTTTCAGGCTTCCCTTTAAAGAAAGAAATTTTCCAAATTCTTTCCAGAAGCATATGCTGACATAAGAGAGGAATCGATGAATGAATGTCTTGGTAAGGACTATCAGAAAAATTGAATTCTGTCCTCATTTTAATCAAATCAATATGAAAATAAGTGCATCTCTTTTTTTTTAATTTTTTTTTAATTTTATTTTATTTTTTAACTTTACAATATTGTATTGGTTTTCCCATATATCAAAATGAATCCGCCACAGGTATACAACTATAACTTTTGTCCATGGAGTTTTAAGATAAAGTAGTTTCACTTTTTGGTGAGTTTTGTTTCCACATTTAATCATCTACTAGGGAAAAAAAAGAAGAATACAAAGATAATTGAACATATTTTTAATGTTATTTCTAGTCTCTCAGCAACTTTGAACTTTTCATAAACATATAGATGTTGAATCTGATCAGTAAAGTATGCAGCCATGTAGGTCATGACTATACTTGTTTATCAAGTCTGCTTTCATGAAAAGAAGAACTCTGGGAAAATATAGAAATGAGCAAAAAGAGTTATACTTTTAATTAAGCCAATTAAGCTCCCAAACCCATTAAATGAAAGTGTTTCCATATCTACCTTTACAAAAACCCAGAATAGTTCAGTGACAACTTTTCTGTGAGAAAATCACTACAATTTTTTTAAGAAAACTATTTATTTTCTTTGGCATTAATACACCACATGTGTTTCTTCCAATAGATTTTAATATACATGTAAAGGGTAATTTTATGTGTCAACTTGGCTGGACCACAGGCTGGAATCAAGATAGCCAGGAGAAATAGCAATAACCTCACATATGCAGATGACACCACCTTTATGGCAGAAAGTGAAGAGGAACTAAAGAGCCTCTTGATAAAGGTAAAAAAGAAGAATGAAAAAGATGTATTAAAACTCAACATTCAAAACGCTAAGATCATGACATACAATCCCATCATTTCATGGCAAATAGTTGGGGGAAAATGGAAACAGTGAAAGAATTTATTTTCTTGGGCTCCAAAATCACTGCAGATGGTGACTGCAGCCATGAAATTAAAAGACACTTGCTCCTTGGAAGAAAAGCTATGACCAACCTAGACAGCATATTAAAAAGCAGAGACATTACTTTGCCAACAAAGGTCTATCTAGTCAAAGCTATGGTTTCTCTAGTAGTCATGTACGGATGTGAGAGTTGGACCATAAAGAAGGCTGAGTGTTGAAGAAGTCATGCTTTTGAACTGTGGTGTTAGAGAAGATGCTTGAGAGTCCCTTGGACCACAAGGAGGTCCAACCAGTCAATCTAAAAGGAAATCAATGCTGAATATTCATTAGAAGAACTGATTTTGAAGCTGAAGCTCTAATACTTTGGCCACCTGATACGAAAAGCCAACTCATTAGAAAAGACTCTGGTGCTGGGAAAGATTGAAGGCATGAGAAGGGGATGACAGAGGATGAGATGGTGGGATAGCATCACCAACTTGATGGACATGAGTTTGAGCAAACTCCAGGAGATGGTGAAAGACAGGGACACCTTGCACGCTGCAGTCCAGGGGGTCACAAAGAGTCAGACACAACTGAGTGACTGAACAAGCTCTCTGGACCACAGCGCCTGGATATTTGGTCAAATATTATTCTGGGTGCTTCCGTGAGGGTGTTTTTGTTGAGATTAAGACTTACATCAGTGGACTTTAATCAAAGCAGTGTGTGTTAATCCCTCAGTCATGTCCAACTCTGCAAACACAGTCTGTAGCCCACTGGACTCCTCTGCCCATGGAATTGTCCAGGCAAGAATACTGGAGTGGGTTGCCGTTCCCTTCTTCAGGGGATCTTCATAGATTACTCTTCATAATGTGGATGGGCCTCATCCAATCAATTAAAGGCTGAACACAATAAAAGACTGACCTTCCCAAAGCAAGAAGGAATTCTGCCAGGAGAGAGCCTTTGGACTTGAACTCCAGTATCTGTTGACTAGTATCCTTATAGCACACCCTGCAGATTTTGGACTTATCAGCCTCCATAATCCAACAAGCCAATTCCTTAAAATAATCTCATTCTCTCTCTCTCTCTCTCCCTTCCCCCTCATCTCTCTCTCTATCTATTTATTTCTACACACACACACATCCTGTTGGTTCTGTTTCTCTGGACTAATATAGTACCATGATTATTACTTAGACTTTTATAGAAGTTAATAACCTAAAATTCAAAAATTATATTTTTTTATATTTTTTGAACATTTATTAAGTACTCTTCTGGGAATTATGAATGTCACACCAGCATATACCAGGTAATGAACATATTTTGACATTTTTGAATGAAAACTGACTCTGTCAGATTTATGGGTTGGATTTTTCACCCTCTAAACTCAAATGTTGAGGTCCTAATCCCCAGTATCCCAGTGCCCTTGTTGGGAGCTAAGGTTTTTGCAGATAGATTTAGTTAAGATGAGGTCATTCTTGAGTTGAGTATGTCACTAGTTCAAGATAGCTGGTGTCCTTATAAAAGGGGAAATTTGGGCACAGACATTGACATACACACACAGGGAGAATGTCATGTAAAGATGATGGCAGCAGTTGGGGTGGTGCTTCTACAAACTGAGGGATACCAAAGACTGCCAGCAGCCACTAGAAGTTCAGGGTGAAGCACGGGACAGTTTCTTTTTCATAGTGCTCAGAAAGAATGAACCTCCCTAGCACTTTGATCTCAGACTTCCATGCTTCATAACTTTAAGACAATAAATATCTGTTGTTTAATCTGTCCAAGTCATGATTCTTTGTTACAGCAGACCTAGCAAACTCATATTGATAGATCTGAGAGTGCTGTGCAGAAAGGGAAGAAAAACACTTAGATCACTTAGGAGCTACTCACAATACCCTAATGAAAGGCAGTGAATTCCCACAGTAGGCAAGACTAAAGGAAATGCTGAGAAAAAGCCAGAAAGCATTTTTACATTATATTATTGTATTTACATTATATTATTAAATGTAACATTTAAATTGTTACAGTAGGATGAATTAAACATGTGAAGTTAAGAGAAAGAGGAGTAAAAAATGATGACAGGACTTCAATCGTAGATGACTTGGAAGACGGCAGTGGCATTAATCAAGAGGTGAAAATAAATATGATGAGAAATTTTAGCAAGAGAATATTTCATTTTGGTGAAATATTATGCCTTTGATTTGTTCCTAAGAACACTTGCACTAGTATGCTTAATGGAGGGAAAAGATAGTTTAGGGGGCTTGACTTTGAACCCAAAATGATACACTTTTTATGTAGGAATCTCAGTAATAAATTCCAATGTAAATATATACAAAAATAGATTATGGTTGTAAGTATATCACTATGAAAACTACACATTTCTAAAGAAATCCTACCAGTGACAACACCCAGCTTTGCTCGAGAGTAATCTATTTTTCCTACAGTTACTAGCACTATCATTACCACAGTTTTTGCACTAGGTTGTCATTTTAATCATCCATTTTTATAATAAATCACAGATAAACTTATACATAATCATTGTGTTTATTTATAATAGCATCATAGGAAAGTGGAGTAAATGAGAGAAGTTGGATCTAGGAATCTCAGTCAATGAAGATCTCGTTGTCATAAAAGCTAATACAATGCCCTATAGGTAGGGGCCATTCATAAATTTCTAAACACAAGTGGTAGCTTCCTAAAGATACAAAGATGCAGATATTTACCAAAGCTAAGGTCAAATCGCAGAATTCTCCTTTACTGAACTCAGAGGGCAATTGTAGAAGACATCCATATGGGTCTGTACCTCAACACGCCAGTCATTCATTCTTGCCGTTCAATTGGTTATCAGTACATTTCCTTGAGTCCCACAAACTTTCTGACTCCCAGATTCCTTTTTAATGATTAAAACTTTTAAAAAAATTTTATTGGTGTATACTTGATTTGCAATGTTGTGTTACTTTCTGCTGTACAGCAAAATGAATCAGTTATACAAATAGTGTTAGTCACTCGGTCATGCCCGACTCTTTGTGACCCAATGGACTGCAGCCCACCAGGCTCCTCCATCCTCAGTCCGTGAGATTTTCCAGGCAAGAATACTGGAGTGGGTTGCCATTTCCTTCTCCAGGGGATCTTCCCAGCCAGGGATCAAACCCGGGTTTTCTGCACTGCAGGCAGATTCTTTACCGACTGAGCTACCAGGGCATATTCATTTGTTTTTAGATTCTTTTCCCATATAGGTCATTACAGAGTATAGAGTTTCCTGTGCTATATAGTTACCTATTTTATATATAGCAGTGTTAAGATGTCAGTCCTAATCTCCCGATTTATCCCTTCTCCCCATTCCCTGCTGGCAACCATAAGATTGTATTCTACACTTGTAATTCTATTTCTGTTCTCTAAATAAGTTCATTTGTACCATTTTTGTTTTTTAATCAGTTTTTGTCAGAGTATAGTTGTTTTATAGTGTTGCACTAGTTTCTACTGTATGGCAAAGTGAATCAGCTATATGTATACATATATCCCCTCTTTTGTATATTTCCTTCCCATTTAGGTCACCTTAGAGCATTGAGTAGAGTTCCTTGAGCTATACAGTAGGTTCTCATTAGTTATCTATTTTATACACAGTATCAATAGTGTACATATGTCTATCACAATCTCCCAATTCTTCCCACCCCCCTTTCCTCTTAGTATATATATATTTGTCCTCTATATCTGTGTCTCTACTTCTGCTTTGCAAATAAGGTCGTCTATATCATTTTTGTAGATTCCACATATATGCATTAATATACAATATTTGTTTTTCTCTTTCTAACTTACCTCATTCTATGTGACAGCCTCTGCAGTCCATGTACCATTTTTAAAGACAAATTATTCCAGAGGTTGGTTATATTTTCAAATTTCATGGTAGTTGTATAATAAATAAAGTGTTAGTTGCTCAGTCATGTCTGACTCTTTGAGACCCCATGGACTCTAGCCTGCCAGGCTTCTCTGTCCATGGAATTCTCCAGACAGGAATACTGGAGTGAGTATTCCCTTCACCAAGGGACCTTCCTGACCAGGGGATTGAACCTGGGTCGCCTGCATTGCAGGCAGATTCTTTACCGACTGAACCACCAGGGAAGCCCCGACATCATATTTTTTAAAAAGTTTAAAAAAATTTACTTTTTCAGGGAACTCTTGGGATATAGCCCCTTGGTAAGCACTTAGGAGCATGTATAGGGAAAAGGCAAAGCGCATGGAATCCCTAAGTGGAAGATACAGAGGAAAATGTAAAAGGTCTAGCTATATTACTCTACATAACTAAGCTATGAAATTCATGAGGCAGGGGTCATAACAAGCACCTAGCACAGAAGCTGGAACATTAGAGGTACCCTAATGTTTGTGGAAGGAAGGGAGGGAGGAAAGAAAGGAGGCAGGAATTTGGCTCTGAGAAAAATATGATATTGTCCCAGGGACAATGACCAAGGAGCTTCCTTATGTCTAAAATGTAATGCTAAGTTGTTTTCATCATGAAAGTATAAGCATCATCTATGTCCCCAGACTTTCAGTAAAGTCTGTTAGATACACAAATGCTTGTGTAAATAGATTTTGTGGCAATCAAGCGAAGGAAATAGTGCTGTAGTGTCTGAATCATTACAATCTGAAAAGAAACAGAGGCTAGACTAGGAAGAAGATCCATAAAATGAACTAGTTCTTCTAAAGTAAAAGTTCAAACAAGAGATTAGGAAAGAAAACAGGAAGTCACCATCCTCTAACCTCTTCTCTCTCAGATTCCTCAGCGATGATGGAAGTAGCCAGGATTCCCACCAAAAAGGAAAAGGAGATAAAGAAAGTCAATTTCGTGTCAATATCAAGAACAGGATGGCTCAGTAATACCTTGGATGCACATGTTTTATTCCTGAAATAGAGACATAAGATGCCATCATTATCTTTGTTTCATGGATAAGCGAATGTTTAGGAAGCTTAACAAGCCTCCAGCCAAGGGACAGAAACCAAGATCTGAACCAAAGCGCCCCAAACTGCTTCCCCACAGCTATAGACCATTACATATAAGATGCATTTCTGGGTCCCAGACCAAGGACAGAAAGAAACCATCACTCCTCTATCTTTTAAAACTGTCCTCAAAGACAAACTCTGAAACTTTACAATTTATTATGAAGTAAAGCAAAGAATGGAGAGAACTTTCAAAGTTGAAGTACAACTATAATAGCTCTGATAGTGAAATAGAGGATTCCCCAAACAGAAATAAAAGCAAGGAAATAGTTTGGTAAGATAGCTACAGCATCCTTGGGTGTTTGCACCATCACAATAAAGAGCCCAAGCAAAAGTGGACTCATCTCAGCCTATAAACTCTGTTATTACATATTACTACTACATGAATCTTATATATTAAAAATGATTGGCCATCTAAATAAAAAGATAGAAAAGACATTTCTGTTCTTCATTTTTATTGAAACCTAGAAAGCTAAAGAATAAAACATGAACAAAAGAATCACTAATAATGTGTAAACCTCTGAAAAACTTCCTATTTTCCAAATCATATGTGAAGTGACTGAAATAAACAAATGTTAGAGTTATACAAACAACAGCTTTGAAGGGGCCGCCTAGGGTTCCCCAGTGATTTATACCATAGCACAAACCAGAGAATTTCTGAAAACCAGGGTATTATTTTTAAAAAGAAGAAGCATGAAAGCTATGTCTTGCTTTAATGAGATATTACTGCGAGTCATACTTATTAACATTTGACTAGAGGAAACCTTTATTCTACGAGGAAAGTCAGTAATAGAAAGAAATAAACATTTTCTCTCCAGAAATTATCCATACATTTTGCCTCTCTGAAAAGCCATTAGTGAAATAGGAAACCCATTTTGTGCTGACAAAAGAGATGGATGGTCAGATACTCCGTGAGGCACTAAGTACCGCTGTTATAAGAAAAGGTACCCAATGCCCCTGGCACGTGCACCTCCTCTGTCTCTATTTTCTGTAAAAAGAAAAAAAAAATCTTCCTCTTCTGATTCTCCTTGATCAACTCTGAAAGGGAAATATAGAGGTGTGTTTCTGGACATAAGAGAGAGTGAAGACACAAGGAGACCACCTGCCAGTCAGTTCTCACTTTCCAAAAAAAAAGCAGAAGGGATTAGCATGTCAGTCACCAGTCCAGATGGCTTGTTTTATCTGTATGGGAGCTCCAGTGGAAAGCAAGCACAAAACAAGGCCCTACATATTAAAATGAGCTTCCCAGGTGGTTCAGTGGTAAAGAATCTAAGAATCTGCCTACCAATGCAGGAGACATAGGAGATACATGTTTGATCCCCGAGTCAGGAAGATCCCCTGGAGGAGAATATGGCAACCTTCTCCAATATTCATGTCTGGAGAATCTCATGGACAGAGGAGCCTGGTGAGCTACACAGTCCATGGGGTCACAAAGAGTCAGACACAACTGAGCACATGAGCACAAGATATTAGAATAAACCAACATGTGTTTGAAATTTGTTTTTAAGTCTCTTCTGTCCTGATTTACTAAAACATGGAACTTTACCCAGAGCATGTTTGGGGGTCTACCAATACATAGCGATAAGTGAGGGAAATAGAAAACTACAGTCACCTTTTTGATGTTTTGACTCTCAGGACCTAGACACTGACTTTTCATCCTTTCTCCTTCTCCCTACATCTCATCTGATCATGGAGGGATCCTTTGCAAAGTTTTCCACTGTTGTCCTGTATTGAAGGAAGACTTGGAAACTTTAATCGACTCCCTTCACTGTACAATTCCCCAAACTACCTGGTTTCCTAGGTAACTTCTCTTTGTCCTGCATGGAAATTATTCTGAAAGCCCATAAATAGCTAGGGGGAAGTATAGAGGATTAATCACTCAACTTGACTACATGTGTCAAGACTCTCTAACCAAGTATGGTTTTTCCAGTAGTCAAGTATGGATGTGAGAATTGGACCATAAAGAAGGCTGAGTGTGGAAGAATTGACGATTTTGAACTGTGGTGTTGGAGAAGACTCTTGAGAGTCCCTTGAACTGCAAGGAGATCAAACCACTCCATCCTAAAGGAAATCAATCCTGAATATTCATTGAAAGGACTGATGCTGAAGCTGAAGCTCCTATACTTTGGCCACCTGAAATGATGAGCTGACTCACTGGAAAAGACCCTGATGCTGGGAAAGATTGAAGGCAGGAAGAGAAGGGGACGACAGAGGATGAGATGGTTGGATGACATCATCAACTTGATGGACATGAGTTTGAGCAAGCTCTGGGAGATGGTGAAATACAGCGAGGCCTGGCATGTTGCAGTCCATGGGTTACACAGTGTCAAACACGACTGAGTGACTAAACAACAACAACCAGGTAAAACATAAGATAATCCCTTGCTGTCCATTCTCTCTGTCTGCATCTCTATTCCTGACCTGCAAACAGGTGCCATCTTTCTAGAGTTCATACATATACATTAATATACAGTATTTGTTTTTCTGTTTCTGACTTACTTCATCATGTATAACAGACCCTAGGTCCATCTGTGGAGGGTGAGATGAATTGGGAGAGTAGCTTTGGCATATACACACTACCAGATGTAAAGTAGATAGCTAGTGGAAAGCTTCTATATAACACAGGGAGCTCACCTCGGTGGTCTGTGATCACCTAGAGGTGTGGGATGGCAGAGGTGTGAGGAGGCTGAGGAGGGAGGAGGTACATGTGTACTCATAGCTCATGTACGTCATTGTACAGAAGAAACTAACAACACTGTAAAGCAATTATACTCAACTTTTTAAGTTAAAAACAAAAGATAATCCCTTGCTTGTCATGAAACACATGACTGAACCCATGCTCCAGGCTCAGAAAAGAAACCTGGACCCTGATCAGCAAAGGATGATTCATAGATAGTAAAAATTCTTGCAAATAAAGAACTCAACTGAGACATACATTTGCAATGCCAAGTAATGAGGTTTTATTGAGAAACACAGAGCGAGACAAGTTCCCTTTTCCAAGGCACAAAAGCAGAAGCCAAAAGACAAAGCAGCAAGGTCAAAACATGCCAAAACCCTTAGAGACTGGGGCGTGAGTGGTACATTTCTGGAAACATCCACAGGTATACATGCCACCAGTCATCAAACCCTTAAAATAAGATTGGTGCTTGTCAAATCTTAGATTGCCCCCAAAGGCGGCTTATTCAGGGCTGGCAGCCAGCAATCAGGCAGTTAGAACAGGGGTCAGCAATGAAGTTACTCAGGCAGCATGTCGGAAGATCCTGGAAACACAGCTGGCAGGTCATGGAATCTTGATTCACTCATGGGCTTCTGAACACTTAGCAAATTCTTCTGCAGCTGGACACGCAGGACTGCTGGTACGTCCTGGAGACCCCGCAGGCAGGTTGGCAGATGGTGGAGACTCCTCCCACCGGTTGGCAGACAGTGGAGATGCTTCTCACTGGCTTGCATACAGTAGAGATGCCACTCAGAGGCTGACAGCCACTGGAGACAAAGGTGACTGGCCGGCTGCAGGTAGTCGAATAGGGACTGGAGACACAGGTGGTTTGCCGAGAGGTCACCTGGACAGGGTTGGAGACACAAGGAGCTGGCTGGTAGCAAGTTGACTGGCAAAGAGTGGGCTCACAGCACGTCTCCTGACAGTGGTCCAGGAGCCAGGAGCCCGTTTGGAAGGAGCTGGGCAAATAGATGCCGCTCAGGCAGTCGGCATCCGGGGTAGAAACTGTGGCCACTGGGACAGTGTATTCTCCTCCAATTCTCCTAGAAGAGCAGGTCCTTGTGGAGCAGTTGTAGGACATGGTGCTGGTTGAGAGATGCGGGTAAATCACTGAGGCTGGTTCTTGAACTGTGAATGCCACTTCAGGCTTCTGAGCTTTTATATATTCTTTCTGGTGGGTGGGGCTCCCACCCTGACCTTCCTGGCTTCTTTGGCTCACACCAGCTTGCCTTAGAACCTTCTGTGAATTTCCAGGTTAATTGTCTCTTGAGAAGCCTTCATCCTCATAAAGAAAGTTTAGTAGTTTGGTAACTAAGTCAAAAGGCTTCTGGACTGTATTTAGTTCCAGGATTAAGGAGGTGAGTTGACAGCTTCAAAGCTATTGGTCATCCCAGCCCACAATTCATCCCTCATTCATCTTGCGTGGATACAATGAGTGTCCCTCTGATGGTAACACCAAACATACCACCATCCCACACTCTCTCCCTTCTAACCAGGACTCAGTACACACCCACACCCTGTTTGGATTGTTGTTGGTACTTAATATGCTTAATTTAATTAGTCACCCTTCCATAGCTAACGGGGCTTCTACAAGGAATTTTGTTGAATATGCTTCAAGATGATAATGACAACACTTAGGAAAAAGGACACAAAGATATATCCAGAGTATAAACTGGCTTGGAAAATCAATTAGGTGATCAGAGCAAGATGCCCCCAGGAAGCTCAGAGGGCAATGGGACTAACCCTTTATGTCCAAGCAGCTAAGCAACTTGGAACAGAAGCTAATTAAGTGGGACTGCATTTGTAGCCAAGTTTCTTTCTCAATAAATTGAATGAGCTTTATTCCCAAAATGTTTAATCTTATAACAATGGATAAGAGCAACTCATATGACTCATCAATATGTCAGTGGAACAGGTTTAGTTAATTTATTAAATTATTATAATGTTCATTTGAAAGGCCATGGTATCTTTCTTTCAAGGTGCTCAATATATTCAAAAGACATTTATTTTCACACAAAAACTTATAGATAGGATGCACTTTTATCACAGACAAATCAAAGGCTCTTCAGGGTCACTGTCTCTGTGAAGGATAAATGGAGGAGTGGAGCAAACGGCCCTTAATCAGTATTTGGTGATGAATGGATGTGTGAACAGTGGGCTGTAATATTTAATTATTCTTTTCATTCTTGGGGAAACCATAGAAAGATATCATCTCCATGATTTCACTTTGCTACAATGGATTCAGTTCTCAACGCCAAAATGACTGAGCCTTGTGATCCATCTGTAGAAAACGATTTCAACTCTGGAAAAATAAGTCACTTCAGCACAGCTTAAATGGTTGGTGATATTTCTACATCAAAACAGCTGTAAGAGCTGACTCATTTTGTAAACTGGCTTACATGGGGTAGGAAAGAATGACAAAGATGAATTTACATATATTTGAGGGCTACAGTAGGCTACATTTTAAACATGCACAAAGCAAACAGCTTTATGTTAGATGTCACCAGAAGTCCTTTTGCTGAATGCTTTATTCATCTCTATTCATCCCCCTGAAGCCATGTTGGGAGCTCCCCACGGCTCTAATTTGGAGGCTAATAATACACCCCAACTAAACAATGCTGTGCTGTGGGATGTATTATAATTCCCAGGGATCACACTGTGTCTCCCTCAGTGGCTCACAACATGTACTCGGGTATGGGGAGAAATTAAAGAGGTAACTACTTTCCACAAGGTTAGGACTTTGCTCTTCCCACCATGGGGAATGTCCCAGTTGGTGTTTGAAGGTCAAGTTCTTGGCCACAGGAGCTGGCTTGCTTCTTTGAAAATGGATGTGTAGTTTACAGGCTTCTACCAGCCATGGATACACAGACAGCTATGGAGAAGTACTTCATTGTGTAAATTAATCAAGTGACCACGTGAAAATGTGAAGTTAGTGGTAAAGTGACACAAGAGAAGTTTCCAGTACCTGTTGCCACATTTCTGGAAGAGAACTTGTATAAATTGCTGCTCTGTCTTGATTCCTCTTTTCCATTAAAAGTTAAAAATTGTAATTTAAGAAATATTCTAGAAAATATCTTCCTTCAGCTTCAGAAGGAAAGGAAATGAACACTTCTGAGGCTCTTCCAGGAATTAAGTTAGAGATTTCACACACACCATCAAAGAACAGAGTGCATCCAGCAACCCTAAGGGCTAGGTATGATGTCACATAAAGAAGCTGAAGTTCAGGGAGGTTTAATGACTAACCTAAGTCACACAGTTTATACTTGGCTAAGCTGAGAGGTGAATAAAACAGAGCCATGTGTTGTGAACCTATGCTGGGAATATTCAAACATGGTGAGATGCCTTCATTAAAGTTCAAGCAAAAATTTATTTGAAAAATCAAGTAATCAATGTTCTATTGATGACACCACAAAGACTATAGTCTTTATGTCTATTCCAGTTCCATTAATTAACAACAACAAAAATAAATAAAATTTTAAATAGTGAGTTACAAGCACTGGTGTCTTTAAACTTCATGAGGGTTTTTTCATTGTATATAATTCTGACAATTTTACTTCATTAGAATTGTCAGGGGAGTGTGTAATTTCCTTGGTTCTGTCTCACCACAACAAAAACTTGAAGCAACAGACGTTAAAGCCCTTGGCGTGTCACAGCTCTCAGATAGATCAGTGTTACAGCTCAGTATTATTTAGAAAATAAAGGAAAATACACCCTCGAGGCGTGAGGGCATACCAAACCAAAAGATGCAAAGATTAGTTCTTTGTCAGTTGCTTCATTTGCTATTATTTTCTCCCATTCTGAAGGCTGTCTTTTCACCTTGCTTAGAGTTTCCTTTGTTGTGCAGAAGCTTTTAATTTTAATTAGGTCCCATTTGTTTAGTTTTGCTTTTATTTCCAATATTGTGGGAGGTGGGTCATAGAGGATCCTGCTGTGATGTATGTCGGAGAGTGTTTTGCCTATGTTCTCCTCTAGGAGTTTTATAGTTTCTGGTCTTACATTTAGATCTTTAATCCATTCTGAGTTTATTTTGGTGTATGGTGTTAGAAAATGTTCTAGTTTCATTCTTTTATGAGTGGTTGACCAGTTTTCCCAGCACCACTTGTTAAAGAGATTGTCTTTTCTCCATTGTATATTCTTGCCTCCTTTGTCAAAGATAAAGTGTCCATAGGTGCGTGGATTTATCTCTGGGCTTTCTATTTTGTTCCATTGATCCATATTTCAAAAATATACAAGCAACTCCTGCAGCTCAATTCCAGAAAAATAAATGACCCAATCAAAAAATGGGCCAAAGAACTAAAAAAACATTTCTCCAAAGAAGACATACAGATGGCTAACAAACACATGAAAAGATGCTCAACATCACTCATTATCAGAGAAATGCAAATCAAAATCACAATGAGGTACCATTTCACGCCAGTCAGAATGGCTGTGATCCAAAAGTCTACAAGCAATAAATGCTGGAGAGGGTGTGGAGAAAAGGGAACCCTCTTACACTGTTGGTGGGAATGCAAACTAGTACAGCCACTATGGAGAACAGTGTGGAGATTCCTTAAAAAACTGGAAATAGAACTGCCTTATGACCCAGCAGTCCCACCGCTGGGCCTACACACCGAGGAAACCAGAATCGAAAGAGACACATGTACCCCAATGTTCATTGGAGCACTGATTATAATAGCCAGAACATGGAAGCAACCTAGATATCCATCAGCAGATGAATGGATAAGAAAGCAGTGGTACATATACACAATGGAGTATTACTCAGCCATTAAAAAGAATACATTTGAATCAGTTCTAATGAGGTGGATGAAACTGGAGCCTATTATACAGAGTGAAGTAAGCCAGAAAGAAAAACACCAATACAGTATACTAACACATATATATGGAATTTAGAAAGATGGTAAAGATAACCCTGTATGTGAGACAGCAAAAGAGACACAGATGTATAGAACAGTCTTTTGGACTCTGTGGGAGAGGGAGAGGGTGGGATGATTAGGGAGAATGGCATTGAAACATATATATCATATAGGAAATGAACCGCCAGTCCAGTTTCAATGCAGGATACAGGATGCTTGGTGCTGGTGCACTGGGATGACCCAGAGGGATGGTTCGGGGAAGGAGGTGGGAGGGGGATTTAGGATAGGGAAAACGTGTACACCCATGGCGGATTCATGTTGATATACGGCAAAACCAATACAATATTGTAAAGTAATTACCTCCAATTAAAATAAATAAATTTAAATTAAAAAAAAAAAAGACAAAAAAAAAAAAGACTCAAAGAGAAGAAAGACAGAGACAGAGAGCCCAGGACCTTCGGCTCCTCTTTTTATATCTTTTCTCCTCCCCCTGGGCCTGTCCTATGTAAATTGGGCCAGCCAGGAGTGCTGTTTGTTCTACCTGAGATCCTCACTCCAGTCCTTGGACCTTCCTTTGTTCTATTTTCTCGGGCTTTTCCCTTCCTTGTCTTTTAGCCACTGCCATTCTGGACTCCTTTTTCCTATTCCAACTACCTAACAGAATAAAGTGCAAGATCACTACAAACGAAGCAGGAAGAGACAGAAAGCCTTTAATAACTTGCAGCTACAATTTGAAATTGAAATTATTTTTAATGGTGATGTGTACAACTAATTATTAGAGAAGAACAGAGAAGTGAATTGATTTTTCAAATGTAGGTGTCATAACTCTTCTGAGAAAACAGGATTCACAAACTCTGAAATTGTTGCAGGAAGAGGTACCCCTTCCAGGGCCCAAAACTGGGCTCTTGTCTAACACTAGGAAATGAAATGTCCAAGGAGACGTATCTGCTGACAAAGCAAGAGATTTTCTTGGGCTAAGGGCAACCAGGTGGAGAGCAGTAGGGTAAGGGAACCCAAGAGAACTGCTCTGCCGAGTGGTTCCCAGTCTCAGGTTTTATGGTCATGGGACTAGTTTCCAGGTTGTCTTTGGCCAATCATTCTAATTCAGAGTCTTTCCTGGTGGTGCACGCATCACTCAGCCAAGATGGATGCTAGCGAGAGGGATTCTTGGAAGTGGATGGACACTTGGTGTCTCCTTTTGACCTTTCCCGAACTCTTCCGGTTGGTGGTGGCTTATTAGTTCCATATTCCTTACCAGGATCTCCTGTCATAAAACAACTCGTGCAAATGGTTACTAAAAGGCCTGGCCAGGGTGGGCAGTTTCAGTCAGTGTGCTTCCCCTAACAAAATCACTCTAAGATGATGTTTTAGAGTTTTCTTCCTGTCAAAAAGTAAGCAAAACCAAGAGACTCTTTAAATAATTAAATCTAAAGGCATTCATCAATGGACTGCTTTCTACTCAATATTTAGCACCGGCAAAATGGCAAGTTCTCTGAAAAACAGCAAAGGCTAGTGTCACAATATCCTACGGAAAAATTCCAAAGACAGAGGAGCCCGGGGGGCTAAAATCCGTGGATCGCAAAGAGTTGGACATGACAGCGACTGAGCGCGCGCGCACACACACACACACACACACACGGAGTTAGAATTGCTGCTTAATACTCTTGTACATTCAATACGTAAATGCCAGCATCTAGATTCTTCATTTGAATTGAATGTAAGATGCAAAAGTAAAGAAACATGCACATCAAGGAAAGATGTTTTTGCAAATTCACATCTCACCTACGTTCTAAGTTGTTTGCCATTATCTGAAATTGTTTAGGGTGTACCAAGTTACATTCAGCATACCCATTATCAAGCTAATGAGATTCTGTTATAGAGTGTATTTTCCCCCCTTTTCCTTTTCTTCCCTTTCCCCTCCTTAAATGTGAAGGAAAATGTTCAGAGCTTCTAAACAAAAATGAGAAATTTTTGGCTTAGACCAGTGTTTAGTGCCAAATTTACAATGGAATTCAAATCCACATAGTAAGGATTTTATTCATAGCAGCTATCCTAATAGAGGAATCTTTCACTTTGCTTCTATTCAACTAGCTTAATATCTGTTTCAAACAGCTATGTTCCTTGATTAAAACAATGCTAAAATTTACAAAAAGAAAAAAGAAATAGGCACTGACAGCAATCTAAGTCTACAGTGTTGCTAAGTGAAATCAGTAAATCAGTAAATTTCATTGGAATGTAAGAAAAAAATTTGCGTCCAGCAGCTATCACGACGTAGTTATATGCAATATCAAACTTCAACTCAGCGAAAAGGTTTGTGAAGATTATTCCTGTGTCTGCAGGGTGTGAAGTGAGAGGAGTATATGATGAGAGCAGATGAGAGGAGATTAAAGTACTGCTACCCATTATCTACATCCTTGATGGGTAATTTGCTCTCGTTTGTATAGAACAATCTAAGCCTTATACAATAATTATCACAGACTGGAAATGAGCAATTCTTTCACTCAAAACTGAATCACAGCAATCACTGACAAGGCCAACTGTTTGAGAGTAAAAAGAATTAAGCATGTGTAGGAGGCTGAAGGTTTGAAATGCAAGAAAGATATTTTTTATTACAAAATTGGTGATAATGTTTATCAATGCAGGTTCAAAAAAAAATCACCTACTCTCATCAAATGGAACAATAGTAAACTTGCTGAAAAATTAATAAACATAAAATTAGAATTTGTCATCCTGCACTTTTCCAGGATGCTCGCACTCTCAAATGAAAGCTATTCATTATCTTTTAAAAAGCATAAAAAGGGAATTGAAAATTTTTAAAGACAGAACATAATGGCTGCTTTAAAAATGAAATACGTCTTGGCTGAATTGTTCTGCCATTTTTTCCCAACTTCACACAGACCTCCAGGTTGAATCTCCAGAATTCTTATTAATAAAGACATTATAAACCCCCCAAAGGCTAAGTGATTTGCACCGAAACTGAACTGAAATTCATTCTCCCAAACTCTTTTCAAAAAGCGTCAATCATACAAAGGTTTGAATCTTTGGGGCTGGAGGGAAATGTAAGGCAGAAAGCAGAAAAGTGAAAGAAGCAGGCAAAGACCAGCAAAATAGTTGCTGCTTTTAGAACTTGAAAATAGCAATCACCAGCAACAAGATTTGTCGAAAAATAAATCCTCAGAGGATAATGTAAGGTTGAAAAATCCAAAGTTGAACTGCCATTCTCTTTATTCATGCCTGTTTTCAAAATCATGTATTTTTTCATGAGTGCCTTTATTGGGGATCAGAATCAGGATGCTCTCAATAAAAGTAAGTAGATTGCCAAGTTTGGAGACCAAACAAACTCTCTTGCAGGATATCACATGTATAGCTGGTATGTGCTCCAGTTCCAGTCTTTCAAGTAACAAGAGGTGAACCCGCCTTTGGCCAGACGTGAGTAATGTTTATGTATAGGGCCAGAGAGAAGGCCCAAAGTCACACAATTGTATTATCCTTCCCTGATACAGAATTATTCAGGGTCTACTTGGTACCCAGGAGGATAAAGATGTTATTAATAGGAGCTATGTGAGAGAAAGAAGTATAAGGTAAGTCTTGTCTTTAGCATCACCTAGCTGACCTGTGCTGATGCCCTTTCAATGCAACTCTTCTTGGTCTGATCTGTCTATCCAGGGGAATTAGGAATGTAGCCTTAGACCAATACTAGCTCATGTTAGTAATTAGACTATCAGAACTGGATCTTGAAGACCTCTAGTCTAACTCTGTCATCTGATGGATGAGTAATTAAGTGTCAGAGAAGGAGAATCATGGTCAAATATATCAGACAGATTTGTGAACTAGTTCCAACCTGTGTCATCCCATCTCTTACTGCATCCTCTTTGCACACGCTTGAGCCAGCTTCACGGTGGTGCACCCAGACACTGCTGTCTTCGTTTTAGAGCCACTCCCCTACTTCTTGTTTCCCATCCTAAGTCTTCTCTGATGCCACAGCAAGAGAAGTCTATGCTAACTGACTCTGCACGCCCACCACCCACAAATGGGGTCTCCCTTGAGCAATAGGAAATGCAGATGAATGAGCAAGTGTTTCCACCTTTCATCCTCCAGGTAGACAGCTCTGAAACTATTTCAGAAAAACCCTCAAAATCATGCACGAGTTGCTTGTGATGGTGGCTGATCAATAACAGTTCCTGTGATAGTTCCTGCTCCTCTCACTCCCCGTTTGCTGCCTTCCCTGAAATAAAACTCCCAAACTAACTGTCTCAAACTCTGCTTCCAGAGATCTCAGATTATGACACCAGATTCCAAACACTTTCTATTTATATAAGAAAAGTAACTGGTTTGAGGATTCTCTGATGGTCCAGTTGTTAGGACTCCATGCTTTCACTGCCAACCTGTGAACTGAGATCCTACAAGCCAACCGGTGCAACTAAAAAATAAAAATAACTGGTCCTTCTAATCACTGGCTCGGAGCCCCACAAGGTACATCCATGTCTCTGTTCATACAAGCCTAAGAAATATCTTATACACAAACTGAGCATCAAACAATTAACACTTACATTTCTAGAGTTCTTTTTGGAAAGACCAAATGAAACACTGCCAAAGTCCTTAATCACAGCTAGAATATGAGTAGATTTTTAATTTCTCCCAAGTAATGTCAATCACTGCAGCCTGGTAGGCTGCTGTCCATGCAGTCACAAAGAGTCAGACACAACTTAGGAACTGAACAGCGACAAAGTCAATTATATTGTGTCATTTTCTTAACATAGGCTAGTCCCTAGGAGTTGACACCCCAAACACTAAAACTGAAAGATCTAATTGTCTCTTTGACGGCACAGTTCTTTTCCAAGATGAAGGAAATTTTTCCCAAAATGAGATATATGCTAATTATGCAATGGGAGATAATTTTAGATAGGAATTGGACACTTTTTAACCTCAAAACATATGCATTTGCTTTTAAGCATATTAATACAGTGTGGCTAAGCTATAAAAGCCATTAATTCATGGATACCATTACATAGAATGAGGTTTAACCAACTTTTTTTAATTTAAAAGGTAAATTAATAGAAATTTAAAAGTTAGTTGAATAATAATGAATATAATAGGAAAACATAGCTAAAATTTTCAGGATAGAAATCATGGTACTATTTTAACAGATACTTAAATGATTTCATGGTTTAATAAGATAGTTTAATAGATATCTAAATAATAAGCATTATAAGTGCTTTAAAAATGTATTTAAAAGTGTAACTCATTTTCATTCTGAGAATGTTACCACTTAACTACACCTCACTTAAACATACATACAAAATCCAGAAGCCCTACTCTTTTCTGCTTGTCAATTACTTTGGAACAAATTACCCCAAAATTTAATGAACAAAAGTGAAAATGAAAGTGTCAGTAGCTCATTCCTGTCCCACTCTTTGTAAACCCATGGCCCATAACCCACAAAGCTCCATGTCTTTGGGATTCTCCAAGCAAGAACAAAGGAATGGGTAGTCATTCCCTTCTCCAGGGGATCTTTCGAAGTTCAGTTCAGTTCAGTTGCTCTGCTGCTGCTGCTGCTGCTAAGTTGCTTCAGTTGTGTCCAACTGTTTGTGATCCCATGGACTGCAGGAAGCCAGCTCCCAGAGTTTACCAACTCCCAGAGTTTACTAAAACTCATGTTCATTGACTCAGTGATGCCATCCAACCATCTCATCATCTGTCATCCCCTTCTCCTTTCACCTTCAATCTTTCCCAGCATCAGGGTCTTTACAATGAGTCAGCTCTTCACATCAGATGGCCAAAGTATTGGAGATTCAGCTTCAACATCAGTCTTTCTAATGCATATTCAGGACTGATTTCCTTTAGGATGGACTGGTTGGATCTCCTTTCAGTCCAAGGGACTCTACAGAATCTTCTCCAAACCACAGTTCAAAAGCATCAATTCTTCAGCACTCAGCTGTCTTTATAGTACAACACTCACATCCATACAACTACTGGAAAAATCATAGCTTTGACTAGACAGACCTTTGATGGTAGAGCTGGTTTTAGAAAAGGCAGAGGAACCAGAGATCAAATTGCCAACATCAGCAGGGAGTTGATGCAAGGGAGTTCCACAAAAACATCTATTTCTGCCTTACTGACTATGTCAAAGACTTTGACTGTGTGGATCACAATAAACTGTGGAAAATTCTTTAAGAGATGGGAATACCAGACCACCTGACCTGCCTCCTGAGAAATCTGCATGCAGGTCAAGAAGCAACAGTTAGAACTGGACATGGAACAACAGACTGGTTCCAAATAGGAAAAGGAGTACGTTAAGGCTGTATATTGTCACTCTGCTTATTTAACTTACATGCAGATTATATCATGAGAAACACTGGGCTAGAAGAAGCACAAGTTGAAATCAAGATTGCTGGGAGAAATATCAATAACCTCAGATATGCAGATGACACCACCCTTATGTCAGAAAGTGAAGAAGAACTAAAGAGCCTCTTGATGAAAGTGGAAGAGGGGAGTGAAAAAGTTGGCTTAAAGCTCAACATTCAGAAAACAAAGATCATGGCATCCACTCCCATCACTTCATGAAAAATACATGGAGGAACAGTGGAAACAGTGGCAGACTTTATTTTGGGGGCTTCAAAATCACTGTAGATGGTGACTGCAGGCATAAAATTAAAAGACGCCTACTCCTTGAAAGAAAAGTTATGACCAACCAAGACAGTATATTAAAAAGCAGAAACATTAGTTTACCAGCAAAGGTCTGTCTAGTCAAAGCTATGGTTTTTCCAGTAGTCATGTATGGATGTGAGAGTTGGACTATAAAGAAAGCTGAGCACTGAAGAATTGATGCTATTGAACTGTGGTGTTGGAGAAGACTCTTGAGAGTCCCTTGGACTGCAAGGAGATCCAACCGGTCCATCCTAAAGGAAATCAGTCCTGAATGTTCATTGGAAGGACTGATGTTGAAGCTGAAACTCCAATACTTTGGCCACCTGATGTGAAGAGCAGACTCATTTGTAAAGGCCCTCATGCTTGGAAAGATTGAAAGTGAGAGGAGCAGGGGACAACAGAGGATGAGATGGTTGGATGGCATCGTGGACTCAGTGGATATGATTTTGAGTAAACTCCAGGATTTGGTGATGGACAGGGAGGCCTGGTGTGCACTCTGTCGGACACAACAGAGTGACTGAACTGAACTGAACTGAATGCCTCTGCTTTTAAATATGCTGTCTAGGTTGGTCATACCTCTTCTTCCAAGGAGCAAGCGTCTTTTAATGTCATGGCTGCAGTCACCATCTACAGTGATTTTGGAGCCCCCCAAAATTAAGTCTGTTACTGTTTCCAGTATTTCCCCATCTATTTGCCATGATGATCTTAGTTTTCTGAATGCTGAGTTTTAAGCCAACTTTTTCACTTTCCTCTTTCACTTTCATCAAGAGGCTCTTCAATTCTTCCTCACTTTCTGCCATAAGGGTGGTGTCTTCTGCATATCTGAGGTTATTGATATTTCTCCTGGCAATCTTGATTCCAGTTTGTTCTTCTTCCAGTCCAACATTTCGCATGATGTATTCTTCATATAAGTTAAATAAGCAGGGTGACAATATATAGCCTTGACGTACTCCTTTTCCTATTTGGAATCAGTCTGTGGTTCCATGTCCAGTTTTAACTGTTTCTTCTTGACCTGCATACAGATTTCTCAGGAGGCAGGTCAGGTGGTCTGGTATTCCCATCTCTTAACGAATTTTCCACAGTTTGTTGCGATCCACACAGTCAAGGCTTTGGTATGGTCAATAAAGCAGAAATAGATGTTTTGCTGGAACTCTCTTTTTTTTCGTTGATCTAACGGATGTTGGCAATTTGATCTCTGGTTCCTCTGCCTTTTCTAAATCCAGCTTGAACACCTGGAAGTTCACGGTTCACATACTGTTGAAGCCTGGCTTGGAGAATTTTGAGCATTACTTTGCTAGCGTGTGAAATGAGTGCAATTGTGCGGTAGTTTGAGCATTCTTCCTGGAGGAGGAAATGGCAACCCACTCCAGTATTTTTGCCTAGAGAATCCCATGGACAGAGGAGCCTGGCGGGCTACAGCCCATGGGGTCGCAAAAAGTTGGACATGACTGAAAGACTAATACATATTGACCATTTTTGGCATTCCTTTCTTTGGGATTGGAATGAAAACTGACCTTTTCCAGTCTGTGGCCACTGTGGAGTTTTCCAAATTTTCTGACATATTGAGTGCAGCACTTTCATTGCATCATCTTTTAGGATTTGAAATAACTCAACTGGAATTCCATCACCTCCACTAGTTTTGTTAGTAGTAGTGATGCTTGTTAAGGCTCACTTGACTTAGCATTCCAGGATTTCTGACTCTAGGTGAGTGATCACATCATTGTGAGTATCTGGGTCATGAAGATCTTTTTTGTATAGTTCTTCTGTGTATTCTTGCTGCCTCTTCTTAGTATCTTCTGCTTCTGTTAGGTCCATACCATTTCTGTGTGTTGTTTTTTATTGTGCCCATCTTTGTGTGAAATGTTCCCTTGGTATCTCTAATTTTCTTGAAGACATCTCTAGCCTTTCCCATTCTCTTGTTTTCCTCTATTTCTTTGTATTGATCACTGAGGAAAGCTTTCTTATCTCACCTTGCTATTCTTTGGAACTCTGCATTCAAATGGGTATATCTTTCCTTTTCTCCTTTGCCTTTCACTTTTCTTCTTTTCATAGCTATTTGTAAGATCTCCTCAGACAACCATTTTCGTTTTTGCATTTCTTTTTCTTGGGGATAATTTTGATCCTTGCCTCCTGTACAATGTCACAAACCTTCATCCATAGTTCTTCAGGTACTCTATTAGATATAATCTCTTAAATCTATTTTTAACTTCCACTGTATAATCATAAGGGATTTGATTTAGGTCATACCTGAATGCTCTAGTGGTTCTCCCTACTTTCTTCAATTTAAGCCTGAATTTGGCAATAAGGAGTTCATGATCTGAGCCACAGTCAGCTACTGGTCTTGCTTTTGCTGACTGTATAGATCTTCTCCATCTTTGGCTGCAAAGAATATAATCAATCTGATTTCAGTATTGACCAACTGGTGATGTCTATGTATAGAGTCTTCTCTTGTGCTGTTGGAAAAGGGTGTTTGCTATGACCAGTGCGTTCTCTTGGCAAAACTCTATTAGCCTTTTCCCTGCTTCATTCTGTACTCCATGGCAAAATTTGCCTGTTACTCCAGGTATCTCTTGACTTCCTACTTGTGCATTCCAGTTCCATATAATGAAAAAGACATCTTTTTTTGGTGTTAGTTCTAGAAGGCCTTGTAGGTCTTCATAGAACCATTCAACTTCAGCTTCTTAAGCTTTACTGGTTGGGGCATAGGCTTGGATTACTGTAATATTGAATGGTTTGCCTTGTAAATGAACAGAGATCTTCCTATTGTTTTTAAGATTGCACTCAAGTACTGCATATCAGATTCTTGTTTACTATGATAGCTACTCCATTTCTTTAAGGGATTCTTGCCCATAGTACCAGATATAATGGTCATCTGAGTTAAATTCACCCATTCCAGTCCATTTTAGTTCACTGGTTCCTAAAATGTCAATGCTCACTCTTGCCATCTCCTGTTTGACCACTTCCAATTTGCCTTAATTCATGGACCTAATATTCCAGGTTCCTAGGCAATATTGCTCTTTACAGCATCGGCCTTTACTTTCATCACTAGTCCCATCCACAACTGGGCCTTGTTTTTGCTTTGGCTCCATCTCTTCATTCTTTCTGGAGTTATTTCTCCACTGATCTCCAGGAGCATTTTGGGCACCTATCGACCTGGGAAGTTCATCTCTCAGTGTCCTATCTTTTTTTCTTTTCATACTGTTTTGGGATTCTCAAGACAAGAATACCGAAGTGGTTTGCCATTCCCTTCTCCAGTGGTCCACGTTTTGTCAGAGCTCTCCACCATGACCCATCCATCTTGGGTGGCCCTACGCAGCATGGCTCATAGTTTCATTGAGTTAGACAAAGCTGTGGTCCATGTGATCAGATTGATTTGTTTTCTGTGATGGTGGTTTTCAGTCTGTCTGCCCTCTGATGGAGAAGGATAAGAGGCTTATAGAAACTTCCTGATAAGAGAGACTGACTGAGGGGGCAAGTGGGTCTTGTTCTGATGGACAGGGCCATGCTCGGTAAATCTTTAATCCAATTTTCTTCCATCTTTTTTCTTCCATCATTTTCTTCCCCCGCTGAGGATCAAGCCCATGTCTCTTGCATCTCAGGCAGATTCTTTATCATCTGAGCCACATGGAAAGTCCTAATGGACAAAGCAACCATTATGTCCAAGGATTCTGCAGCTCAGGAATTTGGGTAAAGCTGATTTGTCTCTGCTGCAGGCTGCATAAGGAATGGGAGGCACTGGAGGTGGGGGATTGTGAGCTGATGTTATCTGAACTATCACTTGTTCAGGTGTCTGTTGATCAATACTTGCTGTCAGCTGAGAAACCTATGCATGCCCTCATGTGGCCAGGACTTCAACAAAGAGGCTGGTTCTAAGAGTGAGAATCCTGAAAGAGAAAGCTACGCAGAAGCTTTATTGTTTTGTTTTTGTTTTTGTTTTTGTTTTCTGACAGGCTCAAAAGTCACACAACATCTGTTTGGCCACACTTTCTCAAACCATCACAAAGGCACATGTTTGAGGGAAGGTGAAGCAGATTCCACTTTGGGGAGTGGCAAAATTCTAGATAAGAATGTGGGACTGAAAAGATCATCTTGCCCATGAAACTGTTAATGAAATTACCTTATTCCCTGAGTTGCCAGGATGCCAAAACCGAGCTGGAAATCCCTGACATGGACTTAGGGTATCCTACAAGAAAATCTGAATTTCATGTTCTATATTATTAGCAATGTCTAAAGCAGACAGACAGCTCATTATTCCCTGTGAATCCCCTGTGAAGGGGACTGTTACAAGAATTGGTACCAATGTGATGACCTCCACAGCTCCCTCTAACTCTCCAATTAGACAAGTCTTTGACTCAGGGTACATTAGTGGCTCAGAGGGTAAAGAATCAACCTGCCAATGCAGGAGACTTGGGTTTGATCCCTGGGTCTAGAAGATTCCCAGGAGAAGGGAATGGCAACCCACTCCAATATTCTTGCCCGGGAAATCCCACAGACAGAGGAGCCTGGTGGGCTATAGTCCATGGGGATCACAGAGAAGTCGGCCATGACTGAGTTACTAAACAACAATAACAAACCAGCACTTACCTGCAGGCCTATGCCCCAAAGCAATGCATCTGGCTAAAGACAATTCTCAGTACTTTCCAGTAGCTTCAACCACTCAACAGTAATCTTTTCCTCTGGTCTTATTTCTCACTAAACACTGTGAAACTACATAGTCTATGGACAATATGTGAATAGTGAGACCTATAGGAGTCCTAGGAGTTACTGGAAACTATGAGAACTCTCGGAGAAGGCAATGGCACCCCACTCCAGTACTCTTGCCTGGAAAATCCCATGGACGGAGGAGCCTGGTGGGCTGTAGTCCACGGGGTCACTAAGAGCCGGACACGACTGAGAGACTTCACTTTCACTTTTCACTTTCATGCATTGGAGAAGGAAATGGCAACCCACTCCAGTGTTCTTGCCTGGAGAATCCTAGGGATGGGGGAGCCTGGTGGGCTGCCGTCTATGGGGTCGCACAGAGTTGAACACGACTGAAGTGACTTAGCAGCAGCAGCAGCAGCATGAGAACTCTACCAGTCTCTCCCAGCCCCTTTGAAGACTATGCAGTCTTATATTTTAAATGGAACTGGTTTGCAATTTGCTGTGGTTTGCAAATCATAAAGGTGCCATTAAAATTGGAAGAATATCCAATACCGGTAGTAATGCTGGAAAGAGTGGATTATTCCCAGTTACTAGACTGCCTTCCATTTTCTGCCTCAGCTTTAGAGTCTAAGAGTTGGCTTTCGTTGAATGTCTCTTTATTTAGGGTAAGTGTGAAACTGAATACAAACATCTTGTGTATTTTAAGATGATACGTGTCTCCCTGCATGCAGCTTAGCCACAGGTCAGGAAGGTCACAGTTCATGGTAAAGGGCCAGTCTCTTTACAGGAATCCTAGAACAACGCTCAGCCCTTGCTTTTCTGACCACGGTTATCTTTGATATTGAACTATGAGGTGACCCTAAAGACAGAAACTGCTTTTGCTAAGTTACAAAAGAACTAACGGTTGACAAAATGATCCTACAGGGAAAAAATCAACTAGGCCTGATACCCGATTTCATCTTTTGCTTCATCTCTTAGCTTCAGTTTCTTTTTCCTCTCTTGATGCCAACACAGCCACTTTGTGTGCACGCTCAGCCGCTTCAGTCATGTCCCGTGCTTTGCGACCCTATGGACAGGAGTTCATCAGGTTATTCTGTCCATAGGATTCTCCAGGAAAAAATACTGGAGTGGGTTGCCATGCCCTCCTTCAGGGGATCTTCCTGATCCAGGAATCAAACCTGCATCTCCTGCTTTGCAGGTGGATTCTTTACCACTGAGCCACTGGGGAAGCCCAGCATAGCCACTAACTTCCCTTTATTGGCCCAGAAATCTGCTATAAGCTCCACAGTAGATTTTGGTCCTAAAGCTTTCAGATTTAGATATTGTTCTAAGAGAGGTACAAAAATACTTAACTTGTGACCAAAAAAAAAAAAGGGCGGGGGTGCATAAAGAAAAATAAATGAATAAAAACTAGGAAGAGCTGAAGGGAGTGATTAATATGCAATTTGAGAAATGAAATTATGTGTTATATGTAGTTTAAGTGTAACTATAGTCTTGATTCAGTGTCATCTCAGAATCTGGAGCTATGAATCAGAAGACGGCAAGGTAATAGAAATAAATAAGAATCTAAAATGAAGGAGATAAAATGAAGAAAATGTGTGCACATCTTCAGAAATAATCAACTTCTGAAAAGACAGCTTCTAAACAGGTTTTTTTTCAGACTAAATTTTCTGCATCTCAGTATCCAGGCAAATGATAATTATCATTAGAGAACCTGCAGTCCAACTAATGGAAACATATCAAGGGTAACGTAATCTTTGCAGAGGGGTGGAGGCCTGCAGGCATTCGATCAGCCAAGCAGATGTTCTTATTGTTTGCTGGGTAAATGCATCTTTTTCAGACATAATGAACATGTCATTCAGATAATCCAATCCTCGAACTAGACTCTTCAAGTATAATTCTGATATTAATTTGTTTCCCATTGACCTGCTGCTGCTGCTGCTAAGTCACTTCAGTCATCTCCGACTCTGTGTGACCCCATAGACGGCAGCCCACCAGGCTCCCCTGTCCCTGGGATTCTCCAGGCAAGAACACTGGAGTGGGTTGCCATTTCCTTCTCCAATGCATGAAAGTGAAAAGGGAAAGTGAAGTCGCTCAGTCGTGTCCGACTCCTTGCGACCCCATGGGCTGCAGCCCACCAGGCCCCTCCATCCATGGGATTTTCCAGGCAAGAGTACTGGAATGGATTGCCATTACCTTCTCCCCCAGTTGACCTAGCTTCCTAGAAATGTGATACACTAAGTATCCCTCTTAGCTCAGATGGTAAAGAACATGTCTGCAATGTAGAAGACTTGGGTTTGATCCCTGGGTCGGGAAGATCCCCTAAAGAAGGAAATGTAACCCACTCCAGTATTCTTGCCTGGAGAATTCTATGGACAGACCATGGAGTCACAAAGAGTCGGACGCGAGTGACTAACACACAAGTATCTAGCACCAATAAGCTAATCTGATTTCAATGTGAATTAAATTTTCACTCTTGTTTATACATCAGTCTCTTTCAAATTTGGCTAACATGACTCAGTCCTCCAGAGCCTGCTAACCTGGGGTAAACTAACAAAACCAAAAGCCTCAACAGGCAAAGCTGAGGGGAAGACTCTCATCTTCTGCAACTCTAATCAAAGTGCAGACTCCAGTCCCAAGCTGGATAGCTGTTCTGCTTCCCTCAAAGACTGAATCATTTTACCAATAGCATATAGAGGCACACATTTCATTAACAGGTCATTTCTAATGTTACCTAATGAAGTCCTGCTTCCTCAAGTACTTTTAGCCATAGAATTCTCTCTTAAGTTGACTGTTCTAAGTGTAGCAGAGGTTGGACTGACTAAATGACCTCTATGCAAAGTGTCTTCCAGTTTTCTAATTGTTCACTGCTGCATATCTAAATATCACACGAAGTTAATTGAAGTTATTTCTTGTATCTCCCATTGCATTTCTATTCTTGCACATTTTAAGTATCTCCCTCTTTAGTTACTAACATCACCTATCAGGGGCCAACCAAAACATACTCTAGTAGTTATTCTGCAATCTTCCATTTACATACACACTTAAACATTAAAACCAATTGACCCAAAAAGTTCTATGTCACAGTGAGCTGCCTGGAAAAAATATATATACACACTGCAATTTCAGATTCATTTAAGCTAAGATGCAATTTAAATAATTCATTAGAACAATGATTGTTCATTGCAAATCTGTTCTTCAAATGGATCTCCATTTATCTTGCTCATCTATTAATTGCTCACCCTTCTTAAGGCAGCACATTCAAGGTGCACGTCAAAAGTTCCACAAGTTTTTTCCCCCGACTTTCCCACTGACTCATCGTCTGACCAGAGGCTGCTCACTGAAACTCCCTGGGCCTGTTTCATGATCATGTGTAAAACAGGGTTAATGAGATCTACTTCCCCAGGGCGCTGCAAGAACCAAGTTATGGTTTGCAAAAGGCTTTGTGATTCATACATAAAAGGCCGTACAAGAAAGTAAACTGTCATTGAGCCTTACAAACAGTTTTCATCTCAATTATCTGAAAGTCAGGAGAGAAGGCTATCCTAAGCTTCCAAAAGATAATTCAATTAGCATGAAGTTCCAAGAATTTTCAAAGCTCAGATGGGCAGTTGCTGACTTAGGTTTTTTGTTTTTGTTTTTTTCTCCTAGGAATCAGAAATGTCATTCACAGATAAGTGCAGGGAGTAGCAAAACAGAAAGACAGGAAATTCTTGGCTCTGGGATCTGGTAATAAGGGAGTCTGCCACTTTCAAATTACCTGCTGGAATCCGGCTCAAGACAATTATAGATGAAAAATCTTCTTGGTCTTTAGCCACCTACCCAAAATTGATGTTGGTTTTAAACTTCCTAAAGTTGGAGCAACAATTTTCATGACTTAGGGGTAAGTAAATTAAAACTTAATCCTATTAGGCTTGTTCTTATACTGTGTGTGTGTGTGTGTGTGTGAGTTGCTCAGTCATATCCGGCTCTTTGTGACCCCATGGACTGTAGCCCTCTAGGCTTCTCTGTCCATGGAATTCTCCAGGCAAGAATACTGAAGTGGGTTGCCATGCCCTTCTCCAGGGTATCTTCCCAACCCAGGGATCAAATCCCAGTCTCCCAAATTGCAGGTAGGTTCTTTACTATCTGAGACATCAGGGAGGATACTAGAGGATAGTAAAACTGATAAACTAAATTCTAAATTGTATAGAGCAATGGTGAGATAATTATGCTGTACTTTAAATTTCCTACAAACATCTTAGGAGGAGGCTCTGGGGAAAGACATCATTCATAGCTTGTAGAGTTACAGTGCTTGATATCAACTAATAATTCCATTTAGCTGCACTGTACTTATTTTCACCTTTAAATTATAACCACACTGGGAAGGAGTAAATTTTTTCCTGTTATCATTTGGTGGATTTCCATATTAAAAAGGCTCCTGGGCACTCTTGGCACTGAAAATATCATAATAATAATTAAAATGATTAACACTCACCCTCTTCCAATTAAGACAGTGCCTTAACTGCACTGATCCAGTGATGAATGTCAATGTCTTGGCTATAAAAGACAGACTGTGACTAAAAGTTAGCAACAAGTAACGAGTGAAAACAAATTTTTTCAATAACCACTAAAATAAGATGTTCTTGGCCACTAAAATTAATTTATTTTAACTTTTAAATCAAGGAAAGGCATCCAGTAGATTCAAGAAGATCAGGAAACTTCTCCTGGAAAAATGCTAAAATTCCAGTTTCTCAAAAGTCTTGCCAGATTTCCACTATAGGAAACCTCATTGTCCAGGCAATTTTCATAATTTAGATTAAGCAAGCAAAAACATGTATTATCTCAGTTTTTGTGAAGATTACATACCAAAACTAGACTCTATTATGTAACTAGCTGAATGACCTTGAGCATTAACCTCCCTCAGTCTCATTTCTTGTCTGTAAATGGAAATGATTAACAGGACCATCTGGGCTTCACTTGTGGCTCAGTTGGTAAAGGATCCTCCTGCAGTGCGGGAGACCTGGGTTCGATCCCTGGGTTGGGAAGATCCCCTGGAGAAGGGAAAGGCTACCCACTCCAGTATTCTGGCCTGGAGAGTTCCATAGACTGTATAGTCTATGGGGTTGCAAAGAGTCGGACACGACTGAGCAACTTTCACTTGTCTTCACTTCACTTCAATAGGGCCTGGTGAGGGGACATTTACATGGTCACTAAATAATCATTCTCCACTCCCCTTTCTCTTTTATTTAAATTAAATCAAGCCTCTGTAGGGGTCTAATTTTCCTTAAATAAAATTTTCAAGCTTTTTAAAATTATAGTAGATTCTTAATCACATGTAACTTATATATACTTACCTGTATATAGCATGCAATTAATGAAATATAGTGCCCAAATGACTTAGAATACTTAATAGTTACAGTTCCACACTTTTAGATCATGAATGGGACTCAAGTTTCCAACACAAATCCTCAAATTCCATACCAGCTATAATTAAAGTGCATTAGATCTATTGATAAGCTTCATAGCTATGAGGACCATAGAACAAGAACAAGAATATCTGTCTCACTGGGTTGTTGCTATCACCATGATGACAGGGGTAAAGATAGTCCTTCTAAACTTTAGAACCTAAAGTTCTAAAAGAGGATTCCTTAAGTGGTAAAAATTAATACTTCCCTTGGTGGGGGCTTTAAATTTGTCCACAGTAATTCTTTTGACAATACAGAATAAACAAATGTCCCTAGGAAATATTGGTAGAGACCATTAGGGAGTAATCTAAAGCAGCTGATAGCCAACACAAAACTTTTTTGAAGATTCATGTTTGGTCTTACTAGAGTGGCAGAACCATCATTATCCTAACAGCCAGGAGCCGATTCTTCTTGAAGAACTGTCCTGTTGGGGAACTGCTTTGATAAGCTCTTGGGTTAGAAGATGACACTTTCAGAGCACTCTTGTCAGCAGAAGCCAAGGAAACAGACAGCTAAACTTCTCTGCCATCTGCATATGAGAAATTGCTGGGGAGTGGAAGGGGGACATGGAAAGAAAAAGGAGAAGGAAACCACAGAGAACCCAGGTAGGAGAGAAAGAAATTAGCCAACCCAGTATGGCAAGGCGGAGACATCTCATTGAAGAAGAACACAGAACTTCCTCCAAAGACAGTGATGTGAAGGAAACTTCATGGAGTATCTGTTTTCCAATTTGCACTTGTCCAGATTGTTTATTTAAAAAGACCTCTGCTCACTTCCTCCCCCTTTTATGCATCAGGACTTCATACCTGTGTGTGATGCATGGGGTGTGGGTGTGTGTGGTGGGGGGGTGTGTGTGTTGGAAAGGACCTGATTTTCACATACGGTCAATTCAATGTTGACAAAATTAGCCCACATTGGATACTTCCCAAAACAATTCCTGGAAATGGGGTCCCAGAGTCAGGTGTGACCTGAGAATATAGGCCTTAGAATACATCAAGATCTTGTTGTAAATATCTCTGGACTTTCACAAGGTCAGAATGAACTGCTCATAACTTGATATCAAGCAGCTTTTGAATTTCTAATGTTTTGATTACTGAAGAAGTTTGTTCATTTATTGATAATGTTCATTAATTTTTGGTGAATTGTCTGCCTGCGTCTCTGCCTAATTTTTAAGGCGCTTTTTAAAAAATTTGTAACAACCCTGTACATGTTAAGGATATGAGCTCTGTGACAGAGCTTTGCAATTTTTTTCCACTCTTTGGCTCTTGTATTTCACTAGGATCACTGTATTATTTTTTTTAATTTAAATTTATTTATTTTAATTGGAAGCTAATTACTTTACAATATTGTATTGGTTTTGCCATACATCAACATGCATCTGCCACGGGTGTACATGTGTTCCCAATCCTGAACCCCCCTCTCACCTCCCTCCCCATACCATCCCTCTGGGTCATCCCAGTGCACAAGCCCCAAGCATCCTGTATCCTGCATCGAACCTGGACTGGCGATTAGTTTCTTATATGATATTATACATGTTTCAATGCCATTCTCCCAAATCATCCCACCCTCTCCCTCTCCCACAGAGTCCAAAAGACTGTTCTATACATCTGTGTCTCTTTTACTGTCTCGCATACAGGGTTATCATTACCATCTTTCTAAATTCCATATATATGCATTAATATACTGTATTGGTGTTTTTCTTTCTGGCTTACTTCACTCTGTATAATAGGCTCCAGTTTCATCCACCCATTAGAACTGATTCAAATGTAATCTTTTTAATGGCTGAGTAATACTCCATTGTGTAAAAGTACCACAGCTTTCTTATCCATGCATCTGCTGATGGGCATCTAGGTTGCTTCCATGTCCTGGCTATTATAAACAGTGCTGCAATGAACACTGGGGTACACATGTCTCTTTCAATTCTGGTTTGCCCAGCACTGGGATTGCTGGGTCATAGGCAGTTCTATTTCCAGTTTTTTAAGGAATCTCCACACTGTTCTCCATAATGGCTGTACTAGTTTGCATTCCCACCAACAGTGTAAGAGGGTTCCCTTTTCTCCACACCCTCTCCAGCATTTATTGCTTGTAGACTTTTGGATCGCAGCCATTCTGACTGGCATGAAATGGCACCTCACTGTGGTTTTGATTTGCATTTCTCTGATAATGAGTGATGTTGAGCATCTTTTCATGTGTTTGTTAGCGATCTGTGTGTCTTCTTTGGAGAAATATCTGTTTAGTTCTTTGGCCCATTTTTTGATTGGGTCATTTATTTTTCTGGAATTGAGCTGCAGGAGGTGCTTGCATATTTTTGAGATTAGTTGTTTGTCAGTTGCTTCATTTGCTATTATTTTCTCCCATTCTGAAGGCTGTCTTTTCACCTTGCTTAGAGTTTCCTTTGTTGTGCAGAAGCTTTTAATTTTAATTAGGTCCCATTTGTTTATTTTTGCTTTTTTTTAATTTTATTTTATTTTTAAACTTTACATAATTGTATTAGTTTTGCCAAATATCAAAATGAATCCATCACAGGTATACATGTGCTCCCCATCCTGAACCCTTCTCCCTCCTCCCTCCCCATACCATCCCTCTGGGTCATCCCAGTGCACCAGCCCCAAGCATCCAGTATCGTGCATCGAACCTGGACTGGCATCTCGTTTCATATATGATATTTTACATGTTTCAATGCCATTCTCCCAAATCTTCCCACCCTCTCCCTCTCCCACAGAGTCCATAAGACTGTTCCATACATCAGTGTCTCTTTTGCTGTCTTGTACACAGGGTTATTGTTATCATCTTTCTAAATTCCATATATATGCGTTAGTATACTGTATTGGTGTTTTTCCTTCTGGCTTACTTCACTCTGTATAATATGCTCCAGTTCTGGGAGATGGGTCATAGAGGATCCTGCTCTGATTTATGTCGGAGACTGTTTTGCCTATGTTCTCCTCTAGGAGTTTTATAGTTTCTGGTCTTAAGTTTAGATCTTTAATCCATTTTGAGTTTATGTCTGTGCATGGTGTTATAAAGTGTTCTAGTTTCATTCTTTTACAAGTGGTTGACCAGTTTTCCCAGCACCACTTGTTAAAGAGATTGTCTTTTCTCCATTGTATATTCTTGCCTCCTTTGTCAAAGATAAAGTGTCCATAGGTGCATGGGTTTATCTCTGGGCTTTCTATTTTGTTCCATTGATCTATATTTCTGTCTTTGTGCCAGTACCATACTGTATTGATGACTGTGGCTTTGTAGTAGAGCCTGAAGTCAGACAGGTTGATTCCTCCAGTTCCATTCTTCTTTCTCAAGATTGCTTTGGCTATTTGAGGTTTTTTGTATTTCCATACAAATTGTGAAATTATTTGTTCTAGCTCTGTGAAAAATACCGTTGGTAGCTTGATAGGGTTTGCATTGAATCTATCGATTGCTTTGGGTAGTATATTCATTTTCACTATATTGATTCTTCCGATCCATGAACATGGTATATTTCTCCATCTATTAGTGTCCTCTTTGATTTCTTTCACCAGTGTTTTATAGTTTTCTATATATAGGTCTTTAGTTTCTTTAGGTAGATATATCCCTAAGTATTTTACTCTTTTCATTGCAATGGTGAATGGGATGGGACACGCTGCTGAATAACCAACAAATCACAGAAGAAATCAAAAAAGAAATCAAAATATGCATAGAAATGAATGAAAATGAAAACACAACAACCCAAAACCTGTGGGACACTGTAAAAGCAGTGCTAAGGGGAAAGTTCATAACAATACAGGCATACCTCAAGAAACAAGAAAAAAGTCAAATAAATAACCTAACTCTACACCTAAAGCAACTAGAAAAGGAAGAAATGAAGAACCCCAGGGTTAGTAGAAGGAAAGAAATCTTAAAAATTAGGGCAGAAATAAATGCAAAAGAAATAAAAGAGACCATAGCAAAAATCAACAAAGCCAAAATCTGGTTCTTTGAAAGGATAAATAAAATTGACAAATCATTAGCCAGACTCATCAAGAAACAAAGGGAGAAAAATCAAATCCATAAAATTAGAAATGAAAATGGAGAGATCACAACAGACAACACAGAAATACAAAGGATCATAAGAGACTACTATCAGCATTTACATGCCAATAAAATGGACAACGTGGAAGAAATGGACAAATTCTTAGAAAAGTACAACTTTCCAAAACTGAACCAGGAAGAAATAGAAAATCTTAACAGACCCACCACAGTCATGGAAATTGAAACTGTAATCAGAAATCTTCCAGCAAACAAAAGCCCAGGTCCAGATGGCTTCACAGCTGAATTCTACCAAAAATTTGGAGAAGAGCTTACACCTATCCTACTCAAACTCTTCCAGAAAATTGCAGAGGAAGGTAAACTTCCAAACTCATTCTATGAGGCCACCATCACCCTAATACCAAAACTTGACAAAGATGCCACAAAAAAAGAAAACTACAGGCCAATATCACTGATGAACATAGATGCAAAAATCCTTAACAAAATTCTAGCAATCAGAATCCAACAACACATTAAAAACATCATACACCATGACCAAGTGGGCTTTATCCCAGGGATGCAAGGATTCTTCAATATCTGCAAATCAATCAATGTAATACACCACACTAACAAATTGAAAAATAAAAGCCATATGACTATCTCAATAGATGCAGAGAAAGCTTTTGACAAAATTCAACATCCATTTATGATAAAAACTCTCCAGAAAGCAGGAATAGAAGGAACATACCTCAACATAATAAAAGCTATATATGACAAACCCACAGCAAACATTATCCTCAATGGTGAAAAATTGAAAGCATTTCCCCTAAAGTCAGGAACAAGACAAGGGTGCCCACTTTCACCACTACTATTCAACATAGTTTTGGAAGTTTTGGCCACAGCAATCAGAGCAGAAAAAGAAATAAAAGGAATCCAAATTGGAAAAGAAGAAGTAAAACTCTCACTGTTTGCAGATGACATGATCCTCTATATAGAAAACCCTAAAGACTCAAAGCTAATCAATGAATATAGTAAAGTTGCAGGATATAAAATCAACACACAGAAATCCCTTGCATTTCTTTTTTTTTTTTTTTAGTATTCTTTTTCTTTTTTTTTTTAAACTTTACTCTAATAATGAGAAAATAGAAAGAGGATCACTGTATTATTGATAAACATTTATGAACTATTTTTATAGTTTTTAGCTTTGTTATTATGTTTAAACAGACCTTCCACACTCCAAAGGATTTATCCATATTTTTCACTAGTTTTGTAATAAAATTTTATTTTTAACTCTACAATTTTTCTGGAATTTAACTTGCTATACATTTATGTAGAATGTTGAGACTTTGTTTATAAACAAGGTTAGGTTTTCAGCTCTCTGTTTTGCATCTTCATAATCACATTTGGGTAATGCTAGTTTGTAAAGTAATGTCGGCCCTTTGTGTACTGTCTCACAATTTATGGATCACAACACTGATCTTCATTCTTAACCTGTCCTTAACAGAGTAGGAGAGCTGAGAGCTCAGTATTCTGGGCCAAAGCATTTTCAGAAAATAATATTTGACAAACATTTTCAATATTTAGCTCAATTATTTATTCATATGCTCAGATTCTTTTCTTCTTGAACCCCTTTTCATGATTTATATTCCCTCGTATTCAGTCATTTTTTGAGATTTTAAAATCATTTAGGGTAGAGTTACAAGCAATATTTGCTTATAATTTTAAACTTCTCATTATTGTTATTTCCTTTTTATCTGGACATCAGTTATTTTATTTTTGTATTTTCTAACTTAATTATAATAATTTTTGCTGTGTAATTTTTCCATTCTCATTTAAAGTTATATACTTTGTTATTCTTTACCTAATTATTAGCTTTTATTTTTATCCTTTGTTATAGAAAAATAGCTCAATATATGTCAAATAAATAGCCTAGTTTGTTATATTATTCAGATGTGTGTTTGGCATTTATTTATTTCCTACTTTATCTGTTAAACACTAAGAAAAGCATATTAACATCTTCTGCTTCTATTATATTTTTGGATTGCTCTTGAATTTCTAAGAATTTGTTTATATAATTTAGTGATTTTTTTTGTTTGGGGCATAAAAATTTTTACACTTTTTAAAAATATTATGGAACTTCTTTGTCCTGTTTAACAGTGTCACACTGTCAAAAGATCAGAAATAACAGAAGTAAAACCACTGAATCATCAAAACAGTAATTAGAAAAATTTTGTTGTGCACACACCAAAAAGTTTGCAAACCAAGGGCACTCAAGCCAAGCATAAAGCGAGGCTCAAGTAAAGTATATTATTATAAAGCAGCTTACAGAGTACATTCATATTCATCACTGTGATTGGTTATATTATTAGAATTTTCTTCAGTAATAGGGGTCTGGTTATTGGTTACCTCATACCAACCTTGGAAAACAGTTTAAGTGTCACTTATGATTTCCAGAGCATAAGCAAAAAATGACCTACGTCAAGCCAATCTCGCAAAGTCAGCTAAATTAGGGTTTTGGGGGGGTTTTTTTGTTTGTTTGTTTGTTTGTATGACCAAACTGGTTGGGTGTGCCCAGGGAATTTTCAAAGCTGGTCTCCACTTGTTTTTTATTTTTAACACTGGTGAATCCTAATCCTACAGATTTACTGTAACTCCAGTTGTTTTGTTTGCTTTTTGATTATGTAGATTTTCCTACCTTCTTACTCGTAATCTTTCTGCATTGTTTCATTTTATGTGTATCCATGACAAGAGGTTCTCCCTCAGATATTATTTTGACCCAGTCTAGTATTTACCTTTCAGTAAAAGAAAACATATTCACAGCTATTCCATAAATTTGTATTTACTTTTATCATCCCATTTTAGAGCTCCTATGTCGAGCTTCCTTGCTGTCTTCTTTTTACCATTGTGCTGCTAAGTCACTTTAGTCGTGTCCAAGTCTGTGCGACCCCACAGACGGCAGCCCACCAGGCTTCCCCGTCCCTGGGATTCTCCAGGCAAGAACACTGGAGTGGGTTGCCATTATAAATTCTATTTTAATTTATCTTTTCAACCATCCATCTTGTTTTCAATGCTCTATGTCATCCACTTTTAAAATATTTAAAGATATATCTCTCATAAAAGCCAAGAACTGCAAATCACCCGAAGTTCACCCACAGTGGAAGACATTAGTTAATGTCTGAATAGACAATGAAATCGTATACAGTAATAAAAGCAAACAAACTAAGCTATCTCAATAGCATGGATGAAACAAATTGTTGAAGCAAAACATAAAATAATGCATATATTCTATTCATACAAAGTTCAAAAACAGGCAAAAGCAAACCGTATTGGAGAAGGAAATGGTAACCCACTCCAGCATTCTTGCCTGCAAAATTCCATGGACAGAGGAGCCTGGCAGACTCAAGTCTGTGGGGTCGCAAAGAGTCAGACATGACTGAACGACTGAGCACAAATCGCTATCCTAAGGAAACGAAAGTTAGGATGAGGGGTTGTTAGTGGGGAGGAATGGAATTATATCAGAAAGGAACTGAGAAAGCTTCTGGGGAGATGGGAAAAGGCTCTTTCTTATTCGCGTGGAGGTTACACTGGTGTCACATTGTAATTACCTTCCACACCTTGCACGTCTGTTTCCTGCAGGATTCTGTGTCCATTTTGGGCAGGCTTCCCTGGTAGCGCAGATGGTAAAGCATGCAAGAAACCCGAGTTTGACTCCTGGGTCGGGAAGATCCCTGGGTTGGGAAGATCACCTGGAGAAGGAACTGGCAACCGACTCCCGTATTCTTGCCGGGAAAATCCAATGGACAGAGAAGCCTGGTGGGCTACAGTAAACGAGGTCTCAAAGAGTCAGACATGACTGAGCAACTAACACTTTAGAACACTGTATAGAATGTTATATTGGGAAAAAAAATAATCTCACACCTAACTGTAATGTTTTAAAAAACTATGTCAGAAAATACATATCCATTTAGTATCTTTCATGTAATTTAAAAACACTTCTGTTTTTCCTTGTACCCTACCCTCAACTCCTACTTTCTGTTTTTGTTAGTATTGATATGACTTTTTATTTTTTTCAATTTTTATCACCCTTCAAAAACTATTTAAGACCTATTCAACTAACTTTACACTATAATCACAATAATAGTCTAGATTCCATTCTATTTCAGATTTTTTTCAACATTTACCATTAGTCATTTTCTATAAAATAGTCCCATTCTAAACTTGGGTTTTCTTTTTCTTTTTTCTATCTTTTTAAAAATTTCTCATGACTTGAAATGAGTACATTATTGATGGTATACTTTTTCTCAGCCAATTAAAATCTGAAAATTGTACAATTATATTCTTCTGTAAGTTAAAACTCAATTAAGTAAAAAACTCTAAGGACAGACATATTTCTTCCTCAAAATTCTGAGTCTTGACTCATTTCTTCTTGAACTCAATGTCTCAGAAGAAAACTCTGAGTGTAAGGTCATTCAAAACACCAGGATCCTTTCGTTACATCTCCAGGATGCATGGACTATGTCATCTTCTTTCTCATCAGTCTCATCCCTTTATTTGCCTTATCTGAATTCTGGAAAAGCTTCCCACTTATCTTCCACATTATGATCCCTTGTATCATAGAAAAAGCTTTTCCGTTTTAATCTTTCTAACGCAAATTTTAGTCCTTCGCATGCAGATTTTAAATGGGTTATTACAGTTTGATTCTCTTTCTTCTTTTCCTACCTCATCCAACTCATGTTGAATTTTTATGCTCTGTGTCTCCTAGCTAGTTCCCTTTTTAAACTCTGTCTTTTGTTTTATTATCTCATGCTCTTTTTCGTATTTTCTAGAGTTTTACTGAAAGCATAAAGAGCCTATTCTTTGTTCTCTTTCCCAAGGAAATTCTTTGCCTTAGAAATAAAGCTTCTTTGCCATCTTCCTTTCAGGACTCAGAAAATTTGCTTTGGTACCACACTGAGCTCTTCTGATGTGGGGCACCCATATTTAATGAGGATAGCTTATGCTGTTTGGTTCCCCATCCCTGATTTTTACATTTCTCTTAGAATGGGCTTTGTAGACTTTAAGCAGCAAGGTTACTTTCTATACATGTGTAGCTGGCTGTTCCAGAGGCTGAGGAAATGAAGGGGGAACTCTTTCTGGTGGTCTACTCTACTAAAGATCAGCTTTGGGTCTTTTCTTCTCTTTGCTTCATCCATAACATCAGGTTCATGGAAGATCTTACTCAGTCTGCTTTCCCAGGCTGCTGCTTACCACATCAAATAGAAAACTCCATGTGTCTGGAAGAAACCTCGCCTCACGGGCAGCTTTCGTCTTGATGTGGACCTTGTACGCACTCTAGAGTCTCCTAACACAGTGCTTTCCTCTGCTATGGGTCCACATTGGACCCATGTCCATGAACAAGGGTCAAGAGGACATCCTGGACTTTCTCCAAGGTCCACCATGGCGTGCAGGGCTCACTCTCCAGACGAATCACCCCTGGAGCATTTCTGAAAGTATCCATCTGCCCTGTATCCTCCTTGCTTTGCTTCATTTTGGAAAAATCTGAATTAAATATAAAAGAAATTATTCAATGTTTCCAACTTTTTTAGGGGCTCCTTTCCATAATTTGCAATGGTGATGTCTGCTTCCTGATCTATTTTTTGCAGTATTGTTAAGGAGATTTGAGATGGAAGTGGTATGTTACACAAATGATCACAGCCATTCTTACCTGAAGGTCATAATATAAATTTACTTATTTTTTAATTAATTATTTATTTGTTTGTCTTTGGCTTCACTGGGTCTTTGTTGCTGCCCAGGCTTTCTCTAGTCGTGACGAGTGGAAGCTATTCTCTAGTTGCAATGTGCGGTTCTCATTGCAGTGGCTTCTCTTGTTGCAGAGTACAGGCTCTAGGGCATGGGGGCTCAGTAGTTGTGGAACAAGGGCTTAACTGCCCTGCAACATGTGGGATCTTCCCAGGTCAGGGATCAAACCCATGTCCCCTGCATGGGCAGACAGATTCTTAACCACTGGACCACCAGGGAAGTCCTAAATATTTTTAAATTAACTAATGAACCAGAAATTCCAATGTTTCCCAGGTGGGTCAGCCTTGAGGAAAGAAAAACAGTGAGAGAGAGGTAAAGTGAACACCCTTAGGAATAACAGCCTTGGTGAGTCTCCAACCTTCCATCTGTCATTTGTGTAAACTGTCTCATTCAGTCTGCTTTTAGTTCAGCTTTCAGGTGAGTCAACTCAAAACTTCAAGCTGCAAAATGGCCCAGCTCCAGCAAGGAGCAGTGATGCTTCCCAGAATCTTGTGAAATAACATGATTTGTGAGCACAATTACCCAGACAATATTTCTCAGGGTTATTTTTCACTCTTCCTTTCTCCCTGATAACGTTAACTCAGACAAGTGCGTGGAGCTTTGCAGAGCTAACCTAGAAAAAATGAGAAAGGCAATATTATTATTAAATAAGAACCCACTTACAGAAATACGGTTGCACTGGGTTCCATATTACACTGTGAAAGCATCAGGATAAAGTCAGAAATCTCAAAATGTATGTGATTTGAGCACCCCCCTGTAATTCACTGAACAGGATGAAATAATTATTTAACAACTAGAAAAACATGAAATGCACATTTCAAATGCTTCCTAGGATGAGAAATAATTCCTGGTGGTTTTCTCTTCCCGTTAAGTGAGGACATATCTGACCAGTTGATGAAGAATAGAGCGTGTGGAAGATAAAGGAGCAACAACCACTCTCAGCTTCTACCTGGCCCTGGGCTGATGAAGGAGCCTGTATCAGAATGGAGGGACCTACTCTCACCCAGCTACAGATGGTGATGAATCCCTCATCACCTGACTTTACACCCACTATCCCCCAAACGCTGGATTCAGCTGCAATTGAGAAGAGGGCAAGATAAACTCCTCTGCCTTATAGTCCTGTATTTCCAAGTGATCAAATTTTAAAATGTGTCAAAGATTTCTATTCACCAGTTCTGACCATCAAATGAGCAAAATGAATGGGAAGTACTTCATTGCCAATTTAGCCAAAAATAAGATGCTAAACACTACCACCTTCTATGCATTATCTATACTAAGGGTACATAACAAACCCAAACCAGTAATACATAAGGCTTTATTTTGCTTAGGAGTCTGTGTTGTTGGTTTAGGTCAGGTTCAGCCACACAGTTTGGGCCTCAGCTGGGCATACTCTCAAATTTGGAAGAAGCTGGTTGTTGGCCAATCTCGTATGGCCTCAGCTGGGATGTCTAGAACAATTCAACTCCACTCTAAATGTCTCATTCTACAGCAAGTCAGCCAGGCATCTTTTCAGGGCAATCACAGAGGAGCAAGAGAACAAGCAAAAATATATATAAGCACTTGACCTCTGCTTTGGGGGCATCACACTTGTCAAAATGCCATTGTTCAAGGCAAGTCTCATGCTGCGCCCAGAGCCAAAGTGTAGAATAGAACAAACACCCAACCCAGAGTAATGCAAAGGGAGTGGGTACAGAAAGGGATGTGGAATGGAGAACAACAATTAACGCAATCAAGTTACTGGACTGCTCTAGCCAGTTTGTCTACTGTTTGAGTCAACGGGATCCTGAGTCAACTGGTGACTTTATAACATGCCTAACCCTTCATTTAGGGCCCTCAAATCTACAACTACTCACTCAAATAAGAGTATCTACTCAACTAACCTCAAAACAGTTGAAATTGAGTCACTGAATAATTGTGATTATTATAATCACATTAATTGTGATCATAAATAGATGAAGTTTAATTACTAATGTGTAAACAAAATTGGCTCATATCCAGGTAACACGTGAAAATATGGTAAGTCCATCTTTGTTCTAATGTTCAATGCACTGCAATATTTTTCACAATGCTCTTGCAAGATTATCCTTTAACCATCCTGGAGAATGGTTAAAATCATGATTGTGCCTTAAGGTAGACACATACAAGCCAGATATAAGCAAAGAAATGAGATTCTATAAAATGACAATATAAAATCAATCTTTAAAAGTACAGAGGCTTCCCAGGTGACTCAGTGGTAAAGAATCTGCCTGCCAATGCAGGAGCTTCAGGAGACTTGGGCTCAATTCCTGGGTCAGGAAGATCTCCTGGAGGAGGAAATGGCAACTCACTCCAGTATTCTTGCCTGGAGAATCCCATGGACAGAGGAGCCTGGAAGGCTACAGTCCATGAGATCGCAAAGAGCCAGACACGACTGAGTGACTGAGCAAGCAAGAAGTGCAGTACAAAAGTCATTAGTGTTCTAAACAACGGTATCAAAAATAAATTGGAAATCAAACATACATTTCCTCAAAATAGTCATTAGAAATGTATCACCCATTCATTTAACTTGTGTTAAAAAGCCTCATGATTATATCTGCACTGAGTACTTTTGCAGGAAACTCTGTCCCTACCTTCAAGATAATTGATGTTTGAAACAGAACACTTAGCTATAGGTGCTTAGTTGTCACAGAGATTTGTTTGAAATCAAACTTTGTCTCTGAAAAATTGAGTATGAATTAAATGTCAAGCAAATTTTTGAGTTATAATTTAGAGTGACTTTCCGACTTTCATTTGCTAAAATGGGAACCACAAATTGCTTGAGATGGTTTCAGTGCTTTTTGCAGAAAATAATGGAAGTCAAATTTTTAATATTAATATTCTTACAAAAAAATTCAGTAGTAACCTTTCTCAATCATTGGCATAATTCTTTTTTGTTGTTTGTTTCCACTGTCTTTTTCTCTCTTTTTTAATTTTTTAATTGAAGGATAATTGCTTTACAGAATTTTGTGGCTTTCTGTCATACATCAACAAGAATCAGCCATAGGTACACCCATTTCCCCTCCCTCCCAGACCTCCCTCCCATCTCCCTCCCCACCTGCCCACCCTAAAAGCCTGTCACAGAGACCCTGTTTGAGTTCCCTGAGTCATACAGCAAATTCCCATTGGCCATCTATTTTGCATATGGTATTGTTAATTTCTATGTTACTCTCTCCATACATCTCCCCTTCTCACTCCTCTCCTCCCACCTTGTCCATAGGTCTGTTCTCTATGTCTGTTTCTCTGCTGCTGCCCTGCAAATAAGTTCATCAGTGCCATCTCTTCAGATTCCATGTATATGTGTCAGTATACAGTATTTATATTTCTCTTTCTGACTTACTTCACCCTGTATAATGGGCTCTAGCTTCATCCACCTCATTAGAGCAGATTCAAATGTGTTCCTTTATATGGCTGAGTAATGTTCCATTGTGTATATGTACCACAGCTTCTTTATCCATTCATCTGTTGATGGACATCTAGGTTGCTCCCATGTTCTAGCTACTGTAAACAGTGCTGCAGTGAACATTGGGATACATGTGTCTTTTTCAGTTTTTCAGTTCCTTGGGGTATATGCCTAGGAGTGGGATTGCTGGGCACATGGTGGTTTTATTCCTACCTTTTTAAGGAATCTCCATACTGTCTTCCATAGTGGCTATATCAGTTTACATTCCCACCAGCAATGGAAGAGTGTTCCCTTTTCTCCACACTCTCTCCAGCATTTATTGTTTGCAGACTTTTTGATGATGGCCATTCTGACTGGTATGACATAGTATCTCACTGTAGGTTTGATTTGCATTTCTCTGATAATGAGTGATGTTGAGCACCTTTTCATGTGCTTGTTAGAATCATTGGCATGATTCTTAATTTAATCATCTGGTCTGGTCAGATGAAATTCTGGCTGGTAGGGTCATGCATGCATGCGTGCTCAATCACTCAGTCATGTCCCACTCTTTGCAACTTCATGGACTGTAGCCTGCCAGGCTCCTATGTCCATGACACCCTCCAGGCAGGAATACTGAAGTGAGTTGCCATTTCCTACTCCAGAGGCTCTTCCCAACCCAGGGACTGAACCTGTGTCTCCTGTGTCTCCTTCATTGGCAGGCAGATTGTTCACCACTGAGCCGCCTGGGAAGGCTGGTAGGTTCATAGAGATAGTTACACGAAAACTGATAGGATTTTGCATCTCTCTTTGTATTTCTTGCCTCTATGATCCAAAAAGTAAAGTCATGGTAATGAGAGTTGCTTCCAACCAAAAAGACTTTGAATAAAACAGTTCTATCAAGGCTACAGAATTGTACTCCATTCCTGACCCAAGCCTTTTCTGGCAAGTTATCTGTGAAGTTTTCCTTCTCTTTCTTAATCCACTTTGTCTTTATCTCCAAGCCAGAATAGAACTCTTTCTGAATGAAACTGCTGCACTACCAATTTTAACTCTCTTTTTATTTTATTTTTTGAGACTTAACTATGGAAGCAAATCACATAATGTGGTCTGATAAGAGTCCTAAGAGCAGTAGGCACCCTTCAGCCAGTTTCTCTTGTTATCAGCACACAGGTTGTTTTAGACATTCAATTCTGCTGAGGTGCTTTCAGGGGCCATAGGATACAGCAAAGTCTCCTCGTCCACAGAGGATCATATGAAACACTAGGAACATAAAGTCTTTTCATCAATCCTCAAAGGAAAAATGGAAAGTTTCTTTCTTTTGTACTGCTGAGACATCCCCTGCCTTTCCTCGATTTCCAGTCCCAGCTGTCGTATGGAATGAACAAAATCGCAAAAGTAGCTTTTTGTAAGAGAAGGTCCATTGCTTCCAAAATCTAATGTTAGTGCAATTTGAATAAGCATTCAAATAAAGATAAGGAACCAGCACCATTAGAATTTTATGGAAACGTATCAGGAAACAAAAAGGCAGATTTGTGCTTCCTGCTCTTAAACAAAAAAAAGGGACTTAACTAATAGCTAAAATGTACCAGAATAATGAAAACAACACATCTTAATTTCTGTCCTTTGCTTCCACGGCCAAACAACAGTGGAAGTGATTTTTGTCAACTGCTATTTCTATATCCTGCCAAGCCTTCCCTACATTAACCTAAGTAAGTTGATAAAATTGTTCTTTTGAAGATCAACATGACTGCTTTACATTTTTTCCTTACTTTATTATAAAGTACAGCACACAAACATAAAAATGCATGAAAGAAAAATAAACATCAAGAATATATCACAAAGGAAACAGCTGTAGCTTCCCTGGTGGCTCAGACAGTAAAGAATCTACCTGCAATGCAGGAGACCCAGGTTCAATCTGCTGATCAGGAAGATCCCCTGGAAAAGGGAATGGCAACCCACTTCAGTATTCTTGCCTGGAGAATTCCTTGAACAGAGGAGCCTGATGGGCTACAGTCCATGGGGTCACAAAGAATTGGACAGGACTGAGCGGCTAACACTTTGATTTTTCACCACCTTCCAGAGCAGGAAACTGAACATCGTCAGCATCCCAGGAGCATTCCGGCCTGTTCCTTCTCAATAACAAAGTCTCCCCTTTCCCCAGATATACTCTTTATCCTCATGCCTAACACTGGAGTTTAGTGTTCCCTGTTTTTCACATTTTTGTATATGGAATGATGTTTCCATCTTGTTACTAAATTGTGTCTAATTTACATCACTCAGCATTCTGATGGTGAGATTCACCCATCCAATGCATGAAAGGGTAGTTCATTTATTTTTTGTTGTACAAGTATTTGCGCTGTATGACCAACTATTCCACAATTTTATTTACCCATATGGCACAAAGTGAAGAAGAACTAAAGAGCCTCTTGATGAAAGTGAAAGAGGAGAGTGGAAAAGTTGGCTTAAAGCTCAACATTCAGAAAACTAAGATCATGGCATCTGGTCCCATCACTTCATGGCAAATAGATGGGGAAACAGTAGAAACAGTGGCCGACTTTATTTTGGGGACTCCAAAATCACTGCAGATAGTGATTGCTACCATGAAATTAAAAGATGCTTACTCCTTGGAAGGAAAGTTATGACCAACCTAGACAGCATATTACAAAGCAGAGCCATTACTTTGTCAACAAAATTCCATCTAGTCAAGGCTATGGTTTTTCCAGTGGTCATGTATGGATGTGAGAGTTGGACTATAAAGAAAGCTGAGTGCAGAAGAATTGATGCTTTTGAACTGTGGTGTTGGAAAAGACTCTTGAGAGTCCCTTGGACTGCAAGGAGATCCAACCAGTCCATCCTAAAGGAGATCAGTCCTGGGTGTTCATTGGAAGGACTGATGTTGAAGCTGAAACTCCAATACTTTGCCCACCTGATGTGAAGAGCTGATTCATTTGAAAGGACCCTGATGCTGGGAAAGATTGAGGGCAGGAGGAGAAGGTGGCAACAGAGGATGAGATGGTTGGATGGCATCACTGACTCCATGGACATGAGTCTGAGTGAACTCCGGGAGTTGGTGATGGACAGGGAGGCCTGGCATGCTGCAGTTCATGGTGTCGCGAAGAGTCAGACATGACTGAGTGACTGAACTGAACTGAACTATTGATATGCATTTGGGTTGTTTCCAATTTTAACTATTATAGATATTATTGCTGTGAACATTTCTTTTTCTTTTCCTGTATAAGTTATTATAAGATATTGAGTAGGGTTCCCTGTGCTACACAGTAGGACTGTGTTATTTATCTATTGTATATGTGTTGTTTTTGTTCAGTCACTAAAGATTATCCAGCTCTTTGCGACCCTATGGACTGAAGCTTGCCAGGCTTCTTTTATCTCCTGGAGCTTGCTCAAGCTTATGTCCATTGAGTCAGTGATGCCATGTCCATTGAGTCAGTGATGCCATCCAACCATCTCATCCTCTGTTTCCCCTTTCTCCTCCTGCCCTCAATCTTTCCTAGCATCAGGGTCTTTCTTTTCCAATGAGTATGTTCTTTGCATCAGGTGGCCAAAGTATTGGAATTTCAGCATCAGTTTTTCCAATGAATATTCAGGGTTGATTTCCTTTAGGATGGACTGTTTTGATCACCTTGCTGTTCTAGGGACTCTCAAGAGTCTTCCCCAGCACCACAGTTCAAAAGCACCAATTCTTCAGCACTCAGCCTTCTTTATGGTCCAACTCTCACATCTGTACATGATTACTGGAAAAATCATAGCTTTGATGATTTGGACCTTTGTCAGCAAAGTGATGTCCCTGCTTTTTAATATGCTGTATAGGTTTGTCATAGCTTTCCTTCCAAGGAACAAGTGTCCTTTAATTTCATGGCAGCAGTCACCATCCACAGTGATTTTGTATATGCTAATCCCAAACTCTCATTGATCCCTCCTTCTTCTTTACCCTTTGGTAACCATAAATTTGTTCTCTTTGTCTGTGAGTCTGTTTCTGTTTTGAAAATGAGTTGCTATAAACATTCTTTATACAGTTTCATAATGCACACGTGCATATGTATCTGCTAGATAATTAGTAAAATTTCAGGAGCGTGAAAGATACGTATATTAAGACTAAAAGAGAATTAGCAATTGTACTAATGCCTGCTTTTGTCAGCAGTAAATGGAAATTTTTGCTCCAGGGACTCTCTTATATTTGGTACTGTCAGCCATTGTAGCTTTACCACTTTGGGGTCAACATTTTACCTCACTGTATGTTTAATTTGCAATTATAATTTATATTTATATAGTTATAAATATATAATTTTTATATAAGTATATAACAATTATATATTTATATAATATATATTATTTATATGTATGAATATATATTATATATATAAATATATAACTGTTAATTATAAAGCAAAGCACTTTTTTATGTATGTTCATTGGCCATTGGATATCACCTTTTCTAAAATGCCTGTTCAATCCTCTTGACTATTTTCGTATTGCCATGTTTTCCTTATTGATTGCTGGTGGTTCTTTTATAATCTGAATACAAGCTTTCTGTCAGTTACTTGTTGGGAAATGTATTCTGTCACTCTTTTTTATTAGTTTCTCCATGACATATCTTAATTTTGATATGGCTATTAGTCTTGCCTTTCCTAGAGTCATAAGTAAATGAAATAATATATTATGTAGTCAGTTGTGCTGACATAATATTTTTAAGATCTATGCATGTTGTATGCATTAATATTTATTACTTTTTATTTCTAAATAATATTCCATAATACAGAAATACCACGATTTATTGCTTATGCATTCACCACCTGTGACATTTTTGGGTTTATATGTACTATCATACTCAGCCCCTTCTCTTTGTCTCATTAATTCCTCATTTTTTCTTCTGTTTTCTTTTGGATAAAGTATTTTCATTATTCCATTATTTTGGTCACTATTATCTTGGTAATACTATCTGCCCTTGCAATTTTTTGGTGACTTCCTTAAAGGTGACAGTACTCATCCTCCAGTTATCAAAGTCTAATGTTACTTGGCACTTTTTCTCTTTTACAGATCAAGGCAAAGAACTTGGAAGATTTTAACTTGATTCATTCCCCTTCCACTTATATGATATGGTCATATTTTCTTATAAGGTTCTACTATTTTTTTAACATAGTCAGTATTCATTTAAATCTGTTTATTTGTTCCTCATTTTCATTGTATTTATTTCTCTCTGTATCTCAGATTTTGAGCCTGAATAATGTTCGTTCTGTCTTTGGTGTAGATTACGGGTGATAAATTCTCCTAGTTTTTACTTATCTGAAAAATGCTGTTTATCTATTTTTGGAAGGTATTTTCACTGAGTATAGAATTCTCCACAGCAGTTATTTACTACGAATGCTTTAAAGATAACGTTTCATTACCTTCCAGCTTTTGTTGTTTCTCTTCTGAAGTCAGCTTGTCACTCTAATAGTTGTTCCCTTGAAAGTAGTTTGGTTTTTTCTCCTCTGGATGCTTTTATTACTTGTTCTTTGTTTTTGATTTTCAGATGTTATATTATGACAAGTCTATGTTGGTTTGTTTGTTATTTTCCTGTTTGAGGTCTGTAAAGATGATTGAATATGTGACAATATGTTTTGCTAACTTTGGAAAACTCTCAGATCCACTCCCTATCGCCAACTGCTTCTGGCCCATTATCTCTCTTCAGTGCTCCAGGGGCTCCAAATCATTTTTTCACAGTGTTGTTTACACTATATTTCCTAATTTTAACTCTCCATACTTCACTTTTTATTTTGCAGTTGTACATTTTCTATGTGGTTCTTTTCCATATGGAATTGACTTTAATGCAATAGGAATTGAGAAAATTCAGAGTGTGACTTCAGTCCCTTCAAGGACTGGCTGAATTCCAGCTCACTCTGACTCTTGTTTTGGGTTCTCAATCCGAAATAAGAAAATTTACCCTGTCCCACCAGAAAGCCCTGGCCTTTAATTTTCTCATTCCCAGCTACAGATTTCTTAAAAATTTTTGCACAGTACCTCAACTCTTCAAGTATCTCTTCCAGGTTTAGCCTTAAATTTCAAAGTCACCTTTCTGAGGGAGTTAACCCAGTTATTTCTCTAATGATTTCAAACAGATAAACCATTTTGTAATATTTTGTTCATATTTTCTAGTTCTTAGTGTGAGGTTTAATCCAACTTACCCTGTTCATCATTGCTGGAAAATAATTTATTTGGTTTAAAATTGAATATTCCTTCTGTAATCATCACTCTAATCCTCTGAAACATTTAATTTTATTGCTTAATTTAAGATTTTTTTTTCACCTCCATCAAACTGTGCATTTCTAATTTCCATCTATAACCCCTATATTTTTACATATACTCTATATTCCTTATCTTTCAGGACTTTGTTTTCCCTTTATATGCATTCTTTTGAACATGTGTCTGTCAGGATAAATAGTTCTTCATACATACCCTTCAAGTTTATCTACTCTTGCAGCTGCAGCTATGTCAATGACTTCCACCACATCCTCTTCGGTCCTGAAATATCATTTGTGCTTATGTCTCATATTTTTAACTACATAGAGGTCAACTCCATTGAGATGCCCAGTCTTCATGTCTCATTAAACTTGTTGGTCATCTTCCTCCCAACTAAACTACTTTGAAGGGGTGCAGGACACCAGGAAGAGGGAGGAAAAAGCATAAGGAGATGATTCCAAGTTTGCTTTCTTGAAAGATATAAAAGTACTTCCCTTTGATGTTAATTAATTGGCTGGGAAGAAAGCTGTTCTGGGGAGATAGGTACTATGCTTATCTTCTTTTTACTCATCTTCCCACCCCCATCCCACTCCTTCACCACCACCTCCATTAGAAATATATTTTGAGTAATGCTTTCATAGTATTCTTCCTGTTGCTATTGTTTAGTCACTCAGTTGTGCCCAGCTCTTTTACAGCTCCATGGACTGTAGGTCACCAGGCTCCTCTGTCCATGGAATTCTCCAGGCAAAAATACTGGAGTAGGTAGCCACTCCCTTCTCCAGGAGACTTTCCCAACCCAGGGACCAAACCCAGATTTCCTGCATTGCAGGCAGATTCTTTACCATCTGAGCCATCAAGGATGCCCAGTATTCTTCCTAAAACACACTATTACTCACATGACTCCAAATATGAAGAATCCAGAGTATCATCTCTCATCTTCTGTGCCAACTCCAAACAACTCTGCCTAATTTTCAAGACTATTTATAGTGTTTTTATTCTACCTAGCCATTGTTTTTCTTAATGCAATCTCTGTTCCAATCAATAAACTTCTGCAAAATACTTAATTTTATTCCCTACTTTCCAATTGTTCTTTATGCTAATCTCAAGACTGAAAGGTTTTCTCTACTTCCCTAAACTCTTATTAGTCTTAATTATTCTTCAAGTTTCAATTCAAGTTCCACCTCTGCCACAAAGCCCTCTGAAAGTATATCAGCTCATGCTGCTCCCAGCCTTCTCTCAAAAACTTATTACAGGAAGATAATATCAGCAAAAGGAAAACATAAGAATTTCTAGTTTTTGCCCATCCCAGAAACATTCAATTAAAAAACTATTTCCCTGCAAGAAAACACCTTCACAAGATCCAAGGATTCCAGGTAAGGGATTATAGCACCTGAGTGAAGCATAGAAATAAGTAACGACTCATTGAGGAGGGTTGGAGAGAAAATTCATGCTCCCCTGGTCCATCACAGGTCCCCCAAGACTAGAAAGCCCAGCATGAACAGAGACACCCTCCCTGGTAGAAGGAGAGTGAAGTGAACACCAGACTTCCCCTCAAACCCCAGTGCCTGCTTACCCCTTCAGTCCTAGGTAATCCTCTGCAGGTTCCCACAAGCCCAGACCAACCCCTCAGTTATCCCAGTGCCAGCCAGCTCCCATGGCCTCCAGGTTCCCAATCAGCCCCTGCAAACTGGGGCTCCAGGTGGGCACCCACGAACCCAGACTTCTGTCTGGGCCCAGAACCAGGCCAGCTGCTGTGGAAAAAGGCTTTCAACTCACTCCAGCACCAGTCAGCCTCTATGATCTCAACTTCCAAGCCAACTCCCATGGCCCCAGTATCTAAAATGGCTCCCTCCAAACCAAGCTCCCGGTCAATGCTGTCTGGGCCCTTATCCAGACTCCAGACCCACTCCATGAAGATCCATGAACTGTCTGACTAAGAATTCAGAATCATCCTCTTAAAGAAATAGCATGAACCACAAGAAAACACAGGACAATCACATGCAAAAGATGAAATTGAATCCCTATCTTAATACTATTCAAAAAAATTAACTCAAAATGCATTAAAGACTTGAATGTAAGACCCCAAACTATAAAACTTCTAGAACAAAGGATAAGGAAGAAGCTCCTTGACATTACTCTTGCAAACAAAATTTTAGATACAGCACCAAAAAAATACCAGCTAAAAAAGTGAAAATCAATAAGTGGGACTACACCAAACTAAAAAACTTCCACACAGGAAAAAACAATCAGAAAAACACAAATTCAACCCATGGAATGGGAAAAAAATATTTGCAAACCATCTATCTGATAAGGGGCTAATACCAAAAATACATAAGGAACTCATAGAACTCAAGAGCAAAACAATAAACAACCCAGTTAAAAACTGGCAGAGGACCTGAACAGACATTTTCCTGAAAAAGATACATAGATGGACAGCAGGCAAATGAAAAGATGTTCATCATTAATCACCAGGGAGGTGCAAATAAAAACAAGATAGAACCTCACACTTGTCAGAATAGCTATCATGAAAAACACAAGATACAAGTGTTGGGAAGGGTGTGGAGAAAAGTGAACCCTGGGCGCTGTTGGTGGACATGTAAATTGAGGCAGCCACTGAGGGGAACAGTGTGGTTTCTTTAAAAATTAAAAATATAACTACCATATGATCTAGCAACCCCATTTCCAGGTATATATCCAAAGAAAATAAAACCATTATCTCAGATATCTATATCCCTATGTTGACTGTAGCATTATTTACAACAATCAAGAGAGGGAAGCAACTTAAATATCCATGAAACTGGGGAATGGACAAAGCAGATGTGGTATATACATGAAATGGAATATTACTAGACCACAAAAAAGAAAAGCCTGCCATTTGCAGCAACATGGATGAACCTTAAGGGCATCATGCTAAGTAAAATAAATCAGACAGAAAATGACAAATACCATGTGTCCTTCAGAGAAGACAATGGCACCCCACTCCAGTACTCTTGCCTAGAAAATCCCATGGACAGAGGAGCCTGGTGGGCTGCAGTTCATGGGGTCGCTGAGGGTCTGACACAACTGAACAACTTCACTTTCACTTTCACTTTCATGTATTGGAGAAGGAAATGGCAACCCACTCCAGTGTTCTTGCCTGGAGAATCCCAGGGATGGGGGAACCTAGTGGGCTGCCGTCTATGGGGTCACACAGAGTCAGACATGACTGAAGTGACTTAGCAGCAGCAGTATGTCCTTATTTTTTATGTGGAATCTGAAAAAGCTGAACCCATCAAAATAGAATGTTGGTTGGCAGGGGCTGAGAGTGTGGGAAATGAGGACATATTCAAAAGGTACATACCCCAGCTACAAAATGAATATGTTCTGGGGATTTAATGTATTAATACTACAGGGTAACTATAATTACAGTATTATACTATATACTTGGAGAAGGCAATGGCAACCCACTCCAGTGTTCTTGCCTGGAGAATCCCAGGGAAGGGGAGCCTGGTGGGCTGCCATCTCTGGGGTCGCACAGAGTCGGACACAACTGAAACAACTTAGCAGCAGCAGCAGCATACTATATACTATAAAGAAATAGATCTCACATGTCATCACCTTGAAAACAAAAGGTTATTATGGAGAAAATGAAGATGTTAACTAATCTTATCATGGTAACCATTTCCCAATATGTATGTGTATCAAAGCATCACCTGCTCATTCTCTCCCCCCATATAACTTTAGCTGAATGAGTAGTAGCACTAGGAATCTATGCATAAATAATAAAAAGGAAAGAGAGAGATGTCTTTAGTCTTACGTGATTTCATACCAAGGTATGTAAAGGTACTTAAATCAGACACTAATCAAAACTAACTAAAGCATCAAACAATCCATTACAGAGCCCAATTCCTTATTTTGATTGACTACATCAGACTCCTCAACCTATCTGCCTATAAAACGAAAGTGTCTTCTAGGTTTGTAAACATTTACTTCAGTTTCTTTTATACGCGATGTCTATAATACTATAAAATGTTATGAGACAGGTAAAGAAGCAAGAAAACATGACCCATAATGAAGAAAAATACTCAATAGAATAAAGCTACAATAATCAAGGTAGCATGATATTGCTGAAAGAATAGAGAAACAAATTAATGGAACAGAATAAAGAGCCCAGCAATGTGGGTGTGTGCGTGCTAAGGAACTTCATTCATGTGTGACTCTGTGCAACACTATGGACTGTAGTCCTCCAGGCTCCTCTGTCCATGGGATTTCCCAGGCAATAATACTGGAGTGGGTAGCCATCCCCTTCCCCAGGGGATCTTCCTGACCCAGGGATCAAACTCAGGTTTCTTGCATTGCAGGCACATTCTTTACCACCTGAGCCCCAGGGGAAGTCCAGCAAACAGAACCACACGCATATTGTTGGTTGATCTTTGACAAAGGAGCAAAGGCAATACAATGGAGCAAAGGTAGTCTTTTTAACAAATGTTGCTGAAACAACTGGACTTTCACTTGCAAAAAAAATAAAATAAAATGAATCTACACATAAACCTGGCACCCTTCAAAATTAACTCAAAATGAATCACAGACCTAAATAGACACACAAAACTATAAAACTCCTAAAAGATAATGTAGGAGAAAATCTTGATAATCTTGGCTATGGCAATAATTTTTTAGATTCAGCAGCATAGGCATAATATACAAAAGGGATAAAATTGATAAGTTGGACTAAACTTCTACTCAGTAAGGACAATGTCAAGAGAAGAGAAGAGTGGGAGATTTCCAAAGACAGAGAGAAAACATTTGCAAAAGACATATCTGATAAAATACAGTTATCCTAAATACAAAAAGAACTTTTAAAGCTCAATGATAAGAAAATGAATCATTCAATGAGCAAATGACCTGAACTGACACCTCACTGAAGAAGATATACAGATAGCAGAAAAACTTATAAAAAGATGTTCAACTTCACATGTTATTAGAGAATTGTGAATTAAAACAATGAGATACCACTATACATCTCTTAGAAGAGACCAAATTCAAAACAGGGACAACATCAAATGTTGACAAGACACAACAGGAACTCTAATTTATTGCTGATGGAAATGCAAAATCATACAACCAGTTTATTTGTTTGGTGATTTCTTACAAAATTAAACATACTGTTGTTAAACAGTCCAGTAATTGTGCTTCTTGGCATTTACTCAAATGAACTAAAAGCTAATGCCCACACAAACACCTGCCCACAGATGTTTTTTTATAGTAACTTTGTTCATAATTTACAAAATGAAGAAGCAACCAAGATGTCTTTCAGTGGACAAATGGACAAATAAGCTGGTCTATCCAGGAAGGAAAGTTATGACCAACCTAGATAGCACATTCAAAAGCAGAGACATTACGTTGCCAACAAAGGTCCGTCTAGTCAAGGCTATGGTTTTTCCAGTGGTCGTGTATGGATGTGAGAGTTGGACTGTGAAGAAGGCTGAGCACCGAAGAATTGATGCTTTTTTTGAACTGTGGTGTTGGAGAAGACTCTTGAGAGTCCCTTGGACTACAAGGACATCCAACCAGTCCATTCTAAAGGAGATCAGCCCTGGGATTTCTTTGGAAGGACTGATGCTAAAGCTGAAACTCCAGCACTTTGGCCACCTCATGCGAAGAGTTGACTCATTGGAAAAGACTTTGATGCTGGGAGGGACTGGGGGCAGAGGAGAAGGGGACGACAGAGGATGAGATGGCTGGATGGCATCACTGACTCGATGGATGTGAGTCTGAGTGAACTCCAGGAGTTGGTGATGGACAGGGAGGCCTGGCATGCTGCGATTCATGGGGTCGCAAAGAGTCGGACACGACTGAGCGACTGATCTGATCTGATCCAGGCAACAGAATAATGTGTGTGCGAATGTGCTCGGCTACTTCAGTCGTGGCGCACTCTTTGCGACCCTGTGGACTGTATCCTGCCAGGTTCCTCAGTCCATGGGGTTCTTCAGGCAAGAGTACTGGAGTGAGTTGCCATGCTTTCTCCAGGGGATCTTCCCAACCCAGGGACTGAACCCAGGTCTCCTGCATTACAGGCAGATTACTGCTGAGCCACCAGGGAAGCCCAACAGGATAATATTCAGTGCTAAAAAAGAAAGGAACTATCAAACCACAAAAAGACATTTGTTCAGTTGCTAAGTTGTGTGCGACTCTTTGTGACCCCATGAACTGCAGTGTGCCAGGCTTCCCTGTCCTTTACTATCTCCTAGACTTTCCTCAAACTCATGTCCATTGAGTCAGTGCTGCCATCTAACCATCTCATCCTCTGCCGCCCCCTTCTCCGCCTGCCCTCAATCTTTCCCAGCATCAGAGTCTTCTCCAATGAGTTGGCTCTTTGCACCAGGTGGGCAAATATTGGAGCTTCAACTTCAGCATTGGAGGAGACTCAAATGCATATTACTAAGTGAAAGAAGCCAAACTGAAAAGGCTACTTACTGTATGACATTCTAGAAAAAGCAAATAAAAGAATAAACGATCAGTGATCACGAGAGTTACTCAGGACAGAAGCAGGATTTACCCCCAACTTAGTCAAGCACTGCAGCCACCCCCAATCATGCACCCTAAGGAGACTCACAATCAGAAGCACTGGATCCTTGCCCCAGATGGCTGAGGAGCACATCAAAGAAGAAATTTTAATAAGCCCAGACTTCGCATTTTCCCATACATGGAAAAATGCTAAATTCCTTAATTTGAGATATCTGATTTTCTTCAACTAACTGCAATTTTTTGATGTTCAGACTACCTGGTCTTTTGTTACAAAAACTCTTATCCTTGCCTTGCCTCTTTGGAGCAGTCTCAGAGTTATCTGAGTTCCTGTGTTCCAGGCTTAAACAGTCAGAAAGTCCGCCAAACAAAATATCAGTTCAGTTTAGTCGCTCAGTCGTGTCCAACTCTTTGCAACCCCCATGGACAACAGCACACCAGTCTTCCCCGTCCATCACCAACTCCTGGATCTTGCTCAAACTCATGTCAATCAAGTCGGTATTGCCATCCAACCATCTCATCCTCTGTCTTCTCAGCTTTTAGACTGTGGTTTTTATTTCAGTCAAGAACAATTTGCCATAAAAATATAATGTCAGAACCCAGGTGGCATAGTGGTAAAGAATCCACCTGCCAATACAGGAGATGCAAGAGACAAAAATTTGATCCCTGGATCAGGAAGACTCCTTGGAGTAGGAAATGGCAACCCACTCCAGTATTCTTTCCTGGAAAATTCCATGCACATAGGAGCCTGGTGGGCTACAGTCCATGGGGTGGCAAAGAGTCACACAAGTCCTCAGAATGTCCACCAAATAAAACATGACTCTTAACTTTTAGGTTGTGCTTTTTTTTCAGTCAAGAACAATCTGCCATGAAGATATAATGTCAGAACAATAACACATACTAGAAACCAGCAACAGATGTTGTGTACATAAAAATTTAAGAAATGATCATAGGGACAGTTCAAAAAGGAGAAAATGGATGGACTACTTGAAAAGAAAATGCTGTTAGCTTAACTGACAAGCAATTTAGAACAAGAAGGTTGCTTTCTTATCTCACAATTTTTGACTATCTAAAGCAAATTCAAATAGTTTAAAATATAAATGTTTATTTTAAAAAAGAAAGCTAAATGCACCTAGAGTGGGAAACAACATTCAATCTCGGAAGTATCTGGCAATGGAAACCTTTTAATAAATGATTAGTGAATAAAAATGGAGCTGTACCTAGGGGCTATATTCCATCCCTATAGAAGCTAGAAAATGGGTGGTTGTAAGTTTATATTCTAGTTTGAAACAATTGAGCATAAGGTGTGAATTTTACCCTTTTTCCTTTCCTCTATAGCACCTAATACAATGTTGAGATCTACACATTAAATTTTCAGTAAATTTACCATTGACTGATTCATCATAAATACCATGCTTCTTCTTAGAAGGCAAGAAAATTTGCTTATGGAATTTTCATTTAAAAGAATTATGCTATTCATCAAAATTTTCACCCTGCCATCTGTTCTCAACATTACTTTATTTCAAACTAGGTTTAGCACAGCAAAGCATATGAATTTTACATTAGAAATGAGAAGGATATGAAAGTTTGTTTTCTAAACTATATTCCATAGTAAATGCTTATTTTGAAGACCTTATGTGCATGTGGGCTGTTAGAATTCGTTACCACTTAAATTACTTCCTATAAAGGTGAGGATCAGCAAGATTTAGAGTATCACTTACATTGCACAGCATGTGTGTTTTTATATACTCTCAAAATGAATTTCTCTCTTTAAAAAAAATCCAAAATAAGTAAATCACTAGGTCACAATTTAACAGTATGTGTCTCAGAAGTCCTGAATCCCTGGTTTGCCCTCTGAGTGGTTTTAGGCTTACAATTCAGAAGACTAGAAAATGAGTTATTAAATATAGATTTTAGATTCTAAAATATTGCTATAAGCAGAGTCTTCTACCTTCTAGATTTTAGGTGTCCATAGTCTGCCTCTTTTGAAGTGGAATAAATAGGATGTGCAGAAATGGTCTGGGATATCTGGAATGACTATGTACTTGAGATATCTCATGTATACATATTAATAACTAGAAAGTCCTTTGAGTTAAAATTATTTTCCTATAAAATGCAACTATATGGTGGGAAAGACAGTCATATTAGTTAGACACATGACATCTAATATCTGAAATCTTCAAAGAAAGGAATAAAATTTTATATTGGAGAGAGGCCAAGGATTTAAAAAAAAAAAAAGAGGACCATTTTGGGGCACAGAACACAGTCAGAAAAGGCTGCTCTGGAGCGGGGAGGGAATAGCAAGAAGTGGTATTCCAGTGAGAAACTAAAGGGCTCCAGAGTTCAGGAAGCAGAATAGAAACGTTGCTGGGGAGCAGACTTGGTGAAGCTGAATCCAGCATCTGTAGGCTGACACCAAATTCATTCTCAGAGCCTGAAGAGCTTTGGGTGAAGTAGACAAGAATGGGCTTCCCTGGTGGCTCAGACAGTAAAGAATCTGCCTCCAATGCAGGAGACCCAGGAGACATGGGTTCAGTCCCTGGGTTGGGAAGATCTCCCTGGAGAAGAGAATGGCTACCCACTCCAGTATTCTTGCCTGGGAAATCCCATGGACAGAGGAGCCTGGCAGGCTACAGCCCATAGTGTTGCAAAAGAGTCAGACACAGTTGGGCTACCAATACTCACAGAAAAGAATAGCTTTGTTGCTTTGCCAGGCAACATAGGCCACAGCAAGCTGATGCCCTCAAAACTATGTCCCAACCTGGATAGTGAGGCGTTTCACAGTAACAGTCCAAAGAGGGTGTGATTAGCTCATGGACATTCTTCTGATTGGTTGATGATGAGGTAAGTGGGAGTCAGAAACATCAACCTTCTGGTTCCAATTTTTTTGGGGTCTCTGTACTTGCGAGCATGCCTGCTCAGTCTTGTCTGACTCTTTGCGACCCCATGGACTGTAGCATACCAGGCCTCCCTGTCCATCACCAACTCCCAGAGTTTACTCAAACTCATGTCCATTGAGTCAGTGATGCCATCCAACCACCTCATCCTCTGTTGTCCCCTTCTTCTCCCACCTTCAATCTTACCCAGCATCAGGGTCTTTTCAAATGAGTCAGCTCTTCATATCAGGTGGACAAAGTACTGGAGTTTCAGTTTCAGCATCAGTCCTTCCAGTGAATATTCAGGACTGATTTCCTTTAGGATGGGCTGGTTGGATTTCCTTGCAGTCCAAGGGACTCTCAAGAATCTCCTCCAACACCACAGTTCAAAAGCATCAATTCTTCAGTGCTCAGCTTTCTTTATAGTCCAACTCTCACATCCATACATGACCACTGGAATAACCATAGCCTTGACAAGACAGATCTTTGTTGGCAAAGTAATGCCTCTGCTGTTTAATATGCAATCTAGGTTGGTCATAACTTTCCTTCCAAAGCGTAAGCATCTTTTAATTTCATGGCTGCAATCACCATCCACAGTGATTTTGGAGCCCAAAACTATAAAGTCAGCCACTGTTTCCACTGTTTGCCTATCTATTTGCCATGAAGTGATGGGACCGGATGCCATAATCTTAGTTTTCTGAATGTTGAACTTTAAGCCAACTTTTTCACTCTCCTCTTTCACTTTCATCAGGAAGTTTTTTAGTTCTTCTTCACTTTCTGCCAACTCTATTCTGATACCTCATCAAAAGGCCACGACTCTCTTCTTGTTTCCCTGGCAACTGATGAACGAATTTGACCTGAATACCCCCCTATAATTGGTAATCTCCCTCTTTCTCTGAGAGCAAAGACTATTGCCACAACCTTGCTTTGGACAAGAAAGACACCCCAATGCATTAAACCATTGATGTCTCTGTCACTGACTCTGGGCTTTTTCTTCGATTTTGAGGTTGGACAAGTACAGAGGTTGCAGGACTTGGGGTGCAGCCCAACAGCAACCTTTGACACTCAGGTGAAAAGTTAATTGCATTATGGGGACAAACAGAATTCCAAGTACAACAACAGATGTGAAAATTAAAGACATTCCCAACTACCGAACAACCAATAAAAGTGGCTGAAAACTGAAACTCACTTCTGAAAGGAAAAATAAAAAACATCCTTGTGAAAGACTGGATATATTTTCTAGATTTATATATCCTATTTCTGGCCCTAGATGTTCTCATTCTCAACGTATGTGATGCACAGAATCACTAAATAAAATCTGAAAGTTCTCAAAGGTCAAATAATGATGAACAAGATAGCATAAGAATTACATTACATAAATGTTATCAATAAACCAGAGGCAGTGATGGAAAAGACGTATTTCCTTGATTTTCAGCAATATCATGACTCTTCCCAGAACTAAAGCAAGAGGGAGAAATGAATGAGTGTTATATAGAAACAAACTACAGAACACTAGTTTCATTATATGTCTTGAAATTAAGGTAAACATCAAAGGAAGCGTCATTTAATTTTTATCAGCCTTAGTAAAACCGTTTAAAAACTTTAGTGTGGAAAAAAAGAGGGCTTTCATGTTATTTGTACGTAAACAGCCAAATATTTACTCTCCTGGTTCTTAGTCTTTGACACTTCTCACCTGAGAGTAGATACATAATGCCCTGATATTTGCTTTTGATGTTGCTAGAGAATATCTGTTGTACAGAACTGTAAACACTGCTGCTGGTTTTGACATTTAAGGAGCAGGTGGTCTGGTCTGAAATGCTCTAGCTTTCTAAAACCTGGCAGCTTGGGTTTCACACCTGAAAAAAGGGAAGGGAGAGCAGGTTAAATTTTCTGGCCTCTGAAGTTTTCCAAAGGGTAAACTTAATTTAACAGCATCTGCAGTTGATGACTGGGGAGTGGGAGGGGAGAAGTTCTCTGGAGCATTAAGGAGGCAGTACTACAGTCATGGCTGCCCACAGGGCATGGGTGCTGGCCAAAACAAGAGTAAGATGCATATAAATGTCTTGCCAATTAGTTGGTTGCCGCAAACTGCAAGAATTTGATTGAGAAGTAACACTTCGACTATTTTAGAAATAAGCACTTTAAACTTGCCAACTAAGTGCCTTCTTTCATGAGAATCCAGGTTATAAAAACAAGGCAATCCATTTGATTCATACACGAGGCCTCTTTTCTATTGCTTTTGCTACTCAGGACAAAAAAAAAATTTTTTTTAATTCTTAAGTATGGTAAACTATATTTCCTTACTGAAGCACAAAATGACACAATTTAACTTAAAATCTTGAGGCACCAACCCTAAGGACATTATTGTATTTGATGAGACTCAGTATTATTAGAGAGCTGAGGACCATTCTCTCCAGGACCACTGCATAATTGTCATTGTCACTTGCAATTTCCCAGATGGCACTAGTAGTAAAGAACCTGCCTGCCAATGCAGGAGATGTAAGAGATGCAAGTTCAATCCCTGGGTCAGGAAGAGGACATAGCAACTCACTGCAGTATTCTTGCCCGGAGAATTCCATGGACAGAGGAGCTTGGAAGGCTACAGTCCATGGGATCTCAAAAGACTTGGACATGACTGACAGACTGAGCTATTTGTTAGCTTGCTATATGCCAGACACTGCTTTGACTCATTTAAGCCACAGAAGTACCAAACAAGGTGTGGGTGCTATAACTTTTATCCTTCAGCAGATAAGAAATCAAAGGTACACAGATACTAGATAAGTTGCTCAAAACTACTTCTCTAGTGAGTGGCAGAATTGGGTTTGGATCTGATCAGTTCTGTGCTCCACACTCCTAGACTACTATAAAATACTGCTTTCCTGGTGACAGATAATTCGGTCTTGCTCAAAGTGCACCAACACACCCAGCTTTCACAAAGTAGTGCATAATCTTCCCATATTCTTCTCAGCTGGCTTCCTTTAAATTCACCTGAGCCAAAGTCACCTTGGGTGGGCACCAGGAAGCCCTTGTTCTTGGGTCAGATCGTCCTTTTTCCAGTCCTCTGTGCCCCTGGTGCATCCTCCTACAGTCTTTGGTGGCCGAAGCACAGGATGCTCCTTGAGTGTCATTCCAAGTCCCCAAGCTGGGAGCAGGGAGTGAAATCTTACTTTCCTTAGATTGGAGCACCCACAAGGCAAATAAACCTAATTTGCTTCTGCCTGCCACTCCTGGCATGATTTTGCTGTGTTATTATGTGATATGCAGATGACACCACCCTTATGGCAGAAAGTGAAGAGGAACTAAAAAGCCTCTTGAAAGTGAAAGTGGAGAGTGAAAAAGTTGGCTTAAAGCTCAACATTCAGAAAACGAAGATCATGGCATCTGGCCCCATCACTTCATAGCAAATAGATGGGGAAACAGTGGAAACAGTGTCAGACTTTATTTTTTGGGGCTCCAAAATCACTGCAGATGGTGACTGAGCCATGAAATTAAAAGACGCATACTCCTTGGAAGAAAAGTTATGACCAGCCTAGATAGCATATTCAAAAGCAGAGACACTACTTTGCCAACAAAGCTCCGTCTAGTCAAGGCTATGGTTTTTCCAGTGGTCATGTATGGGTGTGAGAGTTGGACTGTGAAGAAGGCTGAGCGCTGAAGAATTGATGCTTTTGAACTGTGGTGTTGGAGAAGACTCTTGAGAGTCCCTTGGACTGCAAGGAGATCCAACCAGTCCATTCTAAAGGAGATCAGCCCTGGGTGTTCTTTGGAAGGACTGATGCTAAAGCTGAAACTCCAGTACTTTGGCCACCTCATGAGAAGAGTCGACTCATTGGAAAAGACTCTGATGCTAGGAGGGATTGGGGGCAGGAGGAAAAGGGGACGACAGAGGATGAGATGTCTGGATGGCATCACCAACTCGATGGACATGAGTCTGAGTGAACTCCGGGAGTTGGTGATGGACAAGGAGCCCTGGCATGCTGCAATTCATGGTGTCGCAAAGAGTCGGACACTACTGAGCGACTGAACTGAACTGAACTGAACTATGTGAAGGCAGGTGGCGCTAGTGGTAAAGAACCTGCCTGCCAATACAGGGGACACAAGAGACACGTCTGGTGGGGAAGATCCCCTGGAAGAGGGCATGGCAACCCATTCCTGTATTCTTGCCTGGAGAATCCCATGGACAGAGGAGCCTGGTGGACTATAGTCCATAAGATCACAAGGAGTTGGATGCAACTGAAGCTACTTAGCACACACCACACACACGCACATGTGAAGGCACACTTCCCACCCACATGCTGGTGAAGAGGAAAGACATGGTGATGATGAAATAAAAAACCTGTAATAGGGTCCTCCAGAGAAACAGAAGCAGAGGACATATATAGATATGTAGAAAGAGATTTATTAGGAGGGATTGGTTCATGCAACCATGGAGGCTGAATCCCACAATCCATCCATTTGTTCTCTTCAGACCTTAGTGCAATAGATGACACCCACTTTCACTCAGTCTGCAGATTCAGTGCTAACCTTGTCCAGAGACTCCCTCGCAGACACACTCAGAGAACTTGCTTTACCAGCTGTCTGGGTACCCTTTAGCTCAGTCAAGTTGACACATAAAATTAACCATACAGAACCCCAACCTGCGAAACTAATGAAGCTGCTCATGCAATTCCATCAGGTTTATAGATTCCATGTCTACAACAGGGTTCAAATCCCTGGCTCTAGCACAATGCTGAGTTTCTAGTTGCAAGACTTTAAAGCAATACTCCAGAGTGATTCTTTTTTTTTTTTTTTTTTTTTAAGAAAATAATACATTCACTGGTTCTTGAGAAGAACCACCTATTTAGTGACAGCTGGAGGGGGAAGCTGAACATCAACGTGCTTCACTGTATTTCAGAAGTGCCTCCCATGTGGATCTGGGAGCTACCAAGGAGGCACTGAGTGTGCCCTTTTGCAAGAGCCTCAGCATGCAAGAAAGCCAAATAGATCCCTTAAGAAACCACCTGGCCATCCGCGTGGTCTGACTCAGCCTAGTGTGGGAGAGAGAACATGGCCTGTGTCTAAACATAGTTGCTAACTCCTCTTTTTCCAGGATCTATGTAGCTCTGATATCTTGCTTAGTCAGTCCCCTTCTGTAGATCTCAGCTTTCTCGTCTGTAATATAACGGATTTTGCTCAGTTATCCTGAAAAATCCCTAAATGCTCTATGGTCACTTACTGTTGGATCTGGCATTGAGAACTGATGATTTGGACTTGAAAGACTCCTTGGGATTGATGCAAAGACTGGATAATCCTTAGACTAGACCTCACCCTGCAGGAGAAGGGAACCCCAGGCTACAGGAAACTGAACAAAAACAATTACCAGCTTTTGTTTGCATTCCCTTAAATGCTCCAGGCAAGATGGCAAAGGTGCTATTGGAGGAAAGCACACAGAAAGGGTGAGGGACTATTTCCACCTGTCCCGAAACACTCACTCAACCTGAAACACTCACTCAACCTGACCACAGCAATAAACGGGCTAGATTTAGTTCAGCCTTCAGTTCCAAGAAGAACCAGGAATCAAGCAGACGCCAGGCCCTGGCACAACACCGAGGGGCTCAGCTTCCAGGGACATGATATCCCTGCCACCCTCCTAGACTCAGCCAGGTTCACACAGCATTGCCTTCCTCATCTGCAAAAATAAACAAGTGGTGAGTGATCTTCTTAGAGGGAAATGGCCTAGTGCACATCACACAGTGCCTGTTCAGGCAGGGCCTGAACCAGAATGAGACAAGCAGATCCCTACGTCCAGAAATTTAAGGAGACAAGGTCGTGATGGTGCTCACCTTTCATTCAGAATCCAAAAGTGAGAGCCTTCAGGAAAAGATGCTCAACATCGCTAATTATCAAGGAAATGTAATCAAGACCACAAGAGTTATCACCTCACACTTGTAGCAATGGCCATCATCAAAAAGCCTACAAGTAACAAATGTTGGCTAGGATGTGGAGAAAAGGGTACCCTTGTGCACTGTTGGTGGGAATATAAATTGTTGGCGCCACTAGGGAAACAGTATGGAGATTTCTCAAAAATCTGAAAAAAAAGAATTACCATATGGCCCAGCAATTCCATTCCTGGATATATATATCTGAAAGATACTCACACCTCAACATTCGTAGCAGCATTATTTACAGTTGCCAAGATATGGAAGAATCCTAAGTGTGTGTATATATATATATAGAATATTTCTCAGTTATAAAAAAGAACCAAATATTGCCATTTGTAGTAACATAGATGGCCTTGGAGGGCATTAGGCTAAGTGAAACAAATCAGATAGAGAAAGACAAATACTGTGATATCACATATGTGGAAACTAAAAAGTTAACAGATAAGCAGATTCACAGATATAGAAAACAATCTAGTGGTCATCAGTGGCAGGGTGAGGGGCAATATACAAGTGGGGGAGTGGGAGGTACAAATTACAGGGTGGAAGATGGATTCAACGGTGTATTGTACAACACGGGGAATACAGCCAATATTTTGTAACAACTGTAAATGGGAAGCAATCTTTTAAAATTACATAAAAACTTAAAAATCTTTAAGTGAGTGCTTTCTTAAATGCTGTGCCCTGGATCCCTAGCTGTCTGCTTCATGCACAGGTGGAGTCAGCACTTACACAGCCTTGCCTCCTTAAGTTTCACCTCTGGTCACCTGCTTGTCTCATCCTTGTCCAGACCCGCGGCTATGTGATGTGAATGAGGCATTTACTTCTAAGGACACCAGCGATCGTTTGTTTTTGAGGTCTATGGACATGAGTTTGAGTGAGCTCCGGGAGCTGGTGATAGACTGGGAAGCCTTGCATGCTGCAGTCCATGGGGTCACAAAGAGTCAGACACGACTGAGCGACTGAACTGAACGGAACTGAAGGCAGCATTGAGTACATCTGGCTGAGTCCAGGAGGGTGGGAGGCACGCGGTGTCCTTGGAAACTCAGCCCCCAAGTGCTGTGCCAGGACCTGGCATACATTTGATTCCAGGGTCTTCTTGGTACTGAAACCAAACAAATCTCCCCTGGTCCTGGTCCTAGGGTTTACAATTATTCAATAGGGACTTATGGACTTGGAATTCCTCGCTCCTCTTTACCTTTTTATTTCTCATGATGATTATTTTAAACCACTGCTCAAAAAAACAAATGGGGCTCAACTCAGATTCATTTTTCCAAACCCTGAAATAACAATTCTTTCATTTTAGTGTGCATAAAAAAGTGCATGAAAATCACTTGTGGAGCATCTTAAAAATGCATAGTCCCGCTATATTAGTTTGCCAGGGCTGCCATAACAGACTGGTTGGCTTGAGCAATAGAAATGTATATTATCACTGTTCGGAAGGCTGAAAGGCCAAGATCACCGTGTTGCTGGCTTGGGTCCAAATTTCCTCCTCCTACAAGGATACTAGTCAAATTGGATTAGGTCACCCTTAAGGTTTCATTTTAATGTAATGACTTGTTCAAAGACCCAGAATATGGTCAGATTATGAGGCTCTGGGGGTCAGGCTCAGTGTACGAATTTGGATAGTACATGATTCAGTCCATAACACCACCACACTCTATCCCTTCACATTTTGATTTAATACATCTAAGATGGGATCAAAGATTTTTTTCTGTGTGGTTTTGTTTCCTGTTGTTTTGTTTTAAACAAGTGCCCTTGTGATTCTGATTTCACAAAATACAGTTTGAAATGGATGCCATTTTAGGCCCATTTCTCCTGAATTTTCCTTGGGCAACTCTCCCCGCTTTCTTTTCTATTTCATCAGTTTCCCATGCTCACTTTCTCCATCAGTCTATAAGTTTGGGGCTGGTTGTCCTCTGCCCTAGAGTTTCAATCTGTAGCTAATGTCCTTAACAGCTCTTTCAAAGTACACAGGAGCTAATGAAAACAAATTTCATCAAGTGGTAAAGAACATGCCTGCCAACGCAGGAGACATAAGAGAAGCTAGTTAGATCCCTGGGTCAGAAGATCCCCTGGAGGAGGGTATGGCAACCCACTCCAGTATTCTTGCCTGGAGAATCCAATGGATAGAGGAGCCTGGTGGGTTACAGTCCATAGGATCACAAAGAGTCAGACACAACTGAAGTGACTTAGCACGCATGCACTGCATCTCAGTGATTGAGAAGCAGAATCAGAGAAAAGGTCCAGGTTCAATGCACGATACTGGATGCTTGGGGCTAGTGCACTGGGACAACCCAGAGGGATGGTATGGGGAGGGAGGAGGGAGGAGGGTTCAGGATGGGGAACACATGTATACCTGTGGTGGATTCATTTTGATATTAGGCAAAACTAATACAATTATGTAAAGTTTAAAAATAAAATAAAAATAAAAAAAAAAAGAAACTAGCAACCCTCTACTATGTAACATAGAAGAAACAGATGGGTCTGTTTACTTGAACTGTTCTAAATAAATTTACATATTATTATATCTGTAAAAAAAAAAAAAAAGAAAGAAAGAAATAAGAAGCCAAGTTCCAATCTCCCTTCAAAACCAGTCTCCTCTGCATTCATATAGGAGATGCAGGTTTGATCCCTGACCCCCTCTAGGGGGTTTTCTTCAAACCATTTTTTGAAGGAAATGGCAGTCCACTCCACTGTTCTTGCCTGGGAAATACCATGGACTGGTGGGTTACAGTCCATGGGGTCACAAAAAGTTGGACACAACTTACCGATTAAACAACAACAATAATATGTCTTACAGAGAAAAGTTGCCAGCAAGGTTCCTGAGAGAAAAGAAACCTCCATGGGGTTTAGTAGAGTGCCTGCCTCAGAGCGTCCGCCACCCGGACAACACCCCTCAGGGCTCCCACGTGAACCCCAAGGAGCTCATGGCACTCAGCTCTGGGCCAGCTTCCAACAATGAAACACAAACCAGTTCCAGTCGGTTGTACTTCTTCTTCCTTCAACTGCAATGCACACTGACCCCTGGGAATTTCAAAGAACACTTTCCAGTAGATTCCACGGATCCTGTGATTCCAGTTTGGCTGCAAACTGCCAGCACAGCATTTTTCTCCAGCTGGCAGTAACCCAAACCACATATCCCTCCTGAAACTTTTGAACAGGAGCCTATGAATTAATCAGAATCTTAAAGGAACAGTTCAGCTTGCCTTTTAATAAAATGATTGGATCTAGAGGTCTTCTATTTCCTTTCCTCTCAATCAGACTGCATTTCCTCAGACCACAGCGTTCTGCCTACAGCACAGTTAACTCAAACAAAAGCATTTTCGATGGAATCCCAAAAGTATAAAAACGAGAATCATTTACGATTTCAGACTTCGTCCGTTTGGATCAGATTAGAAGAAAAATGTTTGCGGTGTTTCGATAAGGAAAATCAGACGCAAACCCAAAAACAAGTCAAAGACTATTTCTGATTTAAAAAATATGAGATATTAAGATGTGGCACATGATAAAATTTAGTCCATGTGTCAAGAGGTTTTCTCAAAGAGGTTTCCTTCTCCCAATTCAATCATCTTCTGTTCAAGATAAGGAGAGAGGAGCACTTCAGGAATGTTTTCAAAGATACGCTGAAAAGATTCAAAAATTCCAACCTATGGGAAGTCATTGACGGGGCCGGGTGGATAGAAGGAACCCACTTCAAGGATGTTAACAGCTTATACATCCAAGACAATAGCAGGGGTAACCAGCGTTGCTCATTTTTGTTGCGGGGGTTCAGAATTGCACCCCTCCACACCGACATGTCACTTTGGCTTGTGGATTATTTTGATCTAGAGGCTTCCCAGGTGGGTCAGTGATGAAGATCCAACTGCCAGTGCAGGAGACACAGGAGATGCCTGTTCAATCCCTATGGCTGGAAGATCCCCTGGAGTAGGAAATTGTGATCCACTCCAGTAGTCTTGCCTAGGAAATCTTATGGACAAAGGAGTATGGGGTCAAAAAGAGTCAGACACGACTGAGTGGCTGAGCACACACACGTTATTTTGAGTTAAAGACAATGGAGACCCTGTGATCTTAGGAGAAACTATGGCCTTTCCCTAAGCCAAAAAAATTTATTTTTTATTCTTTTTTTGTTTGGAGAATAGTTGCTTTATAATGTTGTGTTAGTTTCTGCTGTACAGCGAAGTGAATCAGCTATATGTACATGTATGTTCCCCCTTTTTTGTATTTCCTTCCCATTTAGGTCCCTGCAGAGTACTCAGTAGAGTTTCTTGAGCCATACAGTAGGTTCTCATTAGTTATCTATGTTATACACAGTATCAGTAGTGAATATATTTTGAGCCCAGCCTCCCAATTCATTCCCTGCCCCTTCTTCCCCACCTTGATGTCCATATGTTTGTTCTCTACGTCTGTGTCTCTATTTCTGCTTTGCAAATAAGTTCATCTGTATCATTTTTCTAGATTCCACATATAAGCAATATTATACTACAATATAGTATATATTATAGTATATAGTATTACATATGATATTACAATATTTGATTTTCTCTTTTTATAAGCCAGAAGAACTTAATTTGGGGATTTCTCCCAGAAATGGTGTTATCATCAGAGATGAATTTTATCTAAGAGACCCTATCCATATGACACAGCAATTGTATGATTACTGAACATTTGCTCTTCTTTTTATCATCCTGTCAATGACCTCCCGTCCTTGGACCCCCTGGGTCCCTATCTTGTTCCTTAGCTCAGGGTCACCTACATACCTCATTTTACCTTTCTGTCTGAACCTTTCATGTATGTGAATTTCTCAGGTATGTGGGATTCTAGTACATGTGAAATTAAATTTGATTTTCTTCTACTCATCTGTCTCATAGCAATTCAATTCCTAGACCAACTAGAAGAGGCTTGAAGGGCCAAGCTTTTTTCCTTCCCAAAACTGCCAAGGAAAACGTATCCCACGTGTGATAACTCGCCAGTCCCAAAATGCTCTCCCCAGACATCTCCAGTTACACATGCATCCAGGGAACTAGTCTGAAATATTTGTGGGTTTTTCTCCTTTCCCTTCCCTGCTTCCCACCTTTGAAGGCTGTGTGGGGATGTGATGACCAGCCCAGGAACAGCTGTGTTGTAACCATCACAGGATAGGCATGAAGTGAAAAGCTACCACATTAAGCCTGGTGGATTCAAAGCACAGAAAGAAATTGGGTACCTAATGTATTGCTGAACCAATAAAACAGCTCTGAGATCCACCCGTCTCCAGACTTCTTGTTAATTAGACAGTGAATGTCTTGTGATTTAAGCCAGTGGTTCTGAAAGTCAGTGACCAGGACCAGCATTACCTGAAGAACTGAGGTTCGTAACATTGTACAGGAGGCAGTGACCAAAACCATCCCGAAGAAAAAGAAATGCAAGAAGGCAAAGTGGTTGTCCAAGGAGGCTTTACAGATAGCTGAGGAAAGAAGAGAAGTGAAAGGAAAGGGAGAGAAAATCAGAAAAGCCAGTCAACATTTTGGTCTTTTCTGGTTGAAACGGTCTCTTTTCAGTTTAGTCCATTCACGGTCAAGTTCCTATCAAAGCTTTGGTTTAGATAGCATCATCTGGATTGCTCAGCCTCTTTACGTGTGGCACCTTCTTTCTTGGTATTTCTCTCCTGAAGGTGGGTGAACCGTGTGATGTTCTGACAATGGGGTACAGGGGTCTTCTGGCTCCTGTGATCTCTGGGCCAATGTCCCTTGTCCACCTGGTTATGCTCCTCTTGCTGGCATCTGTGACAGGATGTGGTAGCAAGTGTGACCCAACGTCTTGCTCCTCTTGCTGTGTAGAGTGCCTTGTGGTATTGGCTTCCTGAGATCCATGACCCTGCCATGCCCTCCACACAGTGTCTGTCCTTGGTTATACTGTGACATCACCCCACCCTCCAGGTTGACATATGTACAGGAGACTCTGTATCTTATTCATCCCATGAACGTGTCAAGAAAATGAAATTCCATCTGCATCTTGTTTTGAGCCATAAAATTCACTTTGCTAGTCTAGTTCAGGGTTGGTGAAGGAGAAAACTTTGAAATAATGTCATTCCAGAGTTTTTAGAATCCTTCACTTATTTAACCAGCCAAAGACCCTACATCAGTGATTTCCAGCTTGGAGTGATTTTGCTTCCTAGGAGATATTTGGAATGTCTGGAAACTTTTTTTGGGGTGGGGTGGGGTGGGTAGGGGAGGTACACTGCAAAATACGTGAGATCTTAGTTCCCTGACTAGGAATTGAACTCGTGACCCCTGCATTGGGAGCATAGAATCTTAACCAATGGGCTATCAGAGAAGTCCCTGGAAATATCTTTGGCATCACAACCTGGGGAGAGGTAGCCATTGCTACTGATATCTAGGGGGTAGAGGCTGAAGATGCTGTTAAACATTCTGTCATATGCTGTGGTGGGCAGCTCCCAAGGTTCCCATCTGCTCTGCATCGTCCTCTCTTCTTGAATATGGAGAGAATCTGTGAATATGATAGGATATTGATCCTGTAATTAAGTTACATTATATATCAAAGGGCTTCCCCAATGACTTGGTAAAAAAAAAAAATCCACCTGCAATGAAGGAGGCACAAGAGACACTGGTTCAATTCCTGGGTCAGGAAGATCCCCTGGAGAAGGAAATGGCAACCCACTTCAGTATTCTTGCCTGGAAAATCCCATGGACAGAGGAGCCTGGCAGGGCTACAGTCCATGGGATCGCAAAGAGTCAGACATGACTGGGCGTGCCTGCATATTCTGCATAGCAAAGGGAACTTAGCAGCAGTGACTAAGACCCTTAATCACTTTATGATTAAGCAAAAGGGAGAATACCCTGCTTGGGCCACATCTAATCAGGTGAGCTTTAAAAGAGACAAGGAGCTACAGCAGACACATTCCTATTCACCTTGAAGACGCAAACACTCCTGTTAAGAACTGCCTATGGGAGGGGCCTCCAGGAACTGAGAGCAAATCTCACTCAACAGGCAGGAAGAAAACAGAGAGCGCAGTCCTACAGCCTTAAGGAAGAGGACCTCAAACCTTGATTTCAGCCTGTGAGACCTAGAGTAGAGAATCCAGCTATGCTGCAAGTACACCTCTGACCCAGGGGAACTGTGAGATAATAAATGCCCGTGGTTTGGGGCAACTTGTTATGCAGCAATAGAAAACTAACAGAGAAACACAGGACAACCACTCAAACCAAAGAATGCTATCTAGCTGTAACTAAGATTCCACATATTTAGTGGCAACTAAAGATCCCATGTGCTGCAGCTAAGACCCAGCACATCCAAATAAATAAATAACTGATTAAAATATATTTTTAAAAAATGTCAGCAGTGTCACTGTTGAGAAATGCTCTCCTCTTCCTCTTCATGCGTGCTTGGTTGTATCCAACTCTTTGTGACCCCGTGGACTGTAGCCCACCAGGCTCCTCTGTCCGTGGGGTTCTCCAGGCAAGAATACTGGAGTGGGTTGCCATGCCGTTCTCCAGGGGATCTTCCGGACCCAGGTATTGAATCCACGTGTCTTACATCTCCTGCTTTGGCAGATGGATTCTTTACCACTGGGCCATCTGGGAAGCCTTTGAGAAGTCATGTGTTATAGGAAAACATGTGTTCCCCATGCCTCTCTTTCCCCTAAATTCCTAAAAAAAAAAAAAGAAAGAGAAAACATCTGGACATTTCACTTTCTCAGGATGTATCCCACATCCTGAGATTATTTTACTCCAGATCAGCAAACCATATAATGACCTGCATGGAGCGTGGGGAGAGGAGCAGGTATCCAGGGGGCTCTGGAAAGACTGGAATCTCCTGGAGGGGCAATGTTGCAGAAGATGAAGCAGCTGGGAGATCTGGAAGAGGTCAGAGAGGTCAGATGGGAGTTAGTATTAAGTTCTGGTGCATGTTAGGCCCTGTGATGTGTGCTGCAAAAGCTTTCCTCCTTGCTAACGCTGTGGGATGTTAGATTTGCTTTTGGGTGTGCAACAAAGTACTGAAGACGCCAGCGTCCTGCTTTGTCATGAGAAGGAGGGTGAGAACAGAGACCTTCCCCGGTCACGTCTCATAGAAGTCTATGAAAGCCTGTTCATGTAAGCACTATTTATTATGCCAATTATTATTATCATTTTTATGGATGAGGACCTTGATGCTAACAGATGTTGAGCAATTTTTTTTAAGTAATTCAGCTAATAATCAGCTAATATAAGGATGCTCAGCACTGGCTCCTCGTATATTTTGGATTTCTCAAGATTCTCAAGGCTCTATTAACCCCATCTTCATTACATCCATAAAGAGTCCTGTATATAAGGGGTACTCAACTCTAGTTACATTAGACAGATACAGGGAGCTTTTCACAAAAGACTGAAGTTCCTGTCCTTCCTCCTGCTCCTCCATCCCCATCCCCTGACCCCAGAGAATGTAACCTCATTGTCCAGGGTGTGGTCCCACGCCTGGCATGTTGTATGAGCTCCTAGTTCCTGTGTGATTCTAACATGGACTCAGAGTTAAGAATCATCACTCTTAAAATGCAATTCTCTTTATTCTATACATGATTAGAATACATCTAAGCCCATTTATTCCTCTGGGATTTCTTCAAATAATTTCTCTTTCTCAACTGAGATGTCAATGATTGCATCTTCCTATTTATTTTTCTAAGAACAAGGCTTGGTTGTTTCTGTTCACAGGAAAAACATACCTGAGCAAAGTAGCTAGCAAAGGCCAAGAAGGGAGGTACCAGTGTGAAGAGAAGCATTACTGTATTTCTGGGCAGGACAGCCCTCTCAAATATCACCCTTGGCATTTGCAGATTCTTCACCTATTTAATCTTGGTCGCAATCATCATGAATAAAAAATGACAATGAAAAGCAAGTCTTCAATCCATGTGAATGGAATATATTGAGACTCTGCCTTATCGCACATCCCTTAGATATTTAAATATTAAGAAAGATCGTAAGGATTTATTCTTAGTGTATTTTATTTATCAGGAACTTTATTTTTCCTTTATTTTAAGGAGTCTTGGGAGAGGATTGATGGAGATTAAAATGCTCAGGTAAAATTAAAATCAACCAATCTGCAATCACACTTACAGGGAATATGAGGTGCCTGGGTTTTTCCAGTCATTATAATAAGTATATAACCACATGAACATATTACAGCATCCTTTGTAATCTTACAGACCAAAACCAAAACAGTATTCATCTCAAATAGCCAACCCCATGATTCTATCTTTCATGGAATCATACTTCTAAAGGGGAGCACACTGGCTGTACAAAAGGAAAGCACCCACACCCACAGGCCACCTGCAGTGAACCTGGAATCCTGACACTGCCCCTGCCACGGCACAGTGTGTGGCACCACAAACCCATGAAATAAAACTTCCCATTTGGGATCCAGCCCCGAGGGAAGGCATCACAGATCACTGATGTCAAAACCTACAGCATACTACTCTACCTTGTTTCATGCATCCCAACTCTGACTTCACACTTGAAAGATTCTATACGGCATTACCTGAATCTGGAATTTTTGTGAGGCAAAGGAGGTGAGCCTGGTCATAGCAATGATAGTAGCTAATGCTCACGAAAATATGTCAGTCTCCATGCTTGGCTCTCCACACATCTGTCGTTTAATCTTTGCCAACAGCCCTGTGAAGTACATGATAAGGAAACTGGGGCAGGGGCCTGGAGATGATAATAATGTTCCCAGGGTGACAGAGTATGTAATATCAGAGCTCAGACATCAATTCAGATCACCTGGTTCTAGATCCCTTACCTCCTTCCCATGGATCAGAGTGTGCATGGTACAGAAACTTGCAGTGGTTCACTCAGTACTTCTGGCAAGCCATGTTTCAGGCAAGTTAGATCTAACTTCACATGATGCCTAAGAAAAAAATGCCCATGAAAGACTTTTCCATTTAAAAAACAGGCATTAGGCTAACTGGTGGAAACACAAGTTCTGAGGAGGTCTTATGCTTGGACAAGCTTCCCAGGTGGCGTTAGTGGTAAAGAACCTGCCTGCCAATGCAGAAGTAAGAGATTTAGATTCAATCCCTGGGTCAGAAAGATCCCCTGGAGGAGGGCATGGCAACCTACCCCAGTATTCTTGCCTGGAGAATCCCATGGACAGAGGAGCCTGGCAGAGTTTAGTCCATAGAGTTGCCACGAGTCAGACACGACTAAAGTGACTTATCGTGCACACACACGGTGGACCATAAGAAGAGGATCAGTGGTTACCTTCTATCTAGCCTTCAGGGCCTTCCAGGCTAGACCCGTCCATCTTCATTTCTCTTTGTCTCCTGTGGTAAAGAATTCACCTGGCAATGCAGGAAATGTAGAAGACATGAGCTTGATCCGTGGGTCTGGATGATCCCCTGGGGCAGAAAATGGCAACCCACTCTAGTATTCTTGCCTGGAAAATTCCATGGACAGAGAAGCCTGGTGGGCTACAGTCCATGGAGTCCCAAAGAGTTGGACACGACTGAGTGTGCACACACCTAGTTACTTTGTAAATGAAACAGGTAGGTATTCCTTTTCAGCCAAAGGGCACTCAAAGAAATTACTGCTATGCAAAGTTACTGTGATTTGTGAAATTTGAGAACCTCTGTCTTAAGGGTAATGTGAAGTCACAGGCATGTCCTAAAAAGAATGATTGTCAAATTTGTGTTTAGAATAAATGACTCCAGGAACAAGGTGGAAAGTAGATTATTTGGAGGTGGGCAAAATAGGTATGGAGACACAGGTGTATGCATGCTTGCCAGTCGTGTCTGACTCTTTGCAACCCCATGCACTGTGGCCCACCAGAATCCTCTGTCCATGGGGTTATCCAGGCAATAATACTGGAGTGGGCTGCCATTTCCTCCTCCAGGGGAATCTTCCTGACCCAGGGATCAAACCTGCGTCTCCTGCATTGCCAGGTGGATTCTTTACCACTACGCCACCTAGGCAGTCCAAATAACTAGGTACGTAACTGGGCTTCCCTGGTGGCTCTGATAGTAAAGAATCCACCGGCAGTTGCAGGAGATCTGGGTCAAGAAGATCTCCTGGAGAAGGGAATAGCTACCCACTCCAGTATTCTTGCCTGGAGAATTCCATGGAAAGAGAAGCCTGGCAGACCACAGGCTACAATTCATGGGCTCGCAAAGAATTGCACATGACTGAGCAACTAAAAAAAACTGAATAGTAGTAGTTTCCATGGTATCCAAGAGATTCCCCCAAATTTAAAACATTTCATGATGCTCCCCTGATTTACCTTGGTATCCCGGGGTACTTCAGCACAGAGTTAGGAAAGGCCCATTGAAAATCACACTGAAGTCTTAAAGTAGCCACCTATGTTCTGCAAGTTCTCTCCTACTCGCCTGCCCAGCCTCATGTATTTCAGTTCCTGCCCACTCCTCAGGTTCAGACATGTCTCTAGACTCCTCATACACACCACTGAGAATCTATCTAAAAGACTCTCCCCACGCCATCCAGCCAACTCTTTGATTAAGCGAAACCCTAATTCATCAGCTCCACCAGCAATTTCCTGGAGAACACTTGTTGTCGACCTCCTTCCCTGGGTCAACCCCTGTCATCACAGGCCCTCCTGAAACCTTGAAATCCTGCCTGTGTTTGTTTCTTTAATGACTCTCTGACTCACGTCTGTCTGAGAGCTCTGTGATGCCAGGGACCAGCTCCCAACCATTACCGATGAAGCATCTAGCAGTTCTAGCAGTGAGTCCAAACAGTGGATATGCAAAACCTCATTGTTGAATGAAGGAGTGAATCGCCACATTTTTGCACAACCAGCCTTCTCAAATGCTTTGCATTCCTTCTTCTGGACTTTTATTCTCACATGCAACTGTAGTGCTTTCCTCTTTCTTAGACCTCCTATTCCAATCCCAACATCATTTGTTGCTATTCAGCTGCTAAGTCGTGTCTGACTCTTTGCGACCCCATGGACTGCAGCACACCAGGCTCCTCTGTCCTCCACTATCTCTCGGAGTTTGCTCAGAATCATGTCCATGGAATCAGTGACACCATTTAACCACTGCATCCTCTGCTGCCCCTTTCTCTCAATATCTTACTCAACATGCCTCACACTGATTACGTGCTTCTCAGAATGTTCACTCTACCTGCACTCTATACCCCGATCCTATGCATCCTCCTTGTTCTCAAAAGAGTTAGCAGCTTTCTTGAACCAAGGGGGACTCCTCCAAAGCCTCACATTCAGTATGGGTGCAGTTAACACCTTGGGACCCATTACTCTGGATCTTATTTTATACTTATTTATTTGATTGCAACAAGCCTTAGTTGCATCAAGCAAACTCTTAGTTACAGTATGTGGGATTTAGTTCTCTGACCAGGGATCAAACCCAGGGCCCCTGCATCAAGAATGTGGAGTCTTAGCCACTTGACCACCAGGGAAGTCCACTCTAGGTCTTTTTCTTGAAGAACAAGATAAAGAAATGTAGATTAATGTGTCTTCATTTCACCATGTGAGTGAAAATACTAATCGTACTTCCTTCTCCTCCCTCCCCTGGGCTGACTCCCAGCTTTCTTCCACCCTTCTCAATAGTCTCCACTGGAAACCAGGACAGAAAAGCCAAAGATTCCATACTGAAAGCTCATGCAGACTCTTAATATCATCACATTCAAGCCTTGCCACAAACCTATGGAATCCCCAAAGAGGATATTATCATCTCAGTTTTACAAGGAAATGTGAGCTCCAGTAGATAAAAGGATGAGCCTACAATTATTGCAGACATTTGTGACAAATTATTGTTCAGAAATATTTACCCCATCCTTCACCTCACTTTATTTCCAAACCCTTGGCTTTAGGTCAACATTGTGACTTTGCTTGACTAAGACAGAAATGCTGCTGTGCAAGTTCCACGTTTTATATGGCAGTATGTATTTCCACTTGCTCCCTTGTTATTCCACCAGCAACTAGCCATATATATATTTCTTAGAAGAATGAATGAATGAATGACTTGACTGAGATCAAATAACTAGTAATTCAAACTTGGAAGATTTTCTGACTCCCTGTCTCTTGCTTTTTTGATTTCTCATGTTTCTTTCCAGCTGGTGAAGAATTAGCAATCTTAAAAGAGAATATTAAAAAATTTAATAGAAAATAGACATAAGAGGCCCAAAGTAAAGGAAACAAACTAGTTATCTGGACAAAAGAAATAATGCAGTCTTCCGGGCTCCCGTGTGCAAACAATGCCCCATGTCATCGGTAGTTTGTCGGTCCCTGAAATAAAAGAGATTTCATCTGAACAGGAAGGACATGGGTTATATCTGAAAGAGAATTTCCACACCGCACGAGTTTTAAGCTTATAACTATGCCTCCAGGGAAGTTCCCTGGCGGTCCGGTGGCTAAGATCCTGTGCTCGCAATGCAGGGGACCCCAGGTTCCATCCCTGATCAGGGAACATGCGACAACTAAAGACACCTCAGGCTGCAAAAACGACTACAATCCAGAGCAGCCAGATTAATTAATTAATTTTTTAAACAAAAATCATGCCTAAAAGGTATCTAAGAAATCTGTAGTAGTTCCCTATAGGTTTTTTTCAAAATAACATGTATATTCATCTTTCCAGAAAGTTTTAGACTAGTGCCCTGATACACACATGCAGACAAGAATTAAGCTAGTTCTCTAACTTCTTTTAAAAAAAGCACAGATTTCTAGATACGAGCCAAGAATCAAGCTCAGTAAATGCAGCTAAGATCCAGGAATCCATATTTTTGAAATTTCCCCCAGCATTCTGCTACACAGCCAGGTTTGAGAACCTCTAGCTTATATCAAGCAGTGGCACCCCACTCCAGTACTCTTGCCTGGAAAATGCCATGGACGGAGGAGCCTGGTGGGCTGCAGTCCATGGAGTCGCTAAGAGTCCAACATGACTGAGCGACTTCACTTTCATGCATTGGAGAAGGAAATGACAACCCACTCCAGTGTTCTTGCCTGGAGAATCCCAGGGACGGGGGAGCCTGGTAGGCTGCTGTCTATGGGGTCACACAGAGTTGGACACGACTGAAGCGACTTAGCAGCAGCAGCAGCAGCTTATATGGGAGGAACTTGACCACAAGACCTTTAGCAGTAACTTCAGTGCAATTTCGTGTTTGCCTCAAGTATCTTGTGAACACTAGTGTCTATTAAGCTATTTGTGATGGATGGAAGGAAGACTTCAGAGGAAAAAGATAATGAAACAATTTTACTAATATATGTTTTACAAATTTGTAATGTAAATTCAGTTATAATTTCTGCAAGCAATGCATTAATTTCTTAATTGTTCAACTTGCTTCAGATTAGATTTAGTTAACAAGTTGCAGTTTATCTCAGCTATAAGGTTCCTAGTTTCCAATCTTTGTGTTTTACTCTTGAGTAAGTTTTCTTTTTGATGTTGTTACCACAAAGTTGCATTTTTCCCTCAATAATGAATGTGAATTATTGGCTCAAAGGAATCTCCTTTAAGTAAAAGAGCAAACATTTTTAAAGTAATATGAATGGTAGAATTCAAAATAATGTAAATGTTCTGTGTTTTGTCACTCAATCATGTCCAACTCTTTCCATGAGGATTCTCGAGGGCAGAATACTAGAATGGGTTGCCATGCCCTCCTCCAGGTCATCTTCCCAACCCAGGAATCGAACCCAGGTCTCCTGCATTGCAGGTGGATTCTTTACTGTCTGAGCCACCAGGGAAACCCAAGAATACTGGAGTGAGTGGCCTATCCCTTCTCCAGGAGGATTTCCCAACCCGGGAATGAAACCAGGGTCTCCTGCATGGCAGACAGACTCTTTACCAGCTGAGCTACCTGGGAAGCCCAGTGATTGCTACTATCAGGATTAAAGTCAGATCTCCTGGTTTTAAGGGGGGGTATGTGTTGGACAAGTAGTAACACATTCTCAGGTCTGACTTCTCATGTAACAGTTGTCATATCATTTCCACTCAATGATATCATGATGCATCTCATTCCTTCCCAAGTGAACTCAGGGGCACTTACGGGTAAAGAGAATGGTTAGGGACTTCGCTGGTGGGCCAGTGGCTAAGACTCAGTGCTCCCAAGACAGTGGGGCTGAGTTCGATCCCTGATTGGAGAACTAGATCCCACATGCCACAACTAAGACTCAGTACAGCCAGATAAACAATAATTAAAAATAAAACACAGTGGTTAGCAAACAGGGCCTCCAGATAAACCACCCCTCCTCTAAAGGTGAGTTCCGATTTCTCCTGGAAAACCATTTGAGAACTCCCTGACATCCTATCTTCAAATTTACATTTGGTAATATGTGCCTTGTATTCAGCCAAGTCTACTTCAATAATACCACCACTGGGCTTTTGCAGGCAAGTTCCAAGTCACATCAAATGCTTCGTACATTTGTAATTTCCCTTGTGAAGTACTGGGATAATCACCCAGGAGATGGAAGCTAGCTCATTAGCTTTGATATTCAGCAGTTCGCATTAGCAGCCGTGGTTGATAATAGACTACATCCTAGATAAATCAGGTAGTGGCTTATGTGTCATGGAACAAATATCATGAAACCCCAGATGAAATGACTATTTAACAACACATTAAATCTGGTGCCAGTTTATATGTCTAAGAAGTGAGCTGTGCCTGCATGCAACCAAGCAGATCATTCCATTTCCTCAAATCCATAAATTCTAATGCTTCCCTTTTTCCTAAACTCTCCTGAACTCATACCACTTCACTCAGTCATAAAAATAAGATATTTTCCCTTACTCACAAATCTCAATGGACTTTTTTTTACACAGGACATGCCTCAACTAAAATCTTACCTTATTATAGTTAGATTTATTTTTTTTAATTTAGTAGAGTAATAGGAACTTTATCCAAGAAACCTGAGGTTTTGTTCAAAAAAATTATCTAATCTTGGTGACTAATTCTATTTAATAAAGCTTGGGTACTTTTCTCCCATATGGTACATACTCTGAAGTTATTTTTCTTTGTATAGAAGAATAGCACATTTGGTTACCTGGTTTCCCATTTTATAGCTGATTAGAAGCATGAAAACAAAATAGTTTGAGGGGATAAAAGCTGAACAAAGCAGACATGCTTAGAAAAATGAAAAACCCAACCTCAAGGGAGAAGAGAAAATTCTAAAACAAAGGATGATGAGAATCAAAAGCATAACTCACTATACCTGTTAGTCTAATGCCAAGTAACCCAATATTCTTTGGTGGCCCTGAAGGCACAAGAATTTACATAATACCAAATAATTTTTGTACTTAATAAGAATCTATATAATGGTGCTCATCACATAGTATTCATAAAAAGGAAAAAATGTTGAAATAGACTTATCATCAAACAATGGAAAAACTATTAGGTAAATTATAAAGTTCCATTCAGTTGAATATTCTACAATCTTTAAGTGGTGTTAACAAAGAAATTTTTAAAAGATAACCATAAAAGCATTCTGAAAAAAGTTGAAACCATGAACTATAAATTTCATTCAACCAAGCTGAGAAGTATAATAAATTCAAAGATACTGTTCAAGATCATTAAAATTTAAAAGGTATAATAATTAAAGAAACACAGCTTGAGTCCTCATAAAATCCTGTTATGTGTAATGATTCAGTTTTTCAAGATGCAAGCTAAATAATGCTGTCCTAGGAAGTGGGCTAATCATAATGTGATTTGCTCTCAAATCATTTCCTAAGCTTTCTTAAATTTATCCTAGTAAAACAATAACTGCTGCTGCTAAGTCCCTTCAGTCGTGTCCGACTCTGTGCGACCCCAAAGACAGCAGCCCACCAGGCTCCCCCGTCCCTGGGATTCTCCAGGCAAGAACACTGGAGTGGGTTGCCATTCCCTTCTGCAATTCATGAAAGTGAAAAGTGGAAGTGAAGTCGCTCAGTCGTGTCCGACTCTTAGCGACCCCATGGACTGCTGCCTACCAGGTTCCTCTATCCGTGGGATTTTCCAGGCAGGAGTACTGGAGTGGGGTGACATTGCCTTAATTTTAAATAGAATATTTAGATATAACAATCACAGCAAAGATGGCTTTTGCCTTAAAAAGACGTAAGAAATACTGAAAATAAAGTAAAAAATGCCAATAGTATGTTTAACCACATATAAGAATCAGATGGCTGGATGGCATCCCCGAAGCAATGGACATGAACCTGGGCAAACTCCGGGTGATGGTGAGGGACGGGAAGGCCTGGTGTGCTACAGTCCACGGGGGTCGCAGAGTCGGACACGACTGGGTGACTAACAATGAACAACCAGAATCAGAAGCATGTTGCTTTACACAGTATAGAAAAGTCTGAGTCACAGACAGGCATCTATCATCACAACCATATATTGTCCATCTGAGATGGAGAAATGGTATGACCTCAAGTGTCCCCTCCAACTCTTACTGTCTGTAATTCGAAGTGTCCCACACAAGGGAAACCCTGTTTGGGGAAGTTCATCAACATAAACAAGATGAATGAACTCTGCTACCTCTATTACATCTACTCTGTACTAATTTAACTTCTTAACATTTATTTCTTTGCTGTTCTGGAAGTTTCTAGGCACTGTTTGTTTTCACTCTTAACAATCCTACATAGGTTCTAGCTATGGCTTTTTCCACTTAGAACTACCAGTGGTCAAACGATTTGCTGCATTATCTCATTTTGTTCAGTACAAAATTTATATAATGTCTTGTCCTTCATATCACCTATTTCAGAAATAGGAATTCTACTAAACAAATATTACTGTTATCTTTATTGTCCTACATTTACTTCTACTATTTACCCAAGAGTTCTATCTAAATATTTTAAATTGGTACATCTCAGGCACCAGAGTCAAAGTAAACTCAATTCCAGTGGATATAGGTTGTAAATAATTATTATGCCCATACCAGTGCATGCCAGCTGAGTGTGAGCCCCAGGTCAATCCCAAAATGCTCCAAAATATTACAGTTACAGCTTTTCTTCTATCTCTTTTGGACAAATTAATCTTCGTGAGATGTCTTTTAGTTTCCCCCAATCTGTAACTCTGTTCCTCACATGGTTTAGTACTACACCTTAAGCAACACTTTTTAACTGTCTCTATTTATGAGATGCTAGTCCCAGGTTTCGGCAGTATCACTATTTCAGGTTTCCCAGGTGGCTCGTGGGTAAAGAACCTGCCTGCTAAGCTGGAGATGCCAGAGATATGGGTTAGATTCCTGGGTTGGGAAGGTTCACTGGAGAAGAGCATGGCAACCCACTCCAGTATTCTTGCCTAGAGAATCCCATGGACAGAGGAGTCTGGCAGGCTACAGACCATGGGGTCTCAGAGAGTCAGACATGACTGAAGCGACTGAGCACAGTCACAATTATATGTCAATTAATTAAACGACCTAGATGAAACAGACAGATGCCTAGAAAGACACAAAATGCCACATTGACTCAAAAATAAATAGAAAATCCAAACAAGCACATAAAAAGTAGAGAAATTTTGAAATTGCCCTGGGGGTTCTTTTCCATTAGCACCACCTGTATTCACATACAAAATAATAAAATTAGACCCCTACTTCACACCATATGCAAAAATTAGCTCAAAATTACCTAAATATAAGAACTAACACTATAAAACTCTTGGAAGAAGACATAGGCACATTTCTTTTATTTTGATTTGGGGCTTCTTCATGCATTGAGAACTAGCCCCTTGTCTGACAAATGAATTGTAAATAAATTTCCAAGATTAGCATTTTTTGACTTTGCTCATGGCGGTTTTGCTAGGCAGTAATTTCTTATATATTTATGGAACTGAATTTAATCAGTTATTGTTATGGTCTAAGGGCTTTGTTTTTTTATACAGTTCATGAGGTTCTCACGGCAAGTATACTGGGATGGTTTACCATTCACTCCTCCAGTCGATTAACTGGAAAAGTCCCTGATGCTGGGAAAGATTGAGTACAGAAGAAGAATAGGGCTTCAGAGGATGAGATGCCTGGATGGTATCAGTGATGCAATGGACATGAACTTGGGCAAATTGTGATTGGGAAATGATGAGAGACAGGGAGGCCTGGCATGCTTCAGTCCATGGCGTCACAAAAAATTAGACATGACTAGGTGACTGAACAACAGCAGCAAAAGGTTTTGTAGCGTACCTAAAAGGATCTTTCTCACCCTGAAATTATTAAAATATAAATGAGTAGCGTGGAGGAGACTGCTTTGATGTTTACAAAAAATCTCTTAAAGAATCAAAGTCTCAGACTATATCAGTTGTAAAATTCAAATCACAAAACTATGTGAGGCTGATACCTACAGTTCCAATTTCTCACCAAAAACCTAGCAAAAAAAGGAAAAATGCTCTGTGTTCTCCCTGTTCCACTGGGCAGTTATTTCCTAATCCGTAGATGGGTGCCACTCTTCAAGTGTCCAACTTAAGCAATGCGCAAGTTCCAAGACACATCTCTCCCAAGGTCAATACTTATCCTCTTCCACTTCACAGATGTTAAAACCCAAACCCTCACATCAAGACTGACAGCTCAGCTCACTCAGCCATCAACTCACATGCTTTCTACTCTAACTTTTATTTCAGGCTTGGTTTCCAGTATCTGGGATTTTCTTTTCTTTTCTCAGCTATACATTTAGAATAATGTACATCAGATGTTGCTCCACACTTCTGAGTGTTGTAGCAGCAGAATTGTAGGCCATTTACTTTGCCACATTTCCTGAACCAGAAACCCATTCTTCAATTTTTTTAAGGGTTTCACTGCCAGTCACTATGGGAAAGCAGACACAGATTACTAAAAGAGATAGGAAGTCATAAAAATTCTGGAAATCTTGCAAAATTATTCATGCATGCTAAAAACTGCAAAATGATAGCCTCTGGCATTTTTTTATTTAATTTAGCTCAGAAGCTAAATTGCCCACTACTCTTCTTTTCTAAAAAAGGCGCTTATGAAACCTTTACCAGCTCTTCCAATTTCTTCAAGTCAGGTAAACTCTTTCCTCCATAATGGCCCTTTTGTAGCACAGAAGTTTTATTCCATGAGCATGAACAAGGAAAAGCTCCTTTGGTTTACCATGGGTAATTGCAATTCCAGTAATCTCATAACAACCAGTTCCCACATTGAGCAAAAGTCAGTTTCCAAATAAGACAGATTTAACTTTCTGGTACAATTTTAGAGCTCCTTCTCTAAAGTAGAACTCTGTGGAGCTCAAGAATACTGTAGGGGAGTCACAATCCAATGCCTAATGGGATTTTGTTTAATATGTAAAACATGCTTTTTTTTTAAAATAGCTATTATTTATCTGAAATTCAAAATTAACCTGGTGTCCTATATTTTTATTTGCTAATTCTGGTAACCCTACTCTACAATAGTGCAGGGATATTTTTTGTGGCTCATGGTCCTGTGAGTTTCTCAGGTAACTTCAGAGAAAACGAAGACTTGTTTGGGAAAATCCTAGTACCTACAATTGCACAGGAGCTCAGATACGACTGCATACTAATGGATAGTTTCAACGAAGTTCAGGAGAAAGAAAGGCAAAACTGTTTCCCAGTACCTTCCACAATCTCTCCCAGACTCAAGTCCTAAGCACACATCAACGAGGGTAACAAGTGCTGGAGTGGGGTGGGTGCAATCAGTGAATCAGGTTGTCACTGCAGGTTTCTCTAATCCGAAGACTGTTTCCTTAGAAAAGGCATTCCTACACTTTCCTTACGAACCTTCAGCATCTCCCACCACTGATCAAATGCACTGAAGGATCTAGACCCCACTAAATCCATTTACGCTTGGGTCTCTTCTATGTAACTGACATCAATAGAGCAGTTAAATGCCCAGAATTATGAAACCCTGCCTATGCCTCAGGAAATGGTGAAATATTCTGAGACAAAAGCGGTTTTTGACCTTACCAAGTGACTCTAGCTATGAAAGTCTGTCTATTAAATCTGTTTCAGAACAAGTAGAAGGTAATAATGTTAAATCCAGGAGCAGCCAACCACAGTGACCATATCATGTGCCTATCTGCTGACTGCAAGACAATTTTAAGATTTCCTCTCACTCAAATTTCATCTCTAGACTCTGATTCAAAATAGCCCTCCCAGGTCTCACTGAAGCCCATCTAATGATCCCAGCCTTATAATGCTTATAAGTTGATAAGGATTCATCAGAATGCATGCTAAGTCACTTCAGTCGTGTCTTACTCTTTGTGACCCCATGAACTATAGGCTACCAGGCTCCTCTGTCCATGGGATTCTCCAAGCAAGAATACTGGAGTGGGTTGACATTCCCTTCTCTGGGGGATCTTCATGATCCAGGGATCGAACCCAGACCCCTTGCATTGCAGGCAGATTCTTTACCATGTGAGCCACCAAGGAAGCCATTGGTCCCTAAAACAATATTGAGCCAATAGAGAAGCCAAAATATGAACAGCTGATGGGCCAAATCCTGCACAGATGTTTTGTGAGGGATGGAATTGAGAGACAGAATTTAATTTCATTTCCATTGCATGTCTTTAGAGGAGACAGATACTCTCCAGAAGCTCAGAGGGTCCACTTCTCCCCAGTTGCCTTATATTGACGCACCCCAGGCAGTGCCTGTCTGCCCCAGAAGAGAGTTCATCCAGTATGTTCAAGGAACATCCATGTGCCAATCAGCTGATTTTGAATGCAGTTTTAAGTCTTCCTATCACAAAACATTTTTATCCAGATATCAAATCATAGAAACAATAAAACTATGTATTTGCATGAATTTCATGTAAATTTCTCATTTCTTGGGTCTTTCTGTTGCCTGGACACAACTTCTCACATGCTATATGCCTTGCACACAATTTTCACCTTTCCTACAATGATTTCTTCCAACTCTATTCGCACCCTAGCCTCCCTGCCTTGTCCTACTCATTTTTAAGTCACAGCTCAAACATTGCTTCACTGTGGATTGATTTTTTGCTGCCCCACGGTAGCCTAAATCCTTTCTCTGCTACAACTTATACATCTCTTCATGTCAGCTTTTCTTACTGTTTATATTTATTTATATTTTATTGTATTTAAATTCCTTGAGATTAGAGACACAGTGTTTCTATATGTAATTCTCCTTTACTTAGCACAGTACCTGCCCCATGGTAGATTTTAAATATCAGTTTGGCAAATTAATTAATAAATGAATGGATGTGATTTAGTTGAATAGAAGTGCCTGAGACTAAAGTTACAATCTCAACATTCATGCAAACAAATGTTTCACTTCCCTTGGACAGCAGTATCTTCACCTTTGACCAATCTAAGTCCCTCATCATTTTTATGAGACGTCAGATTTCATATGGAATGACTCTTTGTCATTCCTTCACCTCTACCCTTAGAAAGCATTGCTGCTAGGGACGATGGCTGCATTATCTCTGAGTTTAAATGGCAACATATTTTCCTGGAGTTGAAATATCCCTTATCCTAGGTTTGTTATGGCTGTCTAAACATTTACACTCAATTGCTGGTGTGTGCTCACCCATTTCTTATTGCCTTCTGTGGCACAGAAGGAAAAGAACGTCACTTTTTAAAAATCTTTCTCCTTTCCAGAGGTGAGAAGTTTGTCTCTGTTACAGACGTAAGATGGTGTGAAATCAAAATGAGACTTTTCAGATTTCCATTCTAGGAATCAAATAGCATTTCCACAGTACTTTACCTTAGAGAACTCAATCTCAAACTTTCTACAGAAAAGTGGTTTTCTTGTTTTTGTTTTTGTTTTTTCTGTAATAGCCATTGATTTGAAGTTTGGTGGCTTGACCCAAAAGTCACCCTGCCAGAGTGAAGTCGAGTTGTATTAGTTTGGAGCTTTCGATGGCTGGAGTTGTGGTCTATGGACCAAGAGCGGCAGTACCTCCTGGGACCAGACAAGGAATGCAGAGTGCAGAGTCCTAACCCAGGGCGAATAACCAGATCTACGCTTTAGCAAAATCCCCTGGTAACTCAAACACATATGAAATTTTGGAAAACACTCATCTGGAATCTCCATTCTAAAGAACAGGCTTCCTCCTCGACTTCTCCTAAGTGTCCATTGAGTTCAAATATGAGTATTTGCCATGTTCCTCCCCTCCAGCTGATGGATCAAAATCGAGTTTTTAATGGTACATATTCATTAGGAAGATTTTTATCTGCAAGTAAGCCCAAACAAAGACATGTGCAGGTACACACGTGTACACGCACAAGTTTAAGAGGACTTAAGACCCACGATCTCCCAGTAACAGAAGGTCCTGAGATGACAAGGGTGCAGGGTTAGTCATTAGGCATCCCAGAGGCCTCGTCAAAGACTCAGGATTCCTTCTGTCTTTCCTCTCAGACACCCTCCACCTGGTCTCCACAAGCTAATTTCCTTTCTTATCCCAAGATAGCTGCCACAGTTCCAAGCATCACAGGCAGAAATAAAAATGTCAGCAGCAGAAAATAACTTTCTTCAGGATCATATTTTTGAATATGAAGAAAATGTTTTGCTTTGTTTGTTATAAGAATCCCCTCCACAAACATCCCTTTGTATCCCATGGGCCAGAATTATACCACATGACTTGTCTAAAAACTGGCAAATGATACAGAGCCTTCTTGATTGGCTTAGACCAATCATTCATTCCTTGTGGTTCACTCCAAGGCGTGCTCTCCTAGGGCACGTGAAGAGTGGACATTTGTGCAAAATAGTGTTTGCTTAGCAACACTAAGAGGTGTTGAAGACAAAAGGACAAGAGGTGAGGGGTGATCTGAGGTGGAGGTGATAGCCAGATTTTAAAGCAAAAAGGAAGGGTTTCCCTGATGGCCCAATGGTAAAGAGCCCACCTGCCAATGCAGGAGACACCAGTTCCATCCCTGATCAGGGAAGATCCCACATGCTGCAGAGCAGCTAAGCCTGTGCACCACAGCTGTTGAGCCTGTGCTCTAGAGCCTGGGAGTCTCAAGTACTGAGCCTGCATGCCGCAGTTACCGAACCCTGAGCACCCTGAAGCATACGCCCCATTCACAGCTACTGGAGAAAAGCCCTGGCACAATCATAAATAAATAAACAGCAAAAGAGAATAATCCGAAACATGAGTCATATAAACAGAAGGAAATTTATCTTTTTTTGATCAAGGGCACTGCTTACAACAGGCATACGATAGAAATCAACGTTGGATCTCAGTCTCCAAATAACCACCAGTCTCCCTGAGCCCTCCCTCTTATCTGTGCCTGTCTCAGTCACTGAGGACCTCCGTCCTCGGGGTGAAGTGCAACCAAAAAGTGGATGCGAAGCTGGTGCTCTGCTGGTGTGCTGCCTCATGGCTCTCTAGGGTCTGACCCAGCACACCCAGCAGGTCTTTTAGATCAGACTCCAGCCAGTCGTTAAAACTGCTAAAACCAAGGACTTGTAAGCAAACTCCTGAGCAAGAAGAGGGTAGGAAAGTTATAGATTGGACTCCCTGGAAAAACCAAGTCTGCAGTTGATCACTACGGTAGCAACACTGGTTGATGTTGTTTCCAGTGGACTTGGTAAATCATAGGGAATTAAAAGAAGGAAAGAGGAATATATATATAGAGAGAGAGAGAAAGAGAGAAAGAAATACATATATATATATATATAGAGAGAGAGAGGAATATATATATATATATATAGGGGCTTCTCTGGTGGTAAAGAATCTGCCTGCAATGCAGGAGACCCAGGTTCCATCCCTGGGTGGGGAAAATCCCCCAGAGTAGGAAATGGCAACCCACTCCAGTATTCTTGCCTGGAGAATCCCATGGACAAAGGAACTTGGCAGGCTACAGTCCATGAGATCAAAAAGAGTCAGACACGACTGAGTGACTAAGCACGCATACACACATGCACGCACACACACACAGACACACACACACACACATATATATATATATGGCAAGAGAGTCAAAGACAGTGATATTCAAACATTAGTTAGCATGCTTTATTAGCTTATGCCTCAGAGGTTTGACTTGAAAAGAAAACTCAGATGTTTAGTAAGTATCCCAGGTGATTCCAGTACAGGTGGCTTTTTAAACCATTCCTGAGGAACACTTATCTGGAGGAAGAAAGTATTTCTTTTCTTTATCCTTTGATGCAGTGCTGTCCCAAAATCTGTTTGGATTAAGAGCAACAACCAATTCCCTAGTACCACATGCACCCAAGTTGTATGTTCCAATCCAGGCATTTAAATAAGAAATGCAAAAATGGAGAAGGGGTCCCACAAGTACTAAGTCTCTCAAACAGGCTTTGTCAACTATCACAGTAGTGCAGTGGGATGAAAAGAACTCTGGGGCTCTGGTCCCATTTCTGCTACTAGGAGCCACCTTGGTCATATCACAGCCTCTCTAGGTCTCAGTTTTCTCATCTATAAAATGGAAATAATAAAACCTACCTTGTCTCACAGAACTGTTTGAAGACAGATGTATACACATAAGGAACTTGTAAACTGGGCAATATAGTAAGAATGTATTATTTTCCAATGTTGATTTATAGGATTTTTCCCATGATATTGAAGCATTTTTTCATTATATGTATTCGCTTGTGCAACATCTTGAACTTGGCCATTTTATGAGAACTGTCACTCTGTTCCACTGGCCTTATAGCCACATGGCATCAAACAGGACCTTGTCCTCATTAACTCATTCAGGGACTGCTGCTGCTGCTGCTAAGTCGCTTCAGTCGTGTTCGACTCTGTGCGACCCCATAGACGGCGGCCCACCAGGCTCCCCGGTCCCTGGGATTCTCCAGGCAAGAACACTGGAGTGGGTTGCCATTTCCTTCTCCAATGCATGAAAGTGAAAAGTGAAAGTGAAGTCGCTCAGTCATGCCCGACTCTTAGCGACCCCATGACTGCAGCCCACCAGGCTCCTCCATCCATGAGATTTTCCAGGCAAGAGTACTGGAGTGGGGTGCCATCGCCTTCTCCGCATTCAGGGACTATATGAGAGCAAAGATTGCGGCATTCAGTGGCAATGTCTAGTCTGGAATCTTTGTTTTGCACTTTGAAAGACCTGAAAATGTAAAAAGGAATGAACTTTTAACCAGTGTGACTGAGGAAACACTGAGGATAAGAGCTGTGTCCATTTCTGCCTTGTTAATTTCCCTCCACGCAAACACAAAAAGCACTGCTCACATGCTGATTTGAGAGTGTCGACTACAAATTGGCCCCTGCCATCCACCTCTACACGGAGAAGGCAATGGCACCCCACTCCAGTACTCTTGCCTGGAAAATCCCACGGGCAGAGGAGCCTGGTGGGCTGCAGTCCATGGGGTCGCTGAGAGTCGGGCACGACTGAGCGACTTCACTTTCACTTTTCACTTTCATGCATTGGAGAAGGAAATGGCAACCCAGTCCAGTGTTCTTGCCTGGAGAATCCCACGGACAGAGGAGCCTGGTGGGCTGCCATCTATGGGGTCGCACAGAGTCGGACACGACTGAAGTGACTTGGCAGTAGCAGTATCCACCTCCACAAGGGTTAAATCACATGCCGCTGCAGCTGCTGGCCTTCAGCACCCTCTGAAAGGAGTTCATGGTGGAGAGCAGGAGTAAGGCACTCTATTCAGGGGCTTCCCAGTGGTGCTAGTGGTAAAGAACCTGCTTGCCAGTTCAGGGGATATAAGAGACTAGAGTTTGATTCCTGGCTCAGGAAGATCCCCTGGAGAAGGGCATGGCAACCCACTCCAGTATTCTTGCCTGGAGAATCCCACGGACAGAGGAGCCTGGTGGGCTACAGTCCATGGGGTCGAAAAGAATTGGACACAACTGAAGTGATTTAGCACACATGTGCTCAGAGGGAAAGCTGGCAGGACAGGTCTTCATGTAGTTAGATATTCTCAGGAGCAGATTTTATGAGTCCAATTCTTATGTCACCTCACATCTAGAAAAACCCTAAAATTCTTCATGGTGACACCTGTTTCTCATGACTAGCCAAAAGCATCATGAGACTAGCAGAAACCTGGAGAAATGTGTGCTTGATTGCATGTATCCCGCTTCACCAAAATCACATATGTGCTAATCTTCCCCCAGCCCACCCTGTCTCTTTGGAGCAGTTTCTCAGAGCTGTCTGAAGTATTGTATCCTGGACTGCAGTCCTCACTTTGCCCCCAATAAAACTTTCAACTCTCACATTGTGCATTTAAGTTGACAAGAGTTTAAAGAAGACTTTCAATGAGATGTGAACAAAATTATTTCCATAAAGGATGATGATTCAGGCATCAGGAGCAATCATAGCTGAGGCAGCAACTTTTTACTGAATCAAAAATTGACTCAATGAGAAATACATCACTTGCTCCTACTTACAAATAATCATTCTATTCTCTCTGACAATACTTCCTTTTCATAGAAATACATTGAGTAAAATTGTTTTTTCTTCTTCTTCATGATTTGTACTACAGATTCCAACTGGGACAGAAGTAAATGGAAAACATGTACCCAGTCCTCCCAGTGATCCCAGGCCAAGTCTGCAGTTCTGTAGATGGAGGCAATTATAGTCCTAATGAATACGCTTGATGCTCACTTACAAAGAAACTGAGCTCAGAGAAAATTTTGGCCCTTTTGTTTACATGTACACACCAGCTGGCTCCCAAACGAGTCTCACACAAATGTCCCTGATCCTATTTTCAAAAGAAATAATTACAGTACCAGGGGCTATCAAATAAAAACTCTTTCTCAGACCTGGAGTGAATTGAAGGAATTACAGTGTCCAAGGGTCACATACCTATTTTTTCACAAAAATTCAGGCAGGTACCATAAACCAATAAGTAACACCTGTCCAGGCTGGAGGCAGCAGAATTTACTTACCAGACAATAACATCCATAAATCCACACACTGCCCAGATCTTCATTTTTCTCGGCACAGAAACCTCAAGGACTAACTTTTATGACCTGGATTCTAGTAGGGCTGAATAATGGCCTAAGAGATCAGATCCTAACTCCTGGAATTTATAGATGGTACCTTATAAGGAAAAACAGATCTTTGCAAATGTGATTACAGTGAGGATCTTTTTTACTAAACTTTTTATTTTGCATTGGGTTATAATCGATTAATGTGTCTTCCCTGGTGGCTCAGATGGTAAGGAATCCACCTGCAATGCAGGAGACCTGGATTCAGTCCCTGGATAAAGAAGATCCCCTGGAAGAGGGCACAGCAACCCACTCCAGTATTCTTGCCTGGAGAATTTCATGGACAGAGGAGCCTGGCAGGCTACAGTCCATGGGGTCGCAAAGAGTCGGACACAACTGAGCAACTAACACACATGCACACACATAGTCAATTAACTGTTGTGACAGTTTTAGGTGGACAGCAAAGGGACTTAGCCGTCCATATACATGTATCCGTTCTCCCCCAAAGGGAAGCCTGGGGGCTTAGGGGTAAAGAATTCACATGCAGTGCAGGAGAAATGGGTTTGATTCCCGAGTTGGGAAGATCTCCTGGAAAAGGAAATAAAAACCCACTCCAGTATTCTGGCCTGAGAAATCCCATGGACAGAGGAGCCTGGTGTGCTAAAGTCCATGGGGTCGCAAAAGTCAGACACAACTTAGTGACTAAACCACCACCACCATTCTCCCCCAAATTCCATCTCAGCCAGGCATCCACATAACATTCCAGTATGCCACAGAGGTTGTCCCACTATTGGGAAGGTCCTGAGCCCTCCATCAGGAGTCCCATCCTGGAGATCCAGCAAAGGGACTAGGAATCCCCAGGGAATCTGACTTTGAAGGCAGCAGGATTTGATTGCAGGACTTCCACAGGACTAGGGGTAACAGAGACTCTATTCTTGGAGGGCACACATGAAATATTGTGCATACCAGGATCAAGGGAGAGGAGCAGTGACCCCACAGGAGCCTGAGGCAGACTTCTGCTGAATTAGGGATCTTGACATGAGAATAGTATCCTGAATTATCCCGGAGGGCCCTAAATGTAATCACACGTGTCCTTTTTAAGAAGGAGGCAGAGAGATTTGACACATGGGGGAAGAGGATGTAAAGACAGGCAGATTGGAATGGTGAAGGCATGCATGAAAGAATTCTGGCAGCCACTAAATGCTGGAAGAGACAAGGAGCACAATGTCTCCTAGAACCTCTGGAGGAACCAGAGGCCCAGGCGATACCTTGATCTCAGACGGTGCGTGCTAAGTCTCTTCAGCCGTGTCCGACTCTGCGACCCTATGGACTGCAGCCCAAAAGGCTCCTCTGTCCATGGGGATTCTCCAGGCAAGAATACTGGAGTGGGTTGCCATGCCCTCCTCCAGGGGATCTTCGCAACCCAGGAATCGAACCCAGTTCTTTTATGTCTCCTGCATTGACAGGCAGATTCCTTTCCACTAGCGCCATCTGGCCACTAGGGACTGAGACAGTAAACTTCTGTTGTTTGTTTGTTTGTTTGTTTTTTGCCTGACCCTTTCCCTTTATTTATTTTTTTAATTAATTTATTTTAATTGGAGACTGATTACTTTACAATACTGTAGTGGTTTTTGCCATACGTTGACATGAATTAGCCATGAATTCTTTACAGCAGCCACAAAAAACTAATACACAGACCCAAATCACCTTTCTTTTTCTGTCTCGCTTTAAGTCCCATCCTCACCCCCATAAGCCAGCCAAAGTGAATTCCTTGTTCCTGTTATATACCCCTCATGCTATGTCTCATTGCTTTCTTGACTAAAACAACCCACTTCATTTCTCTAAAATAAACTCTATGCAGTCCTCAAGAAATAATTTGAATATCACATTCTCCACAATTTGGGTTTGAATTTCAGTGTACAAATGAAGAGGGTTTTTTTTCCCTCATAATATATAGATTTATACAGCAACAATTGCCAAAAATCTTGACTCCCTGTGTACTGATGCCAAACAGAAACATGAAGAAGGAGATTTGGAGGATAAAAAGGCTGGGTTTATTTCTTTTGCCAGGCAAAGGAGGAAGCCAGAATCTCAATAACTGTCCCCCCTTCCCTGGGGACCCAAGAAGAGTTCTTATAAGGAGAGCTCCCACGGGGGGGACACGTGTACACCCGTGGCTGACTCATGTCAATGTATGGCAAAAACCACCACAATATTGTAAAGTAATTACTCCCGATTAAAAAATTCTTTAATTAAAAAATAAGTAGAGCTCATATATGATAAGGATCAGAGAAATGAAGGTCTTGAATTTTCTTCTTCTTGCATTATTTCAATACAGTCACAACTGGAGTCAAGGAAGCAGGTGATTGAATGCGTTTGCCTCTGGATTATAGGTCGGTGACCTTCTTTCTGAAATGCAAAAAGCTCCAAGAGATGGACTGCTACAAGTGAGTGCAGGAAATGTCAACACCAGATGCAGAATGTAATTGCACTTGGAGTTAGAGGGTGATAGGCACAGGATGTAATTCATATAGTGTCAGAGAGTGGTAGAGGTCAGTTTTGGGAAGAACAAATCTAGTTACAGACACCACAGATTAGCAATATTTAAAATATGACTAAGATTGATTAGCTCCTTCAGGCCAGTTTATGCCTCTCCTCTAACCTGTTCATTATTCACTTTATTTTCCTCCTTATCAGGAGAGAAAAAAAGCACCATTTCTATTTTTGCTGCAACACAACCAAGAGCAGCGTCGCAACAAAGACAGTGTCATTGCTATTTCTTATGTAAACAACTTCTGGTTACATGGGTAGTACATCCCCTACCCATCTCCTCCTAGTTCCTAGGAAATTTCCCGTTGGTCTGGTTCAGTTCTACCACAGGCAAGAGGAACCTGTCATGTCAGACCCGCATCTTGACACAAATTGACCAAGTCCTCTCCACCCTCTGCTTCCTGCAGTCTAGGGAGGGTTTGATCTGATAGACAGTGACCTCCTGTGATGGGTCATTCAGAAGCCTGCACTCTGGGGTGACCCAGGACAAATCACACTCACACCTCCTTCTGATCTTGTGATGGATAGTCCTTCTTCCCTACCCACTATGAGGACCGTCTACTTCTTCTGCTCCACACTGTTTGAGAAGCACTTTCCATGCCTTCTCTCTTCTTCCAGCACTGGTCTGAATCTATATTTGGGGAGCAAACATGTATGTCTTACACTGCAAACAGAAGTATATTTTATTCTATGGCTTGATTTTTTTAAATATTTTTTAAATTAACCTATCATTCTATAAGTAAACCATGTATGTGATAAGAAAGAAACTTATACAGAATAGTATAAGATAAAATGAAAAATTATTCATCTCTGCCAGTTTCTACTCCCTCTAAGAGAGTTGGCAGTGTCTCTTCTATCTTCCAAATATTTTCTATAACCGTATTGCCATGTATGATATTGAGAAATGGACTATTTCCTGCCATATCAGTAAACAAAGGATGTCATCAATGATTGCAGCCCTCCAACATGAGCTGGTGAACCCAAAGGAAACTCAGGAAAGAGAATACTTGCCGTCTAGCAGCCGTCAGACTAAAGCCACGGCCTATCGTGAGCCCTGAGGAAACTCAGGATGTACAAGACAGGGTACCAGCCCCAGACAGCTGAGGTGCATATCAAGAGGATGATTTCAGTGAGCCCAGACTCTTGCATCATCCCACATACAGAAAAGCACTAAATTCCTTAATTTGGGGTATCTGGTTTTCTATAATTAACAGTAATCTTTTGACGTTCAGACTACCTGCCCTTTGCTACAAAATTCCCATATATTCTGGTTCCCCTCTTGATCTCCTCAGAGCAATTCTTTCAGGTTTTCCTGAGATGCTGCCTCCCAGACTTGAAGTGCTAAAAATTCCCACCTAATAAAACTGAGCTCTCAACTTTTACGTTGTAAATATTTGAGTTGACAATGCATGCATTGTAAAGATTCTTCTTCCATATTTTACCTTTTATTATGAAACAGAGCATACAAATATGGAGTATGAGAAAATATATATGTACAGTTTAAAGAATACTTATACATGTAAACTCACCAACCAGTCAAGAGAATAACAACATATACCTCAGGAACTCTTACATGTACCTCCCAAATTGCATTTGTCTTCTAGTCTCTCAAAGGTATCCTAATTCTTAGGTTGAATATCCCTTTGGTAGTTATTAGATTTGTTCATAATTATCCTGGCTCTCTACTTCAGGCCACTTGGCAAACTGTGCTTGCACACACATTTGGCTCAGATGGTAAAGAATCTGCCTACAATGCAGGAGACCTGGGTTCGATCCCTGGGTCAAGAACATCCCCTGGAGAAGGGAATGGCTACCCACTTCAGTATTCTTGCCTGGAGAATTCCATGGACAGATAAGGCAGGCAGGCTGCGGTCTATAGGATAATGAAGAGTAGGACATGACTGAGCAACAAATAGCTGGCAGTGTTAAGTTTTTGACAAATGGAATGTGATCAGAAATGACTGGATAGATGCTTTAAAAGGCAGTGTTCAGTTCAGTTCAGTTCAGTTCAATCGCTCAGTCGTGTCTGACTCTTTGTGACCCCATGAATCATAGCACGCCAGGCCTCCCTGTCCATCACCAACTCCCGGAGTTCACTCAGACTCACATCCATCGAGTCAGTGATGCCATCCAGCCATCTCATTCTCTGTCGTCCCCTTCTCCTCCTGCCCCCAATCCCTCTCAGCATCAGAATCTTTTCCAATGAGTCAACGCTCCGCATGAAGTGGCCAAAGTACTGGAGCTTCAGCTTTAGCATCATTCCTTCCAAAGAAATCCCAGGGCTGATCTCCTTCAGAATGGACTGGTTAGATCTCCTTGTAGTCCAAGGGACTCTCAAGAGTATTCTCCAACACCACAGTTCAAAAGCATCAATTCTTCGGCACTCAGCTTTCTTCACAGTCTAAATCTCACATCCATACATGACCACTGGAAAAACCATAGCTTTGACTAGATGGACCTTTGTTGGCAAAGTAATGTCTCTGCTTTCCAATATGCTATCTAGGTTGGTCATAACTTTCCTTCCAAGAAGTAAGCGTCTTTTAATTTCATGGCTGCAGTCACCATCTGCAGTGATTTTGGAGCCCAAAAAAATAAAGTCTGACTCTATTTCCACTGTTTCCCCATCTATTTCCCATGAAGTGATGGGACCAGATGCCATGATCTTCGTCTTCTGAATGTTGAGCTTTAAGCCAACTTTTTCACTCTCCTCCTTCACTTTCATCAAGAGGCTTTTTAGTTCCTCTTCACTTTCTGCCATAAGGGTGGTGTCATCTGCATATCTGAGGTTATTGATATTTCTCCCGGCAATCTCTATTCCAGCTTGTGCTTCTTCCAGCCCAGCATTTCTCATGATGTACTCTGCATAGAAGTTAAATAAGCAGGGTGACAATATACAGCCTTGACGTACTCCTTTTCCTATTTGGAACTAGTCTGTTGTTCCATGTCCAGTTCTAACTGTTGCCTCCTGACCCGCATATAGGTTTCTCAAGAGGCAGGTCAGGTGGTCTGGTATTCCCATCTCTTTCAGAATTTTCCACAGTTTATTGTGATCCACACAGTCAAAGGCTTTGGCATAGTCAAGAAAGAAGAAATAGATGTTTTTCTGGAACTCCCTTTCTTTCTCCATGATCCAGCGGGTATAGGCAATTTGATCTCTGGTTCCTCTGCCTTTTCTAAAACCAGCTTGAACATCAGGAAGTTCACGGTTCACGTATTGCTGAAGCCTGGATTGGAGAATTTTGAGCATTATTTTACTAGTGTGTGAGATGAGTGCAATTGTGCGGTAGTTTGAGCATTTTTTGGCATGGCCTTTCTTTGGGATTGTAATAAAAACTGACCTTTTCCAGTCCTGTGGCCACTGCTGAGTTTTCCAAATTTGCTGGCATATTGAGTGCAGCACTTTCACAGCATCATCTGTCAGTGTAAGCTGTGCTATATTCTCTTTTTCTGCCTGTGTCCAGCTATGTTCTAGATGGTAGCTCTCCATCAGCCTGGGTCCACAAATGAAGACAACAGTGTGAAAAGAGAGAAATGAAACCATCCTGTCAAGCATGAAGTGTTGAGTTGTTGATGACCAACCACAACAGAACATAGATTACCTGCTGTGGTCTATTGTTTCTTGCCATATCTTTGTCACCACCGAGTACAACTTTAAATATAATACACTTACAAATAGATGCCCTTGAGCTTAGTTGTAGTCAAGAGGTGTTTGAAAACAGGAAATAGGAAAGAGCTGTGGAAGGCAAGGAGAAGTTGATGAGAAGCTTTGAATCTGGTTTCTGACGGAAGAGTGATCTTTGTTTTTCTCTCAAGCTAAGGAGACTCTCAAACCCCACTCACACCCTCTGGGAGATAATATTTTAAGAAAGACACTTTCAGGTAGCTTTGAATTAAAAGGCCATATACAGAGTAATCATTTTAGCATTTTAGCCTTATTAGAGCCAGGAAAACTTGATTGAGAGAGTATTTGTAATGGAGGAAGAATATAGGAAAAATGGTGATGATGATAATTTGGAAATAGTAATTTTTACTTATTGAGTTCTTATTACATGCCAGACACTCAGTTCTTCATATTTCCTTGGATGATTCATTTAATCCTTAAAAGATATTCTTAGAGACTCAGACTCTTAATCTACTTGAAGCAGGAGATAGATGGGCCCCCAGCTAAGCAGCAGGAGTTTGTCCCTTGCAGACAGATACTCCACAAAGCAGAAGCTAGAAAGGAGTTGAGCTAAAGAGATAAAAGACCATGGATTTCTCCTTCTTAAAGTCAAGGAGACCTTCATGACTACACATGCACAGAAAGTCAGCTCGGAGGTCAAAAGGGAAGGCATGCCACCCCACAGTTAAGTGATGTCAATCTACCCATAAGCCTCCTTTCTAGAATCCATCTTAACTAGGAGATGCCCATGCACACACATGGGAGTGTTAGGTAGGTAATTAGATATTTTTAGCAGCCAAGAGGTGACAGAGGCAAAAAAAAAAAAAAAAAAAAACAAGGTGGGGAATAATCAGCTAAGCTCCAACCATCTGGGGACCTGCCCTGACTTTAGCAGCAAAAAGGTGACGATGGCTAAAGACAAGGGGAGAACAGTCCAGATAGGCTCCAGCCATCTGGAGACCCTCCCCTGACCTCACCCGAAACCATGATCAGGTGCTACACAACCTATCCTGATAAAGAGAGGGCACAATAACACAAAAGAGCTTCCCAGGCAGGACTGTGCATGTCCAGAATAGACAGGAATATGACTCTAGTAAACCCAAACTCATGATATAAACATTATAATTAAATCTGCATGTGGTTTTGCCCTCCCCTGGGCGAGCTTTTCTTAGCAGATCAAGGATAAGTGCATGCACAATAACACACTTGTTACAGAACTTGAGACAGGAAAACAGAGATCCTGTCACACCTCCCTTCATAACAACTCTTTATAAACACCCCTAAACCTGTATGGCAGGGCTGGCTTCACCTCCCAGAAACAATTCGCTCACCCTCTGAAAGTATATGTATGCTTTAATAAGCTTTGAAAGTAAAAGTGAAAGTCATTCAGTAGTGTCCCACTCTTTGAGACCCCACGGACTATACAGTCCATGGCATTCTCCAGGCCAGAATACTGGAGCCTTTCTTTTCTCCAGGGGATTTTTCCCAACCCAGGGATCGAACTCAGGTCTCCCTCATTGCAGGCAGATTCTTTACCAACTGAGCCACAAGGGAAGCCCAAGAATATTGGAGTGGGTCCCTATCCCTTCTCCAGCAGATCTTCCCAACCCAGGAATTGAACCATGATCTCCTGCACTGCAGGCGGATTCTTTACCAACTGAGCTATGAGGGAAACATTTGCTTTGTGCTTAAGCCTGCAGTTGTCTGCAGTTCTTTGCTTGCTGCCACAAGGACTAAGATTGCTGGTCCGGGTTTCTCACTGACCTCCTTAGTTGAAGCTCTCTGACATAACACACTCCAATCCAGTAGCAGGAGGACCCTGTGTCTGTGTCTGTGTCTGCATGTTCCTGCTCAGTCACTTGGTCATGTCTGACTCTTCGTGACCCCATATCCTGTAGCCGGCCAGACTCCTCTGTCCGTGGGATTCTCCAGGCAAGAATACTGGAGTGGGGTGCCATTTCCTCTTCCAGGGATCTTCCCCACCCAGGGACTGAACCTGCATCTCCTGCACTGGCAGGCAGATGGGCTTCCCTGGTGGCTCTGTGGTAAAGAATCTGCCTGTCAATGCAGGAGACATAGGTTCGATCTCTGCACCAGGAAGATCCCCTGGAGAAGGAAATGGCAACCTGCTCCAGTATTGTTGCTGGGAAAATTCCATGGACAGAAGAACCTGGTGAGTCCATGGGTCACGAAGAGTCCGACACGACTGAGCACAACAACAACAAAGGCCAGGCCGCCTGAGCCCCGCTCAGCACAGTGTTAGAGCATCACCCCAGCTGCAGACCTCTCATCTCTGCTTCCTGCCGCTCCCTACCTCAGCGCCGATACCACAGGGTGCTCCTTAATAAACATCACCTCTGAACCTCTTTCCCAAGTCTGCATTCCAGACAATTCAGTCTACTTTAATGTGGAAGCAGAGATCCCCCAAAATGAAAGCTCCTTGATTCAATGTCCTGAGATTATTCTCCGGCTAAGCTAAGCTTGCTCCTTGGAAGAAAAGATATGACCAACCTAGACAGCATATTAAAAAACAGAGACATTACTTTGCCAACAAAGATCTGTCTAGTCAAAGCTATGGTTTTTCCAGGAGTCATGTACAGATGGGAGAGGGTGGGAAGATTTAGGAGAATGGCATGTATGAAACGAGTTGCCAGTCCAGGTTCGATGCACGATACTGGATGCTTGGGGCTGGTGCACTGGGACAACCCAAAGGGATGGTATGGGGAGGGAGGAAGGAGGAGGGTTCAGGATGGGGAACACATGTATACCTGTGGCGGATTCATTTCGATATTTGGCAAAACTAATACAATTTTGTAAAGTTTAAAAATAAAATAAAATTTAAAAAAAAAAAAGAAAAGAAAGCTGAGTACCAAAGAATGGATGCTTTTGAACTGCGCTGTTGGAGAAGATGCTTGAGAGTCTCTTGGACTTCAAGGAGACCAAACCAGTCCATCCTAAAGGAAATCAGTCCTGAATATTCATTGGAAGGACTGATGCTGAAGCTGAAACTCCAATACTTTATCCACCTGATGCGAAGAACTGACTCATTTGAAAAGACCCTGATGCTGGGAAAGATTGAAGGCAGGAGGAGAAGGGGACGACAGAGGATGAGATGGTTGGATGGCATCACCAACTGGATGGACATGAATTTGAGCAAGCTCTGGGAGTTGGCGATGGACAGGGAAGCCTGGCGTCCTGCAGTCTGTGGGGTCAGTGTGGGGTCACAAAGAGTCGGTCATGACTGAGTGACTGAACTGACTGAAGCAATGATAAAGGATCTACAATTCCAGTTTCTCCAGAGTAAGTCATAATGGGTCTCCATAAAGGCAATGATCATTTTCAGTAAATGATTATCTCTATCTTCTCAATGAAAATTCTCTTCCAGTGTGGGTTATCTTTTTGTGCCCAGCAAGTTTCTTGCATCAGAGTCTTCTTTTCTTGCTTCAAGAATCTCATTAAGGCAGTTCTAGTCAACCATTCAATCTTCATCAACTGATTTCTAAGGAAATATTTATTTCTCTGCAATACCTGCCAAAAGCCTGCTGCTTCCTTAGAGAATGTTGGCCCCAGACCACATCTATGGATGTCATTAACCTGTGTTCTTATGCCGGCTGCTTTTGTCTTTCCTGCTGTGATTGGAGTTCTGTTTGCTGTGGCAATAGGAGGGGTGTTTGAATTCCTTCCAGTGAGAAAGTAACATTTCCTCCTTGCTGTCTGGGCTGAAGATACACCCTCCCATTGTAGAACATCAGAGAATGTTCTGTGTGACACCCATTCTGTGTGATCAACCCCCTGGTAGAAGCAGCTCAGGAGTAATTTTTCAGGCACAATTCACACAGTTTATTGAAAAATGTTAGTGTAATAAATATGTTTTAGAATAAAATTCAATATTCATTTATGATGAAAACTCAACAAGCTATGTATAGGAGGAATGTTAAACATCATACAAAAGGCCATATATGGCAAGCCCACAACTAACATCATACTTAAGGGCAAAAAGCTGAAAGAGTTTTCTCTAGGATCAGGAACAGGATAAGGATATAAAAAACTCTCACCAATTTTTTAACAAGATATCGGCAGTCCTAGCCAGAGCAATTAGACAAACAAAAAGAAATAAAAGGAATCCAGATCAGAAAAGAAGAAATAAAGTTGTCAACTTTCAAATGACATGATGTTATTTATAGAAAATCTTAAAAAGTGCACCCAAAAGCTGTTAGAACTAGTAAATTCAGCAAAGTTGCAGAATACAAAATCAATATACAAATATTAGCTGTTTCTATACACTAATAACCAGCTATCAGAAAGAGAAATTAAGAAAGCAATCCCATTTACAACTGTATCTAAAAGAATAAAATACCTAGGAATAAATTTAACCAAGGAAGTGCAAGGTTTAGGGTTAAAAGAAAAAAAACCCTAACCCTAACCCTAACGTTGAAAACTTGAAGATATTCATGGAAGAAACTGAGGATGATACAAATAAACGGAAAGAATATTCCATTCTCATATATTGGAAAAATTAATATTGTTAAAATGTCCATACTACCCAAAGCAACTTATAGATCCAATGCAATTTTTTTAAGATTCCAATTCCATTTTTCATGTAAATAGAACAAACAAGTCTAAAATCTGTATGAAACCACAAAAGACTCCAAATAGCCTAGGCAATCTTGAGCTGGAGGTATCACACTCTCTGATTCCAAACGCTATTACAAAGCTGTAGTATTGAAAACAGTACAGTATTGGCATAAAAACAGACATATAGACAATTCAAACAAAAGAGAAGGCCCACAAGTAAACTTGTGTGTATAAATAAGTTAATTAATGACAAAGGATCCAAGAATATGCAATGGGGACAGAAATATACTCCATAGTCTCTCCAATATGTGGCGTTGGGAAAACCGGACAGCCACAGGTGAAAGAATGAAACTGGATGCCTATCTTACACCATAAACAAAACCTAAGATGGATAAAGACTTAAACAAGTTTATGTTCAAACTTGTAGAAACCATAGGTTTCTAGAAGAAAGCATAGGCAATAAGTTCCTTGACATTGGTCGTTATGATGATTTTTTTGGATTTCACACCAAAAACAAAGGCAACAAAAGCAAAAATAAACAAGTGGGACTACATCAAACTAAAACCTTCTGCACATCAAAGGAAACCATCAATAAAATGAAAAGATGGCCTGTGGAATAGGAAAAAATATTTGCAAATTATGTCTAATGAGTTAATATCTACAATATATAAAAAAATTCACACAACTCAATAGCATAAAGCAGTCTGATGCAAAAATGAGCAGAGAATTGGAATAGACATTTTTCCAAAGAAGACATACAAATAGACAACAGGTAGGTGAAAACGTGCCCAACGTCACTCATCATCAGGGAAATGCAAATCAAAACCACTATGAGATATCACTTTACACTTGTTATCATAGGTATTATCAAAAAGACATGAAATAAGTTTTGTGAAGATGTGGAGATAAGTGGACGCTGTTTCCTGTTGACTTCCCTTGTAGGTCAGTCGGTAAAGAATCTTCCTGCAGTGCAGGAGATCCCAGTTCAATCCCTGGGTCTGGAAGATCCCCTGGAGAAGGAAATGGCAACCCACTCCAGTATCCTTGCCTGGAAAATCTCATGGATAGAAGAGCCTGGTGGGCTGCAGTCCATGGGACTGCACAAAGAGTTGGGCACGACTGGACGACTAACACTTACTTACTTTTTCCTGTTGATGGGTGTGTAAACTGTTGCAGCCACTATGGAAAAGATTATCATTTCAGTCACTTAGTCATGTCCAACTCTTCAACCCCACGAACCACAGCACGCCAGGCCTCCCTTTCGATCACCAACTCCCGGAGTTCACTCAAACTCATGTCCATCCAGCCGTCTCATCCTCTGTCATCACCTTCTCCTCCTGCCCCCAGTCCCTCCCAGCATCAGGGTCTTTTCCAATGAGTCAACTCCTCGCATGAGGTGGCCAAAGTATTGGAGTTTCAGCTTCAGCATCAGTCCTTCCAATGAACACCCAGGACTGATCTCCTTTAGGATGGACTGGTTGGATCTCTTTGCAGTCCAAGGGACTCTCAAGAGTCTTCTCCAACACCACAGTTCAAAAGCATCAATTCTTCAGCACTCAGCTTTCTTCACAGTCCAACTCTCACATCCATACATGACCACTGGAAAAACCATAGCCTTGACTAGATGGACTTTTGTTGACAAAGTAATATCTCTGCTTTTGAATATGCTATCTAGGTTGGTCATAACTTTCCTTCCAAGGAGTAAGTGCCTTTTAATTTCATGGCTGCAGTCACCATCTGCAGTGATTTTGGAGCCCCCAAAAATAAAGTCTGACACTGTTTCCACTGTTTCCCCATCTATTTCCCATGAAGTGATGGGCCTAGATGCCATAATCTTAGTCTTCTGAATGTTGAGCTTTAAGCCAACTTTTTCACTCTCCTCTTCCACTTTTATCAACAGGCTTTTTAGTTCCTCTTCACTTTAGAGTTTCCTCAAAACTAAAAACAGCACTGCCGTATGATCTAGCAATCCCATTTCTGGGTATTTATCTGAAAGAAATGAAAGCACTAACTCAGAAGGATACCCATACTCCTGTTCATTGCAGCACTATTTACATTAGCCAAGGCATGAAATCAATTTAAGCATCCATAGATGGATGAATATGTAAAGAAATTGTCATATATATACGTGTATATACTACAGAATATTGATCAGCTATAAAAAGAAAGAAATCTTGCCATTTGCCACAACACGAATGAAACTTGAGGCCATTACACTAAGTGAAATAAGTCAGCAGAGAAAGACAAATACTGTATAGCCTCAATTATATTTGGAATCTGTGGGGGGGAAATTCCCTCATAGATACAGAGAAGATTAGTTATTGCCAGAGGCAGGGGGTGGTCAAAAGATATAAACATCCAATTTTAAATGTAAATAAGTCATGGGGATATAGGACACAGTATGGTGACTATAGTTAATAATCCTGGATTGTATATTTGAAAGTTGCTAAGAGAATAGATCTTAAAAGTTCTCACTGTAAGAAAAAATATTTGGAGCTATGTGTGGTGGTGTATATTAACTAGGTTTGTGGTGATCATTTAACATATACAAATATCAAATTATTACATTGTACATGTGAAACTGTAATATGTCAATTATACCTCAATTTTTAAAATTGGTGGTGGTGGCGGTTTAGTTGCTAAGTCATGTCTAACTCTTGTGACCCCATGAACTGTAGCCTGCCAGGCTCTTCTCTCCATGAGATTCTCCAGGCAAGAATACTAGATTGGGTTGCCATTTTCTTCTCCAGAGAATCTTCCCAACCCAGGAATCAAACCCGGGTCTCATGCATTGCAGGCAGATTCTTTACCGACTGAGCTACAAGGGAACAACTTTTTAAATTGCTTGGTTTATGATAGTCAGTGGGACTTATGACTGCAAGCCCCATTTGCTATCAGAGCTAGGTGATTTGCGCCTCACCCTCAGGTGGCAGCCATGATAGATGGGGCTCTAATTGCATGGACAAGCTCCTGCTAAGGATGCTGGAGGCTTGGTCTTATTACTGGACTGAGCAAGAAGGATGTCAGCCACAAACTGGCATTTGCCATGGGCATTTGCCATCTGCCTGTATAAGGATTAAGTCAGGTGCTGCTGCAGCTGCTGATCTTCAACCCACCCTGAAAGGAGTTCAGAGTGCAGAGAAGAGATGAGGCCCACAGTGGGAAAAACTGGTAGAACAGGTATTCAGGTAGTTAGATATTTTCAGGAGCTGATTTTATGAGACCAGTTCTTGTATCTCCTGATACCTAGAAGAGCACTAAAATCCTTTATGGTGATGTCTGCTCCTGATAACTAGCAGAAACCTTCTGGAAGAAATATGTGCTTGATTGCATCTATCTATCTGAGGCCAAATTTTTCTTTATTGTTCACAAATTGTTGTTGTTCAGTTGCTCAGTCATGTCCAACTCTTTGCGACCCCATGGACTGCAGCACACCAGGCTTCCCAGTCCTTCACTATCTCCCAGAGTTTGCTCAAATTCATGTCTCTTGAGTCGATGACGCCATTCAACTGTCTCATTCTCTGTCATCCCCTTCTCTTCCTGCCCTCAATCTTTCCCAGCATCAGGGTCTTTTCAAATGAGTTGGCTCTTGGCATCAAGTGGCCGAAGTATTGGAGTTTCAGCTTCAGCATCAGTCCTTCCAATGAATATTCAGGACTGATTTCCTTTAGGATGGACTGTTTGGATCTCCTTGCTGTCCAAGGGACTCAAGAGTTTTCTCCCACACCATAGTTCAAAAGCATCAATTCTTTAGTGCTCAGATTTCTTTGTAGTCCAACTCTCACATCCGTACTTGACTACTGGAAAAACCATAGTTTTGACTAGACAGATCTTTGCTGGCAAAGTGATGTCTCTGCTTTTTAATATGCTGTCTAGGTTTATTCACATACTAATTCCTTGTTTACTGCGAGAAGGCCAATGTGGCGGATGGCTGCCTCTCACCTCCCCCCAGTTCCTCAAGGCCTATCTGAAAGGAAGTAGCTGAAGACTCCCAAATAGCTGTCATTGTTTCACCTGGGCTCAGAAATTTGCATTTGGAAAAGACTTGTTTCCTGGTAGTTGTTTTTGTTCAGTCCCTCATTCCTGTTGACTCTTTGCAACCCCATGGACTGCAGCACAGCAGGCTTCTCTGTTCTTCAGTATCTCCCAGAGTTTCCTCAAACTCATGTCCATTGAGTCAGTGATGCCATCCAACCATTTCATCCTCTGTTTGGTAGAGCGAAAAGCAGAAAACATTTCATTTCACATGGGAAAGACTGGGAGATGAGTGTTTCCTTCTGTTCCCTCTGTACTGAGTCCTGAGGGAATCACTACAGTAAGTTATCATGATCCCTTCAAGAACAACTTCTTTGCTCTAGTCCCCTGGGACTTGTGAACACAGCCCTGTTGGCTTTCAGAGCTTGATATTAGGGGGCCTTCCTGGCTCATGTGGGAACCATAAAAGTTTGGGTGACAGATGCTCAGTCTGAAACCTTCATTCCTCAGGAAGACACTGGGAGTTGGGAGTTCTCTCCTGATTGTGTGGTGCTGTGCTGGGGCTAGGGTTTATGGCACAAGTAAGTCTCTGGCTTTTCAACCCATTTTGAAGTAGATATTTTCTCCTTCCCCTGATGTGCAGGAGTCACTCTTCTAGTCTCTGGATTTCTCTCAGAGGGACATTGTTCCTTGTGTAGCTGTGTGTCTGTGGGAGGAGAGAAATTCAGGAGCCTGGTCTTATTCTAAAGTCTCTCAATTTTCCACTCCAAAATGTTTGGACTTATTTTTGCTCTTTGCTCTTAGAGTTAACATTGCTTAAACAATCAATGCAACAAGCATCCTGATTGTAATCTCATTGAGAATAAGTGGATGTTGCTTCTAGTTTTCGCTTACTAAATTTAGCCTTTTGAATTCCAGTCAAGAAGAAGGAAATGCCAATCAGCATAGAGATCAAAAAACAAAATTAGGAAGCTCACCAGCAGAGAAAGCAAAAGAAGGTTGTCATTCTTCCATTATGATAATGAAATATCTCTTGCTTTAACCCATGTTCATATAGCATTTATAAAAATGTAACAAAGAGAGTGACACAATAGGAAATGAGATATGGAGATGAAAGATTTAGGTTCTAGGCTAGGCTTTGCCGTTTGCTGGCCTATTTGGGCCAATGTTCTCTAAGTCTTGGTTTCTTCATCTGTGAAATGACAGTTTTAAACCAGTTTTTAATATAGTAAGATTCTATCTGAAACCATTATCAATATTATGTAAAATATTGCTATTGCTTGTATTTTTGAAATTGGTTTCGATATGAGGGCGATCCCAACATCTTACCACGAGCACAGTAGTAAGTGAAATGTACACGTTGCCCAGGACCCAGGCGACAGTGAAGATAGAGACTATGAGAATACTCTGTCACGTGGCACAGTTTTCCCAGCATGACTTTCCTTAGAAGGTTCCCAGAATATGCTACAGCAAAAGTCCCAACCACACGAACCTACCAGAAGAACTAACACAAGAGAGCTTTACATCTTCTAAAGTGGACGCCACACATGGGAACAGGTTGCGGGGTGGGGGCAAGCAGGTGGGGCTCTCCTTACTTTATCTTTATGGCCAGTGTGCAGGGTTGTGTACTTCCTTGGGGAATTTGGAAATGATTTACTGGAGTTACAAAATCTGTTTTTCTTTTAAATTGCAGCTTTGGCCTTGACTGCTTTTTAGAATAATGCAAGATAAAGCCTTATCTGAGGACTAAAAATGAAGAGGGAGACTTGATATTTAAGCAGCTTGAATGGTTTCTTTTCTTTCTGTTCAAAGAAATGCACTTGCCTATGATACAGTCTCTCTAGTGAAATGGTTACTCCTCCATTACTCTATTGATACAATACTGTGCATGCTCTCATTGTATGTTTATACATACTTTAAAATTTATTAATTTATACTGTAGGTATTATGAATTCCTATGGGAAAAAAATTGTCTTCAAGTTTTTTAATTTAATGTTTCCTTCAAGGGGGTGAAGTTTGCTCTACCAAATAGTAATTGTAACAAATTGATCTGTTTTGGATGCTGCTATAGTGCAGTTATACATTTTGTTTTCCAAGGGGAGAGGAGAGTAAAAGAAACACCAATGTGTTTAATCTTAAGGTGTGCTTGTCATAGTGAAATTATAACTATTACAGTGCAAGATCAATGAATATGTTCTCCGAGTGAGCCTTTGTGCTTTTCGTCAAGTTATGCACTGAACTATTTTTAAGATCTAATCGGTGATTATTTTTCCCACCCCGTGTTTCTCTAGGGAATTATTTCATACCCACACCATTCTTAGCAGTTTTCCTCAGTGATATCATGAATGTGAGTCATTATGTAGCTGCTCAACATTGAGCCAATAAACTTACAGATCTGAAAAAAAATAATTTGGCCCTATGGTGCCTTCAATTATGTTTTGTTGAATTTATCAGTAAGTGTTAAACTCTTCTATTACCTTCAACAACAAAGATGAAGGGGATAAACTCAAGGGAATGAAAAGGGAAGCTCTTATTTACAATTGTATCTCTCTAGCTACAAGCATAATACCCGGGATATGTTAAATGGGCATTAACAATTTGCAAAATGAGTAAATAAGTAAAAGTCAGAGATTCTGGGGAAAAAACTGTAATGAAGGAACAATTTCAGATGATGAAATTGGATTTTGTGATGTCCGATTACAGATCTTTAAATATGAAGGTCAAAGAAAGAGGGTTTTGAAGACAGCATTATAATCCTTGTGGAATCCAAACTGCACAGAAATCAAATGAAAACATCCTTAATTAATATCAGGAATTATCCTAAAGTTTTACATAGTTAAGATGGTTGAGATTTTTTTTTCATGCAATTTAATCTATGCAATGAGAATCATGCTGGTCCATGTGGCTCGCCCCACACATCACTAAGGATACAGTAAGTCCCCTATATATGAGTGAGTTCCATTCCTGAGAGCATGTTCACTAAGTCCAGCTTGTTCACAAGTCCAACCGAGTTAGCCTAGGTACCCAACTGTCTTGCATGTGAGCACGTACTCAGTCACTCAGTCGTGTCCGACTATTTGTGACCCTATGGACTCTACTCCACCAGGCTCCTCTGTCCATGGGATTTTCCTGGAAAGAATACTGGAATGGGTTGTCATTTCCTCCTCCAGGGCATCTTCCCTAACCCTCCTGCATCTCCTTCATTGCAGATGAACTCTTTACCCCTGAGACCCTGCGGAAGCCCCAACCAGCCATCATAATTGGTGACACAGTACTGCACTGTAACAGACTGCACACAAATAATACACAACAAACACAAAATAAATCAAACATGTTCAATCTTACGGGACAGTATGTTGAAAACTATAGTCGCACAGCACAACATCTGGCATACAGGAGCTGGCATCTAGTGAACAGGCAAGAAGAGTCACCGACTGGAGGAGGGAGTGGGATGGGAGCTGGTAGGGCTGAAAGACTGCCAGCAATAGAAGATGAGGGGCAAGCTGCAATTTCCCTCACACCTGACATCGATGGAACGCACGTTCACATCCTTGAAAGTTCACAACGTGAAGGTTTGTATACAGGCGCCTCACTGTATGTAAAAGTCCCAGGGAAGGTGGTGACAGTCATTCTCAGGAAACTCGTCCTTCATGTGCAAACAACACTTCCGTCCCTAACACCATGAGCTACTAGGGCGATTAGTATGGAGGCCTGCCTGGGCTGTGCTGATGGCTGTGGCTGAGGACACGGCGGCTCCCACGGGGCTGGGCTATGACTTTGGCCGTGGAGGCTATGGGTACAGTGGCTGCTGCCCATTGTGCTGTGGAGGATCTGGATTATCCAGTTTCCACTGCAAGAGTGAACGCATTCTTCTCAACACTGCAATCCTCATATCTTCCTGATTTAGTTCTGCTTCCATGTCCTTTATCCCCCCGTGGTAGTGCATAGCAGGCTACTCTGCCTGGCTCTGTAAGTGGTACATACAGAGTGGTACTCAACGATGGAACGGTTGAGGTATTTTTAAGCTCCTGAGACAAACAGAATTTATACCTAGGGGAAAGATGTTCAACTGTAATGTGTGTGTATGTGTGTGTATATGTGTGTATATGTGTGTGTGTGTGTGTGTTGTATGTAAACCATATAAACCAGCAAGAGGATGACATTGAGCTCTTCAAAATCAGGACTCCGTCCTGGCAGCAAACACCAGAAGCAAGGAGAGCAGCAAGGGAAAGGATCTAGAATCTCAACTTTCAAGCTGTCCATCTCTCTCTTCCCTTTTAATATACAAAGATGTTACCAACTCCCATATTTCAATAAAATACTTTAAATATCAGAGCAAACTTAATTTCAATTCATTCATTTTATGGAACTAGACCTAAGCTCCTTGGGGACAGCGACTATGCTTGCTTATTCATCAATTTATGCTCTATAACCATGACAATACCTGACATATATAAGGCAATGAAAGAATTTTGCAGATGAGAAATTTGTTCATGGTTTTCTATAATATAAAGCCATTTTTAACTTGCCCAATAACTATTTGGTACCTCATCCTAATTTTGGAATCATGATCTGTTCACTCACTTTATTTCTCCTGCTCACACATTACAGTTGAACATCTTTCCCTTAGATATAATTTCTGTTTGTCCCAGGAGCTTAAAAACACTTCAACAGTTTCATAGTTAAGTAGTCTGCACTCTGTATGTACCCCTTACAGAATCAGGCAGAATAACTTGCAATTTGTCAAAATATGTAAATTAAAAATTGTTTGCTTTCAAGGCAAGACAAGGGGTCAGTTCAGTTCAGTTCAGTCGCTCAGTCGTGTCCAACTCTTTGCAACCCCATGAATTGTAGCACACCAGGCCTCCCTGTCCATCACCATCTCCGGGAGTTCACTCAAACTCACGTCCATCGAGTCGGTGATACCATCCAGCCATCTCATACTCTGTCGTCCCCTTCTCCTCCTGCCCCCAGTCCCTCCCAGCATCAGGGTCTTTCCAATGAGTCAACTCTTCGCATGAGGTGGCCAAAGTACTGGAGTTTCAGCTTTAGCATCATTCCGTCCAAAGAACACCCAGGGCTGATCTCCTTTAGAATGGACTGGTTGGATCTCCTTGCAGTCCAAGGGACAAGGGGTAGGAAAAGATATTTGCAACATACACACTGGTAAATTTGTGTTCCTGGGCACCACTGAAAACAAGCCAAACGTCAATCAACAGTAAAACAGAGAAAGAAACTGTAGTATATTATTATAATGGAATACTACACAGCAGTGACAACCACCAATCTATAACATCCAGAACTTGCTACATATACTGGAGCTACACACACCATCTCAATAAATCTCACAGTCACAATGTTGGGTGAGAGAACTCAGGCATAACAGAATACAGTATGAGCCTATTTACTTACTGTCCCAGACAGAAAAACCTAGAACACAGGGTTAGCAATCAGGATAGTGGTTACCTTTGAGTAAGTGGTATTTGAGAGAGGGTCTAACTGGGGGCTTCTGAGGTGCTGAAAATATTTTATTTTTTGATCCATGGGTTTTTCAAATGCTCTCTTTGTGATAAGTCATTGAGCTGACACTTTTTGTGTATTTTCTGCATGTCTATTATACCACAATTTAAGACAATTAAAATTGATAACACTGCATAATTTAAAATGAGTCAGCCAAGAATAGACAGTTCAAATTATTTACCAGACTCTTTGTGTACCTACTCTGCAGCCTTTGTTGTTTTGTTCAATTGTTCAGTCGTGTCTCTTTGTGACCTGGTGGACTGTAACTTGCCAGGCTCCTCTGTTCTAGGATTTCTTAGGCAAGAATACTAGAGGGAGTTGCATCTCCTTCTCCAAGGATCAAACCCTAATCTCCTGCATTGGCAGGCAGATTCCTTACCACTTAGTCACCAGGGAAGTCCATACTCTATATCCTTACAGACTAGAATATATGGGAGTTTTAAATGAAAAACACATTGCTTTTAGTGTCAAGACATGCAAAATCTAGCCATCTGTAGTAGGGGCATAGGTGGGAGAGGCATTGGAAAGGGTGGTGAGTTCCTGCTCTAAAATCTAGGAGAGAATTAGGGAAGTTTTTCCCTGATTACCCATGCACCAATTTTAGAATATCTACCCATTATTAGTATCTTTGGCTCAGACGGTAAAGCGTCTGTCTACAATGTGAGAGACCTGGGTTCGATCCCTGGGTTGGGAAGATTCCCTGGAGAAGGAAATGGCAGCCCACTCCAGTACTCTTGCCTTGAAAATCCCATGGACGGAGGAGCTTGGTGCAGGCTACTATCCACGGGGTCGCAAAGAGTCGGGCACAACTGAGTGACTTCACTTTTAACTTTCTTACTTTAGTCACAGAATTAATCATAACTAAAGGAATAAAACAAGAAGTTAAATAATACCCACAAAGAGAATGAAGTGAAGCATTAAGAAACTTCTCAGTTAAGAAACCTGCTTACCTATTGATTCTTCTTTTTAGTTTGTATTGCAAGTACATTCTGCTCAATGAATACTGATTATACTAATAATTGTTATATAAAGCCATGCAGTAGTGTACTGCTGGGGGGGATAAGTAAAGGATGGGTATTTTTAACTGAGAAAAAAAGGTAGAAAAAAATTCTACGTGGAATTCCCTGGCAGTCCCTAGTCCATGTGGCTATGATGCCACATGCCCAATGCAGAGGGCTTGGGTTCAACCCCTAGTTGGGGAACTAGGAACCCACAAGCTGAACAGCATGGCCAAAAAAAAAGGAAAAAGAAAGAAAAATTCTAGGAAAATCATTAATAGAACTTCAGGAAGAATTTTGATGCCTAAAAGTTGTTCTAGAATAATGTTTGAAAATTATGTAGTAGGTTAAATGATGCTTTTGAATTGTGGTGCTGAAGAAGACTTTTGAGAGTCCCTTGAACTGCAAGGAGATCAAACCAGTCAATCCTAAAGGAAATCAATTCTGAATATTCATTGGTGCTGAAACTGAAGCTCCAATACTTTGACCACCTGATGCCAAGAACTGACTCATTGGGAAAGACCCTGATACTGGGAAAGATTGAAGGCAAAAGGGGAAGGCAGCGGTGGAGATGGGATGATTAGACAGCATTACCAACTCAATGGACGTGAATTTGAGCAAACTTCAAGAGATGGTGGAAGATAGAGGAGCAGAAGCCTGGAGTGCTGCAGTCCACGAGGTTGAAAAGTCAGACACAACTCAGTGACTGAAAAACAACAAAATTATTCTTTGATATTGTCTAAGAAAAATCGTTACACTGATGTGGAAGATACAAATATATTGGAGAAAATGGTGTTTGCCACTCTGAATTAACTTTAAGAGTAATTTATTCTCCCTATTAAAGAGGCTTGGGAAAGTAAGGATATAATATTAATTGTCTTGGTGTTACTGAAAGCTATTTTATTTAGGTAACAGTATTAATAATTTTCAAATAAAGCCTTCAGTATTTCAAGAGTGTGCATGATGGGTTTGAGATAGCTGATCAGAGCTTTAAGAAAATTGATGTGGGTATCAAGCCTTTCGCATACTATTGAAAATGTCTGGGGAAAATGTATATGGAAAAACAATGACTTGATAACCAAGAGTTACTCATGGGGGCTGTTGAACATGAGATCAGCAAAAATCTTGGCTAGGTAGTTGCTTTTATGACACCACTACTGACTAGTATCTTCTCCTTGACAGAAAAAATATACCACACATGAGCCTCTCGCTAAATTCAGCTTTTCCTGAATGTTTGCTGAGATTTATCTCACATAAGATGGATTAAACTTTCAAGGCTTGGGGGAAAAAAAAACTGTACATTTATTTCCAACTCACCAGCTAAATAGTATGCCAAGCTCATGTCATACTGGAAAACAAGGCTTCAAAGATCATTCTGATGCCCCAGGAAGGGGTAGCATTCCATGCCACAACCGAAGATGCCAAGTCTGAGACTGTAAGACCACCCTTTCATGCTCAGACTCAAACAGCATTGATCATCTGGGCTATAAGTTTCAGACCACCATCAAGGATAACTTTTCAGCATTGCTTGAGAATTAGTATTTTCCACTAAATGTTGACTGACTTGCTATCTGAAAGGTGCTTAGAAGTAGTTTTCAAAAAGGAAACTGAATTTTTTGTGAATGCTCCTGATTTATTGGTAATTTTCTTATCTTTTATTGGGCTATAAATGATAAATACCTGTAAATAAAGAAGTATGTTTTTGCTAGCTCCTCTACCATGTCTAATTTGTAGTAAGACCAATGAATCCCAGTTAACTTTAGATCAAGGACTATTTGTACTTATGACTTGAAATAGTGTTCCTGTACTAGTCAGGATAGCTAGACTATGCTCCAGTAACAAATACACCCTCAACTCTGGGTGGCTTAATCCAGTAAGGTTTATTTCTGAGTTTTATCTCAGCATTAAAAGATCAGGCAGCTTTCCTGGGGGCTCTCCTGCAGTGACTTAGGGACTAGAGCTGATTCCATTGTATCTTTTTGTTCTAGTCATGCTGAAGGGAGAGGAGAAAACATGGAGAAGTCAGACCTGCTCTTAACTGCTTGGGATGGGATGTAACATATTAGTTCTTTTTCTTTCCTGTTGGTGAGCAGTCAGTCATATGTCTCTGTGTGCCCAGGAAGGGGTGACTCAGTGGTCTCTGCCATGGCTACTTTCCTACAACCACAACGGGATTGCCTTGTACACCTCAGGGACACTTTGCTCCATTTTAAAACTAATTTGTTGGTGTAACCCAAATGTACATGTGATGGAGAAAACTTGGGTGCTCTCCTCCAAAGCCTGGCCAAGATTTGTTACCCTTACTTCTTTAATGTGCATTTCTTATTTATTTTGGCTGCACTGGGTCTTAATTGCAGCATGCAGGATCAAGTTCCCTGCATGAACACTGTATTACTGTTTGATTGAACCCCAGCTCACTGTATTACAAGCAAGGAGTCTTAGCCACTGGACTACCAGGGAAGTCCTAGTATCCATTTCTTGTATGGCCTTATTCATTGACCTGAGTCAATTTGAGTCAATTCATTGATCCAAGTCAATGAAAAAAAAAAAAAAAAACTGGCAAAATGGGGCCAAATGTAGCTTTCTGGTCTTAGTGACTGAAATAACAAACAATAGCTTTATGGTATGTGTTAGAGATGAATTTCAATGTTAGTAACCATTCGTTCAGTTCATCATTCATCATTTCAAATAATACTGAATACTGGCAGGTTCTGGACACCATGCAAAGCATATGGGGAATGGTGATTAGAACTTCCTACTCCTAAGTAGATGGCAATCTAAAGAAAGTAAAGCATAGCAAGGTTTAACAACTTAACAGATTTTGAACACAAGACCAAGACCAAGTGAAGTCGCTCAGTCGTATCCAACTCTTTGCGACCCCATGGACTGTAGCCCACCACGCTCCTCCATCCATGGGATTTTCCAGGCAAGAGTACTGGAGTGGATTGCCATTTCCTTCTCCAGAGGACCTTCCCGACCCAGGGATCGAACCCCGGTCTCCTGCATTGTAGGCAGACGCTTTACCATCTGAACCACAAGGGAAGTCCTTAAATGGCAATCTAAAGAAAATAAAGCATAGCAAGGTTTAACAACTTAACAGATTTTGAACACAGATCCAGTCAAATTACAGAATTGGAATTCGAAACCAAGTCAACTTCACCAAAACCCATTTTCCTAACTTTTATCCGCTACTTTCTCTGTGACAGGCAGAATTTCTACAATGGTCTCCACAAAAAATATTCTTCCCTGAGTCCATGGAAGCTGGGAATTGGAGGAAATATCACTCCCATGATTGTGTTATATTATGATATCATTCACCTTATTTGGGTGGGCTCGACTAGTCATATGACTCTTGAACGCAGACAGGTTTCAGACTGGTAGCAGAAGAGGCAGTCTTAGATTTCAAAGCATGAGGGAAATTCGGTACCCAGTTGCTGGCTTTGAAAATGAAAGCGACCACAGGCAAAGCAACATGGACACCCTCTGGGAGCAGAGAGCAGCTCCTAGCTAACAGCCAGAAGGGAGATGGGCATCTCAGACCTGCAGCCACTCAGACCTACAGCCTGATGTACATCTCAGACCTACAGCTTGCATTCAGATTCACCTCTAGATCCTCCGGATAACAGCTCGGCCTGGCTAACTTTGGTCTTTTGAAATCCTAAGTAAAGAACCCAGTCAGGCTTGCTGAATTTCTGACCTACAGAATTGTGAGATAATAAAATATGTTGTTTAAGCTGCTAAACCTGGAGTAACTTGCTCTACAGTAATAGAAAACTAATGTATCCCCTAATGTTTTAAAATAAAATCCATCAGTCTACCTTCTTTGAGCAATCTGATCAGTCAATTGTGAATCGAAATAGCAGCCCTAGATGAACGGATAAAGAAAATGTGGTATATGCATCTTCCATATATATGCAACAGAATACTTCAGCCATTAAAAAAAGAAGAAAATAATGTCATTTCTAGCAACATGGATAGGCTTAGAGATTATCATACTAAACAAAGTAAGTCAGAGAAAAACAAATATCATATGATATTACTTATGTGTGGAGTCTTCAAAAAATGATACAAATAAACGTATTTACAAAACAGAAATAGACTCACAGATATAGAAAACGAACTTATGGCTGCCAAAGGGGAAAGGTGGGGTGAGGGAGGGATAAATTAGGAATTTGTGATTAATAGATACGTACTACTATATGTAAAAATAGATAAACAAGGCCCTACTGTGTGGCACAGGGAACTGTATTAAATATCTTGCAATAGCCTATAATGGAAAAGAATCTGAAAAAGATTATGCATATCTGAAGCACTTTGTGTACACCTGACACCAGCCCAAAAATAGCAGATTACCTACATGGGAGTGTGCATGCTGTCACGTCCAGCTCTTTGCAACCCCAAGGAACCCGCCAGGCTTCTCTATTTGTGGGGTTTTCCAGGCAAGAATACTGGAGTGTGTTGCCATGCCCTACACCAGGGGATCTTCCCAACCCAGGGATCGAACCCCTGTCTCCTGTGTTTCCTGCACTAGCAGGCAGATTCTTTACTAATTGAGCCCCATCTGGGAAGCCTGTATATTTCAATACAAAAAAAAAAAAAAGAGCTGTCCTATGTTCCACCAAAATTTCTCCCTATTTTCCTAAAATTATCCTGAGAAAATTTCATGGAAGCCAGTTTCTAGCTGCACTTTAAATACATACTTTGAAAGGCTTTTTACATTCAGCGAGATGCTTTCATGCATATTTCTCTTTGGGAAGGCAGGAATGGTAGGTGTCTCTGAGCCCTTTGCCAGCACAGAAGTTAGGAGACTTGCATAATGTCACATAGGAAACTAGAGATAGATCTGGGTTGTTTAAACCATATTTTTATATATTAAATTTTTTTTTACTTTAGGAAGCATAATTTCTAAATCTTACTCTTTGGGGCAAAATTACCTCTAAATGTGGATTTAATATCTGATACAATTGTGACTTCCCTGGTGAATCAGATGGTAAAGAATCCACCTGCAATGCAGGAGACCCGAGTTGGAGAAGGGAATGGCTAGCCGCTCCAGTATTCTTGCCTAGAGATTTCCATGGACAGAGGAGCCTGGTGGGCTATAGTCCATGGGGTCACAAAGAGTCAGACACGACTGAAACACAGTTGTGACATTTACATAGGGAAGTGTTTTATAGTTTGTTTTTCTACTCTCATTTTTAGACATATTTCATTATTATACCCTTTTGGATTTTGCCTGCAAAATGTCTTTTAGTGACCTCAATTATATGCTTTTGATTTGTTTAAACCATGCCATTTCCATTTCAGTGGTGACCCAACTGGTGGGCATTTGCTAGAACCTCATATCCATTGTTACATGAATAGACATTGAAAATCATTTCGATGCAGAAAAAGAAAGCAACTAAGTTTGGGTAACTGAAGAAAACTCAAACCAAACTCTTTGATCCTGAGCCCCAAAGACTGCAGTGTAAGTGCTGGGCAAATTGTTTTGTCCTCTGCTTTATAAATGAGTTCTTCTCTTTTTCTGTTGACTACTGTCTGGCACAGCTGCTGTTTTCAGAGGCTAAAAAAGATGGGCATCCTGAAAACAAGGAAATAAAACCTTGCCTGAGACACCTGGCCTGTGAATCATGGCTGGTCTCCTCTTACCCTGTGTACAGCCACTGAGTCTCTTATGAATGAAGGAGCATAGGTTAGTGGTGGCATCAACAAACACAGTTAGGACCAATCAATGTATTCTATTTCTGGTTCCAAATTGATGATAAAATGACTTGAGAGAAGTCACTGTAACTTCTTTCAGAGTCTCGACCTGTGAGATGAGAAGAAAATAAGAAAATTCCTTTTTTTGGGAAGATGTTATAAAGACCTGTTTAACCTCCCATCTTGGCAGCCCTCTGATTCTCACACTCAAGAGAATCTCAAGATTCCTTCAAGAGAATCTCTGGATTCTCTTACACTTATCCCTCATATTCAACCCTGAATACTAGCTCTATTCAGGCCTGCTGAGTCACTTCAGCCATGTCCGACTCTTTACAGCCCTGTGGACTGTAGCCCACCAGGCTCCCCTGTCCATGAGATTCTCCAGACAAGAATACTGGAGTGCGTTGCCATGCCCTCCTCCTGGGCATCTTCCTGATCTGGGGATTGGACCAACATCTCTCATGTCTCTAGCATTGGCAGGCGGGTTCTTTACCACATTCTCAGCGCCAACTGGGAAGCCCTACTGCTGCTGCTGCTGCTGCTAAGTCGCTTCAGTCGTGTCCGATTCTGTGAGACCCCAGAGACGGCAGCCCATGAGGCTCCCCCTGTCCCTGGGATTCTCCAGGCAAGAACACTGGAGTGGGTTGCCATTTCCTCCTCCAATGCAAGAAAGTGAAAAGTGAAAGTGAAGTCACTCAGTTGTGTCCGACACTCAGCAACCCCATGGACTGCAGCCTACCAGGCTCCTCCGTCCATGGGATTTTCCAGGCAAGAGTACTGGAGTGGGGTGCCATTGCCTTCCCTACTAGCTTATCCTTTTCCTTGGTAGGGGGAACCCAGAACAGTAATGCACATGTCTCAGTTTTGATGCTATGTCACTTGGAGTTGTGAGCCCTGGTTGGGTTCTGGCTTAGTTTTTAGTGATCTAACTTTTCCATAACCTCATTCTACTGACTGGATCCTGAGCCTGTTTTCACACATCTGAGTCTCTCTCCTGGTTTTCTATCTTCTGTACCACTGCTTCCAAGACTGAGGTTCTGCAGTTGATTCTTCTGATTGTCCTGACATATTTCAGCCACAAAGTACACATTCCATCTGTCCTACCAACACTGGTGAACTAATTCTTAAAGATTATTCCTTAAAAATAAAAGAATGAAATAATACCCTTTGAAGCAACATGGATGGACCTATGGATTGTTATACTAACTGAAATAAGTCAGACAAAGACAAATATACCATTTCATATGTGGAATCTAAAAAATGATACAAATGAACTTATTTATGAAGCAGAAACACACTCACAGACATAGCGAACAACCCAATGGTTACCAAAGGGGAAACGTGGGGGACGGGATAAATTAGAAATTTGGGCTTAATTTATGCTATGCAATGCTAAGTCACTTTAGTCGTGTCCGACTCCGTGTGACCCCATAGACGGCAGCCCACCAGGCTCCCCCGTCCCTGGGATTCTCCAGGCAAGAACACTGGAGTGGGTTGCCATTTCGTTCTCCAATGCAGGAAAGTGAAAAGTGAAAGTGAAGTCGCTCAGTCGTGTCCGACTCTTAGCGACCCCAAGGACTGCAGCCCACCAGGCTCCTCCGTCCATGGGATTTTCCAGGCAAGAGTACTGGAGTGGGGTGCCATTGCCTTCTCTGGGGTTTAACTTATACATACTACTATATACAAAATGGAAAATCAACAAAAGCCTACTGTATAGTACAGGGAACTCTACTCAATATTCTGTACTGACCTATATGGAAAACGATCTAAAAAGGAGTGAATGTGTGCATATGGATAACTGAATCACTTTGCTGTATACCTGAACTAACACAACATTGTGAATCAACTATATCCTAACAAAAAATAAAATTTAAAAATTTGTATTAAATATTGAGGTTAAAATACTCACAAAATACACACAAAACATAAAAATGGATAACATGAGACTTTTGAAATATTCTACCCAGTTACTGGGCTTCCCAGGCAGTTCTAGTGATAAAGAACCCACCTGCCAATGCAGGAGATATAAGAGACATGGGTTCGACCCCTGGGTCAAGAAGATTCCCTGGAGGAGGACATGGCAACCCACTCCAGTATTCTTGCCTGAAGAGTCCCCATGGACAGAGGAGCCCGGTGGGCTATGATCCATAGGGCTGCCAAGAGTCAGACACGACTGAAGAGACTTAGCACATACTCACGACCCAGTGACCACTACCAAACATAAGTTATCTGTGAAGTCCCTGTCCCATCCCCTTCCCACTCTACTCAGAGGAAACCATTCTGCTAAAATTTATGTTTATCGTTCCTCTCACACTCTCTCCCTTTTAGTTTTCCTAGATGGCAATTCCCTAAGTAATATATTGTCCAGTGTGGCATGTTTTTGAACTTAATATTAACAAAAAAACAGAGCATCTGTCTTACACTGTGCTAAGTCGCTTCAGTCATGTCCAACATTTTGCAGCCCTATGGACCATAGCCCACCAGGCTCTAGCAAGAATACTGGAGTGGGTTGCTGTGCCCTCCTCCAGGGGATCTTCCTGACCCAGGGATCAAACCTGCGTCTCTTACATCTCCTATATCGGCAGGTGAGTTCTTTCCCACTAGCACCACCTGGGAAGCCCTGGTCCTCCTCTATTTGCTTTTTCAGTTCAACATTATGTTCGTGAGTTTTATCCATGTTTTTACATATCTATGTAATTCATTACTCTTCACAAGAATATCAGTTTCATTGTATGACTATCATGCAGGTCACTTATCAAAGGTCGATGGACCTTTGAATTGTTCCTCTTTTTCTTCCTGTTACAAAAGAGTGCTGGGATGGATATGCACTTTCGTTTTAGAAGTACTTGCTGGGCAATGCCGTTTTCAAAGAGATTTGTCCTAATTTATAATCCCATGAAAATAACTCCACATCCTTGCCAACCTTAGATTTTGCCAGGATTCTTAACTTATTGCCAGCATGGTAGTATCTCATTGGTGTCTAAATTTTCATTTTCTTGATGACTAACAAGGCTGAGAATCTTGCCTGTATTTGTTTGAACATTTGGATTTACTCTTCTCTGAAGATGTGATCTTTTGTTTCCATTTTTTGTCCACCGTTTTCATTTTTTCCAGAGGTCTTTATATATTCTAGATACTGTTCACTCGTTAATTACACATATGGCAAACATGTTCTACCAGTCTCTGGCTTGTATTTTTACTTTCTTTTTCATACATCTTGGTGAATGAAAGTTCTTACTTTTACTTTAGCTAATTTACCTGTGTGTGTTAGTTGCTCAGTGGTGTCCAAGTCTTTGTGACCCCATGGACTGCAGCACACCAAGTTTCTCTGTCCTTCACCATCTCCTGGAGCTTGCTCAAACTCATGTCCATCGAGCCAGTGATGCCAATGATCTCGTCCTCTGTCAACCCCTTCTCCTCCTGCCTTCAATCTTTCCCAGCATTACGGTCTTTTCTAATGAGTTGGCTCTTCACATCAGATGGCCATGTATATATATTCTTATTTTATTATTTACAGTTTTTGCATCCTGCTGAAGAAATTTTTCCTTATGCCTAATGTCACAAAGATGTTGTTCTGTGTTATGCCTAAAAACTTATAGCTTTGTCCTTCATATTTAAACGTTTAGTTCACCTACAATCGGTTTTGTGCATGAGCTAAAGTGGGACTTTGATCTCATTTTTCACACACTAGTAACAATTGCTCCAGTCATGTGTATTAAAAGTCTATTCTTTTCCCACTGATGTGCATGCTTACTCTGACATAAATTACATTTCAGTCTGCTTTGAATTCTTTGTTTCATTCATCTATTTATCTTTCTTGATGATAATATGGTAGGGTCATAACTTTATAAGAGCTCTTGTCAAAGCTTTATAAGAATTATTTATATCGATGTGTTACTGTTCAGTCACTATGACATGTCCAACCCTGCCACTCCATGAACTGGAGCCTGCCAGCCTCCTCTGTCCTCCGGCCTCTTGGAGTTTGTTCAAATTCGTGTCCATTGAGTCAGTGCTGTCTATCCATCTCATCCTCTGTCATCCCCTTCTCCTTCTGCCCTCAATCTTTCCCAGTAACAGTATCTTTTCCAATGAGTCAGTTCTTCACATCAGGTGGCCAGAGTATTGGAGCTTCAGCTTTAGCCCCAGTCCTTCCAATGAATATTAGGGCTTGATTTCCTTTATGATTGATTGGTTTGATCTCCTTGTAGTCCAAGAAATTCTCAAGTCTTCTCCAGTGCCACAATTTGAAAGTATCATTTCTTCAGTACTCAATCTTCTTTATGGTCCAGCTCTCACATCCATACATGACTACTGGAAAAACCATATCTTTGACTACACAGACCTTTGTTAACAAAGTGACGTCTCTGCTTTTTAATATGCTGTCTAGGCTGTCATAGCTTCCCTTCTAGGAAACAACCATCTTTTAATACCATGCCTATTGTCACCATCTGTAATGATTTTGGAACACAAGAAAATAAAATCAGTCACTGCTTCCACTGTTTCCCCATCTATTTGCTATGAAGTGATGGGATCAGATGCCATGATCTTAGTTTTTTTAACCTTGAGTTTCAAGGCAATTTTTTCACTTTCCCTTTTCACCCTCATCAAAAGGCTCATAACTATAAGCAAGCTTCAATAACTTTTTATTCTTTTAGAATGTCTTGGTTATTTCTTCCATATATATTTTAAAATTTTCTTTTGACAAGTTGCATGTACATATACACACAAATTTATTGCAATTAGTTGATAATGCATTTACTCAATAGATCAATTTGCAGAGAAATGATTTGTTTGATATTGCTTCTTCCAGTTCACCAACATGGTATATTTTGCATCCCTTCATTTAATTAGAATTTCTTTTAGTAATTAATATGTTTATTAAAGTCCTAATATATTTTGTTAACGTTATTCCTAGCAACAAACTTGCTATGATTAATTATTGAATATCCTCTTTTGAGAAGACTAGATCAGATCTAATTTTCTACTTCTTCTCCTCCTTAATTGGGTTCAGTTCAGTCACGCAGTAGTGTCCAACTCTTTGCGACCCCATGAACCACAGCATGCCAGGCCTCCCTGTCCATCACCAACACCCAGAGTCCACAAAACCCATGTCCATTGAGTTGATGATGCCATTCAACCACTCATCCTTTGTCATCCCCTTCTCCTCCTGCCCTCAATCTTTCCCAGCATCAGGGTCTTCTCCAGTGAGTCAGCTCTTCACATCAGGTGGCCAAAGTATTGGAGTTTCAGCTTCAAAATCAGTCCTTCCAATGAACACCCAGAACTGATCTCCTTTATGATGAACTGGTTGTATCTCCTTTCAGTCCAAGGGACTCTCAAGAGTCTTCTCCAACACCACAGTTCAAAAGCATCAATTCTTCTGCACTCAGCTTTCTTATTACTCCAACTCTCACATCTGTACTTGACTACTGGAAAAACCATAGCCTTGACTAGATGGACCTTTGTTGGCAAAGTCAAGTCTCTGCTTTTGAATATGCTGTCTATGTTGGTCATAACTTTTCTTCCAAGGAGTAAGTGTCTTTTAATTTCATGGCTGCAGTCACCATCTGCATTGATTTGGGAGCCCAAAAAAGTAAAGTCTGTCATTGTTTCCCCACCTATTTGCCATGAAGTGATGGGACCAGATGTCATGATCTTAGTTTTCTGAATGTTAAATTTTAAGCCAACTTTTTCACTCTCCTCTTTCACTTTCATCAAGAGGCTTTTGAGTTCCTCTTCACTTTCTGCCATAAGGGTGGTGTCATCTGCATATCTGAGGTTACTGATATTTCTCCCGGCAATCCTGACTCCAGCTTGTGCTTCTTCCAGCCCAGCGTTTCTCGTGATGTACTCTGCATATAAGATAAAAAAGCAGGGTGACAATATACAGCCTTGACATACTCTTTTTCCTATTTGGAACCAGTCTGTTGTTCCATGTCCAGTTCTAGCTGTTGCTTCCTGACCTGCATACAGATTTCTCAAGAGGCAGGTCAGGTGGTCTGGTATTCCCATCTCTTTCAGAATTTTCCATAGTTTGTGATGATACACATTGTCAAAGGCTTTGGCATAGTCAGTAAAGCAGAAATAGATTTTTTTCTGGCACTCTCTTGCTTTTTCGATGATCCAGCAGATGTTGGCAATTTGATCTCTGGTGCCACTGGCTTTTCAGAAACCAGCTTGAACATCTGGAAGTTCACAGTTCATGCATACTGTTGAAGCCTGGCTTGGAGAATTTTGAGCATTACTTTACTAGCATGTGAGATGAGCACAACTGTGCGGTAGTTTGAGCATTCTTTGAGACTGAAATGAAAACTGACCTTTTCCAGTCCTGTGGCCACTGCTGACTTTTCCAAATTTGCTGGCATAATACATGAACCATGAACTTCCAGATGTTCATGCTGGTTTTAGAAAAGGCAGAGGAATCAGGATCAGAGATCAGCGGTTGCCATCATCCGCTGGATCATTGAAAAAGCAAGAGAGTTCCATAAAAACATCTATTATTTGGGAGAATGGCATTGAAACATGTAAAATATCATGTATGAAACGAGATGCCAGTCCAGGTTCGATGCACTATACTGGATACTTGGGGCTAGTGCATTGGGACGACCCAGAGGGACGGTATGGGGAGGGAGGGAGGGAGGAGGGCTCAGGATGGGGAACACATGTATACCTGTGGTGGATTCATTTTGATATTTGGCAAAACTAATACAATTATGTAAAGTTTAAAAATAAAATTAAATTAAAAAAAAAAAAACATCTATTTCTGCTTTCTTGACTATGCCAAAGCCTTTGACTGTGTGGATCACAATAAACTATGGAAAATTCTGAAAAAGATGGAAATACCAGACCACCTGACCTACCTCTTGAGAAACCTATATGCAGGTCAGGAAGCAGCAGTTAGAACTGGACATGGAACAACAGACTGGTTCCAAATAGGAAAAGGAGTGCGTCAAGGCTGTATATTGTCACCCTGCTTATTTAACTTATACGCAGAGTACATCATGAGAAACGCTGGGCTGGAAGAAGCACAAGCTGGAGTCAGGATTGCCGGGAGAAATATCAGTAACCTCAGATATGCAGATGACACCACCCTTATGGCAGAAAGTGAAGAGGAACTCAAAAGCCTCTTGATGAAAGTGAAAGAGGAGAGTGAAAAAGTTGGCTTAAAGCTCAACATTCAGAAAACGAAGATCATGGCATCTGGTCCCATCACTTCATGGGAAATAGATGGGGAAACAGTGTCAGACTTTATTTTTCTGGGCTCCAAAATCACTGCAAATGGTGATTGCAGCCATGAAATTAAAAGACGCTTACTCCTTGGAAGGAAGGTTATGACCAACCTAGATAGCATATTCAAAAGCAGAGACATTACTTTGCCAACAAAGGTTCGTCTAGTCAAGGCTATGGTTTTTCCAGTAATCATGTATGGATGTGAGAGTTGGACTGTGAAGAAGGCTGAGTGCTGAAGAATTGATGCTTTTGAACTGTGGTGTTGGAGAATACTCTTGAGAGTCCCTTGGACTGCAAGGAGATCCAACCAGTCCATTCTAAAGGACATCAATCCTGGGTGTTCTTTGGAAGGAATGATGCTGAAGCTGAAACTCCAGTACTCTGGCCACCTCATGCGAAGAGTTGACTCATTGGAAAAGACTCTGATGCTGGGAGGGATTGAGGGCAGAAGGAAAAGGGGACGACAGAGGATGAGATGGCTGGATGGCATCACCAACTCGATGGACGTGAGTCTGAGTGAACCCCTGGGAATTGGTGATGGACAGGGAGGCCTGGCGTGCTGTAATTCATGGGGTCACAAAGAGTCGGACATGACTGAGCAACTGAACTGAACTGAACTGAGTGCAGTACTTTCACAGCATCAATTTTTAGGATTTGAAATAGCTCAACTGGAATTCTATCCCCTCTACTAGCTTTGTTCGTAGTGATGCTTCCTAAGGCCCCCTTGACTTCACATCCCATGATGTCTGGCTCTAGGTGAGTGATCACACCATCATGATTATTTGGATTGTGAATTTCTTTTTTTGTGCAGTTCTTCCGTGTATTCTTGCCACCTCTTCTTAATATCTTCTGCTTCTGTTGGTCCATACCATTTCTGTCCTTTATTGAGCCCATCTTTGCGTGAAATGTTCCCTTGGTATCTCACATTATAGTCACATTATGCTATAAATTTTACCATAAATAATCATAATTTTACCATAAATACTATTTTGCCTTTCTTCCACAAGGTTTATGAGATTACTATTTTTGTTGTTATTCCAATTCTAAACATTTTACCATTTCTCTTATGATTTCTTCTTTTACCTGAGTTGTTAAATGTGTGCTTTTTAATTTCTAAATATATGGGGATTTTCACTTATATTTTAGCTATTACATAATGATTATATAATTGCTTTATAGTTAATGATATACATGAAACCAGTTCTTTGACTACTTGTATAACTTACTTTTGGAGAAGGCAATGGCACCCCACTCCAGTACTCTTGCCTGGAAAATCCCATGGATGGAGGAGCCTGGAAGACTCTGTTCTGATTTTATAAATATTTTTCATATACTGAAAAGAATATATATTCTGAGGACAGTGTATTAGATAATGTATATTAGACATTATTTTGTGTGTTGCTCAAATCTATATCCTTACCAATTTATTTGTGTTTGATCTATTTTCAGGAAAAGTATATTAAAACATTGTACTGTAACTGCATATTTTTCCTATATTTCTGTTTGTTTTCTGCTTTAACTATTTTAAAGCTATGTTATTTATTTTCTTGTTGCATCTAACACCTTCTTTTGACACTGATGCCTAGGGGAATTAAGTTAATACATTTGGCTAGACTGGAGTTAATTTTCAGTGAACAATCTTCAGCTCTGCCAAGAATCTTTCCACTGTCTAGGAATTTATATCAATATGCACTTTAGGTGTACAAATAAAAGAAAGCATTAGGTGAGTGGAATGTGTAAATAACACCAGCAGGGTTTTGGACAAATTACTAGTTTGGGGGTTTTTTGGCGGTGATGAGAAAGTTGAATTTGTACTCCTCTTGTTGAACTTACTAAATCCGTTTAATATTATTTCTTTTCATATGCAGTGCATTTTCTTGTTCATGACTCGATCTTTTTGTCCTTCAAGAAGAAAAACATGCTGCTGGGGGCCCTGAGTCGGTGATGGGAGGAAGACGAGGGAAGGAGCCACAGAAAAGGCCCCATTTGCTTAATGTCTTCTTAGTCCAGAGTGTCCTGTGTGCATCTTTATTCTCCTTTGTAGTTTTGGCTCCTTAAGGAGGCAGGAAGGAGATGAGCTCTCAGAAAGTCTCACTTTAAAGGAAAATACTGCTGCCCTAGTTTCAACTGCCACACAAGAAATCATTAAATAACATTATACAAAGTGTGGATGTTACTAACATTAAACGCTGGACACCTAGCCCAGCAGGTGTTTTGAAATCTTACTTTCGTGGCACCGTTTTATAAAATCCAGGGTACCTTTAATCCTAAACATATTCAGAATATGATAGCAATTACCCATCACTCTTAGAGATATGCAAGAACAATAACATTTTTAACTGACAGAGCCTAGTTTCTTTTGAAGTGCTTTATCAGGAACAAAAATGATGAAGTGTGCTGAGAATATGCAAATATATTCAAGTGCACACAATTAAAACCCTGAGATGTATTTGATGATAAATCACTTCACTGTGGTTGCAAGTATTCGCAATAGGAATTCAAATTGATAATTATGACTATACGATGGTTAGAATAGCTAACAGTTTTCCATTTTTATCTGCTCTTTGAAATAAAAAGAGAAATGTAATGCCTTAAAACCACTCTCTAACAGGCAGATTGCATTTCAAATATATGAAAACTTTCTTTCCTCTGACTATCTTGTGTAAAAATACCTAGAGAAAACCACAAGTACAAAAAAAAGAAAAGGCAAGTCCTATCCCCACTTCCGACTCCTGACTTCCGGATAAGTTTCCAAAGCTTTTTCCAGTTCTAAATTACCTCCGGTACAGGCCTTAAAGAACGAGAGCAGATGCCCTAGGTACCCATTACAATGCCAATGTGTTGTACCCATTACAATGCCAATGTGTTGTCGTGGAATTCAAGCCTTGTTCTAACCAATCTCTTCCCTGAGCAAACCCTGGACTGATGAAAAAGCCGTATGATGGGAACATGTGCAGGGATGTGTTAAAGAAGGACCACTGTGATCCCTTTTTTAAAATTAATTTTTAACGGAGTATAGGTGATTTACAATGTTGTGTTAGTTTCTGCTCTACTGCAAAGTAAATCAGTTATACATACACATATATCCATTCTTTTCAGCTTATTTCCCCATATAAATGATTAGGGTTTTCCAGGTGGCACTGGTGGTAAAGCACCTATGGAGGAGGGCATGGCAACCCACTCTAGTATTCTTGCTTGGAGAATCCCTATGAACAGAGGAGTCTGGTGGGCTACATCCACAGGGTTGCAAAGAGTTGGACACGACTGAAGCGACTTAGCCTGACCATGGGTGATTATAGTGTATTAAGTAGAGTTCCTGGTGCTATACAGATTATTGCTATTTCTTGATTAAGGCAATTCATCATCAGCTGGGCCAGTTCTCTGTTTTTTGTAGCTTTTTCACAGAGGTTGGTGAGACTTTATAAGATTATTGCCGTTCTCAAGAAGCAAATATAAACTAGATGTAGAGAGATGATTACATTTGTGTCCTGAGGACCTCAGCAAGCAGACACAATTGGAATATACCGTCAACAGGGAAGCAGAAGTGATGCATGGGTTTATAAAGCAGGATTAAAACCAGAGTTACCTGAATAAAAAGCAGGAAGATGGGAACTTATATGTTCAAATGCCAGCTCTGTTGAGAACATGCCTGTTGTTCCCACTTATTATTTGAAATAAACAATAAGCCATCTCATTGCATGAGAGACTGCTCTCACCAGCCACCTGATGACACTGAAATCCTCAGAAGCCTCAGATTTCTATGGAAACACAAAACAGTGTTTTTTAATGGAGATGGTAAAATAATTTTGATTGCCAGTGCACAAGTTTTAAAAATACATTATGAACTTTAATCTCTGTAACAATGCCTCTTAGTGGAAGGTGTAATTCTCAATAAATAGGAAAACTAAAAACACAAAAGCTAGGGATGAAACTGACCTTGCCCAAGAAGGAGAAAAAACTATTTGCAAATGATGATTAAAAACGTCATGCCCTCTTTCTGGAAATATTCCCATCTCCACACAATAGATCTTAGGCTGTGTGGAGTTCTTGATCCTCATACCACTCTTCAAATTGGCTTCTCTGGTGACTCAGATGGTAAAGAATCTGCTTGCAATGTGGGAGACCCGGGTTCAAGCCCTGGGTCAGGAAGATTCCCCTAGAGAAGGAACTGGCAATCCACTCCAGTATTCCCGCCTGGAAAATCCCATGGACGGAGGAGCCTCTCGGAGTCCATGGGGTCGCAAAGAGCCAGACACGACTGAGCGATTAACACACACAGTATTTGCCTAACCAGAAGGTGAACACTCTTAGTTGTGGTTTTCATTAGATTTGGGGAACCCTGAAATAAGCCAATATTTGATGGGGGGCATTTTCAGGCTCCTTGAGGGATTTAGGAACCTACTTGTTTTTAGAGCGTCTACAGGAGCTCATATAGTTCAGGTGAGATGGATATTGGCACAGAGTGGGTACCACTGGCTTTAATATCCACCCGGTCTGGCTCTCAGCAGAGTCAGGACATGGGAGCTCTCAAGTGATAGTCATTATCACCTCTGAGAGCTTTATCAGATGTGAAATTTCAGACTTTCCTCTTCCACCACCCTGTTGAACTCTGATTCCTGCTGGACAGACTCCTCGTGCTCATTGGAACACATGTTCCTGTAGTTTTCCATCATTATCAGAGTTTCTGGCTCCTTTCTTCCTCCCCTGCTTCTCTACCCAACCCAGCCCCCATGGCCCAGTTTGCACAAGTTCTTCATTGGTATCTTTGCCTCCTTCATCCTCTTTGGCCTTTCACCATTCCCACCAGTCACATCCATATCTAGATAGAAACCCATTCTCATGCCATTCCCAGGTGCCAAGAACTGACGGAGGGAGTTGAGACGTGCTGAAGGATTGCAGATAAATTCAAGTTTTCTGGATGCCCTGCTTCTCCTGCTGCTCATCAACCCTCTGCATCAGCTGTCAGTCCTCAACTCTTCTCCCAGAAAACCCTCCACTACTATCTTCTTCAGGTGATCAAGTCTATCTAAAATGAACCCCTCTCTTTTTTAAAGATCTCTGATATTTTTGAGGTATTAACGTATATCAACTTTTTTCTTCCATCACTTTTTCCTTTTCTTTTTTTTCATGCAGAGAAGCAGTGAACTGGCTCCATCTTCGTGGTCTCAACAGAGGGGTAGGACAGGATGGATCTTACTGGCTTTGGTTTCAAAGAAACTGAGCTCTTAGGAGAAGGAGGAGAATTGAGAATTAGCACAGTGTTTGGATGAAACCAAAAGGGGAAGGATTCTCGTCCACACCCCATCCCATCCAAATCCTTCCCCAGCTTAGGAGATTCCTCTGAGATGGTGGCGAGATCAGAGGCTGTGAGCCCTGGAGAGAGAAGACCAATTGCCTTCTTGCTCAACAGAATTGGAGAGAGAAAATGGAGTCACAGTGATTGAGCAGACGAGTCCTTAATGAAGCAGAAGTGCCCACATAGAGCACAAAGACAGCACTAAGAGTCCCCTGCCACTGACATAATATGGAAACAGCAGGAAGAGCCACCAGACCTGAAGGTATCATGTGCAAAAATGGGCACTTCTCAGTTGAAATCTATGTGGACCAAAGTTCAGATGTACTTTTCCGCCTCTCCAACCACATGCTGTTACTCTGTAAGTAACTTGGAACCATGATGGAGCTCTGGGAATGGAAAAGTGGGTAGGCAGGATGACCTGGGATAAAGTTTTCACCAATTCATTGGGATGAGGGTGCATAATATTAATACAAACTAGGCTGAGTTACAGACAAAGACAATTTGTATTTATTGCTTAATCAAAACCTGAAATTCAAACCTACCTCATCTATGTCTTCAAGCCATCTTCTTTCTCTCACATTAACAAGACAAAGTGTTCTGTTGCCTTCTGTTCTATCTTCACTCCAAGAATTTGTTGTTGTTTAGTCGCAAAGTTGTGTCTGACTCTTTGTGACCCCCATGGACTGTAGCCCGCCAGGCTCCTCTGTCCATGGAATTTCCCAGGCAAGAATACTGGAGTGGGTTGCCATTTCCTACTCCAGAGGATCTTCCTGACCCAAGGATCAAACAAGTGTCTTCTGCATTGGCAGGCAGATTCTTTACCACTGAGTCACCAGGGGAGCCCTGATTCCAAGAATATCATGCTGTCATTCTCAACCATTGCTATAGTATTTTCCAACATTTATCAAACCTTTGCTACACATGTATCTCTTCTTGCATTAGTTAATTTTAAGTCTCAAGGAGCAGAGTCTAACTCAGTGTAACTAAAATAAGAAGGTGGATGGGTTGACTGATGGAATCCAAGGAAATGTATTAACATAACTGTGCCTCAGAAATAATTGGAACTACAGTCACATCGCTCTTAGGATGCTTTCTCTCCATTTCTTCAATCTACTCTCTGAAAACTGGAGTCATTATCTTTTTTTTTTTTGCAGACTAACTGGCTTATTCCAGCAGAGGAGAAATACAACTGCTGACAGCATCAAAGTTTTTCATGTTAAAATTTCTCCAGTGGGGAGAAGACTGACTCATGCTTTCTTTCTGATATCACACTCAAAAATCCATACATTCTGCATGTCGGCTCTAAGGTTTGCGGTGTAGGTAGAAATAGTTAGCAGAAAAGGCAGGTAGTGAAATGGAACAGACAAAACAATAGACGTCCATAACCTATCTTTAAGGGAGGTTGGCTGTCATTCCAGTGGCCTATAAGCTTGTACACTCAGTCACAGAAAGGAAATACTCACAAAGACATTTGTAGTTTTTCAGTTGCTCACTTGGGTCTGACTCTTTCGACCCTATGGACTGCTGCACGCCAGGCTTCCCTGCCCTTCACAATCTCCTGGAGTTTGCTCAAATTCATGTCCATTGAGTGGATAATGTCATCCAACTATCTCATCCTCTGTCATCCCCTTCTCCTCCTGCCCTCAATCTTTCCCAGGATCAGGGTCTTTTCCAGTGAGTTGGCTCTTCACATCAGGCAGCCAAAGTATGGGAGATTCAGCTTCAGCTTCAGCTTCAGCATCAGTCTTTCCAATAAATATTCAGGGCTGATTTCCTTTAGGATTGACTGGTGTGATCTTGCAGTCCAAGGGACTCTCAAGAGTTTTCTCCAACACCACAGTTCGAAAGCATCAATTCATCGGCGTTCAGCCTTCTTTATGGTCCAACTCTCACATTGATACATGACTACTGGGAAAACCATAGCTTTGACACAAAAGAATATGAGTGTTTTATACTTATTGCCTCCACTGTCTTCCCATTTACTCTCCTCAGTCTCTTACAGTTCAGTTCCTGCTTTGATCATTTAAAGAAATTCTTTTATAGGTACCTGTGAACGACCTCATCATTCTCAAATTCAACTACCTTTTTTTTTCTTCTTCTTCTTTTTTTTTTAGTAAGCACCTTCCTTTTGGTTTCTTTTTGTTTTAAATAGCAATCGTTGACTCTGTTAATCAAAATCTTTTTTCCTAGCTCAGACCCTTGTATTGCTTTTCTTACCTGGTTCTCTTCCTACCTTCTAGGTATGTCTTCTATCTCCTTTGCTGATTTTTCCTTGCTTCACATGCTCCTTAATTATAAGTAATTATCACATTTCTGACCTCAATCACCTTTTTTCCTACTCTCTCTCTTACAATAAATAATTTGAAGCCTTCTGCAGTTTTTTATTTCCCATGGCATAAAACCAAAAGCAGTAAAAGCTGAAAAAAGCTAATGTGAAGTTGATATCCCATAATAACAATGTGACGAATTATAATAACAGCTAGAGTTGAAATTTTCTGAGCACTGACCAGTACTCTAAGCACATTACTTGCATTAAACCATGTGATCTTCATTCTTCATCTTCATGGTGACTGCAGCCATGAAATTAAAAGATGCTCACTCCTTGGAAGAAAAGTTATGACCAACCTAGATAGCATATTCAAAAGCAGAGACATTACTTTGTCAACAAAGGCCATCTAGTCAAAGCTATGGTTTTTCCAGTGGTCATGTATGGATGTTAGAGTTGGATAATAAAGAAAGCAGACTGCCGAATAATTGATGCTTTTGAACTGTGGTGTTGGAGAAGACTCTTGAGAGTCCCTTGGACTGCAAGGAGATCCAACCGGTCCATCTTAAAGGAGATCAGTCCTGGGTGTTCATTGGAAGGACTGATGTTGAAGCTGAAACTCCAATATTTTGGCCACCTGATGCGAAGAACTGACTCCTTGGAAAAGACCCTGATGCTGGGAAAGATTGAGAGCAGGAGGAGAAGGGGACGACAGAGGATGAGATGGTTGGATGACATCACCGACTCAATGGACATGAGTTTGATTGAACTCCGGGAGTTGGTGATGGACAGGGAGGCCTGGCGCGCTGCAGTCCATGGGGTCGCAAAGAGTCTGACACGACTGAGAGAATGAACTGAACTGAACTGATCTGATCTTCATCTTATGAGATGAATTTTTTTTTATTATTCTCCTTTTGACAGAATAATAAGGAATAAAAAAAGAAAAGGGAATGCACAGGGGTTAAAACCGCATTCTCTGTCAAATAATGAGAAAGGTAACGTTCAGACTTGGGCAGTCTCCCAAACATGCCTAGGGCTTCCTGTGTTCTTGCTTTTGCTCCTGGAGATTGGCCTCCGTACCATACTCCATCGTTGAACATTTTGCCTGTCCTTCAAGGAAGAAGTTCCCAGGTTTCCCCTTCCCAGTGCCTTGTTGGATGGATTCTTTCCCTCCACTGTAGTCTCATGGAGTCCTATCTGTGCCTTGCTTATAAATTTATCATTCTATCTTCTACCTGACTATTTAAAAAGATGCCACCTTGTTTGGTATACTGTGGGCACCTGCAGGTGTGTGCCCACACTGTAGTGCCTCTCAGCGCTTTGTTCTGTCATGGATGCTCAATCAGTGTTTATTAACTGAATAGATGAGTCACTTGTCAAACAATAAATCTTGTTGAGAATCATCTGTAAGGTTCCATAGATCAGTGCTGCTTTGAGTACAGCCTGCAGACTGATACTGTAACTGAGAATGGGGTCTGCTGATAGTCACTCAAAAAGCCAATAAAGAGGCAAGGTTGGTGGAAAGGAAAGTTTGCTTTACTTTGGATGGTGGCAACAATGGCAAGGAGAGAGACAGAGGGCAGACACCTGTTCCAAAGCCCAGAATCAGTGGGCAAGAGCTTTTATAGACAGAGCAAGGGGCTACATGCAGAAACAGCACAGTCAGCTCTAAAAGTCATCTTGTAGCTGGTCATCAGAGCTCTGACCAGCATCATCTTGATTTAAGTACAATTAATCTTTAGTTCCAGCATCAGTTTGTTTCCCTTTCTTGAGGCCAGTTTTCAGAATTGTGGCATCTTATGTCATGGCAACAGTCTGGTCATCAGGTAGTTAACTTCTCTACCTGGTGGGGGTTTTGGTATTTCAGTATTTACAAGACAGCTCACAGGATATGGCTCAGAATATTATCTGTAGCCCTTGCAGAGGAACTAAAGGTTCTTGAATATGCTTAATGAATACATTATTATTATTGTTTGGTCTCCTTTGACTGTTTTCCTTTGGTTTTGCATTTTCTCACTCCCCTGATTGAACTTATTCTTTGACCGAAGTTTTTCTGCAGATGAAAGGCAGGCAGAGGCCACTGGGGGCGAGGACCATAGGGTCTGCTCCGTTTCAGTCCTCTTCCAGGAACCACTTGTTATGATAAGATAAGGAGGTTGTACCAGAGGGTGAATCAACACAAAGCTTCTTCATTAACAAAGTTCTGCTAAGAAAAAAATCCTGGTTGGACTAAAGGCTGTGCCTAGTGACATAGATGATTTACCATGTGGTTGAATTACATTTTGGTGCCAGCTGTTGCCTTCATCAGGGATCAATAACGAATAGTTTGAGGACTTGTGTTTTGAGTAGCAAGGCTATAGGGGATATAAAGCAGATATGACTTCTGCTCCTGGGAACTCACATTCTAGGTGAAGAGATACGATACAATATCAAGAACATCAACACCAAATCACAAGGTGCTAAGCATGTAAGTCAATAAAAGAATAAAAATACTATAGTGCTTCCAAACTGTTAGTCTAACTCTCCAATTTTTGCAGATTAAGAAACGAAGGCTCATATGGGAATGCTTCCAATGCTTCCACTGGAATGGGAACAAAATGCTTCCAAGGGAACAAAAAAAATAGAAATACAGTTTAAAATATGATATAAATATTCACAACATTTATAGGTGGGCACATATATATGGGTGCTATAAGAAAATTTTTCTGATTTTATCTGTAGCTTTAATAAAATCTAAAAGCTTGCACAAAGAAATATGACAATTAGGAGACAGTATTTAACAGTGTATTTTCCCAGTCTGTACATAATTCCTGTACTTAAAAATTCTAGTCTATCTCTTCTTTAAAGAAAACAATTGTGAATACTTAAGAAAGCATTTTCTGAGTGGCTATATTTTCTTTGAAGGGCATTCAAATATAGATCATATGTAGCAAGGCTTTCAAACATTTGTTGATTACAAATACAATTTTAGGTAGTCTGACAATCATCCTTTTGGGGAGAAATATTATCAATAAGAGTAGATTCACTGAACTAGATATTGCGCCAAAACTAGAACTGATTACAGATATTGGATGGAACGGGCCAGATTTCTGAACAATCACTTCCTAGAGACATGTGAGTTAAGTCAACAGATTGCTATGGAAACAGAAAAGGAAAGGAACACATCCTTAGGAACAGAATGTATGATCTGACAGTACACATTTATGCTGTCACAGGGAAAGGAGAAAGAAAAATCTCTACTTCAAGGCAGTCAATACTTTTGTGGTTCTTGTACTTCCTGACAAAATATTTGATCTGCTTGGGCACCCAGGAGAGGAGACACAGCTGGCAAGGGATCGAGATAGATTCTAACACAGAAATATTACAACGCACTCTTACAAATGTGTTATAGAAAGCCATCAGATTTACAATTCTGTCCTCCACCAGCTCCCTCCCTGTCACTGAGGGAACACACACTAGAACTCACACATCAAAATGAAATCCCAAGGAAATCTAAGAAAAATGTAAACAGGAAAAAAAAACTGTTTAAAAAAAATAGCAAGTTCAATGTCACAGTGAGAAAACATTTAGGTTTTTTGTCCAAAAGCTGTTGCTCTCTTCAATTGTATCTTAAAATATTCATTTAAGAAAATTGAGGTGGGGGGCTTTAGATATTCTTTTGGAGAAATCTATTCTAAGATAAACCGAGAAGATGAAGAAGGGGGAGGATCAAGATGGAGAGATTTATAAACTTGTTTGTCGCAGTGATCTTTATTGGTCAGGGATGAACTGTGGGATACTTGTATGTGCTTTACTCCTGTTATGGAATAACCTGCATTTCCTCCAAATTCGTACACTGAAGCCCTAACCTCTTAGGTGACTATATTTGGAGATGTGGCCTTTAAGGAGGCAGTTAAAGTTTAAGGAAATCAGTACGTGGGACCTTAATCCTTATGAAAAGAGAGAAAGACTCCTGAGACGCTCACACTGAGGAAGGACCGTGTGAGGACACAGCAAGAAAGCAGCCACTGACATGCTAACGAGGGGCTTCCCCGGTGACTCAGCGGTAAAGAGCCCACCTGCCAATGCAGGAGATGTTGGTTTGATCCCTGGGTCAGGAAGATGCCCTGGAGGAGGAAATGGCAACCCGCTCCAGTATTCCTGCTGGAGAACCCCATTTTCAGGACTTGACTGAGGGTCTGAACACAAATCAATACTGAGATAGAAGCCCCATTTTAATAACCTGTGAAAACATTCACTTCTGCCTGACACAAAATGAAAAAATGAGGACTAAAACTTTGTTTATTTTTGCCTTTTGTAGTACCTGAACTCATGTTCCTAGGGCCTCACACTCAGCCTACTCTTTTGGGAATGGTAGTTCAGTAACATTATTGTTTAAACAAGTTTTTTTTGGACCTGAATGTTAGACAAGAGCCCACTCTCAGGCCCCAGAAGGGGTCACCCTTCCTGCAACAGACAGAGGATTTATTATAAGGAAGTGGCTCGTGTGATTAGGGAGGCTGAGAGATCCCACCATCTGTCATTTGCAAGCTGGAGACTCAGAAAAGTCAAAATATGAGTTTCATTCATATTTTTACCCTGGGAAAATGCCTCACAACACAGTCAATTTATAAATTTGATTCAAAACATTGTCCACGTGATAGGTGTGGATTATCTTTGCTAAACTTGTTAAATCAGAAAGTTAAAGATTTGGGAAAGAGAATTGGACCCCTTTGGAAAACACTGTGCATTTTCTGAAGTCACTCCCTTATCACCACTTAAATAAGGCATTTGAGGACACTGTGTCTTCCTTTAGTTGCAGCTCTGTAAGTGATACGGGCTTCCCCAGTGGCTCCGCGGTAAAGAATCTGCCTCCCAATGCAGGCAAGGTAGGTTCGATCCCTGGATCGGGAAAATCCCCTGGAGGAGGAAATGGCAACCCACTCCAGTATTCTTGCCTGGAGAACTCCATGGACAGAGGAGCCTGGTGGGTTGCAACCCATGGAGCCTCGCAGAGTTGGACACGACTGAGCAAGCGCACAGACAGAATGAATCGTGCGATCCATTGAGGGTCTGAATAGAACAAAAGACGGAAGAGAAATTTGCCCCTTTCCTCCTGACTCACTGCTTGAGCTGGGGCATCTCATCTCATCTTTTCCTGTCCTCAGATGGGGGTGTATACCATAAGCTTCCCTGCTTCTCATGTCCAGATTTGCTTTCCTGGGTCTCCAGCTTGCAAATGGCAGATGGTGGGATCTCTCAGCCTCCATAATCACATGAGCCACTTCCTTATAGTAAATCCTCTATCTGTTGCAGGAAGAGGGAGCCCTTCTAGGGCTCTTGTCTAACATGCAGAAATGAATTGTCTAAGACACACATGCTGACAAAGGAAGAGACTTTATTAGGAAGGGGAGCCTGGGAAGAGAGCAGGAGGGCAAAGGAACCCAGGAGGACTGCTCTACCCTGTGGCTCCAAGTCTATAGGTTTTATGGTGACAGGTTTCTGGTGAATGATTCTGACTCAGGGTCTTCCCTGGTAGTGCATGCATCACTAGGCCAAGCTGGGTTCTGGAAGGCTGGTAGGACACATGAACTGGTGGTGTCTTCTTTCTCCTTTTGACTTTCCCCAAATTCTTCCTATTGGTGGTAGCTTGTTCCATGTTCTTTATTAGGACCTCATGTTCAAGATAACTCATGCAAGTTGTTACTACAGGGCCTGACAAGGTCGGGAGGTTTCAGCCTATGTTCCTCCCTGCCCTTCCTCACATCTAAATTTATATATAAAGTTATATGTTCTTATGTATTCATACAAAGGAACCCACTGGTTCTATTTCTCTGGAAAACCTTGATAATCCGGGTATTAGTAAAGGAAACAGTTTTAGAGCTGTGAAGTCCAATGGCTTTGAGCTTAACTTCATGGCTGAAACCCAGAAGTCATCTGGGAAGTATCAGAGATCCTAGGGCTTATGGATTTTCATGCAACTGACTATGTAGATGAGTGAGTCTTGAAACTGTACTCACTTTTTAAGATTATCTACACTGATGCTATTTGTTTGAGCCTGCTGCTGCTACTGCTGCTAAGTCACTTCAGTCGTGTCTGACTCTGTGCGACCCCAGAGACAGCAGCCCACCAGGCTCCCCCATCCCTGGGATTCTCCAGGCAAGAACACTGGAGTGGGTTGCCATTTCCTTCTCCAATGCGTGAAAGTGAAAAGTAAAAGTGAAGTCGCTCAGTCGTGTCCGACTCTTAGCAACCCCATGGACTGCAGCCAACCAGGCTCCTCCGTCCATGGGATTTTCCAGGCAAGAATACTGGAGTGTGTTGCCATTGCCTTCTCCAAGATATCATTGCAGTCATGTTTGGTCTGATGGAAGATTATTTTGCTACATGCCCTAACTATGGCTGGGCAAAGGTAAATAGGAACAGGTGATATATAATAAGTTTACTAAGACTGCTGCGTGACCAGAGAAATGCATTGTCTCACAGTTCTGGAGGCTAGAAGTCTGAGATCAGGTGTTAGCAAGGTCAGTTCCTTTGAAAGCCTGTGAGGAAGACTCTGTTCCAGGCCTCACTTCAGATTCTGGTGGTTTTCTGATAATCTATGCTGTTCTTTGGCATGAAGATGCACCAAATCTCTGTCTTCATCTTCACATGGCCTTCTTCCTGTGGGCAGGTCTGTGTGCTAATTTCCCCCTTTTCTAAAGGGCATTGGTCACGTTAAATTGGGGGCTCACCCTACTCCAGTATGGGACTTCCCTGGTGGCTCAGACAGTAAAGAATCTGCCTGCAATGCAGGGGACCCAGGTTCAGTCTCTGGGTCAGGAAGGTCCCTTGGAGTAAGGAATGGCTACCCACTCCGGTATTCTTGCCTGGGGAATTCCATGGAGAGAGCAGTCTGGTGCGCTACAGTCCATGAGTCACAAAGAGTCAGACATGACTGGGTGACCAACAATTTCTTTCTACTCCAGTATGACCTTGTCCTAACTAATTACATCTACTATGACCCTACTACCAAATCAGGTCACAGTCTGGGGTACTGGGGGTTTGGACATTAATATAGGAATTTGGGGTGCACATAGTTCAACCTGTAACACTTATATTAACTTGAGATTTTTCAGGCCCTCCACCCCTAACCTTCAGCACTTCATCAATGAGAGTTAAAATTTTTGATGCAGCACTTCACTTAATTAGCTATTATAATTCCTGCAGGGAGGGGGAAGTTAGTTAACAGGTTTTTCTGATAATAGGAGGGTTGACCTATTATGCCGTCAAACTGTCCTGAAGGCCACGTGTCCTGGAACGGGGGACCTGCTGCTGGAACCCTTTATCAGGTGTGCACAATTGTGTTGATTGATCTCTTTTTAGAAACTAGCATTTTACAGCCATTCATTTTCAATCCGGTAATCAGCCTGATTAAACTTTGACAAGCATAAAGAAGGGGAAAAATGAAATAATAACTCTTTTGCTAAATCTTAACTGGGGAAGAAAGCTGACAGCCCTAAGAGGGAAAAATGATGGGTATTTAAAATATAAAATTTGAAGAAACAATGGGCATCTGAATGATACTTGTTAAAATAATTATATTTATTTTTATATGATTATATTCAAAGCATTCATGATAAAGCTTTGAATATAATCATTACCTTTTTTTTTTTTTTGGTGGCACTCTGTGTCATGTGGGATCTTAGTTCCCAGACCAGGGATTGAACCCATGCCCCCTGCACTGGAAGCATGGAGTCTTAACCAGCAGACTCCAGGGAAGTCCCTTGCCAGTTTTATTTAGCTTAACATGAAGGTGAAAGAGGAGAGTGAAAAAGCTGGCTTAAAACTCAACATTCAGAAAAGATGGAATCAGGTCCTATCACTTCATGGCAAATAGATGGGGAAAAAGTGGAAGCAGTGGCAGATTTTAATTTCTTCGGCTCCAAAATCACTGCAGACAGTGACTGTAGCCATGAAATTAAAAAATGCTTGCTCCTTGGAAGGAAAGCTATGACAAACACAGACAGCATATTAAGAAGCAGAGCCATCACCTTGCTGACAAATGTCCATATATGTCATGCAGATGTCCATTTGCATGACAAATGTCAAAGCTATGGTTTTTCCAGTAGTCATGTGTGGATGTGAAAGTTGGACCAGAAAGAAGGCTGAGGACAATTCTTTCCAATTGGGCTGGAGAAGACCCTTGGGAGTCCTTTGGGCTGCAAGGAGGTCAAACCAGTCAATGCTAAAGAAAATCAGCCCTGAATATTCATTGGAAGGACTGATGCTGAAGCTGAAACTCCAATACTTTGACCACCTGATGCAAAGAGCTAACTCATTGGAAAAGACTCTGATGCTGGAAAAATGGAAGGCAAAAGGAGAAGGGGACGACTGAAGATGAGGTGGTTTGATGGCATCATCGACTCAATGGACGTGAGTTTGAGCAAACTCTGGGAGATAGTGAAGCCTGGGAAGATAGGGAAGCCTGGTGGAAAAAAGTGGGACATGACTGAGCAACTGAGCCACAACATGAGTAAAGTACCTTAAGGTGATACATGAGATGTTGGTTTGGACTATTGGGGGATTTTGTTGTTTCAGGGTTTTGTTTTGTTTATGTTTCAACATCTCACCTCTGAGTTAAGATCATTTCACTCTTCAGTGGTTCTCAGCTGGGAACACCATTGCCCCCAGGAAATATTGGGGAATATTTGAAGACATTTTTGGTTGTCACAACTTGGGCAAGGTGTCCAATAGGTAGTGGCCAGAGACACTGCTTACTCTCTTACCATGTACATGGCAGCCCCCCCCCCACCCATAGCAGTGTTATCCTCCTCAAAATGTCAGTGATGCCAACATTGAGTTCATTCATCTTTCCCCCAAGGGTCTAGACTGGGGAGCCTTCATTCTGCTATTTAACTAACTGTGCCAGCTATAGATGTCACCCTAGACTCATGCTATTCTTGGAGAGAAGGTAACAGTATACTGAGGTCAAGCCAAAACTCTGAAGGAGGTCCAATAGCCTCACCAAAATTTTTGCCAATGTCTAGAAGTTCATGTTCTCAAGGTCACTCAGACTTGGCCTTCTGCTCCTGGGAAATTCACATATTTTAATTCCATCTTCCCTCCTACTGTTATTCGCTCTGTTCACTTTCAAACCAGATGTGGAATTTGACCTCCCTGTCTTTTTCAGTTCAGTTCAGTTCAATTGCTCAGTCATGTCCAACTCTGCAACCCCATGGACTGCAGCATGCCATGCCTCCCAGTCTGTCACCAACTCCCGGAGCTTGCTCAAACTCATGTTCATCAAGTCGGTGATGTCATCCAACCATCTCACCCTCTGTCGTCCCCTTCTCCTCCCGCCTTCAATCTTTCCCAGGATCAGGGTCTTTTCAAATGAGTCAGCTCTTCATATCAGGGGGCTAAAGTGTTGGAGTTTCAGCTTCAGCAACAGTCCTTCCAATGAATATTCAAGACTGATTTCCTTTAGGATGGACCAGTTGGATCTCCTTCCGGCCCAAGGGACTCTCAAGAGTCTTCTCCAACACCACAGTTCAAAAGCATCAATTATTCGGCAGTCTGCTTTCTTTATTGTCCAACTCTAACATCCATACATGACCACTGGAAAAACCATAGCTTTGATTAGAAGGATCTTTGTTAGCAAAGTAATGTCTCTGCTTTTTAATATGCCGTCTAGGTTGGTCATAACTTTTCTTCCAAGGAGCAGGCATCTTATTCATGGCTGCAGTCACCACCTGCAGTGATTTTGGAGCCCCAAAAAATAAAGTCTGTTACTATTTCCACTGTTTCCCCATCTGTTTGCCATGACATGATAGGACCAGATGCCATGATGTTAGTTTTCTGAATGTTGAGTTTTAAGCCAACTTTTTGACTCTCCTCTTTCACTTTCTTTCATCAAGAGGTTCTTTATTTCTTTCTCGCTTTCTGCCATAAAGGTGGTGTCATCTGAATATCTGAGGTTATTGATATTTCTCCCAGCAATCTTGATTCTAACTTGTGCTTCATCCAGCCCAGCATTTCTCATGATGTACTCTGCATAGAAGTTAAATAAGCAGGGTGACAATATACAGCCTTGAAGTATTCCTTTCCTGATTTGGATCCAGTCTGTTGTTCCAGGTACAGTTCTAACTATTGCTTCTTGACCTGCATACAGATTTCCCAAGAGGCAGGTCAAGTAGTCTGGTATTCCCATCTCTTTAAGAGTTTTCCAGAGTTTGTCGTGGTCCACACAGTCAAAGGCTTTGGCATAGTCAATAAAGCAGAAGTAGATGTTTTTCTGAAATTCTTTTGCTTTTTTGATGATCCAACGGATGTTGGCAATTTGATCTCTGGTTCCTCTGCCTTTTCTAAAGCCAGCTTGAACATTTGGAAGTTCACAGTTCACGTACTGTTGAAGCCTGGCTTGGAGAATTTTGAGCATTACTTTACTAGCATGTGAGATGAGGGCAACTGTGCAGTAGTTTGAGCATTCTTTGGCATTGCCTTTCTTTGGGATTGGAATGAAAACTGACCTTTTCCAGTCCTGTGGCCACTGCTCAGTTTTACCAATTAGTTGGCATATTGAGTGCAGCACTTTCACTGTCTTTTTACCTTCGAAAAATCCTTCCCAAATAAGGCACCAGGGTAACAGTGTGCTGAATTTTTCATTTTGGAGGGGTGATATATTTCATGCGAGGGTGTTATTTTTCATAGGCACAAAAGAACAGAGGACAGACTATTACCTTTCTTTAGTCATCCCTACACGTTGCTTGGCCATCTTCTTTCTTTTCCACAATTCTCTTCTGCAGTTTTATAAGACCTCAACCCTCAGGCTCCCCAGTGAAGCCAATTCCTCTGTGCTCAGCTGTGCATAGCTATGTAGAATTCCAGGTCCAGTTTAGTTCCCAGCCTCTCTCGCTTGGGATTCATTACTGGGCTTCATTCAACAGTGGGTCATCCCCCTCTAGGTCCTGCTCTAACTCACACCAAAATCAGGTGAAGATGTTAATGTTCTGATGTCCTCCTTTCTTGCCCCTCAAACCAGTCCCTAGAGGAGAACATGCAGAATTCTGCTTCCACTCAAGCGATGACATCACTCTACTTTATCAGACTCTTAGAAAGTAGACTCGACTTTCCCACCTTTCCTCTGTTTCTCTTGTTTACAAAACTATTTGACCCTGGGCACATCACTCAATTAAAAATCACAGGAAGTAGAGCCTACAGAAACCCTGGAACACATCTATTTTAAGTCTTTCATTTTAGAACCAAGAGAATTGTTTGGGATTAACCCAAGGTTAATTAATGGTATTTGGTACCTGAATCCAGGCACCTGTTTCCTGGTTCTCTCATCACAATTACAGGGAGGGAAAAAACCCAAATCCTAGCTCAAGGAAATCTCTTTGTTGAGCCTCAATTTCCTTGTTAAAAATAGGAAAGGAATAAATGAGATGGTCTCTAAGGTTCTTTTCAACACAAGGAACCACGTAATTATCAAATGTTGCTTGGAGACTCTCTGAACCTACCCCACCACCACCACCACCAGTGACAAAACAAAAACACTTTGCCAACCGTGTTGAAAAAGTTTCACTTTTTTACTCACATGACATATGTAAAGAGACCTAATGGTATGCCAGGTAAGAGTACAGACATTAAACCTAAAACATCTGGGTGAGAATCCAGGCTCAGCCTCTTTTTAGATAAACTGTGTGATCTCGGGTAAGCCACTTAACATCTCTGTGTCCTTGTTTCATCCATTTTTAAAAGGGGGGTTATAATCACAATGAATATTCTAAGATAGTTTTGGGGAGTGAACAGGTTCATCAAACCACTTAAAACGTTAATGGCATATTAATGTCTATTGACTCTTTGTGACCCCATGGTATGTAGCCTGCCAGGCTCCTCCGTCCATGGGATTTTCTAGGCAAGAATACTGGAGTGGGTTGCCATTTCCTTCTCCAGAGGATCTTCCTGACCCAGGGATTGAACCCAGGTCTCCCGCATTGCAGGCAGACTCTTTACCATCTGAGCTACCAGGGAATCCAATGTTTATTAACACATTATTTCCAACACTTGCAATTAGTAGGCTACAGATGACGAAATAAAATAATTAGGTTAGAATAGGAAAATTACAGGAATACACTCATTTTACATCCACTTTTTTTTCTTGTGTTCTAAGAACCAAAGAGTATCTGAGTCAACTCATAAGAGAATCTCACAGTATTATTTTTAGACTCTTGGGAGAAACTTTTAATCATGCGTGCACTTGGATAGCAGATTATTCATGGTCGTGAGAATGTATCAGTAACTGAGGGCAGGCTGAGAACATCAAGATTGTGCCTGTAAGCGCTTGGGCTTGTGCTTCTGGGTGAGGTTCTGTGTAAAGTGTTGCAATTTATATTTCCTGCAAAAATTCAGAGGAAAGCCAAGTGCTTGCAAACTGGGCTTGATAGCATTGGGTTTTTTGAATGTAATTTTTTAAATCTTGCTGTCAGAAGGGAGGACTGTTTCCCTGGAAACCTCACCTGTATTTAAAGTTAAATTATTTTTAATTAGTCTCAAATTATTTTCCTGGAAGGTCTTAGCCTTGAAAACTCCGCTCTCTATCTCTTTCAGAAGCATCCAGTCAGAGCTACTGACCCAACCTTGGACGAGAGTTTATCCCAAAGTCATCTGGTCCTAGGATAAGAGATGATAGCTTGCCAAATGAGATGCAGAGGTGTCAACAGCTTGGGATGGTTCTGGAACAGAAGTCCCCCAGCAAGGGCCCAGTCTGATCCAACTCCTGGTGACTATTTTCATCAGATGTGATGATGGAGGTGCCCGTGTCTACGCCTCTGCGCTCTGCCTCTTGGAGATGAATTCTGAGAGGGCAGCTGTGGAGAGGGGAGTGCTTACCACGAGCAGCCTGAGTCTCTGCCAGCAAGTCAAGGGGTGAGCAAGGAGGCACAGTGAATCACAGGTGCAGAGTCACCAGGAGGTCGAGAAAGCAAGGTTTCAGGTCTTACTGGGGACTCTCGTTGACAACGAAGGGCAGCCAATTCACGAAGTGTCGCCTGTTACGCAGAGACAATCTACACATAAATCAGTCTCGGTTAGGAGTAACTATGTGAGGGGGAAGTGGGCCAGGTCTCGGAGTCTGCTCATTGCTGAGCCAAGTGTGAATCTGCAGCTTGAAAAGAAAAATCAAAGCAGGCAGAGAAATGTCAGAACAAAAGCATGGCAGCTCAGAGGGAGGTCAGGGCTTCCTAAATCTTCTGAGGCCTCCTCTTTCAAATGTTCTTTTCAGTGTTATTGGGAGGGGGCGGGGGGGTGGGGGGGGGTGGATTCTCTTTATTTTTTCGATATTTGTTACTGTAGTAAAAGAATAACAAAATTTTTAATTTTTCAATCCAAAACCTCTCCTGAGATCCAGAGCCAGACATGTGGACAGATCCACGTGTCCAACTGTGCACTAAGTAACTTGAATGCACAAAAGTGCCTTGATTTTTTTTTAACTTTTTATTTTGTATTATAGCTGATTTACAATGTTGTGTTAGTTTCAGGTGTACAGCAAACTAATTTAAGTGCGTGTATATAGTTTTCCTAGGTGGTGCAGTGGCCAATGCAGGAGACATAAGAAACATAAGAAAGACATAAGAGTTAGATCCCTGGGTTGGGAAGACCCCCTGAAGAAGGAAATGGCAACCCACTCCAGTATTCTTGCCTGGAGAATTCCATGGACAGAGGAGCCCGGCAGGCTACAGTCCATGGCGTCACACAGAGGGGCACGACTGAGTACACCACACAACAAATACAGACGTCTCCGTATTTTACAGATTTTTTTCCCAGTGCCAGACCTGCAGCCTGGGAAGCCTGACATGGGGTTCAGAATGCTGCAGCCCCCCAGACCCCTCTGTCCATGGGCTTTCCCAGGCAAGAACACTGGAGTGGGCTGCCATACCTTCTCCCTCCGTCTCACTGTGGCTTCTGCCTTGCCTTTGGAAGTAGAATATCCTTTCTGGTCGTCTCCAGTCTTTTCTGTCTACGGTTGTTCAGCCATTAGTTGTGATTTTGTTGTTTCTGTGTGAGGAGCTGAGCTCAGCTCCTTATCTTGGTCTGAGATCCTCTTTGGTGTTTGAATTGGTGTTCCACTCCATTCCTTACCTCACCAGTCTCATAGGATGGTGTTCTTCCCCACTATTTGAGCCCCTGCCAAATTGGCCTTTTAAATTTTCCTAAATGTTCCACTTTCTTTCCAGCTCCAGGAGCCTGCCCCAGGCAGCATGTTTCCTCTTTATTTTGATCCCTATCAGCCTTCCTCGAGCCAGAACTCCAGGGAACTTCAATTGCACTTGATGGATGTACAATGCATCCGTCAGCTTCCACACTCAGAGATCAAGAGCTGGTGTGTGAATCTGTCGAGTTCCTGCCCTTCTTTCCAAGGCCAGTGGCTTCATCTTGCCCGTATATCAAGGTTCATTCTCTTCCACTGTGACTCAGCAGCTTCACATCCCAGGCCCTTCCCCTACCTTCTACTTGAACCTTAAATTTGATCCTAGATGCTTTCTTTGCAATGACATCACAAGGTCATTGCAACTCTAGAAACACCAAGTCCCCTGGTTTAGAGTGAGCCTCCAAGGATGCCCCTGTAAAGACAATGCTTTTATAAACCTAGACTCCATGGGCTTGCCAAGGCTTTTCCAGGGAGCATGGTCTTGGGAAGAGGCACCAGGAATCAGACTTAATATAAGGGAGAGTCGTGAAACACAATGAAAAGCACAAGAACTGCAGGAAATGAAATCCTTGAAGTCAAATAAGGCAGGAAGTTGATCTGAAGCCTTGAAGGAGGTCCCTTGATGAATGAACTCGAAGGATCCCACACATTTCTGGACCTTTTGATTCTCCAGTAGTTAAGGAGATAGAATTCATAGTCTGCTCCATGGGTCCTTGACTGCTGGGTGTGATGATAATAGATTGTTTCCATTCTGCAGAATATGGCACCCGACTCTCCTTGACTCCACCCCTGCCTCCCCAACAACTCACAGAGCTCCAGTCCCATCTCCGTGGAGCCTCCTAGGCAGTCAGTCTCTGAGGGCACCTGCCATACTCAGTTGCCCCTTGTAGTGTGTCTGGCATTAGGTAGATACCATTTGCTTGTTAAATTGGTAAATAAAAACCAAGTTCTGGGACTTCCCTGGTGGTCCAGTGGTTAAGAATCCGCCAATGCAGGTGACACAGGTTCAATCCCTGGTCCAGGAAGATCCCACATGACTCGGAGCAACTAAGCCCATGCTCCACAACCACAGAGCCCGTGTGCCACAACTACTGAATCCCACGCACCTAAAGCCCATCCTCTGCAACAGGAGAAGCCACTGCAATGAGAAGCTCGTGCACAACAATAGAGAGTAGCCCATGCTTGCCACCACCTAGAGAAAGCCCTGCACAGCGAGGAACACCCAGCACAGCCAAAAATAAATCAATAAAACTTTTTTAAAAACACAACATTCTCTCTAATTTCCCATGAACGTTGAGATCTAAAGCAGCTTAATTAATTCATTCACTTTAAAATGAAAATTTACTTTGAAACTCTGTAATTTTTTTAAAGGGCCATGAGAATAGAAAAGATTAAAAAACCTACTGAATGCTTGGTACTGGATAAGTTGTTTAACACACTTTATTTGAATTAGTCCCGAATTTAATATCTAGGAACTATCTGTACCATTTTATAAATCAAAAACAGAAACTCAAGAGGAGAAGCGGCATACCCAAGCAAGATATAGAGTTCAATTCCAACCTAGTTCTGCTGACTCCAAAGGCTGGGTTTCACTTCCTCACAGTGTCCCATACAATTCAGAGTTTTCAGTATATGATGTATTAAATCCCAAATTAGACTATTCTCTGTAATTGGGTATATACTAATTTCTAATTCTTGTAAGAGCTGGTTTCAAGCATAAGAAACTTGGTATGAATGTACCATATAATTAAAAAGATAGAGGCAGCTACTGCAAGTCAGGCCTAAAAATCACAACTCTAAGGCACTTTCCAAATGAAATTTCTGTTTCCTCTCTTTTTCTGTTTGTTTCAATTTTTTTCTAAGCCAAGTTAGAGTGAAAGGGAAGATCTTGGTAGACCATTCCACAGAGAAGAGTGATTTGTCTTCATTAGTATTCTAGTTTTTAGTATGCAAATTACATGCACTTTTCCTTTCTCTTATTTGTACCAGTGGCAAATTATAATTCACTCCCACTGAGGGAATGCCATTGAAAATGAAAAAAAAAAAAAAAAGTCCAATCTTTAAAATTAGCCAGACTTCCTTTGATTTAGGCAGGAGTATAGGGGCCAACCTGAATGCATGTGGTCAGCTGAAAGGACTTTCCAAAGTACTTTTTTCTAATTTTAGCTTCCCAGGTGGCGCTAGTGGTAAGGAATCTGCCTGCCAATGCAGGAAGCACAGAGATGTGGGTTCAATCCCTGGGTTGGGAAGATCCCTTGGAAGAGATAATGGCAACCCACTCCAGTATTCTTGCCTGGAAAATTGTACGAACAGAGGAAACTGGAGGGCTACAGTCCCTGGGATAGCAAAGAGTCAGACATGACTGAGCGCTCACGCACACAGGTGCCATTTAATGGCTGGTTTCCTGGTTTTCCCCCCACTTTAATGTTTCTAAAAGCAGGAAGCACTTCACTGTTAATACAGATGTTTAAGGTTTTCATATGTCTTTATTTTGCCCCATTTGGGGGGTTGTGTCTCACAGTTGATTGTCTCTTGGAATTGAGTGAATCTAGGACCCCCGATTCACAGAGGGGCAGAGAGGCTTAGAGGGCTGCAGTCCACGGGGTCGCAAAGAGTTGGACATGACTGAGCAACTGAACAAAAGCAACAAGAGGCCAAGTGAGGACTCGGCTTCCAGGGTAACCACTCAAGAGTCTGACTGTGATCCCCAGAAGGGAGGCTGCCTCCCCGACTAGAGGCTACATTAGCTAAAGGAAGAAGAGGAGGAGTGTGGACAGCACCACTCGAAGGCCAGGCTTGTGTTCTGAAACGGACCTGAGGTTGAAGCTTACATTAAATTAGTGAGTTAGGTCTGCTGGGGTCATAATACAAGGAGGCTCTTCTAACTACTGACACTGACCTAAAAGCTCCTTTTTCTGTCTGAGATGCCCTCAGGGAGTGAGAACAGAACTCAGATGGGGCATGTTGGGAGTAAGTGACTGGAGGAAAATAAAGCCTGTTCCTGACTGAATCTCAACAAAGTTGCTTGTTCAAAAAGCTGCTTACTCAGCTTAGGTCACAAGCTTCCCAGGTGACTCAGTGGTAAAAAGAAAAAAGAATCCACCTGCCAATGCAGGAGACACAGGTTCAATCCCCAAGGTGGGAAGATCCCCTGAAGAAGGAAACGACAACCCAATCCAGTATTCTTGCCTGGAGAATTCCACAGACAGAGGAGCCTGGTGGGCTACAGTCCATGGGGTCTCAAAGAGCCGGACATGACTGAGCAACTAAACAACAACAGCTTAGGTCACATATGACACTCAGGGTGAGGTGCCCACATGCAACGCACTGCTCTCCTGGGCAGCATCCACCATTCAGGATGTAGGGGGCTGGGCAGATGGGGACTGCGGTCGTGAAATTAAAAGACGCTCACTCCTTGGAAGGAAAGTTATGACCAACCTAGACAGCATATTAAAAAGTAGAGACATCACTTTGCCAACAAAGTCCGTCTAGTCAAGGCTATGGTTTTTCCAGTGGATAGAAGAGTTGGACTATAAAGAAAGCTGAGTGCCGAAGAATTGATCCTTTTGAACTGTGGTGTTGGAGAAGACTCTTGAGAGTCCCTTGGACTGCAAGGAGATCCAACAAGTCCATCCTAAAGGAAATCAGTCCTGGGTGTTCATTGGAAGGACTGATGCTAAAGCGGAAACTCCAATACTTTGGCCACCTGATGTAGAGAGCTGACTCATTTGAAAAGACCCTGATGCTGGGAAAGATTGAAGGTGGGAGGAGAGGGGACAACAGAGGATGAGATGGTTGGATGGCATCACTGACTCGATGGACATGAGTTTGGGTAAACTCCAGCAGTTGGTGATGGGCAGGGAGGCCTGGTGTGCTGCAATCCATGGGGTCGCAAAGCGTCAGACACGACTGAGTGACTGAACTGAACTGAACTGAACTGAGTCCTTTACTGGTAGGATGTTATTCGTTTTTCTTAGGGTGAAGAATAGGCTTAATAATGATAAGAAATTATTATAAAATAAAGATTATAGTAAATTACAATAATAGCAATATTTGGCAATATCAGAAAGATACATATTTGGTTGTCCACAGTGAGGTAGAGAAGGGAACAGATTCTACTGACATCTAGTGTGTAGAAGCCAGTACTGGACTCTTTGGATAGAATTCACTGTGTGCAGCCCACATTTAAGGAGAGGGGACTAGCGCTCCATCTCCTTGAAGGAGGGAGTAGCTACATATATTACTTGGAATTTTAAGCACAGGAGATTTGCCTATTCCCTCCTACTTACTTGGGAATCCCTGGTGGCTCAGATGATAAAGAATCCACCTGCAATGTAGTAGACACAAGTTTGATCCCTGGGCCAGAAAGATCCCTGGAAGAAGGAAATGGCTACCCACTCCATTATTCTTGCCTGGGAAATCCATGGACATAGAAACCTGGCGGGCTACAGTCCATGGGGGTCTCAAGAGTCAGACACGATTTAGTGATTAAATCACCACCAACAACCCACTTATTTACCTACATATTCAATCATGTATTTATATTGGTGTAGAGGATTGAATGGGCTTCCCAGGTGGCACTAGTGGTAAAGAACCCACCTGCCAATGCAGGAGACAAAAAACTTGGGTTTGACTCCTGGATTACAAAGATCAGCTGGAGGAGGGCATGGCAACCCACCCCAGGATTCTTGCCTGGAGAATCACCATGGACAAAGGAGCCTGGCGGACTATGGTTCATAGGGTCACAGAGAGTTGGGACCTGACTGAAGCGACTTAGGATGCAGGCACACAGTGGATTGAATGACAGCTCCACAAAAGTTATATGCACATCGCAGCCCTTGCACCCTGTGAGTGCGACATTATTTGGGAAAAGGGTCTTTGCAGATGTAATTAAATAAGGATCTTGAAATGAGATCATCCTGGGTTATCAGGGTGAGTCCTAAACCCAAGGACAAATGTTCTTACAAGAGAAAGAAGAGAAGACACAGAGGAGAAGACCACGTGAAGATGAAGGCAGTGGCTGGAATGATGCAGCCACAGGTCAAGAGCCATGTGGAGCCAGCAGGAGCTAAAAGAGACAAAGACTAGATTCTCCAATAGATCCCATCACCGAGCATCACCCTGCTAACACCTTGATGCCAGACCTCTAGCCTTTAGACTTTAGACTTCCTATTAAGTCCCCTAGTTTGTTACAGCAGCCATAGGAAACTGATACAGTCAGTATGGGCTATGGAGACTCATGTTTTTTTGAAGTATGGACTTTTGTATATATAGTTAAGTCCCCTGCATTCAAATGAGTTCCTTTCTGAGGGCATGTTCTTAAGTCCAATTTGTTTGTAAGTCCAACAAAGTTACTCTAGGTACCCAACTAACACAATAGGCTACATAATACTGAATAATAATAGGTCTATAACACTTATCACACAAATAATACATTAAAAACAAATACAAAAAATAAACACATTTTTAATCTTATGTTACAGTACCTTGAAAAGCACAGTAGTACAACAGCTGGCACACAGGGGCACGTTCACATCTTTGCAAGTTCTCCAAGATGGGGGCCTCCTGTAACCCATATATAATTTTTATCTATGAGCTTATTTTATGATCCAGCACTAAAGTATTTAGTTTATGGCTCTGGTCACTGGGGACTCTCTTAGTCGGCAGCAGCAGTTTTCCCCAGGCATCCGTACCTCCCACCCTGGTGTGTGTTGCAAGTTCTTTGAGTACCCTCTCTGAGGTCCAGGGCTGACCCTGCTCAGCAGAGTCTCTGAGTCAGTTCTGCATAGAGGTAGGCCATCTCCAAATCCTAAACCAAAAAAATGACCTTTAATGTTTTACTGCTCTTTAACTATTCAGGCACCCATCAGTACACCCAAGAATGTTAGCATTGCTTACAATCCAGAAAGCTTGCCACGGAGAAGAGAATTAAGCCAGAATGCTGGCACTGTGCAGGTTTTCCTATGCCCCTCCCCAGTTTGGGGGCCTTCCCTGATGGCTCAGAGGGTAAAGAATCAGCCTGAAATGCAGAAGACCTGGGTTGGATCCCTGGTTCGGGAAGATCCCTTGGAGAAGAGAATACTACCCATTCTAGTATTCTTGCCTGGAGAATTCCATGGATAGATTTTACATGTTTTAGCCTATGTTTTATACATATCCTTGCATAGCATTAATAAGAGGAGGCAGAAACAAAAGCATGCTTCCAGAATTCTTCAAAGTTGGCCTCTTTCACTGAAATATTTTCGTGAGAAAGAAAAAGAAAGGAAAGACAACCTTTCTGTTAGCAGATTCAGAATTCCAGGTAATCTGGGTCAGGCATATATCCAATTAACCAGGGCACCTTTAGCTAGACTGAATGAAAGCCAGAATCCCAGCTTCCCAGAGGAATTTCCCTGAAGTGTTGAGGATGACAATCACAGTTGTCCTTAAGTTGTCATATGAAGAAACAAAAACTTCTTTGTAACTTTAGACTTTGTCAGCTGGAAAGGACTGATATTCAGTTGCTACATGTCTCATAGAATTATTGTCTTTTTCTTCACAGCAGATTGATTTGTTCTGAGAACTGCTAGTGATGTGAAGAGTACAGATGATTGAGAAACAATCAAAAGACTCAATCTCTGTTTCCCCCAACCTGCACCCTCTTCAGAACTTCCCATGTTCATTAATGCTTCTGGTTTATTAGTCTTGAAGCTGGGGTGTCACCACTGGTCGCTTAATTTTTTCCCTCCTCCCTTTCTTCTCCTCTTCTTCACTCTCTCCCTACCCCATCCAAACACCAAGTACAGCCTATCTTTACTTCTTGAAGACTTTTATATCTATTTGATTACTTTGCTTCTCACAGACATCACCCTAACCCAAACCCTCATCACTTTATTTCTGGAATATTGCAAGGTTGTGTTTTTTGTTTGTTTGTTTGTTTGGTTTTTTTTGGCCGCACTGGGTCTTCCTTGCTGTGAGAGGGCTTTCTCTAGCTGTGGTCTCTCTACTCCCGCACTGGGTCTTTGTTGCTGTGAGAGGGCTTCCTCTAGCTGTGGTCTCTCTACTCCCGCACTGGGTCTTCGTTGCTGTGAGAGGGCCTCCTCTAGCTGTGGTCTCTCTACTCCCGCACGGGGTCTTCGTTGCTGTGAGAGGGCTTCCTCTAGCTGTGGTCTCTCTACTCCCGCACGGGGTCTTCGTTGCTGTGAGAGGGCCTCCTCTAGCTGTGGTCTCTCTACTCCCGCACTGGGTCTTCGTTGCTGAGAGAGGGCTTTCTCCAGCTGTGGTCTCTCTACTCTTCAGTTGCAGCGTGCAGACTTCTCCTGTGGTGGCTTCTCGTGTGGCAGAGCATGGGCTCTAGAGTGCACAGGCTTCCGTAGTTGGGGCTTAGTTGCCTGGCAGCACGCAGAAGGCTCCTCAACCAGGGACCAAACCCATGTCCCCTGCACTGGCAGGTGGATTCTCAACCCCTGGACCACAAGGGATGTCTGCAAGACTTTTAATTACTCACTTTCAGCCTCTCCACTGTGTTTCCTAATGTTCGCAAATGCATAATCATATTTCCTAAACACAGTCCTGTAGCTTGGTGTTCCTCACCTCATCATCCTATGATGTGTCCCCAGGGCCTGAGCAAGAAGGTCCACACTCTTTATTGTTCCTTTTAAGTTCTCCCAGATCCCAAGTTGAGCACACCTGTCCAGCTATAATTCCCGCCACTCAAAAATGACATGAAACTTACATGCTTGCTGAACTGATGATAGACCTGGACAGACCTTTATTTCTGCCTGTTACAGTTTTCTCCCTTTCTTCCCTTTGTCTCAAGTGCCCTTCCTTCTTCTTTCCACTAAATCATCCATAACTTAAATCTCTGCCCTAAAGGCGAGCTCCTCTCTTAAGGCGCCACTAATACATGTCATCAGTTTCAAGTGAGGGCTTCCGCCTTTAAACTCCTGTGTCCTCACTGGCCATTCCAATATTTTCCAAACTGAGTCCCGCAGAAGGGTGCTATGGCAGTGTATCTCAAATTTTGCCACACATGAGGATCACCTGGAAGGCTGAGAGATTGCTGAGCCTCAACCAGAATTTCTGAAACAGCAGGTCTGTGGTGGTACAGAATGTGTATCTCTAACAAAACCCAGGTGCTTCGGTTCCTTATTATTATTATTATTGAAATACAGTTGATTTACAATGTTGTGATAATTTCTGCTGTACAGCAAAGTGACTCAGTTACACACATTCTTTTCATTTAAAATGTTTTCCATTATGGCGCATCCCAGGAGATTGGATATAGTTCCCTGTGCTATGCAGTAGGAACTTGCTCATCTATCCTATATGTAATAAGATCCAGGTGCTCTGGATGCTGCTGGTCTATGGACCACAGCTGCTGCTGCTAAGTCGCTTCAGTCGTGTCCGACTCTGTGCATCCCCATAGACGGCAGCCCACCAGACTCCCCAGTCCCTGGGATTCTCCAGGCAAGAACACTGGAGTGGGTTGCCATTTCCTTCTCCAATGCATGAAACTGAAAAATGGAAGTGAAGTTGCTCAGTCGTGTCCGACTCTTAGCGACCCCATGGACTGCAGCCCACCAGGCTCCTCCGTCCATGGGATTTTCCAGGCAAGAGGACTGGAGATGGACCGCAGCTAGAGTACCACTATGATTTCTACTGAGCTTCCTAGGTGGTACCAGTGATCAAGAGCACGCCTGCAAATGCAGGAGATGCTAGAGACTCGGGTTTGATCCCTGGGTTGGGAAGATTCCCTGGAGAAGGAAATGGCAACCCACTTCAGTACTCTTGCCTGGGAAATCCTATGGTTTTAAAAGTGTTTGTGTCCATCAGAATCTTCTAGGATGCTGGCAAAAACGGTAGATTTCAGAGCATACATGTTTATGATCCGATGAGGCAAGTGTGGGCCAGGCCAGTCCTTTAAAAAAAAAAAAAACCAAGCCCAGGGTAATTCCTACTGAGTTGGTCCTCTTGTCTGCCCAAGAGGTTTTGTTCTGGAAAGTGCAGGAGCTCTCATTTCTGAGGATAACAATGATGACCCTTTTTGGCTTTTGTCACTTAGCATCCTGTGGCCCTTCTCTATGAGGAATTGGTCTATTGTTCTAGATAGTTAGTCTTTGAGAAAAAGTTTCTTTTTTTCTCAGTCTCTAACACAGTTATCCCCATGGGGAAGAATATTCAAATATGTTGGATATCACCTGGTTAGAAAAAGATAATTCCTGTGACTTATTAATCCCTATGAATTCCTCTGATGTACTGTGAAAGTAAGGTAAGTATTGAATAGTGAGTAGGGGTGGGTGGCTGGGCGGGAGGGCTCAGACTGGGCTTTGTGAAATGTCCTCGGGCCGCTTTGAATTCCCAGGGTGGGCCTTGAGTCTCCCTGATGTGCAGACATGAAGGCCAGGCCTCATTTTCCTCTATTGCTTGGGATGAGAACCCATTTGTCGAATGCCTGTGTTTAAGGCACATTCTGATTTCTAAGCTCAAACTAAGCCACTTTGTCCTGTACTTGCAGGTAGTTTCTCATGAATGATTAACAGGTGAATCCAAATGTCACTTTCATTTCGATTTAAAGAATGAAAAAAGATTGAGGGCACAGACTAAGTGAGAAGGATGGTTTTTCAGTTCTGTCTTGTCTGATTGCTTAATGTTTCCGCAAGACATGTGCATGGGATATGGAGGAGCTGGAGGAGGGGTGGGCAGGGTGCTGGAGATGCTACAGGCATCTTCCCAGGAGCTCCACGTGTATGGTATGGAGAGACTGCAGAGTGGGGTTCTCTCTCTTGCCATGACCAGTCTGGAGAGGTACCCTCACTGCCTAATGGAGAAACTAGGGAAAGAGGTAAGGAAATGATCACCTTCATAAAAAAAATCAGAATTTTAAAAATTGCATAGTTTAGTTTAAAATAGCATTTTCCTAAACATGTTTCGGAGAAGGCGATGGCACCCCACTCCAGTACTCTTGCCTGGAAAATCCCATGGATGGAGGAGCCTGGTGGGCTGCAGTCCACAGGGTCACTAAGAGTCGGACACGACTGAGCAACTTCACTTCCACTTTTCAGTTTCATGCATTGGAGAAGGAAATGGCAACCCACTCCAGTGTTCTTGCCTGGAGAATCCCAGGGACGGGGGAGCCTGGTGGGTTGCCATCTATGGGGTCGCAGAGAGTCGGACACGACTGAAGCAACTTAGCAGCAGCAAACATGTTTAATCACTGTTAGCTTTTCCCTGGACAGTGTTCCCCAAAACAGTTGGTAGAAAATGTTTGTATAGAACTATATTTATTTCTGGGTCTAATAATAGAATTGTGCCAGAACTTTCAATCCTTTATTTTAATTATTTTAAAGTAATTTCAGAAGTGTGAACATTCCCTAGTATCACAGATGATTGTAGAATATTCTCATGCACCTCAGGACTATCACAGTGTTTTAAAGTACAAATTAAAACTAGTTTCAAGAAATTGAATTAAGTAAATATTTATTAACTTTAGGGAAAAGGAATTTTTAAGAACTAGACTTTATGTCAAGTAAATTCCAAATTTTAGAGCTGGAGAAAAACTTACAGTGCAAACTGAGGGTCAGAGAGGACGTCACCTGAGTAAGTGGCAAAAGTCTGAATGTGCAACGAAAGGAAACGTTGGTGAGGGGTGGGAGAGGGGACAGCACAACTCTGCATCAGTTCAGTTCAGTTCAGTTGCTCAGTCGTGTCCAACTCTTTGTGACCACATGGACTGCAGCACACCAGGCCTCCCTGTCCATCACCAACTCCCGGAGTACACTCAGACTCACGTCCATTGAGTTGGTGACCCATCCAACCATCTCATCCTCTGTCGTCCCCTTCACCCACCTTCAATCTTTCCCAGCATCAGGGTCTTTTCCAATGAGTCAGCTCTTTGCATGAGGTGGTCAAAGTATTAGAATTTCACCTTCAGCATCAGTCATTTCAATGAAGACTCAGGACTGATCTCCTTTAGGATGGACTAGTTGACTCTCCTCACAGTCCAAGGGACTTTCAAGAGTCTGCTCCAACACCACAGTTTAAAAGCATCAGTTCTTCAATGCTCAGCTTTCCTTATAGTCCAACTCTCACATCCATACATGACCACTGGAAAAACCATAGCCTTGACTAGATGGACCTTTGTTGGCAAAGTAATGTCTCTGCTTTTCAATATGCTATCTAGGTTGGTCATAACTTTCCTTCCAAGGAGTAAGCGTCTTTTAATTTCATGGCTGCAGTCACCATCTGCAGTGATTTGGGAGCCCAAAAAAATAAAGTCAGCCACTGTTTCCATTGTTTCCCCATCTATTTTGCCATGAAGTGATGGGACTGGATGCCATAATCTTCATTTTCTGAATGTTGAACTTTAAGCCAACTTTTTCACTCTCCTCTTTCACTTTCATCAAGAGGTTCTTTGGTTCTTCACTTTCCGCCATAAGGGTGGTGTCATCTGCAACTATGTGCATGCTCAGTAACTGAATTGTGTCTGACTCTTTTGTGGTGCCATGGACTGTTGCCCACCAGGTTTCTCTGTCCATGAGATTTCCCAGGCAAAAATACTGAAGTGGGTTGCCATTTCCTTCTCCAGGAGATATTCCTGACCCAGGGATCAAAGCACCATCTCCTGCTTTGCAGGCGGATTCTTTACCAGTGAGCCACCTGGGAAGCCCCATACAAGGGAATATAACACAATTACTAGGAAGAATAAGAATTAATATTTCACTGATTCAAAGGAACATCCCTTATGCATTGCTGAGTACAAAAGAAGCAAGTTTACAAAGGAATATGTGTCCTATGATCTCAATTTTGAAAACAAAACAAGAAGCAAAACTATATGTGAATAAACATGTTTTGATATTTTTGAGCATCAGAAAAAACCTTGAAAGAATATTTCAAACTGTTGGCACCGGATATCTAGGAATAGACAAGAATGAGTTCTTTTCTTCAGTTTTTTTTCCTTTAATGTGTCTGTGTTGGTTGCTTGGGGGCACTGACTCTGTATTGCATTTGTAGATAAATGGAAAATTCAGGTAGGTATTTCTTATCAAAAGCACTCAAAAAGGAAGGCCTCAAAGTGTTCCAAAAATTTTTGTTAGAAAAAACTACCAGTCTTTTTCTCCCCTTTAAGTTAGCCAGAGTGACCTGTCAACTGTCAGACAGATGAGAACTTGGGAGGTTCTTGGGTGCAGTTGATTTGTCCACAGGTACTGAATGCTCTTCCCTGCAATGCTTTTGAGATGATTAATCTACATACTAAGAAGGAGGGACTTTCGAACAAAGGTGAACCTCACTGCTGCTTAAATTATATCTAAAAAGTTGCTTGAAGTGTTTTAAATATTAAGAATAGAAATGTGCAATCAAAAGATCCCTAATTAGAGCAATTTTATCATGTAACCAATCTACAGTATAAAAAGTAGATCAGTTACCTGATGAAATTGCTCTAATAAGGGATCTTTTCATTGAACTGATGCTTTCAAATTGTGGTACTGGAGAAGATACTTGACAGTCCCTTAGACAGAAAGGAGATCCAACCAGTTCATCCTAAAGGAGATCAGTCCTGGGTGTTCATTGGAAGGACTGATGTTGAAGCTGAAACTCCAATACTTTGGCCACCTGATGCGAATGGCGGACTCACTGGAAAAGACCCTGATGCTGGGAAAGATTGAAGGCAGGAGAAGGGGATGACAGAGGATAAGATGGCTGGATGGCATCACTGACACAATGGACATGAGTTTGAGCAAACTCCAGGAGATAGTGATGGACAGGGAAGCCTGGTGTGCTGTAGTCCATGGGGTCACAAAGAGTCAGACATGACTGAGCAACTGAACAACAACAAACCGATCTACTAGAGAGCATTACTGTCAGTCCAGAGGGAAGCCAAATCAGCACCCCGTATATTGTCATTGGTCTCTAGGGGTTTATCATGGAGATGAAAAATCTAAATTAGAGAATGTAATGAAACAAAAAATAATCTCTCTGTACGGTGACATCTACCACTCTCAGTGCTGTAGACATTCAAAGAATGAACAAATGAATAAAGACTGCCAGATTTGGATAAAGGCTACAAAGAAAATGTTTGCATAATTAGAAATAAAATATAAAATAAAAATTCAAGTCTCTGCAAAATGTCATGATTACTTAAGGAAAATAATTCATTCCAATAACCAAAATATAAAGGAATTGAAATTTTTTTGAAATTGTCCTAAAGGACAACATATGCCCTTTAACCTCCTCCTTGAATTAATTGTGATTTTAAAGGTGGCTGCAAAGGTGGCTGAGTCCTTGATTTACTTAAGTGTTTTCTCAGTTTCTTCTTCTAAGGACTCTGAAGGGAACCTATTTTGTAAATCTGAACATGAGGCTGCTGCTCCAAATATCCGTTAAGGAGATGTACTGATTTTTCCTTGGCAATGTTTGCATCTTCAGTGGAGCTCTCAGAAATCATCTCAAGAGCTCTGTAGGCTTGCCTTCTTTTCTGGGCAGTCTTCCAGCCAGGGAAGGAATTGAAGCATTTAGTGCTCAGCCCTTCGGACATTAGTGGTCTCCCTGCCAAGGCTGCCTAGGACTAAACTGATTCCTGAATGTTGCAATTACCAAGAGCATCGTTATTATGAATGATGGATACTCATGTAGTCTTCTCATTTTGCAAAGTGCTTTATAGTCATGGTGCATGCTCAGTCGTGTTCGACTCTTTGCAACCCCATGGACCATAGCCTGCCAGGCTCCTCTGTCCATGAGACTCTCCAGGCAAGAATACTGGAGTGGGTTGCCATTTCCTCCTCTAGGGTATCTCCCCCACCCAGGGATTGAAACCATATCTTTTGCATTGACAGGTGGATTCTTTACCTCCATGCTACCTGAGAAGCCCATGCTTTATAATTGTATTCCCTTATTAGTTTTTAGATGTTAATGCCTAATTACAGTATGCTTTGGCCAAGCCTTAAAAGGATTGGCTTCTGGGGTGGCGGATCCAGTCCTTTCCCCTACTGGGCTGAATGCACATGGACTCATTGATCTCAGTTCCTCAGGGATACCCCTATGCCCTGAGAATAGGAAGCAAACCAAGTAAATCCTGTCCTGATCCAGGGCTATATTTGGCCTTTTTTTTCCAGGTTACCATTTCTGCTATAAGGATTGAGTACTTATTGCTATACTCAGCAGCAAAGACCACCTCCTTCCCTTGGATCTGACAAATATTTCTGGTTTCAGTCACTAGGAAATAATTCTATCAGAAGCATATGAATAGTTTGAAGGTATTTTTAAGATAGTGGAGGCACTTATACTGTGATGTATATTGCATCAGTAAATGTATATCTTTTTCTAAAACAATGCCACTTTTCTCTAAACAAAAACCATGCTTCTTGTCTTATTATCTATTGGCATGACTTATCAGGACTTCACAATCCAGCTGAGCCACTGAGTGAGCAAAATATTCCCTAAAGTTTTCAAAGCATTCTAAAGAAGTTTAGAAATACAGTTAGTTCTTTTCAGTTATGAAAGAGAAGCAATTAGAATCTGGATGGATCAGAACTAGAACAAAAAGTTTCACAATTCATATGGAAGCACAGAAGACCCTCAGTAGCCAAAGCACTATTGAGAAAGAAGAATGGAGCTGGGGGAATCAACCTTCCTGACTTCAGATTATACTACAAAGCTACAGTCATCAAGACACTTTGGTACTGACACAAAAACAGAAATATAGACCAATGGTACAAGATAAAAAGCCTGGAAATAAACCCATGCACCTAAGAGTACATTATTTTTGACTAAGGAGGCAAGAATGGGACAAAGACAGCCTCTTCAATAAATGGTGCTGGGAAAACTGGACAGCTACACCTTGGAAGGAAAGTTATGACCAGCCTAGATAGCATATTGAAGAGCAGAGATATTACTTTGCTAACAAAGGTCCATCTAGTCAAGGCTATGGTTTTTCCAGTAATCATGTATGGATGTATGGATGTGAGAGTTGGACTGTGAAGAAAGCTGAGTGCCGAAGAATTGATGCTTTTGAACTGTAGTGTTGGAGAAGACTCTTGAGAGTTCCTTGGACTGCAAGGAGATCCAACCAGTCCATTCTAAAGGAGATCAGTCCTGGGTGTTCATTGGAAGGACTGATGCTCAAGCTGAAACTCCAATACTTTGGCCACCTCATGTGAAGAGTTAATTCATTGGAAAAGACCCTGATGCTTGGAGGGATTGGGGGCAGGAAGAGAAGGGGATGACAGAGGATGAGATGGCTGGATGGCATCACCGACTCTATGGACATGAGTTTGAGTGAACTCCGGGAGTTGGTGATGGATAGGGAGGCCTGGTGTGCTGTGATTCATGGGGTCACAAAGAGTCGGACATATGACTGAGTGACTGAACTGAACTGACACGTAAAAGAATGAAATCAGAACACTTCCTAACACCATACACAAAGATGAACTCAAAATGTATTAAAGACCTAAATGGAAGACCTGAAACTGTAAAATTCTTAGAGGAAAACAAACATAGGCAAAACACTCAATGACATAAATCAAAACAAGATGCTCTATGACCCACCTCTAGAGTAAGGGAAATAAAAACAAAAGTAAAGAAGAGGGACCTGATTAATCTTAAAAGCTTTTGCACAGCCAATGAAACTATAAGCAAGGTGAAAAGACAACCCTCAGAATGGGAGAAAATAATAGCAAAGAAACAACTGACAAAGGATTAGTTTTCAAAATATACAAGTAGCTCATACATCTCAATGCCAGAAAAACAAATCAAAAAGTGGGGAAAAGACATAAACAGACATTTCTCCAAAGAAGACGTACAGATGGCTAACAAACACACGAAAAGGTGCCCAACATCGCTCATTATTAGAGAAATACACATCAAAACCACAATGAGATATCACCTCACACCAGTCAGAATGGCCATCATTAAAAAGTCTACAAACAATAAATGCTGGAGAGAGTGTGGAGAAAAGGAAACGCTCTTCCACTGTTGGTGGGAATGTAAACTGATACAGCCATTATGGAAGACGGTATGGAGATTCTTTAAAAAACTAGGAATAAAACGACCATATGACCCAGAAATCCCATTCCTAGGCATATACCCTGAGGAAACCAAAATTGAAAAAGACACACATATTCCAATGTTCATTCCAGCACTATTACAATAGCTAGTACATGAAACCAACCTAGATGTCCTTCAACAGATGAATGGATAAAGAAATTGTGGTACATATACACAGTGGAATATTCAGTTCAGTTCATTTCAGTCACTCAGTCGTGTCCAACTCTTTGTGACCCCATGAATTACAGCACGCCAGGCCTCCCTATCCATCACCAACTCCTGGAGTTCACCCAAGCCCATGTCCATTGTGTCAGTGATACCATCCAGCCATCTCATCCTCTGTCATCCTCTTCTCCTCCTGCCCCCAATCCCTCCCAGCATCAGGGTCTTTTCCAATGAGTCAATTCTGTTCATGAGGTGGCCAAAGTATTGGAGTTTCAGCTTGAGCATCAGTCCTTCCAATGAACACCCAGGACTGATCTCCTTTAGAATGGACTGGTTGGATTTCCTTGCAGTCAAGGGACTCTCAAGAGTCTTCTCCAACACCACAGTTCAAAAGCATCAATTCTTCGGGGCTCAGCCTTCTTCACAGTCCAACTCTCACATCCATACATGACCAGTGGAAAAACCATAGCCTTGACTAGATGGACCTTTGTTGACAAAGTAATGTCTCTGCTTTTGAATATGCTATCTAGGTTGGTCATAACTTTCCTTCCAAGGAGTAAGCGTCTTTTAATTTCATAGCTGAAATCACCATCTGCAGTGATTTTGGAGCCCAGAAAAATAAAGTCTGACACTGTTTCCACTGTTTCCCCATCTATTTCCCATGAAGTGATGGGACCAGATGCCATGATCTTCATTTACTGAATGTTGAGCTTTAAGCCAACTTTTTCACTCTCCTCTTTCACTTTCATGAAGAAGCTTTTGAGTTCCTCTTCACTTTCTGCCATAAGGGTGGTGTCATCTGCATATCTGAGGTGATTGATATTTCTCCCGGCAATCTCTATTCCAGCCTGTGCTTCTTCCAGCCCAGTGTTTCTCATGATGTACTCTGCAGATAAGTTAAATAAGCAGGGTGACAAAATACAGCCTTGACGTACTCCTTTCCCAATTTGGAATCAGTCTGTTGTTCCATGTCCAGTTCTAACTGTTGCTTCCTGACCTGCATATAGGTTTCTCAAGAGGCAGGTCAGGTGGTCTGGTATTCCCATCTCTTTCAGAATTTTCCACAGTTTATTGTGACCCACACAGTCAAAGGCTTTGGCATAGTCAATAAAGCAGAAATAGATGCTTTTCTGGAACTCTCTTGCTTTTTTGATTATCCAGCGCATATTGGCAATTTGATCTCTGGTCTATTACTCAGCCATAAAACGGAACGCATTTGAGTCAGTTCTAATGAAGTGATGAACCTGGAAACTATTATACAAAGTGAAGTAAGTCAGAAAGAGAAAGATAAATATCATATTCTAACGCACATATACGGAATCCAGAAAAATGGTACTGAAGAATTTACTTACAGGGCAGCAATGGAGAAACAGACATAGAGAACAGACTTATGGATGTGGGGAGAGGGGAGGAGAGGGTGAGATGCATGGAAAGAGTAACATGGAGACCTACATTACCATATGTAAAATAGATAGACAACAGGAATTTGCTGTATGGCTCAGGAAACTCTAACAGGGGCTCTGTATCAATCTAGAGACATCAGATGGGGGAGGGGATGGGAGGGAGGTTCAAAAGGAGGGGAATATATGTATACCTATGGCTGATTCATGTTGAAGTTTGACAGAAAACAACAAAATTCTGTAAAGCAATTATCCTTCAATAAAAAATAAATAAATTTTTTTTAAAAAAGAAGAAGCTGGATGGCTCTAGATTTTGATGGACTCTGGCACTGTGAGGGTCTCTCATGGAGTCTGGGGCCTCCTAGTTCAAGGTCAAAGTCAGAGTGTTGGCCTCCCATAATGGTGTCATTGATTAGCCTTCCATACCTGGACTGGTCAGGAATTGAAGGACAATATTGCTATTCTGGCCATCTTTAATTGTCTCATTAGTTAGGGATGCTCCCATTATGAATCTCCCTGTCCCTATGGAGGTGAAGCTAAAGGCCCCACACAACTCTCTTCACACCCTTCGTTGTTGGGGTGAACGTGGACACTGCGACCTTTCCTCCTTTCCCTGAGACCGGATCTCCTTGCCATCCTCTACTGTCCTCCCAAACTTACCCAATGGCCACAGCCCAGTGGAACTGGGGTGCCCGCCACAGGTGGTTGCAGAAGGATGTAAGGAAGTGACTTCGGTATCTTTCTCGTTGGTTTCAATTCTAGAAGAACTAGAGCAACAGGCAGAAGTGAAGTGAAGTGCTATTCCCCCATTAGGATTAACCATGGAATTGTTGTATGTTCCTAGAATTATAATATTTCATCATGTGTTGTCGTTTATGCCCTCTCATGTGTAATAGTGATATCTGGGTTTATTTTGCACTTCCTCGCACAAGGGGAGAGCAACCAAAAGGACATCTTACATCTGAAAACCATCCTTATTTTGAAGAAAGCTTAAGATAAGGGGAAGCGTGGGACTTTCCTGGTGGGCCAGAGGTTAAGGATCTGCCTTCCAATGCAGAGGATATGGTTCAATACCCAGTCAGGGAACTAAGATCCCACATGCTGCAGAACAACTCAGCCTGCATGTAGCAATGAAAGATGCTACAACTAAGATCCCATATAAATAAATATCATTTAAATAAATAAATATTAAATATATATTATTTATTTAAATAATAATTAAATAAATATTATTAATAAATAATAATATAAATAAATATTAAACATATAAGGGAAAAAAAAAGATCAGGGTGAGCAGGACCTTGATTCTCATTAAGGAAATTTATTTCAAGATCTTAAAAATAGATTTCTTAAAAAAAAAAAAAAAAAGATGTTCTTATCCCAATCCCCTGATGCAAGGTAGGGAATAAGTATCTGACCAAAGCAAAGCCTATCGTCCCTGGAGAAGGAAATGGCAACCCACTCCAGGATTCTTGCCTGAGAAATCCGAATGGACAGAGAGGGTTGCTGGGCCGGATACAACTTAGCAACTGAACAACGACAGCAAAGTCTACTGTGTTCCTCCCTCGGGCTTTGACTCTGGGGCAGTGATACAAAGAAGTAGAGGGGCATTTTTGAACTCATCTTGTGGTGGCCGCAGTGATTTCCACTGTCTACTGGTGGTAGGGTTAGCAGTGATGCTGGAATAACGTGGCCACAATAAGGTCCTACATAGAGTCCCATTGTAATGATTTTGGCTGTGGTTCTGGCCTCCTTTCATTTTGCCCACTTTTGTGCCTGGTTGATTAGCTCTACCTGAATCCTGCAAATTACTCCCCATCCTTAGGAAAAATTGCTTTTTGCTTTCAAGTAATCAGAGTTGGTTTCCATTATATGGAACCAAGAACCCTGAACAGTGCCATCATGCTGGGACCCAGGACATTGATGACAAAGGTTAGTAGAGTCTATTTGGCCCAATATCTCTTCTTAACAATAAAAGAAAGTTTTCTTTGAATTTGGGAGTGAGTCTTTGTGTCAGTGAACATTTATATTTTGAGGTAAGTCCTTGAAGCACAGAGACCTTTAGTCACTGTGTTTCTATTATTCTAATATTTTGCACTCTTAGTGACTAACTGTACATTCCATACAAATGTTGATGGTACAAGCTTCCTCTGAATTCTTACTGCAATGGGCTCTGATGATAACTTTTGTAGATAACCCTGATGCAATTGCCTATGAATTCATACTCTGATGAGAAAAATTTTATAAATATTCTTGACTTTGGGAAGGAAAATAATAACTTATAGAAGAGAGTTATCCAAAGTATGTCTTCATAATTACTCAGGAGATGTATTTTTTATTTGTCTTGTCCCCAAATGTTTACCAAATTCAATAGTTAAAAACCATCTGTGTTGCTTCCCTATAAATTTCTTGCTTGTATATTTACAAATGGAATATATTTATTTGTCATTTTGGGGAACTATTTTCATAGTGCTCACTTCATATGACAGGTTTCCCACTTCATGAATGAATGTTATTTTGGTCTATGTAACCCAAAACTCTGGAATGGTTTTTAGGGGTCAGTAGTGTATCTATTGTATTTCATTTGTGTATGCTGAAACTTTTATGTATTACATAGTGATTGCTGTTGTTATTCAGTCACTCAGTCATGTCCAACTCTTTTTGAACCCATGGACTGCAGCACGCCAGACCTCCCCACCCACCACCAACTCCTACGGCTTGTTCAAACTCATGTCCATTGAGTCAGTGATGCCATACAACCATCTCATCCTCTGTCATCCCCTTCTCCCCCCACCTTCAGTCTTTCCCAGCATCAGGATCTTTTCCAATGAGTCAGCCCTTTCCATCAGGTGGCCAAAGTATTGAAATTTCAACTTCAGCATCAGTCCTTCCAATGAATAGTCAGGGTTGATTTCCCTTAGGGTTGCCTAGCTTGATCTCTTTGCAGTTCAAGGGACTCTCAAGAGTCCCAACACCACAGTTCAAAAGCATCAGTTCTTTAGTGCTCAGCCTTCTTTATGGTCCAATGCTCACATCCATACATGACTACTGGAAAAACCATAGCTTTCACTATAGAGACTTTTCTTGGTGGGGTTTCCCTTTACCTACATTGCAGGTAAAGAATCTGCCTGCAATGTAGGAGACCACGATTTGATTCCAGCAAATTTGGAAAACCCAGCAGTGACCACAGGACTGAAAAAGTCCATTTTCATTCCAATCCCAAAGAAAGGCAATGCCAAAGAATGTTCAAACTACCGCATAATTGCACTCATCTTATACACTAGCAAAGTAATGCTCAAAATTCTCCAAGCTAGGCTTCAACAGTACATCAACAGAGAACTTCCAGATGTTCAACCCGGATTTAGAAAAGGCAGAGGAACCAGAGATCAAATTGCCAACATCTGTTGGATCATCAAAAAAGCAAGAGAGTTCCCAAAAAACATCTACTTCTGCTTTATAGACTATGCCAAAGCCTTTGACTGTGTGGATCACAACAAACTGGAAAATTCTTCAAGAGATGGGAATACCAGACCACCTGACCTGTCTCCTGAGAAATCTGTATGCAGGTCAAGAAGCAACAGTTAGAACCAGACATGGAACAACAGACTGGTTCCAAATTGGGAAAGGAGTACATCAAGACTGTATATTGTCACCTTGCTTATTTAACTTATATGCAGAGTACATCCTATGAAATACCAGGCTGGATGAAGCACAAGCTGGAATCAAGATTGGCGGCAGAAATATCAATAACCTCAGATATGCAGATGATACCACCCTTATGGCAGAAAGCAAAGAGGAACTGAAGAGCCTCTTGATGAAAGTGAAAGAGGAGAGTGGAAAAAGTTGGCTTAAAATTCAACATTCAAAACACCAAGATCATGGCATCTGGCCCCATCATTTCATGGCAAATAGATGGGGAACAGTGGAAACAGTGGCTGACTTTATTTTCTTGGGCTCTAAAATCACTGCAGATGGTGACTGCAGCCATGACTGCTTGCTCCTTGGAAGAAAAGCTATGACCAACCTAGACAGTATATTAAAAAGCAGAGACATTGCTGACACAGGCCCATCTAGTAAAAGCTATGGCTTTTCCAGTAGTCGTGTATGGATGTGAGAGTTGGACCATAAAGAAAGCTGAGCACTGAAGAATCAATGCTTTTGAACTGTGGTGTTGGAGAAGACTCTTGAGAGTCCCTTGGACTGCAAGGAGATCAAACCATTCAATTCCAAAATAAATCAGTTCTGAATATTCATTGGAAGGACTGATGCTGAAGCTGAAGCTGCAATACTTGATTCGATCAAGCTCCACCTGATTCGAAAAACTGACTCATTAGAAAAGACCCTGATGCTGGGAAAGACTGAAGCCAGGAGGAGAAGGGGATGACAGAGGATAAGATGGTTGGGTAGCATCACTGACTCGATGGGCATGAATTTAAGCAAGCTCCTTGAGTTGGTGATGGACTGGGAAGCTTGGCATGCTGCAGTCCACGGTGTCCCAAAGAGTCAGACATGGCTGAGTGACTGAACTGAACTGAACTGACTTTTGTTGGCAAAGTAACGTCTCTGCTTTTTAATATGCTGTCTAGGTTGGTCATAGCTTTTCTTCCAAGGAGCAAGCGTCTTTTAATTTCATGGTTACAGTCACCATCTGCAGTGATTTTGGAGCCCAAGAAAATTGTCTGTCAGTGTTTCCATTTTTCCCCCATCCATTTGCCATGAAGTGATGGGCCTGTGTGTCATGATCTTAGTGTTTTGAATGTTAAGTTTTAAGCCAGCTTTTTCACAGTGATGTGTGCATGCAAATGCTTACTTAATATTACCATATTAAAATGTATCAAAATATCCAGAATTATGTTATGAATTAACATACAAATGCAACATGAAATGAAAATGTCAACTTGTCTGAATAAATAAAACATTTGCTCAACCACTGTTTATGGTGTCATCCTACTAAATACAAGGCCCTTTGAAGACAGTAGAAGCTGATGTGCATTCTGCCTTTGAGGAATTATCTATTTAATGACAGGAAGTCACAGTTTCATTGGGAAGCTTATATGCTAATGGTAATTGTGTGTTGGTAGTCAACCACAAGTATAAACTCCTTGTTGGCGTATGTGTGTTCCTGACAAATCTTTGGAAGTAAGCATTTGGATATGGAAAGGTCATATCCTTTAAAGATTTCAGTCCTTATACAAAAGTCTCTGATACCCCTAACCTAATATTTTAAGGCCAACTTCTATTTTTGTAGTTATACTTAATAAGATAAGGGTAAGATATTACAACTCTTGAGGCCTGAAAGAGAATAAAAACAGAGAGAATATCAGAGCAATTTAGACCTAGAATGAAGCACAGATTATCTGGCTTAACCCTTAAGTTTACCAGAAGCCTACTGTTCAACCTTTAGATCGTTAGTATGTGAGAAACGACAAGACAACTCCCTTGATCACTTTTTCCTTCTTCTTCCGTCTCCCCTCCCCACCTTACTGTATTCTTCTGGAGTACTAAAGGGACCTCCCGGGGATGTTTTCATTTTGAGCAGAAGACAGATGCCAGTGCCGATTTGAAGACATCACATGACTGAGCAACTAAGTAAACATCATGGTTTTAGGAAGGGAATTGGGATGCAGCCTACTCCTTCATACTGATGCAGCCTCCTTATCCATGCTCTTCTTAATGATCATAGAGCAGTGTTGGCAGACTTTTTCTGCAAAGGGTCGGAGTAAATATTCTAGGCATTGTGCTCCCTTTCATTTCTACCCAACCTACTCCACTTTGCCGTGTAGTGTGAAAGCAGCCATAGACAATACAAATGAGTGTGGCAGGGGTCCATTCAACTGTGTTTGTAGAAACTGAAACTTGAACTTTATACAATTTTCACAGGTCATGAAATAGTATCTTTCTTTTAATTCTTTTCAGTCATCGGAAAACAAAAATCATGCTTAGCTCACAGGTTGTACAAAAACAGGCTGTAGTCAGATTTGGCTGGTGGGCCATGGTTTTTCTGTCCCTTTTGTAGGGAACACTTATGGGATGTCCCTTATATGTATACTGATTAATCTAACCTAGTCAGAGTTGATACCCAACGAAAATAAACATAAGGGGGACATAATTGCCTCAACCCTCGTTGTTGTTCTTGTTGTTGCTTTGTCACTAAGTAATGTCCAACTCTATGTGACCCCGTGGACTCTAGCCCACCAGGCCCCTCTGTCCATATGCTTCTCCAGGGAAGAATACTGGAGTGGGTTGCCATTTTCTTCTCCAGGAGGATCTTCCCAACCCAGGGATCAAACCTGCATCTCCTGCATTGCAGGCTGATTCTTTACCACTGAGCTACCTGGGAAGCCAACCCTAGTTAGGATCCCAGAATTTTCAGGATTATTTTCCTTATCTCTCTACATTTCAAGATGATCAGGTGGTGGACCACACACATAAGATAACTGCCCACATGACCTGGTAATCAAACTTTGTTCTATGCTTATTCAGAGACCAAGTTCTGCTGGACTGTGCCCCATATTTATTTCTTATTTATTTTCCTTTCCCCTCATCTTTGGGATTCTCCGCAGGTGATGTCTGCCAGCATTTATGGAAGGCAGATGCCTGTCTGTCTACTGATCCACTCAGTAATCAAGGAAGCTTCCCAGGGAAGAAGTGTGGATAAAGCTCCATATAAAGAGGTGAGGTAGTTGTTGGGAGGGCTTCAAACTGCTGAGTCATTGCTGCGTCATCATTTACAAGTTGCCATTTCTGTTACAAGGCAAATGTGAGGGTGTGTGAATTTATGTACAATTTATAACATCAAATTCAGTGAAACATTTGCCAGTAGCTTTATACAGGGTGGATCAAAGTAAAGGACAGAAGCCTAGAGACTGGAAAGAAAAGGAGATTAAGATTTCATCACAGCTCCAGATTTCAGCCACACATCAAAGGTGTTTGTTCTGTTGGCTTGTTTTAAGAACATGCTTAAATGGGTTACTGTATAATTTATTTGTCAAAGTAAGGATTTTAAATGCCGTTAAACTAAAGACATTATGAGAAAACCAATTTTCTCTCTCTCTCTCTCTTTTTTTTTTTTGGTATTCATCCTGAGATAAAATGCAAAGGTAAGTTGTATGTATGGGGCAAATAATTTCTCTTTTATTAGGACTCTTTCCTGTCTCATTTTTGGTTGAGATTCCCAGGTAAAAAGTCTCAAGCATTCCCACATTCCAAAGTGAGCAACTGGACCCCCTAATCGGGACTTGTAAAGGAGAGTCAAAATCCTGTTTTGTGACTCTCAGCTGTCCACCTACCCCAGGCTAGGAAAGAGACCAAGATCATGGTATGGACAGAAGAGCCTGAAACTTGGAGAGATTTCTTTGGGAAAAGTTAGGCTTTGAGTTTCATGTTTCACCCAAAGTCTCATATTTCTCTTCTCAATCATGTGTCATGAAACGGCTTCTTATTCTGATATTTTTTCAACCTAAGATGGTAAAGCCTTTCTTAACTTACTGGTTGTACAAAAACAAGTCGTGGGCTGGATTTGCTCCATGTGCTGTAGTTTGCAGAGCTCTGACTTGGAAACAAAAAGAGGGGGAAATTAGTGGTTTTTTATCATAAAACTGTTTTAAAAATTATTGTTTGTCCCTAAAGGTTCGAGAGGAAGAATTTTTTTTTACATGGCAATGATAGTAATTGTTCAGTCATTCATTCGTGTCTGATTCTTTGTGATCCCTTGGACTGCAGCATGTCAGGCTTCCCTGTACATCACCATCTCCCAGAGTTTGTTCAAACTCACATCTATTGAGTCAGTGATGCCATCCACCATCTCATCCTCTGATAGTAATAATAATGCTGCTGCTGCTGCTGCTAAGTTGCTTCAGTCGTGTCCGACTCTGTTCGACCCCATAGACAGCAGCCCACCAGGCTCCCCCGTTCCTGGGATTCTCCAGGCAAGAACACTGGAGTGGGTTGCCATTTCTTTCTCCAATGCAGAAAAGTGAAAAGTGAAAGTGAAGTCGCTCAGTTATGTCCGACTCTTAGCGACCCCATGGACTGCGGCCCACCAGGGTCCTCCGTCCATGGGATTTTCCAGGCAAGAGTACTGGAGTGGGTGCCATTGCCTTCTCCAAGTAATAATAGCTAATACTTTAATAGTGGTTTCTCTGTGCCTGATGCTTTTGAAGTACTTTGCTCTATTTACTCATTTAGTGCTCATGATACAGCAATGAGTTAAATATTCAACACTATGAAATAGTTTAGCCAAATTCTCAGTTTTAGCGAAAATAGCAGGGCCTAAATGCAAATCCAAGTGACCTCATTCTAGCATGGCACACTTAACTACAAGGCTAGTTTCTCACTTACGTTGGTCACACACCCAGTGAAGCCCACTGTTTCTGCTTGAGTGTTCTCCACAAGGTCTAGACAGTTTAGCAGGGTGTTCTCCTTTAGAACCTGTCTTCAAGGGGGTGTCTGAAGTCAGAGGGATAGAAAAATGCTGAGCAATCTTCAATATAAGTCAACACACATTTTTCAAAATTCTTGAGTGACATAATTTTAGCACGCAAACTGATCATCACAGGAAGGCTTCCAGAAAAGTTTTTTAAAATGAGGATGAAGAAAGAAAGCTTTATTTGATTGGGTGGGTCCACTGGGGACATGGTGAGTCTGATTGTCCTTTGGGAACTCAATAGGCCTCCAACCAGCAGAGTGTTTTACTATCTAATCTCCAAGTCACTAATCAAAATGAGTATTGTAGCCTGTAAGGAGAAAATTCGTCATGAAGGATTCCATGTCTGTGAAAGTTTTTTCATATATGTGGCCAATTGTAATCAGTCTCTGAAACAAGTTATGCTTTATGTTCTATGTATGAAACAAGTATGTGTGTGTTGAGAAAGGACCACACTTCATTTGTGTGGGGAGGACAAGAAGGACCCTATAAAAGCCTGTGGATTCTGCAAGATTCTAGCTGTACCACTTTTGTACTGATTAACACCTGGCAAATTCCTTTCCCTCTCTAGCAGCCAATTACGTCTCTGAAAAAAATAAAATAGCAATGATAATATTACTAAATTCACAGGGTCATTGAAAAGATTAAAGACAATAATGTATGTGCATTGCAAGCTATAAAAAATACATATATTAATATCTTTTAATAAATCCAATGAAAAAAGACAAATCAAGCTGAATCTAAAGGAACTCTATTGCTACCTGCATCAGCAAATCAAGATAAGACAGTTGCTATTTTGTTTCAATAATAGCTCGAAGGCAACTAACAGTATAACCTCTATTGCAGGTAGTTTCTGAGAAAATACAGAGTCGGTATCACTTTAGAAATGTCTTAGGGGATAGATTTTCCTGGAGGAGGAAATGGCAACCCACTCCAGTATTCTTGCCTGGAAAATCCCATGGACAGAGGAGCCTGACAGGCTACACTCTATGGGGTCACAGAGTCAGACACGACTGAACATGCATGCCAAAAAAAGGGAGATCGATTTTATGAAAATGGTTGTTTTACCTTCCTTTTAATGAGAAGTATTTTCCCAGTTTTGGTCTAAACTTTCTATGTTTTAAAAGAAAGTCGCTCTTTTCGTGCCTAGCGCAGCCATGACTCAGGGTCCCAAGAAGCGTGTAGCAGCTCCAAAACGTTGGATGCTGGACAAAGTGACTGGTGTGTTTGTTCCTCGTCCATCTACGTGGCCCCAGAAGCTGAGGGAATGTTTCCCCCTAATCATTTTCTTAAGGAACAGACTTAAGTATGCCCTAACAGGAGATGAAGTAAAGAAGATTTGCATGCAGTATTTCATTAAGATGGATGGCAAAGTCCACACCGATATAACCTACCCTGCTGGTATTATGGATGTAATCAGCATAGATAAGACTGGAAAGAGTTTTCATTTGATCTACGACACCGAGGGTCGCTTTGCTGTTCATCGTGTTACACCTGAGGAGGCCAAGTGTAAACTGTACAGTGAGAAAGATCTTTGTGGGGACAAAAGGAGTCTCTCATCCAGTGATCCATGATGCTCGCACCATCTGTTACCCTGATCCCCTCCTCAAGGTGAATGACACCATCCAAATTGACTTGGAGACTGGTAAGACTACTGATTTCATCAGATTTGACACTGGTAACCTGTGCATGGTGACTGGAGTTGCTAACCTGGGAAGAACTGGTGTGATTACCAATCCAGGTTCCTTTAACGTAGTTCATGTGAAAGACGTGAATGGCAACAGCTTTGCCACACGGCTCTCGAACATCTTCCTTATTGGCACAGGCAACAAAGCATGTATCTCCCTTCCCTGTGGAAAGGGTATTCTACTTGCCACTGCTGAGGAGAGAGACCAGAGACTGGCAGCCGAACAGAGCAGGGGATAAAATGATCTCTATGTGATGTGATTGGAAAAGTCTTTGTACCTAATTAAAGATAATTCCAAGTGATTAATAAAAAAAAAAAAGAAAAAGAAACTCAACTACTAAAGTTAGAAATGGGTGTGGTGGCCTCTTAAGAAAAAGGCATACAATTTGATTAAAATTTCAGCTCTTCTGATAGTTCTTAGCTCCGGTTAACTAACATTCAAGAATAAATTGATTTTTTTTCTGTTGTGTCATTTAAAACTGCCAGTGTTATCCATTCCAAGGTTTACCTTTATTATCAGCCCCCTCTGCCATCACCCAAAATTAAATTGCTGGCTTTCCTCAAAATGTTCTTATTTTTGATCAGATAAAATTTGCCTTCTTTGTAGTTTCACGATGAATAGGGTGTACATGGGATTTGGGCTTCGTGTTGATTGAAAGTATAGCTCTCTAGCAACAAGGATCTTGCTGGCTGACTTCTGTTTCATGTAAACACAAGCAGAACAGAAAGAAAAATGTGTTACACACTTGTATGTGTTAGCTCAGGCTACCATAACACAGTAACAGGAGTTGGATGGTTTAAACAACAGACTGATTTCTCATAGTTCTGAAATCGGTAAAGTCCACGATCAAGGTGCTGGCTGATTTGGTTCTTGATCAAGGCTTTGCTGCTAGAGTGTAGATAGGTGTATTCTCATTATGTCCTCACATTGAAGGGAGAGAGGGAGAGAGAGAAAGGGAGAGAGAGGAAGAGAGAAATAGAGAGGAGGGAGAGAGAATGGAAGAGGGAAAGAGAAAGAGAAGTAAAGGGAGAAAGGAGAAGAAGCAAGCGAGCTCCCTGGTCTTTATAAGGGCACTAATTCCATGATGGGGGCTCCATCCTCATGACCTAATTAGTTCCAAAGTCCTCACCTTCTAATACCATCGCATTGGAGATTAGGGCTTCAACATATGAATTCTAGGGGGAGCAGGAATCAGTCCATAGTGCTGTAGAGAAACTCAGCTTCTCTGCAGCAAATCCTCAAATGGGATTGTTCTTGCTTGCTTTGGAGACAAAACATAAACAATTAATTATTCCAAAGCTGGCTGAACAGTAGAGGAACTTAATAGAATTTCAATCAATGACTTTTGAAAACAAAGTAGTCTTAGGACTCCCCTGGTTCAAGGATGATTTGAAGAAGGAATAACTTGTGAATGCTTGTAAAATCTCATTTCAATAAATTTGAGAGAGATGGAAGTGGCATTGCTACATTCCAATTATATTTAAATGAAATGATATTAGAGCACAGAGGTGGTGTTACTGGGTTGAATTTGGTTTATCTAAATAAAGCCGGCATTGTTTTTATGTCCTGGTTTTTCCGTTTCTTCTTCATTTTCATCTCCTTTCCTCTGCACCATGTTAAGGTACCTGCCTTGGAGATATTCTTTCCCTGACCTCTAGTTCTGACAATTTCCTCATTCTCATTTCTTTTCAACCTCCTTTACTCCTCTGGGTCCCTAATATAACAATATTGATACAGTAGAAAGCACTAATTCTGAGCCATAACCATGTTTTCATTAAGCAGATCCACTGCTATGTGGACAGGGACTTGTGAACACATCTGTTCTACAGGATTTTTCATTTGAAATAATTTTCTGAAACCACATCAGCAAAGTACTACTATGATAAACTATCCCCAAAGACATGGATGTAGTTTTGCTAATCACAACTCTAAATTAAAATGGTATGTAATCATGGGATTCTACCTGTATTTATTCGTTCTCATGCATTTATGAAGGTAAACTCTGAGCTAGTGTTATTTGGATGTGGATTTCATGTTTTGTCCTCACCTAATCATTGAACTGGGCCTTTATGGAGTTGCTGGATTTCTTGACATTACATGGCAAGGCTATTAGCCTTGGTTAGAAGGAAAATTTGTGGAAAAACACACTACTTTATGCTAAATTAGCTATTAACTGCTTCTTCAAAAATTGTACCCAGTTTCTCCTGTGGTAAACTTATGATGGAGTTCATAAGATCCAAGAGGCTGAATGATATCATTCTAATAGTCTGCCATTGGTTGGCTTGATTGAAGAGGTTAATATTAGTCCTTGAATAATACTCCTTGCTTCTTTTCCAAAGTCTTATAAAGTGCAACTGAGACTACAGGCACAATGCAGCTGTCTCTCTAATCTTGAATTTCAGACGAGTAATACCCAAAAGCAGGGGTCCCCAAACCCCCAGGCCATGGACTCTTACATGTCTGTAGCTTGTGTTTTTTTTTAACTTTATTTTATTTTTTAACTTTACAATATTGTATTGGTTTTGCCATATATCGAAATGAATCTGCCACCAAGCTGCACAGCAGGATGTGAGCAGCAGGCAAGTGAGTGAAGTTTCACCTGTATTTACAGCCACTCCCCATCACTTGCATTGTCACGTGAGCTCTGCCACCTGTCAGATCAACAAGGATATGAGAAATGCAATGTGCCAGAATCACACCAAAACCATCACATACACACCCTGGGTCCATGGAAAAATTGTCTTCCACAAAATAGGTTCCTGGTGCCAAAACTGCCCAAAGCGGATTGCAGCATTTTATATCTGCCTGTAGCTAGCTCCAGGATGGTTTCCTATGAAGAGAAACTTGGCTCTAGGTGGGCAGTCACTGAAATCGCTGGGATGGATGTTAGCCATGTTAGTTTAGCACAGTGACTCTTAAGTGGGGTTATTTTATCCCTCTTCTGCACTGCAACCAAGGGCATTTGGTGACGTGTAGAGACATTCTGGTGGCTAGAACTTGGGGGAGGTGGTGTATCCAGTGAGCAGAGGCCACAGATGGTGCTCAACATGTGACAATGCCCAGGACAGTCCCACACAACACAGAATGATCTGACCCCAAATGCTAATAGTGCTGAGACTGAGAAACCCTGGTTTCAGTAAGGAGCATGTTTGGACCTTAGCAGTTAAAAGGCGGAAGGAGGATGGCAGCCCAAACTATGGACTATAATGCAGCTACCAAACAGTGACTTAGAGCTATGTGTCTCAATTTGTAGAGCTGTTAAAGATGTACTAAGTGGATAAAAGCAAGTTACAAGTGATGATGATAATAATTACTATTATAACCAATCTTTATTGAGAAGTTACTCGGTCATTATATTAAATGCTTTAATTACATCATCCCATTAAATTCTTCCAACAATATGGGGTACACACTGTTATTACTCCTGCCTTTATATACACTGAAACCGAGGCATGGAGAAATTAGGAGAAGTTGCCTAAAATCACACATGTTACAGCCTCCAGACCTCACCTGCATCACACTTCATGTGTGCTGTGTGTGTTAAGTCACTTCAGTCATGTCTGACTCTTTGCGACCCCACCAGGCTCCTCAGTCCATGGGATTCTCCAGGCAAGAATACAGGGGTGGGTTGCCATTTCCTCCTCCAGGGGATCTTCCCGACCCAGGGATCGAACTCACGTCTCTTACATTTCTTGCATTGGCAGGCAGGTTTTTTACCACTCGTGGCACGTGGGAAGCATCACTTCATATATATGCACAAATACAATGATATGATACTAAAGAGTTTAACACAGCAATGGTTTTACCTCGATCCCCTCTCTAACTAGGGATGCTACTCCCCAAAGAAAAGCTCTTTTAATCATTTTTGCTTTAGATCTGTTTAACTTCACAACTCCAGATAATTACTAGACTTAAAAAAATAGAGGCAACTTGTTGATTTGTTTACCTCATGTTTTATTTATCTCATGTAGCTCACTCATACTATGTGATCCCCTCTCTCCCTTCCCTCTCAGCTCTCTTTTTTTTTTTAAAATATATTATCATTCTACTTCTGTTGATCACAGTTGCAACTTCAAATAACAGGGTAGTGCTTTGCTTTTATCATTTCCTAAATTGTATCACCTAGAGCCAGACATCCTGGAATGTGAAGTCAAGCGGGCCTTAGGAAGCATCACTACAAACAAAGCTAGTGGAGGTGATGGAATTCCAGTGGAGCTATTTCAAATCCTCAAAGATGATGCTGTGAAAGTGCAGCCCTCAATACGCCAGCAAATTTGGAAAACTCAGCAGTGGCCACAGGACTGGAAAAGGTCAGTTTTTATTCCAATCCCAAAGAAGGGCAATGCCAAAGAAAGTTCAAACTACAGCACAATTGCATTCATCTCACACGCTAGCAAAGTAATGCTCAAAATTCTCCAAGCCAGGGTTCAACAATACCTGAACCATGAACTTCCAGATGTTCAAGCTGGATTTAGAAAAGGCAGAGGAACCAGAGATCAAATTGCCAACATCTGCTGGATCATCAAAAAAGCAAGAGAGTTCCAGAAAGACATCCATTTCTGATTTATTGACTATGCCAAAGCCTTTGACCATGTGGATCATGACAAACTGCAGAAAATTCTTCAAAAGATGGGAATACCAGACCACCTTACCTACCTCTTGAGAAATCTGTATGCAGGTCAGGAAGCAACAGTTAAAACAGTTAGAACTGGACATGGAACAATATACTGGTTTCAAATCGGGAAAGAAATACGTCAAGGCTGTATATTGTCACCCTGCTTATTTAACTTATATGCAGAGTACATCATGAGAAATGCTGGCCTGGATGAAGCACAAGCTGGAATGAAGATTAGCAGCAGAAATATCAATAACCTCAGATATGCAGATGACACCACCCTTATGGCAGAAAGCAAAGAAGAACTAAAGAGCCTCCTGATAAATAAATAAATAATTTACACGCACACTCTCCTGTGAACGAGGAGAGCAAAAAAGTTAGCTTAAAATTCAACTTTCAGAGAACTAAGATCATGACATCTGGCCCCATCACTTCATGGCAAACAGGAAGTGTTTCATGGGAAACAGTGACAGATTTTATTTTGGGGGGCTCCAAAATGCACATGGTGACTGCAGCCATGAAATTAGAAGATGCTTACTCCTTGGAAGAAAAGTTATGACCAACCTAGACAGCATATTAAAAAGCAGAGACATTACTTTGCTATTACATAGCAAATGACATAGCTATGTCAAAGCTATGGTTTTTCTAGTAGTCATGTATGGGTGTGAGAGTTGGACTACAAAGAAAGCTGAGTGCCAAAGAATTGATGCTTTTGAACTGTGGTGTTGGAGAAGACTCTTGAGAGTCCCTTGGACTGCAAGGAGATCCATCCAGCCCATCCTAAAGGAAATCAGCCCTGAATATTCATTGGAAGGACTGATGCTAAAGCTGAAGCTCCAGTACTTTGGCCACCTGATGCGAAGAACTAACTCATTGGAAAAGATACTAATACTGGGAAAGATTGAGGGCAGGAGGAGAAGGGGATGACAGAGGACGAGATGGTTGGATGGTATCACTGACTCAATGGACATGAATTTGAGTAAACTCCAGAGTTGGTGATGGACAGGGAAGCCTGGCATGCTGCATGGGGTCGCCAAGAGTCGGACGTGACTGAGCGACTAAACTGAACTTAATTGAAAGTGTATCACACCCCCCTCCCTATGTACTCTTTGTTTTTCTCCTCTCCTCTCTTACCATTGCCATAATCTTTAACATTTATGTAGACCTACAAACATCATCAAGTGTTCTGCAGTTGTCTTGCGGTTGATGCAAGAAGTTGAAAACTATCTCCAGGGACTTCCCTGGTAGTCCAGTGGTTAAGAGTCCAACTTGCAATGCAGGGGACATGGGTTCAATCCCTAGTCAGGGAACCAAGATCCTCCATGCAGCAGAGTAACTAAAGCCCACTCGCTGCAACTACAGAGTCCACGTGCTGCAACTGAAGAGCCCGTGGTCTGCAATGAAAGATCTCACATTACACAAGTAGGGCACAGCACAGTCAAACAAATAAATTAACAAATATTTGTTTAAAAAGAACATTAGCCAGAGTTTACACAGCTGTGAAGGTGGGTTATTTCTGGATCACATAGGGACTAGACTGCAATTCCTTCTCTTCAGGACCTATATCTCCAGCCTTGAGTGGAGGTAGGTGATCAAGGTACAAGGGCCAATGAATGCTGTCGTTCTGAGTGAAGACCATACTTGAATCCCCTATTTTCAACCCATTTCTCACCCCTCTTCGCTCTGCACCCAGATCTGCCATCTTCTGGATTCCAAAGAGCCGATCTCCAACTTCTATGTAGTCCTTCACCTACTTAGTGCTTTGAAAAACGTTACTGAAATGTGTATTTTATCTGTTTCTGCTGATATTTTATTTGTTCACATTTTAATTATTTTAATGGATAACAAAGTGTGGCCTCCCAGAGGGAAATTCAGATGTCCTTTTTCTCTATGATTGATGAGCCCAGCACAGTCTCTTTCAACACGTTGGAGAGTCAGTTCCTCAGGGCCCTTTTGATCTTGGAAGAAGCCTCCTTGGAGAGTTGACAACAACACTTCTAAGATTGCTGCTCTCGGCAACCATTAAATGAAAAGCTAGAGTATTCCCTTAAGATAGCTACATATCTCTTCAGAGCACTCCCAGGTGAAGAAAATCTGGCTCTGTACAGGAAGCCTGTGCAGTGAGAGCCTGGGAGTCACTAAGCATCAGTTCTGACCGTGGACCAGCTTCCATTTAACCCATGTCCTGCCTGGGAAGTGGAAGGAAATCTCACCAGGAAAGGACTCCTGAAATCTTTCACCGGTTTAATGCTCAAAAATAGACAGGGAGGAACTTCCCTGTTGGCCCAGTGGGTGAGACTTCACCTTCCAAAGCAGGGGGTGTGGGTTTAGCCCCTGGTCGGGGAGCTGGGATCCCACATGCCTCGCTGCCAAAAAAAAAACAAAAGGTAAAACAGAAGCAACATTGTAACAATGTCAATAAGGACTTTAAAAATGGACAAGTACATACTGCTATATTTAAAACAGATAACCAACACAGATGTATAGAACAGTCTTTTGGACTCTGTGGGAGAGGGAGTAGGGGGATGATTTGGGAGAATGGCATTAAAACATGTATAATATCATATAAGAAATGAATTGCCAGTCTAGGTTTGATGCAGGATACAGGAAGCTTGGGGCTGGTGCACTGGGATGACCCAGAGGGATGGTACGGGGAGGGAGGAGGGAGGGGGGTTCAGGATTGGGAACACGTGTACACCCGTGGCGGATTCATGTTGATGTATGGCAAAACCAATACAATATTGTAAAGTAAAATAAATAAATAAATAATTTTTAAAAAACAAGCAAACAGATAACCAGTAATGACCTGCTGTACAGCACAGGGAACTCTGCTTAACATTGTGTGGCAGCCTGAATGGGAGGGGGTTTGAGGGAGAGTGGATAGACGTGTTTGTATGGCGGAGACCCTTTGCTGTCCACTTGCAACTGCCACACCATCGTTAATGGGTTATCCTCCAGTACAAAATTAAAATTCTGACTTTTTTAAATGGTCCACATCAAAAGCATTAAAAAAAAAATAGACAGGGAGTCTGGAACATTTTGGTGGCGCTCTAAGGAATGAGGTTTGAGAGTTCAGCTGTCCTAAAGTGGATGGTTATGGTCATGAGAAGGGACTTTATCCGGCCAGGAGATGTTTCTGTTCCTCTTCCTCCACTCCTACTTCCAAATAATGGACCATAAGGATTCATAGGTGTTCTGTCATTATTTTCCTGATATCAGCTGGCCTTGAATAAACCCAATTGAATGAATTTACTTTCTATTTAGAAAGATTTTCCCAAAGTCTCCTAGTATATAGGAACTCTCTCTTTCCTACATGAGAGAAATTGACAATGATTCTCTCCATTAGGACATAATTCAGTGAACCAGTGAAGTTGCTCAGCCGTGTCCGACTCTTTGTGATCCCAGGGACTGTAGCCTACCAGACTCCTCCATCCATGGAATTCTCCAGGCAAGAATACTGGAGTGGGTTGCCATTTCCTTCTCCAGGGCATCTTCCTGACCCAGGGATCAAACCCAGGTCTCCTGCATTACAGGCAAACGCTTTACCATCTGAGCCACCAGGGGAGCCACCAGGATATAATGGTGGTTTGTTGTTGTCGCTAAGTCCTGTTCGACTCTTTGTGACCCCGTGGACTGTAGACTGCTAGGTTCCTCCGTCCATGGGGCTCTCCAGGCAAGAATACTGGAGTGGGTTGCCATTTCCTTCTCCAATAATGCTGGTTTACCTACGAGTTTATTTATCTAGACAACACATAGAAAGCTGTCACAAACAAACAAAACCAAACACAGAGAGAAAAACACAAACAGCAGTGAAATTTGCAAACAGAGCACATGGGATATGCCACCTCCTGTGAGGGGTGTGAGTCCTAGGAACAACAGGGAAGGGACCCTTGCTGAGCTAGTGGTGGAGGGCCAACCTCTATCTTGGGGATCTGGGAATCCTCCCAAAAGACAGACAAATATCCAAGGGCCAGGTCTTCATTAGAAACCTCAGCTAGGGAGAGTTTATTACACCTCACACTCTGATCTTGTGCCTGGTTATTGCTTGAAATGCACATCTGGAATATTCTTCCACGCTTGGAACTTTCCAGAGCTGCATTTATGCACCAACCTGTCTCATCTCACTTTCACTCTACATTTTCTCTCTGCTTTGGTTTTGGAACATACTCTCTAGTCACTAAAAATCCCTCTAGTGACAGAGGAGGGGGGCGGGAGAGTAAAAATCTCTTCTTTCAAACTTAGGTTTTGCATCATCTAATTAAAAAATTCCTTATTTTTAAAAATTATTTATCCCATATTCAGGGTCTAAAGTCCTTCTGCTAGGCTCTTAGAAAGGGAATTTTGATAGAGGCTCAGAGCAGATAGCTACCCTAATCTCATTGAACACTCTAAGGGGAGCTTATGAGCTTTAACTCAGATTGAGTCCTGATTCCACTTCTTAATAAGACCAACCTGGCACATTACAAAGCAAAAATTTCCTGACCTGACTACATATCAAAATGGCTTGTGGTATTTTAAAAAACCCAGAATATATCTAAGACCCAGACCTACTGTATCAGAATCTCCAGCCTGGGGGGTCAGGAATCTGCATACTCTCAAATTCCCCCAAATGATTCTGAAATAGCTTCCCTGTGGAGGTGTGTGCAGGTCGCTGTATTAATATATATTAATCCCTGCTAGCAATGTGTTTATAAGTCTTCCAACACCCGGATACATTTGATGAACTTTTGAATTCTGAGGACTGGCTTTACACTTGCAGCACCTAGTACAAAGTGAGTTCTTGTTCTTCATGTTAGTGATAAGATTTTTGTATCTACATCAGTGTTATTGACCCTGGCTGCACATTTGAAAATCACCTGAGGAGCTTTATTTATTTATTTATTTTTTTGCATGCGGGATTTTAGCTCCCTGACCAGGGATTAAACCTGTGTTCACTGCTTTGGAAGAGTACACTCTTAACCATTGGACAGTCAGGGAAATCCCTCAAGGAGCTCTTGAAATGTCTGATGCCCAAGAGCAACCACTAAAGATTCTAAAAGTAGTCTGAGGTGAGGATGGGCATTGGCTATTTTTAACAAACTGCCTGGGCAATTCTCTTGTGCACTTGGGGTTGATAATCACTGCTCTATGCAAAGGCTTAAGAAGTTGATGAATGTCTTGACTTGTGGACACTGTATCAGTCAGCTGTTGCTGTGTAAGACAACTGCAAAAATCCCACAGTAATAAGCATCATCTATTCATGCATCTCTGAGGGAGACTGGGCAGCCCTAATGATTCCGACATGGTTGGCTGAGTGCGGCTTCAGGCCATGGGTTTAGTTTATCTTGGGTTCACGTGACGCTCATTCCTTTGGGACCCGCAGGTTACCTGGGGCAAGTTCTCTTCATGGCAATGATAGAACTGCAAGAAAAGTGAGTGGGAACATGTGATGTCTCTGGAGGCCTAGACTCATTTCATCACACTTTCACTTCCTCTTGTGTTCTACAAGCCAAAGTCAGTCACATGGCCAAGTCCAGCAAGACCAGGCTCTGCAATCTAATAATTTTAAGCTACTTCCCTTGGCTCTGGTGCTCACTGGTGGTGTTTTGAGCAAAAGGATAGTTGAGAATTGCTGTCTCAGGCTGCAATTCCCTTCCAGACTTAAAAACTCCAAGGTAATTTTTATTTCCTCCATCTAGTGAACCTTGTAATTTAAAAATAATCTCCCAAATCACCATCTTTCTGCAGCCATGTATTCACCCTTCTTTTCTAAGAACATTTAGAACATGTTGGGGACTACTCTGGTGGTCCAGTGGCTAAGACTCCACACTCAGTGTAGAGGTTCCAGGTTCAATCCCTGGTTGGGGAACTAGATCCCATAGGTGGTTACTAAGAGTTCACTTGCCACAAGAAAGATCAAAGATTACATGCTGCAACCAAGATCCAGTGCAGCAAAGTAAATAAATATCCAAAAAAGAGCATTTAACATATGGAATCTAGAAAAATGGTACTGATGAGCTTGTCTGCAGGGAAGGATTGGAGGTGCAGATGTAGAATGGAATTATAGATACAACCAAGGAAGGAGAAAGTTGGACAAATTAAGAAAGTAGCATTCTCTTGCATGCTGGTGACCCACCATGAAAGACCATGCTAACCCAGAGACCATGAGCTTGAGAATGCATGATTGTTGCTTTAAGCCTCTGAGTTTGGGGGACCATCCTGTTAATCGGCATTATTGTGGCAAGAGCTGACTAATACCTAAGATGCCTGATTATGTGAGAAGGGCGGAGTTGCTAAAGAATGTGTGTAGTAAGTTCTCATCTAAATATAGATGCATTTGGTTGCACACGTGTGTGCTCCTGTGTGCACGGCAGTCTTTGGATCAGATCTTCATGGTGGTTTTCTAAGGAGATGGGATTTTCAGAAACTGTCACAACTTTCCTTGTTGTAATGTTCTATTGTTTTAAACCAAAAAGCCTATAATGCTTTTGTGATCACACAATAAAGACTGATTTCCTTTATAAGGAAAAAAAAAAGAAAGAAAGAAAGCAGCATTGACATATATACACTATCCTGTGTGAAATAGACAGCCAGTAGGAAGTTGCTACATAACACGGGGAGCCCAGCCTGGCACTCTGTGTCTACCTAGAGGGGTGGGATGGGAAGGGAGGGGGCTGCTGCTGCTGCTGCTAAGTCGCTTTAGTCGTGTCCGACTCCATGCGACCCCATAGACGGTAGCCCACCAGGCTCTCCCATCCCTGGGATTCTCCAGGCAAGAACACTGGAGTGGGTTGCCATTTCCTTCTCCAATGCATGAAAAGTGAAAGTGAAGTCGCTCAGTCGTGTCCGACTCTTAGCGACCCCATGGACTACAGCCTATGGACCGGGCTCCTCCATCCATGGGATTTTCCAGGCAAGAGTACTGGAGTGGGGTGCCATTGCCTTCTCCAAGAGAGGGGGCATATATGTATAATTATGACTCACACTGTCGCATGGCAGAAACCAACGGAACATTGCAAAGCCTCCAATTAAAAAACAAATTAGAACAAAAAAGAACATTTATCTTAACTCTCTGTTGGTATTGCCCAAAGTAAATCCTGACACAAAGCAATCAGCAGTAACACTCATCCTATTTTTACTTAACTTCGGATATGTTGTGCATCATGAACTTTTGTATTAATTTTCACTTGTTAAAGTCTCGTATTCAAATGTTTTTTATTTTGATTCCAAAGTCTTGGGCTCTCTCTTAGCTCTGGTCCTGCTCTTCACAAACATTTGTCTGAACGATGTGGCCTGCAGGGATCTGGCCCTTCTCCCTCCTCCAGAGGATGTCCCTGGATGTACCCAAGAGCTTCCTATCCCAGTTCTTCCTACAAACTGCTTTTTAGAACAAAACTCAGAGGTCTTTTCATTTGCCAAGTCAATATGCCCATGTGATGCAGCCTCTGTTTCTATGTTGAGGTTAGATAAGACACTGTCCCTCACTCATTGCCAGGCTGACCTCCAGATGCACTGGTGTGAGCCGAGCCCTGTCTCCCAGCAGAGCTTGAACCTGGGAATCCAGAGAAGTCCTCAGTCAGCTGAAAGACTTCTTCGTATGTCCTTCCACAGGGCACCGGGGCATATGGTAGGTACAAATTAAACACAGTAGCAACCTGGATGTCTAATTATTCCCTGAGGCAAAGATGTAAATCGAGCATGCTGATAACTCTGGGTTATGTACTTAAACACTTCATTTTAGGATATCTTCATGGAGAAAAAGGCATCTTTTAAAAAACTTTTATTGGAATATAATTGTTTTACAATGTTGTGTGCATTTCTGCCATACAGAAAAGTGACTCAGCTATACGTATGCATACATATCCCTTCTTTTTTGGATTTCTTTCCCATTTAGGTCACCACAGAGCATTGAGTAGAGTTCCCTGTGCTGTACAATCTGTTCTTGTTTGTTACCTATTTTATACATAGTATCAGTAGTATATATATGTCAATCCTAAGGTAACCCTTAGGAAGGTGTCTCGGATAAATAAAGCTGTGTGGTATAATGACATAACACGGATTTTGGAGTTAGAAAATCAAGCGTTTGTATCTTGGATCAATCAAGTAGCAGATGTACGACTTAGAAAATTTCTCAACTTCTCTTAATCTCAATTTAGTAAGGACAATGATCTTCCTCTTTGAGGTAGAGCTCTTAACAGAGCTTAAGAAATAACAGGTAAGAGGTACCCAAGTTTCTGACCTAGAAAAAAATGTTGTTGATTTAAGCATCAGAGCTTTTGAACAGTGTAACACTTTGATAGAAATTCTTAAAAATTTATTACACAATTCACTTTCCTTCTTACCTAGGATAGACTGAGTTGACTTTATCTCAGTGTGCCAAGGCCAGTAATTGGCGCAGCTGTTCCTTCCTGAGCTCTGATGAAATGCAGAAGTGCCCCGGGACCCACTGATTCACGAAGGCCATTTTGTCCTTGGGACCATTGCATAAAATGTCAGTCTGCTTATCTGTTTTTTATGTTCTTTGGCTTTTTCCCTTGCTGTCACAAGTTTGCTGTCACTTCTCCTTACTACCCTGCTTGCCTCTTTTTATTTGTGAGTCCTGATCTGTGGTAGGTTGATAACCAGATGGCTAGCTTAATAAAGATTGTGGGCACATAAAAAAGCATGACTAGGCTGCGTAAACACCCAGGGAATCCTGTGTGTAGTGCATGCATTTTGTGGCATCTATTTTACAATGAGTTTGCTTCTTGGCTAAGTCCTCAACAAAGTCGTGAAATATCTGGATTTTGGAAGAGTGAGGTGGAAGTATAATATTTCATATTCTGTGAATAAAGGTAAGGGCTTAAATTCAGATTTAAATTCAGACTTAAATTGAAGAAAGTAGGGAAAACCACTAGACCATTCAGGTATGATCTAAATCAAATCCCTATGATTATACAGTGGAAGTGAGAAACAGATTTAAGGGCCTAGATCTGATAGACTGCCTGATGAACTATGGATGGAGGTTTGTGACATTGTACAGGAGACAGGGATCAAGACCATCCCCATGGAAAAGAAATGCAAAAAAGCAAAATGGCTGCCTGGGGAGGCCTTACAAATAGCTGTGAAAGAAGAGAAGCGAAAAGCAAAGAAAAAGGGGAAAGATATAAGCACCTGAATGCAGAGTTCCAAAGAATAGCAAGAAGAGATAAGAAAGCCTTCCTCAGCAATCAATGCAAAGAAATAGAGGAAAACAACAGAATGGGAAAGACTAGAGATCTCTTCAAGAAAATTAGAGATACCAAGGGAACATTTCATGCAAAGATGAGCTCGATAAAGGACAGAAATGCTATGGACCTAACAGAAGCAGAAGATATTAAGAAGAGGTGGCAGAAATACACAGAAGAACTGTACAAAAAAGATCTTCATGACCCAGATAATCACGATGGTGTGATCACTGACCTAGAGCCAGACCTCCTGGAATGTGAAGTCAAGTGGGCCTTAGGAAGCATCACTACAAACAACGCTAGTAGAGGTGATGGAATTCCAGTGGAGCTATTTCAAATACTGAAAGATGATGCTGTGAAAGTGCTGCACTCAATATGCCAGCAAATTTGGAAAACTCAGCAGTGGCCACAGGATTGGAAAAGGTCAGTTTTCATTACAATCCCAAAGAAAGGCAATGCTAAAGAATGCTCAAACTACTGCACAATTGCACTCATCTCACATGCTAGTAAAGTCATGCTCAAAATTCTCCAAGCCAGGCTTCAGCAATATGTGAACCATGAACTTTCAGATGTTCTAGCTGGATTTAGAAAAGGCAGAGGAACCAGAGATCAAATTGCCAACATCCACTGGATCATGGAAAAAGCAAGAAAGTTACAGAAAAACATCTATTTCTGCTTTCTTGACTATGCCAAAGCCTTTGTGTGGATCACAATAAACTGTGGAAAATTCTGAAAGAGATGGGAATACCAGACCACCTGACCTACCTCTTGAGAAATCTGTATGCAGGTCAGGAAGCAACAGTTAGAACTGGACATGGAACAACAGACTGGTTCCGAATAGGAAAAGGAGTACATCAAGGCTGTATATTGTCACCCTGCTTATTTAACTTCTATGCAGAGTACATCATGAGAAACGCTGGACTGGAAGAAGCACAAGCTGGAATCAATAATCTCAGATATGCAGATGATACCACCCTTATGGCAAAAACTGAAGAGGAACTAAAAAGCTTCTTGATGAAAGTGAAAAAGAGAGTGAAAAAGTTGCCTTAAAGCTCAATACTCAGAAAATGAAGATCATGGCATCTGGTCCCATCACTTCATGGGAAATAGATGGGAAACAGTGGAAACAGTGTCAGACTTTATTTTTGGGGGCTCCAAAATCACTGCAGATGGTGACTGCAGCCATGAAATTAAAAGACGCTTACTCCTTGGAAGGAAAGTTATGACCAACCTAGATAGCATATTCAAAAGCAGAGACATTACTTTGCCAACAAAGGTCCATCCAGTCAAGGCTATGGTTTTTCCTGTGGTCATGTATGGATGTGAGAGCTGGACTGTGAAGAAGGCTGAGCCCCGAAGAATTGATGCTTTTGAACTGTGGTGTTGGAGAAGACTCTTGAGAGTCCCTTGGACTGCAAGGAGATCCAACCAGTCCATTCTGAAGGAGATCAGCCCTGGGATTTCTTTGAAAGGAACGATGCTAAAGCTGAAACTCCAGTATTTTGGCCACCTCATGCGAAGAGTTGACTCATTGGAAAAGACTCTGATGCTGGGAGGGATTGGGGGCAGGAGGAGAAGGGGGCGACAGAGGATGAGCTGGCTGGATGGCATCACTGACTCGATGGACATGAGTCTGAGTGAACTCCAGGAGTTGGTGATGGACAGGGAGGCCTGGCATGCTGTGATTCATGGGGTCGCAGAGTCGGACACGACTGAGTGATGAACTGAACTGAAGGGCCTAAATATTTTCTTAATGAAGAGGTTTGTTTGCTTCATGACAGGTAGAAGTCTGTTTTGTGTGACTTGATGTCTTTCACAACACCCAGCATATTCAGCATGTATCATCTGTTGTTGCTCAGTCACTTGGCTGTCTCCAACTCTTTGTTACCCCATGGACTGCAGCACACCAAGATTCCCTGTCCTTGACCATCTCCCGGAGCTTGCTCAAACTCATGTCCATTGAATTGGTGATGCTATCCAACCATCTCATCCTCTGTCATCCCCTTCTCCTGCCCTCAATCTTTCCCAGCATCAGAGTCTTTTCCACTGAGTCAGTTCTTTGTATCAGGTGGCCAAAGTACTGGAGCCTCAGCTTCAGCATCAGTCCTTCCAATGAATATCCAGGATTGATTTCCTTTAGGATTGACTGCTTTGACCTCCTTGAAGTCCAAGGGACTCTCAAGACTTCTCCAACACCACAGTTCAAAAGCATCAATTCTTCGGCACTCAGCTTTCTTTATAGTCCAACTCTCACTTCCATACATGACCACTGGAAAAACCATAGCCTTGACTAGATGGACCTTTGTTGACAAAGTAATGTCTCTGCTTTTTAATATGCTGTCTAGGTTGGTCATAGCTTTTCTTCCAAGAAGCAAGCACCTTTTAATTTTATGGCTCCGATCACCATCTGCAGTGATTTTGGAGCCCAAGAATATAGAGTCTGTCACTGCATCATAGTCACTAAATTATAATTTGCTGAATTTAACTAGATTTCATATAATACATTTGGCTAGAAAAAAAGTAAATGTCCCAAAATCATATTAATAGTGGATTAGAAAGAAAACCATAAGTGTTCGAAGGGGACTAGCTTCTCCTTTGGAAAATTTTTTAAGAGAATTTTCTTTGAAAAATGGTTTAAGAGAATGAAATGACACTTAAGGATGAGGAGATGCCATATTTTAACCAAGGGGCTCAGTTTGCCACTGACTGTGTTACTGATGTGGAAATGCCCCAGGCCCAGAAACTTTTGAGAGCAACAGGTTGATCAAATATCCTGACCTTAAATTACCTCCTACTTATATAGGTGAAGTGAAAGTTGCTTAGTCATGTCTGACTCTTTGCGACCCCTGCATAGTAAGGGTGAGTAAAAGTGAAATGAGCTGTTGAGTTAGCTTGGAATTCAGGTGAAATTCTAAAACTAAATTTACACTAAATACATTAAATTCTATGACTAAATGTACTCTTACTCCTAGAAAAGAAACATAGCTGTGAGTCATCCCAAATGGAACTACTTAAATGTCTATCAATTGTGGAATGACTAAATCATGCTATATTTGTACAATGGATTGCTATTTAGTTATGAATGTTACCTATGACATGACTGATTTTTAAAATAAAATATTGAAGAGTTGCAATAGACAATGCTCACTGTGTTTGCATTAATTTCAAGATAACAGACAGGTTTATGGAAACTCTTTGCCTGCTCTGACCCTGATAGCTCAGTTGCTAAAGAATCAACTGCAATGCAAGAGACCCCTGTTCGATTCCTGGGTTGGGAAGATCCCCTGGAGAAGGGATAGGCTACCCTCTCCAGTAATCTTGGGCTTCCCTTGTGACTCAGCTAGTAAAGAATCCGCCTGCAATGTGAGAGACCTGGGTTCAATCCCTGGGTTGGGAAGATCCTCTGGAGAAGGGAAAGGCTACCCACTCCAGTATTCTGGCCTGGAGAATTCCATGGATGATATGGTCCATGGGGTTGCAAAGAGTTGGACACAACTGAGTGACTTTCACTTTTTTTTTTTTTCAGAAGTTACTCAAGACACATAGTAGGTCCTAAAGCACCACTTGTTTAATATAAGCTTTCTGGTCAACCTCCTCCCTCCCTATATTAAAGAGTAATTTAGAAATGACTGTGTAGCCATTATAAAAGACTGCCTACATTTTTAAACTGCATTTTGTCTTTGATACCTACTTGGGGAAAAAAAAAGGAAAAATGTCCTTTAATTTTTCCAGTTTATGGGTCACGAGCAACCTGATTACATTGAAATTAGTTTCTACTCATTGTCATCCATTATTTTCCCTTTTTTTATGGTGTCGTGGCTCTTCTGTTGCTTTTCCTCTCCAGGCAGAGGAGCTGTACTGAAATGTGTTTATAAGTTGTTGCACATATATCTTGCAGGTTGCTTATTCCTGTTTCCACTTCCATCCTGATTAAATTCAACAAGGACTTTGGCCTTGGGTGAAAAGAGAAGCAAATTTAGCAGTGCTCCTTGAATTTATGAGACTGAGACATGATTTGTTGGTACTGGAGATTGGACACTGCTCTGGAGAGTGGGGCTGATGAAGGAAGAAGAACTTTGCCTCTGATGTCGGCAATCACATGGGATTCACAGGCAGGACTTGGCTGGGCCAAGCCTCCTCTAAAGAGGCTGCATAATGTTCCTTGAGGGGTCAGAAGGTTCCACTAATGTGGCATCTGCTCTTGGAGCACTGAGATGGAAAAGGAAGTGAACCTACATTTCCTGTCATCTATCAGTCTAGTCGCCAAACTAAACACGAAACAGTTTACCTCATTCGTACTGAGCACAGTGAATAGGTTTCCTCTCATTGGAGTACAATTGCTTACAATGTGTGTTAGCTTCTGCTGTACAACAAAGTGAATCAGCTATATGTATACAGAAATCCCCTCCCATGCCCCCTTCCCGACTCCTCTAGGTCATCACAGAGCACTGAGCTGAGCTCCTTGTCCTATACAGCAGCCTCCCACTAGCTGTCTATATTACACATGATAGCGTATATACATGGAGAAGGCAATGGCACCCCACTCCAGTACTCTTGCCTGGAAAACCCCATGGATGGAGGAGCCTGGTAGGCTGTAGTCCATGGGGTCACTAAGAGTCAGACACGACTGAGTGACTTCATTTTCACTTTTCACTTTCGTGCATTGGAGAAGGAAATGGCAACCCACTCCAGTGTTCTTGCCTGGAGAATCCCAGGGACTCTCTATGGGGTCGCACAGAGTCGGACACAACTGAAGCATTTTAGCAGCAGCAGCAGCGTATATATGTCAGTGCTACTGTCTAATTCGTCCCACGCTCCCCTTCCTCTCAGCCCGTGTCCACAAGTCTGTTCTCTACATCTGCACCTCTTTCCGGCCCTGCAGATAGGTTCATCGATGCCTTTTTTCCTAGGTCCCATATACACGCATTGTATGTGTGTGGCAGTCACATTAATATACAATATCATTTTTCTGTTTCTGACTTACCAGACAGACTCTAGGTTCATCCACATCACTTCAAATGACCCAATTTCATTCCTTTTTATGGCTGAGTAGTATTCCACTGTATATATGTACCACATTTTCTTTATCCATTCATTTGTCAGTGGGCATTTAGGTTGCTTTCATGTCCTGGCTATTGTAAATAGTGCTGCAATGAACATTGGGATACATGTATCTTTTTGAATTATGGTATTCCCAGGTTATATGTCCAAGAGTGGGTTTGCTGGGTCATATGGTAGTTCTATTTTTAGTTTTTTAAGGACCCTCGCTACTATTCTCCATATTGGATGCATCAGTTTACATTCCCATCAACAGTGCAAGGGGGTTTGTTTTGGCAATAAGGAAGCAGAAGCTCAGGGAAGCTAAATAACATGCTGAAGACCACCAGCTATAAGCAAAGAAACAGGGTGAGATCCGGAAACCACAGCTGTGATTTCCAAGCATGGGTTATTTCTCTGTCAGTTCAGTCAGTCAGATCAGTCGCTCAGTCTTGTCCAACTCTTTGCGACCCCATGAATCGCAGCATGCCAGGCCTCCCTGTCCATCACCAACTCCTAGAGTTTACTCAAACTCATGCCCATTGAGTCGGTGATGCCATCCAGCCATCTCATCCTCTTTCATCCCCTTCTGCTCCTTCCCCCAATCTCTCCCAGCATCAGGGTCTTTTCCAATGAGTCAACTCTTCATATGAGGTGGCCAAAGTATTGCAGTTTTAGCTTCAGCATCAGTCCTTCCAATGAACACCCAGGACTGATCTTTAGGATGGACTGGTTGTATCTCCTTGCAGTTCTAGGGACTCTCAAGAGTCTTCTCCAACACCACAGTTCAAAAGCATCAATTCATCGGTGCTCAGCTTTCTTCACAGTCCAACTCTCACATCTATACATGACCACTAGAAAAACCATAGCCTTGACTAGACGGACCTTTGTTGGCAGAATAATATTTCTCTGTAGGTACCAAGAAACCTAAAGAAGAGAAATGTGTTAAGCAATGAAATAAAGTTTGGAATAAAGGGCAGTGGTCTAGCTAACAAAGTTGTACCATCAGTGGGGATTGGGGGCAGGTCTCACAGCCAATTAGCAAGGTTATGAGATTTTCTTCAGTGCGTCTCAGAAACCACAGCCAGGATGGAGAAATGATCCAATTGCTCAAGGGCTGGGGTCTGCATCATGAGTGTGGCTAAAGTTTACAAGGCAGCAAATCCGAGACTGACATGAGGGCCATGATGTGTACACACTGAGCCCAGGCTGTGTGCAGAGCTGACTAACTCCAGAAGGGAGAGGGGATAGACTGGGGCTGTGGGGAAGGGTCTGAAGTTAGAGGAAGGGTAATTTGGGGGAAATGGGGAGACAGGGAAAAGAATATCAAAGATACTCAAGGGAAAGAGTAGATGATGTCATTAAAGAGGCCAGTTTCAGGGTTGGATACAGTACAGACAGAACCCAGTACATATCTTATTCTCTGACAAGCTGCTCCCCTCCAGCTGTCAGACTGTGGGTAAGTCTAATGAGATAGGCTTCCAGGGTTATCTGTACTTAAACAGGAGCCTCTTCCTAGACAAAGAAATGGTGCTTAAAAGATAAAGGATGCTTCACTGATAGAATGACAGGCTCTATAAACAGATGCTAACGATCGTGAAAGCTAGATTTCTGGGGAGGACATCCCTCAGTACTTCCTTCAAATCTTACTACACAAGTGAAGTCTGATCTGTACTTGCTCTGCCTGAAGCCATCCTTAGAATGGGTTTTGTTAAAGGGGTTATAGTCCCCAGATTGGGATTTTCTTGCCACAGCCATTGGTTTCCGAGCACTCTCTCCTGTTTTTCTCTCCAACTTCACTCAGCACTACTGCCCTGGTTTCTTCTTCATTCCTAGAACATTCCTTTCTTGCTGAAAGACTTTGCATTTACCAAGAGGTTTACTCTTCCATCAAAGAGGTCTTCCATGGAAGAGGTCTGGAAACCTCTCCCATCAACTTTCAACTTTTCAGGAGGCAGCTCCTTCTCATGGTTCAGGTCTCTGCCTAAACATCACTGCCTTAAGAAACCATACCCAACCACCGACCTCAAACACATCCTCCACCACCCACCCAGCTACACTGCTTATGCTAGTGGGTAATCACTGTGCCCCTTACCTTCTGTCGCCACAACAGGAAAGGAAGCCCCAGGCAAACAGGTGTATGCTGGTGTATTCTCAATGTCTAGCAAACTGCCTTAGTACAATCAGTTCAGTTCAGTCGCTCAGTTGTGTCTGACTCTTTGTGACCCCATGAACCACAGCACACCAGGCCTCCCTGTCCGTCACCAACTTCTGGAGCCCATCCATACCTATGCCCACTGAGTCAGTGATGCCATCCAACCATCTCATCCTCTGTCGTCCCCTTCTCCTCCTGCCCTCAATCTTTCCCAACATCAGGGTCTTTTCAAATGAGTCAGCTCTTCGCATCACATGGCCAAAATATTGGAGTTTCAGCTTCAACATCAGTTTTTCTAATAAACACCCAGGACTGATTTCCTTTAGGATGGATTGGTTGGATCTCCTTGCAGTCCTAGGGACTCTCAAGAGTCTTCTCCAACACCACAGTTCAAAAGCATCAATTCTTCAGCCCTCAGTTTTCTTTATAGTCCAACTCTCACATCTATACATGACCACTGGAAAAACCATAGCCTTGACTAGATGGACCTTTGTTGGCAAAGTAATGAATGTCTCTGCTTTTTAATATGATGTCTAGGTTGGTCATAACTTTCCTTCCAAAGAGTAAGTGTCCTTTTAATTTCATGGCTGCAATCACCATCTGCAGTGATTTTGGAGCCCAGAAAAATAAAGTCAGCCACTGTTTCCCCATCTATTTGCCATGAAGTGATGGGACTGGATGCCATGATCTTAGTTTTCTGAATGTTGAGCTTTAAGCCAACTTTTTAACTCTCCTCTTTCACTTTCATCAAGAGGCTCTTTAGTTCTTCTTCACTTTCTGCCATAAGGCAGTACAATCAGGGACCAGGTAAAGGATGTTTGGATAAACAAATGAGTAAGTGATCGATTAGCAAGCACCTCAGAGGAGCAGCAGCAGGGTGGAGGAGAGAAAGAAGTGGTTTCATCGGCTGGGATTTGTTCCTTTCACAATGAACCTTTCAACTCTTTCCTGTTGGGCAATTCTAACCAAATTTTCCAGTGTAAAAAGCTTATATAGAAGGGGACAGAGGGAGAAGCATGGCCTTTTGGCCTGGCCCCTCGACCACAGTCTGAGGCTGGAGGTGTGCTGAGGTGTGCCACTCTGAGCAGCCCCTCCCTGTCCTTCCCTCTAAGGAAGGGCAGGAGGGTGGCCCAGCAGCCAGGCCTTCTGGAGTGTCCTGAGACTCCAGGGCCTCGAGCCCCCATGCCCGGCGGCATGGCTGTTGAGAAGATTGCCAACTTCTGCACCAGCAAGATCGGGCTCACCACACTGGCCCCAGCGGTGCAAGCAGGTCCTTACCACCGTGATGTCTGAGGGTGCTGGAATATTGTGGCGGCCATGAAGACCCATGGTGCGGACAAGGTCATGGCCTGCACCTCGGCCTTCCTACCATGGGACCCTTCCAAGGTGCCCCCAAGACTGCAGGATGTGACTGATGACCAAATCCAGATGCAGAAGATACTGCAGGAGTCGGGCCTGAAGTATGCAGCCAGGGATGCCGCCACCTATGGGAGACCAGCCGCTGACTGGGGCCCACACAGGGACCCTGGATGGACGAGGGCCCTCGAGGGTCATCTCCAAACAGGACCTGGGCCACTTCATGCTGCACAGCCTCACTACCGGTGAGTACAAGGGGGACAGCACCTATCCCTCCCATGAGTATGAATAGGGCTCTGACCCCATCCAGGAGCACAGCATCCTGCCAAACAGAGAACAAAGGAAGCGGGGCAATAATCTTGAGTCAGAAGCTTCAAAAAAAAAAAAAACAGAAGGGAACAGAGGGCATTTATGATTTTCTTTGGATTCCTCTTGTCCCAGGAGTGATCCTTGGTCCTACACAGCCCACAGCCATGTGAACGTGATTATACGCTGAACTGTGTCCCCCAAAATTCCTAAGTTGAAGCCCTAACCACAAGTACCTCAGGATGTGATTGTATTTGGAGATGGTTTCCTGCCATTATTAAGGTGGGCTCTAATCCACCTGGCTAGCATATTCAAAAGCAGAGACATTACTTTTCCAACAAAGGTCTGTCTAGTCAAGGTTATGGTTTTTCCAGTGGTCATGTATGGATGTGAGAGTTGGACTGTGAAGAAGGCTGAGCACCAAAGAATTGATGTTTTTAAACTGTGGTGTTGGAGAAGACTCTTGCGAGTCCCTTGGACTGCAAGGAGATCCAACCAGTCCATTCTGAAGGAGATCAGCCCTGGGATTTCTTTGGAAGGAATGATGCTAAAGCTGAAACTCCAGTACTTTGGCCACCTCATGCGAAGAGTTGACTCATTGGAAAAGACTCTGATGCTGGGAGGGATTGGGGGCAGGAGGAGAAGGGGACAACAGAGGATGAGCTGGCTGGATGGCATCACTGACTCGATGGACATGAGTTTGAGTGAACCCCAGGAGTTGGTGATGGACAGGGAGGCCTAGTGTGCTGCAATTCATGGGGTTGTAAAGAGTCAGACACGACTGAGTGACTGAACTGAACTGAACTGAACTGAGTGTCCTTATAAGAAAAGCCAACTTGGACCCACAGAGAGACCTCAGGGATGTCCACGCATAGAGGACAAACCACAAGAGGACACAGTGAGGGGAGAGCTCACTGCCAACAAAGGAGAGAGAACTCAGGAGAAGGCAAATCTGCCAACACCTTGACCTTGGACTTTGGCCTCTAGAACTGTGTTAAGAACAAGGTCTGTGTAAGCCACTCAGTCTGTGGAGTTGTGTTATTGCAGCCTGAGAAGACTAATACAAACAGAGATAATAGTCTTACCACCTCATCAATAACCTTAACAGATGGACCTGACCTCCTGGTACAGAGAAACACGGTCATGAGTGGGAAAACACACTGGCTGTGCACTCATGTCCCAAACACAGGACTTCTCACCTCAGGACATTTGCTCAGCTTCCCTGAGTCCATGCCCTCTTCTACAAAATGCCACTAGTGGATGCATTACATGAGACACGCTTTATGAAAGTATTTGTCATAGATCTTTTTTCTTTTTAATCAAGGAGGTGATGTGCAATTTTTTAACTTAATTTTTTTTTTATATTGGAGTATACAGGAGACCTTGCCTGGAGAATCCCAGGGACAGGGGAGCCTGGTGGGCTGCCATCTATGGGGTCACACAGAGTTGGACACGACTGAAGTGACTTAGCAGCAGCAGCAGCATACAGGAGACCTGGGTCCAATCCCTGGGTCAGGAAAATCCCCTGGAGAAGGCAATGGCACCCCACTCCGGTACTCTTGCCTGGAAAATCCCATGGACGGAGGAGCCTGGTAGGCTACAGTCCATGGGGCCGCAAAGAGTCACACATGACTAAGCAACTTCACTTCACTATAGTTGATTTACAATATTGTTAGTTTCAGAGGTACAGCAAACTGATTCAATTATACATGTATCTGTTCTTTTTCAGATTTTTTTGCCAGATAGATTATTTGTGTATGTTAGTTGCTCAGTCGTGTCCAATTCTTTGCAATCTCATGGACTGTAGCCCGCCAGGCTCCTTTGTCCATGGGATTCAGTTCAGGTCAGTTGCTCAGTCGTGTCTGACTCTTTGCCACCCCATGAATCGCAGCACGCCAGGCCTCCCTGTCCATCACCAGCTCCCGGAGTTCACTCAAACTGACGTCCATCGAGTCAGTGATGCCATCCAGCCATCTCATCCTCTGGCGTCCCCTTCTCCTCCTGCCCCCAATCCCTACCAGCATCAGAGTCTTTTCCAATGAGTCAACTCTTCACATGAGGTGGCCAAGTATTGGAGTTTCAGCTTTAGCATTATTCCTTCCAAAGAAATCCATGGGATTACAGAGCATTAAATAGAGTTCCCTGTGCCATACAGTAGGTCTTTGTTGGTTTTCTATTTTATATGTAAGGGTGTGTATATGTTAATCCAAAACTCCTAATTTATCCCTCCCCCCAACTTTTCCCTGTTCGTAACTAAAGTTTGTTTTCAGAGTCTGTGAGTCTGTTTCTGTTTTCGTAAATAACTTCATTTGTATCACTTTATTAGGTTCCACATAAGTGATATCATATGGTATTTGTCTTTCTCTGTCTTATTTTAGCTAGTATAATAATCTCTAGGTCCATGCATATTGCTACAAATGGTATTATTTTATTCCTTCTATGGCTGAGTAATAATCCATTGTATGTATGTACTGCATCCTCTTTATCCATTTATCAGTTGATGGAAATTTAGGTTGGTTCCATGTCTTGGCCATTGTAAATAATGTTGCAACAAACATTGGGGTGCATGTATCTTTTTTAATTATGGTTTTCTCTGGATACATGTCCAGGAATGGGATTGCTAGATCATATGGTATTTTTAGTTTTATAAGGAACCTCCATACTGTTCTCCAGAATGGCTGTACTAATTTATGTTTGCACCAACAGCATATAAGTGTTCTCTTTTCTCCACACTCCGTCCAGCATTTGGTTTTTTTAATATTTATTTATGTACTTACCTATCTATCTGGCTGCCTCGGGTCTTCGTTGCAGCACTCAGGATCTTTCATTGCGGCATTCAGGCTTAGTTGCTCCATGGTATGTGGGATCCTAGCTTCCCAACCAGGGATCGAACCCGTGTCCTGAGCATTGAAAAGTGGATTCTCAACCACTGGACCACCAGGGAAGTTCCCAGAATTGATTGTTTGCAGACTTTTTGATGGTGGCCATTCTGACAGGTGTAGGTGATACTTCATTATAGTTTTGATTTACATTTCTCTGATAATTAGCAATTTTGAGCATTTTTTCACGTTCTTCTTGGCTATCTGTATGTCTTATTTGGAGAAATGTTTATTTATATCTTCTGCCTATTTGTTGATTGAATTGTTTTTCTGATATTGAGCTGCATGAGCTGTTTGTATATTTTGGAGATTAATCCCGTGTTGGTCATCTGGTTTGCAAATATTTTCTCCCATTCCATGGGTTGTCTTTTTGTTTATAGTTTCCTTTGATGTGCAAATGCTTTTAAGTCCCATTTGTTTATTTTTGTTTTTATATTCATTATTCTAGGGGGTGAATCCAAAAAGATATCATGGTGATTTATATCAAAGATTGTTCTTCCTATTTTTTCATCGATGAGTTTTATACTATTTGAGCTTATGCAGGAGACCTGGGTTCCATCCCTGGATTGGGAAGATCCCCTGGAGGAGGGAAAGGCTAACCACTCTACTATTCTGGCCTGGAGAATCCATAGACTGTATAGTTCATGGGGTCACAAAGAGTTGGACATGGCTGAGTGACTTTTACTTTCACTTTTCACTTTAGGTCATTAATCCATTTTGAGTTTATTTTTGTATACAGTGTTAGAGAATGCTCCAATTTCATTCTTTTACATGTGACTATGCAGTTTACCAGCACTATTTATTTAAGACATTGTCTTTTCTCCATTATATATTATTATCTCCTTTGTAGTAGATTAATTGACCATAGGTACATGAAAACAGTCAGTGTCAAGGTGTTCCTCCACCATACAGCCCCTTTGTCCACTTGCTGGAAATTTTATGTTCTTCTAGTGCTTAAAATGTCATGGTTTGCTGCATTTCTTCCTGCAGGGTGATTCAAACATCCATAAGGAACTGTCAGGAGAAAGTAAACTAGTCCCATTTAGAAAAATAATAATGGATTTCATAGGAGAAACTCAGGAATGAATGAATTTGTCTGAAAAATAAATAAATAAAAATAGAAGACCCTACTCTAGCTCTGTGGGTAAAATTTCCTTATTTTTATATCATTAACTTTTATACTATGAATCATTTTAACTATTAAATATAGATCACCTAGCTGGGGATTGACCTGACAGAGAATGGTTGGATGGCATCACTGACTCCATGGGAATAAGTTTGAGCAAACTCTGGGAGTTGGTGATGGACAGGGAAGCCTGATGCAGAGCACATCATGACAAACAGTGGGCTGGAAGAAGCACAAGTTGGAATCAAGATTGCCAGGAGAAATATCAATAACCTCAGAAATGCAGATGACACCACCCTTATGGCAGAAAGTGAAGAACTAAAGAGCCTCTTGATTAAAGTGAAAGAGGAGAGTGGAAAAGTTGGCTTAAAACTCAACATATAGAAAACTAAGATCGTGGCATCTGGTCCCATCACTTCATGGCAAAACAGTGGAAACAGTGGCTGACTTTATTTTGGGGGGCTCCAAAATCACTGCAGATGGTGATTGCAGCCATGAAATTAAAAGTTCCTTGGAAGAAAAGTTATGACCAACCTAAACAGCACATTAAAAATCAGAGACATTACTTTGTCAACAAAGGTCTGTCTAGTCAAGCCTATGGTTTTTCCAATGGTCATGTATGGATGTGAGAGTTGGACTATAAAGAAAGCTGAGCACCAAAGAATGGATGCTTTTGCACTGTGGTGTTGGAGAAGACTCTTGAGAGTCCCTTGGACTGCAAGAAGATCCAACCAGTCCATCCTCAAGGAGATCAGTCCTAGGTGTTCATTGGAAGGACTGAGGTTGAAGCTGAAACTCCAATATTTTGGCCACCTGATGCAAAGGGCTGACTCATTGAAAAAGACCCTGATGCTGGGAAAGATTAAGGGCAGGAGGAGAAGGGGATAACAGAGAATGAGATAGTTGGATGGCATCACCAACTCAATGGACATGAGTTTGGGTAAACTCCGGGAGTTGGTGATGGACAGGGAGGCATGGTGTGCCGCGGTTCATGGGGTCACAAAGAGTCGGACACGACTGAGTGACTGAACTGAACTGAAGATGCTGCTGACAAAGGAATTCTTACTTTTAATTTTTGTGTTTTTCCAGATTTCATTCATACTGAAATTAATGGGGGAAAAAATCATCTTTCAGTTTACAACTGCAGGAATTGCTTTCCATGGGTAATTTCATATTTCTAAATGTCACTGCATTTTAATTTTTGTAAATCTATACATACCAGTAGACCATTCAGGTATAATCTAAATCAAACCTTTTATGATTATACAGTGGAAGTGAGAAATAGATTTAAGGGCTTAGATCTGATAGAGTGCCTGATGAACTATGGACGGAGGTTCGTGACATTGTACAGGAGACAGGGATCAAGACCATCCCCATGGAAAAGAAATGCAAAAAAGCAAAATGGCTGTCTGGGGAGGCCTTACAAATAGCTGTGAAAGAAGAGAAGCGAAAGCAAAGGAAAAGGGGAAAGATATAAGCATCTGAATGCAGAGTTCCAAAGAATAGCAAGAAGAGACAAGAAAGCCTTCCTCAGCGATCAATGCAAAGAAATAGAGGAAAACAACAGAATGGGAAAGACTAGAGATCTCTTCAAGAAAATTAGAGATACCAAGGGAACATTTCATGCAAAGATGGGCTCAATAAAGGACAGAAATGGTATGGACTTAACAGAAGCAGAAGATATTAAGAAGAGGTGGGGAGAAGGAAATGGCAACCCACTCCAGTATTCTTGCCTGGAGAATCCCATAGACAGAGGAGCCTGGCAGGCTACAGTCCATGGGGTCACAAGAGTCGGACACGACTTAGTGTACTGTCTCACCCCAGAGATCCTGCCACATATACCACAAAAACCAAACATCCCCCAATGACCTTGGCCCCACTGTTCCAGTCACTCCCAGGTGGGAATTCAGGCACATGTCCACAGAGGTCACAGACAACATGCATATGGTTCTGTTATGTCCCATATATTACCCTTTCATGTCCCAAGGAAGACATTTTCTCTTAGAGATTTTCATTTAGTGTATCTTTAAAAAATCTTGTGTTAAACTTGCCTCCATCATTTTCTTGGGTAAGGACAACCCAGAAATGGCCCTTTTGTGTCTGTGATGTTGCCATTCACAGCTTTCTTGATAGGCCTAGTACAATCTTGAGAACAGGGCTGCTGTATGTTGAATGTCAGACGGTAGCTCTGAGCTTTGCCTATCTTAGGGAGTTATGCTGTGCATTTTTTACTGGTGTACCATGTTTAATTTGTCCCTAATACCTTTGAAGTTTTTCTGAGAAATGAAATAATGCAAAATGAACTTATTAAAATACATTTTAAGCCTTTAAAAAAAAAAAAGAAGAGGTGGCAGGAATACACAGAAGAACTGTACAAAAAAAATCTTCATGACCCAGATAATCACAATGGTGTGATCACTGACCTAGAGCCAGACCTCCTACAATGTGAAGTCAAGTGGGCCTTAGGAAGCATCACTACAAACAAAACTAGGGGAGGTGATGGAATTCCAGTGAAGCTATTTCAAATCCTGAAAGATGATGCTGTGAAAGTGCTGCACTCAATATGCCAGCAAATTTGGAAAATTCAGCAGTGGCCACAGGACTGGAAAAGGTCAGTATTCATTCCAATCCCAAAGAAAGGCCATGCCAAAGAATGCTTGAACCACTGCATAATTGCACTCATCTCACACGCTGGTAAAGTAATGCTCAAAATTCTCCAAGCCAGGCTTCAGCAATACGTGAACCGTGAACTTCCAGATGTTCAAGCTGGCTTTAGAAAAGGCAGAGGAACCAGAGATCAAATTGCCAACATCCACTGAATCATGGAAAAAGTAAGAGAGTTCCAGAAAAACATCTATTTCTGCTTTCTTGACTATGCCAAAGCCTTTGACTGTGTGGATCACAATAAACTGTGGAAAATTCTGAAAGAGATGGGAATACCAGACCACCTGACCTGCCTCTTGAGAAACCTATATGCAGGTCAGGAAGCAACAGTTAGAACTGGACATGGAACAACAGACTGGTTCCAAATAGGAAAAGGAGTACGTCAAGGCTGTATATTGTCACCCTGCTTACTTAACTTATATGCAGAGTACATCATGAGGAATGCTGGGCTGGAAGAAGCACAAGCTGGACTCAAGAGTGCTGGGAGAAATATCAATAACCTCAGATATGCAGATGACACCACCCTTATGGCAGAAAGTGAAGAGGAACTCAAAAGCCTCTTGATGAAAGTGAAAGTGGAGAGTGAAAAAGTTAGCTTAAAGCTCAACATTCAGAAAACGAAGATCATGGCATCTGGTCCCACCACTTCATGGGAAATAGATGGGGAAACAGTGGAAACAGTGTCAGACTTTATTTTGGGGGGCTCCAAAATCACTGCAGATGGTGACTGCAGCCATGAAATTAAAAGACGCTTACTCCTTGGAAGGAAAACTATGACCAACCTAGATAGCATATTGAAAAGCAGAGACATTACTTTGCCAACAAAGGTCCATCCAGTCAAGGCTATGGTTTTTCCTGTGGTCATGTATGGATGTGAGAGCTGGACTGTGAAGAAGGCTGGGCGCCAAAGAATTGATGCTTTTGCACTGTGGTGTTGGAGAAGACTCTTGAGAGTCCCTTGGACTGCAAGGAGATCCAACCAGTCCATTCTGAAGGAGATCAGCCCTGGGATTTCTTTGGAAGGAATGATACTAAAGCTGAAACTCCAGTACTTCGCATGAGGCCACCTCATACGAAGAGTTGATTCATTGGAAAAGACTCTGATGCTGGGAGGGATTGGGGGCAAGAGGAGAAGGGGGCGACAGAGGATGAGATGGCTGGATGGCATCACTGACTCGATGGACGTGAGTCTGGGTAAACTCCGGGAGTTGGTGATGGACAGGGAGGCCTGGTGTGCTGCGATTCATGGGGTCACAAAGAGTCAGTCACGACTGAGCAATTGAAGTAAGGAACTAATACATTTTCTGTCTTGGTGTTCCTCCCTGTGGCCTCAGTTGAGCCCACATTACTAATGGCAGGTGATGTACTTTTACATTTATAGCCTTAAGTTGTTACAGTTGATTTGGGTGAGGAAAAGAGAGAGGAAGAGTCTTAAATGACCATTGGCATCTACAATGGACCAGGTGTGAGCAGTCTATACCCACTTGTAATGAGTAAACCCCTGAGATAAACAGGAGCATAATTTTACTCACTTCTCTTTAAGTAAAATCAGCTTGGCTCCTGAAAGCTCAATTCTCTTTGGAACCTACTCTTGCCACTCATGGTGAACTCTGTCACTGCCATTTTTAAATGCAGCAATTCAAGATTTAAACTTGGTCATACCAAGCCTTTTCTCTAACCCCTTTCTCCCTTGGAATGATTTATGACAGTGGGTGGGGTTCATTGCCTTGCCAGCTGGAAGAGGCAGCTAGAAGTCAGCCTCCATGCCTGACTTCCTCTAGACCCAACTCAGGTCTCTAGGTCTATGAGCTCTGTCCCGGAATGCCCAAGTCCACCTTGGACAGAGGCAGGAGGCAGACAGAAAGGTAGCAGACAACTCTCGGTGGCTTTTTCCTACCCCACGCACAGGAGCTCTTGACTCGGGCTCTCTTGGCTCATCCACTGGACACCTCAGCAGGTGCCTTGTTGGACATTATTGGAGTAAAATACAGTGAACGAGGCTACAGAGCGGTATCTCCAGCTCCCACCAGCATTCAAGTCATATCCACTTTCTCTCTGACTCTCCCCTTCATACCAGCTGGGTGAACTTTTTACTCATTTTATTGAAATATAATTTACATATAGTGCAGTTTGATTAGTTTTAACAAATGCATACACCTGTGTAAACTGTACACTTAACATTAGAATATTCTGTCACCCAGAAATTTTTCTTATGCCCTTTCCCAGTCAACCCCCACCCCCAAGAAAACACTCTGGTGATTTCTACCATCAAAGATTAGTTTTGTGTGTTTAGAATTCCATGTAAGTGAAATCATGTAGTCCATACTCTTTGGGGTCTGGCTTCATTCACTCAGCATCGCGTTGTTTTGTGCATCAGTAGTTTGTTCCATTTTGTTGTATTTTATGAATATTGTGCCCATTGTTGGACCAGCTAGAATGGAGAGAGGAAGAAGAAAATTGTAAACACCACTCAGGCCCGCCTGAGTTGTGATAGAAACACAGTAATTTGAGCACTGCTTTTCTTACTTTGGTATAAATGTTTATGCATATATTAACCAATTATTTCCCCCCTCCCTCATTACCTTAATATCTATCATCAGACATTCAATAGCTGCTTAGCCTTTTATCTCAGTATTTAACTTACAGTATATCAAAGTAAGAGCATGACGCAGCTTGAAAAGGAACAACATCACCTGGAGATGGATTAAGTGACCAATGAGTCTTTGTATCCTTTTGGGGCTAATAATATGGGTGGGCCTCATCCAATCAGTTGAAGGCCTAAGTGGAACAAAAAGACTGGCCTTTTTTTGAGGAACTTTTGAAAAGAGGAAATTCTCCAGAAGATTGCCTTAGGACTGGGATGGTACCATCAGCTCCTCTGGGTCTCAAACCTGCTGACACACTGCAGATTTTAGACTTCCCAGTATCCACAATCATGTGGGCCAATCCCCTATAATAAACCTTTATATATAAACATACATATGTATATATAATAAATCTATATATACATCTATGTATAATAAGTATATTATGCATATACTTAATTCAGTTCAGTTCCATTCAGTCATAAGGGTGGTGTCATCTGAATATCTGACATATACTTATTACATACATAATATATATGTATACACATATATTCTCCCATTGCTTCTGTTCCTTTGAAGAACCCTTACTAATACACTGACCCACTGACCAACAGCCAACCCAGGCCACCTAGCAGATGCAGAGGTGACAGCCTGCCTTAGACGCCTCCAGCAGGCACCCTCCTCAGGTGACACCCCTGCCTTCTCACACTCCTTTCCAGCCCTTCATGGTCCACTTGCGCCAGTGTTTCAGAAGGTCTGGTGAGTGATGTTTCTCTGATCCTCCAACTCCTCCCTTCAAATCTTTACACCTCCAGCTTCTTCCACAATTGTGTAAAGCCTTGTTCCTATAATAAATATTAACACTATTCTATAAAACTCATACTGTTCATGGGGTTCTCACTGAGCGCCAAAGAACTGATGCTTTTGAACTGTGGTGTTGGAGAAGATTCTTGAGAATCCCTTGGACTGCAAGGAGATCCAACCAGTCCATCCTAAAGGAGATCAGTCCTGGGTGTTCATTGGAAGGACTGATGCTAAAGCTGAAACTCCAATACTGTGGCCACCTGATGCAAAGAACTGACTCATTGGAAAAGACCCTGATGCTGGGAAAGATTAAGGGCAGGAGGAGAAGGGGATGACAGAGGATGAAGTGGTTGGATGGCATCACCAACTCAATGGACATGAGTTTGAGTAGGCTCTGGAAGTTGGTGATGGACAGGGGAGCCTAGCGTGCTGCAGTCCACGAGGTCACAAAGACTTGGACCCAACTGAGCAACTGAACTGAACTAATAAAACTCAATGATTTTACTTTCATTATTGCATCATGAATTATACCATATAATTTAATGCAAAAGAAAGCATGCTAACATTCCCCAAATAGGTGGTAAATCATGAAAACTGTTAGTCGGCTCTCATTTCTTGTCTCATTCACTCATTCATTGGTTCATTTGTTCACTTATTCACTCAGGGAATACTCAATACAGGCCAGGTGCTATTCTATGAGAGCAGCCCTGAAATGTACCAAGGGCTCGTCAGGGTCTAGAACTCTGGCTAGCGAGGGGAAATTGCCAAGAGGAGGTTTCAGTTCAGTACAGAGAAGTTTCTGACATTAAAACTGCCTGTAAATGAAGAGCCTCTTCTTTCCAAGGTAATGAGGGTCTAGCTACCAGAGAAATTAACAATTTACTTAACCAGGATGCTTCAGAAAGTATTGGCATATCAATCCGTGGTGTTTACATTTTCACCAGATTTACTTTTACATTTTACATTCTGCGATTGTCTTGTATGCCATTTGTAAGATTCTATATGCTGTCCATATTCTGAGGTGACTATGAGATATAACAGAATTATGATAGTCTCCAAATTATACCACAGGAGAAAAGAACTAATGTTTATTGTATATTCCATATACTCAGACAATTTTCATTGGTTATTTTATAATCATCCCAAAACTCTAAGTTTTTTTATCCCCTCTGAGATCAGCAAGCTATAGTGACTTGCCTAAACCCCTCAGTTTCTAAACAGAAGAGGCTGAAATCTGTCTGCCCCCAAGAGTCCTTGTTTTTTCTTTTATGTTATATCACATTAAGGTTCAGCATTAGTATGTGGAAAACCATCGCAATTGCATCATTTTCAAGTATATTCTTAATGAATGCATACTTTGTATCCTAGAACACATATCTTATTTCATGTATCAAATTAGTTCCATGGCATCAGTTATCAATGTTTTGCCTCTTCTGATCACTCCAGTCCCTTACCTTCCCACTTAATCCTCACAATAACCCTGTAAATACAGTTATTAATAATATTTAGCCTCATTTTACAGATGAGAACAATGAAAATCAGAGAGGCTGAGAAATATATCCAGAGCCAATGTATCAAGGCTAGAATTCAAATTCTATTATAGTCCGATGTTGAAGGCCATTCTCCATGCTCTGGATCCCCTGGGGTTAATTTCTGCCATGGGCAGGGGCTGAGGGGTGAATTTTGTTTACTATATTTTCCAAGATGACTCATTCTTCCTCCTACATGTCCCAATACTGTTTCTTCCTTCTTCTCCCTCCAGAGGCTTCTGTAAACAGCTTCTTGTTCATTCCTATGCCAATTTCTACTTTCAGCCTCATTTAAACATTTGGAAGACTCACCTCAACAAGGCACTGGTTGAGCAAATAAAAAGAAATCTTTTCGTATACTTAAATTGTGATGGATGACACAAAATTCCATTCAGTGCAATTTAGGTCTTCTAAGACATTTCTTTTATGTTGCCCATCCATGCACTCATAACTAGATGATTTTGCTTCTAGGTATGATAAAAATCCACAGAGGATTTCATTTTGCCTTTAAACTATAGCTGGTCATTGCTATTTGAGATGTTTAAGGCAACCAGGTATATAAATAGCCTCATCTACAATTAAGGGAAAGATGATTGTACCTTTGTAATATTAATCCTGGGATAGACACAGCCTCATCTGCTATTTCCACCAGTTACCAACAACAGCTCTAAAGCAGAAAAATAAAATGGAAGAGAATTGCTTTTCAGCTCACTACAGGAAAAGGAAAGCTACATTAGTACCTATGATTCATATAAAAAGAGAAACACACACAGTGGGAGAGAAGGAAGCTAATATTTGTTAAAGGGTTAATATATACCAAGAACTTCACATATCTTACAATGTCCCTATGAAATATCATTTCCGATTCTTAATTTCATATTATAAACGAAAGAATTGATTCCAAAAAACAAACTCAGCTTAATAAATCCCTCCACCCCAAAAGTCCAGGCTTTTCTCACTATAATACATTGACCCTGTGTACAATCTGATGCAAATTTCTCTTAAAAACTTGGAACTTGTTATATAAGATGTCATTTACCTTCCTGTGCTTCAGAATGAAAATAAAGTCATCAATCAGAGTCATCACAGCCTCTGCTCTAGTGTTTATTACCCAGTTTACAAGCACTCTCATGCTTTAGCCTTGACAAATTTGTTCAGAAACCCTGAAGTTTATGATGAAAGTGAGTAGACAAAACTGTCCTCCCATTTGAAACACTAGAGGACTTCTAGCTATCTGGAGATGGTGTCTGTCATCTCGCCGATTTGGGGTGCAATGCCTTGCCTTCCCTCCTCCCTTGGGATAGAAGTTGTCTAGGGCTGATGCTTTTGACAAAGCTGTTTATTATTCAAGGTCCCATTCCTTCCCTGGACCAAGGTGAGATACACCAAAGCCAGGTTCTCCCCACTCCTACTCAAGACTCAGATTTTGTGTGGCTGCAGCTAAGTCACGTCAGTCGTGTCCAACTCTGTGCGACCCCATAGACAGCAGCCCACCAGGCTCCCCCATCCCTGGGATTCTCCAGGCAAGAACACTGGAGTGGGTTGCCATTTCCTTCTCCAATGCATGAAAGTGAAAAGTGAAAGTGAAGTTGTTTAGTCGTGTCCAACTCTTTGTGACCCCATGGATTGTAGCCCACCAGATTCCTCCATCCATGGGATTTTCCAGGCAAGGGTACTGGAGTGGGGTGCCATTGCCTTCTCTGCAGATTTTGTGCAGACAGATTCAACGAGAGAAAACAGCTGAAACAATAGATTTAACCCAAAGATGCCCCCATAGACACTGCCTATCACTTCTCCAACTCTGCCTAGAGTTTGTCCTGCTTATGATTTACTTTATCCTTTCCTCTAGTTCTGTGGGCATCCCATATCTTTCCAATACATTTCCCCTTTATTAGCTACAGTCATTTTCTGCTGCCAGCCACCTAAGTCCCTGAAATGACAAGCCATCCAAGCTTTGAACTATGATGCGGGGCCGCAGTCACGTTCTCCTGCCACGGCCAACGCTGAGCTCTGATGCCCCTTCTCTCCCGGATGCCCGACTCCTTTCACCTGTGTTTGCAGGTGTGCTCTTCCCTTATCAATTCGCCATCGTCAGCTGAGCCCACTGAAAAAAATGGTCATGATTCCCAGTAGCTCAGATTGTATCCCCTACTGAAAGAGATGATCATTCGGTAGGAATGAAACCAAGAAACTAGACAATGTTGTAGACAAGGAAAAGTGGGATCACACATGCACTAAGGAAAAGAAAGGAAAATACCTACAGGTCCGGCTAGTCAAGGCTATGGTTTTTCCTGTGGTCATGTACGGATGTGAGAGTTGGACTGTGAAGAAGGCTGAGCGCCGAAGAATTGATGCTTTTGATCTGTGGTGTTGGAGAAGACTCTTGAGAGTCCCTTGGACTGCAAGGAGCTCCAACCAGTCCATTCTGAAGGAGATCAGCCCTGGGATTTCTTTGGAAGGAGTGATGCTAAAGCTGAAACTCCAGTTCTCTGGCCACCTCCTGCGAAGAGTTGACTCATTGGAAAAGACTCTGATGCTGGGAGGGACTGGGGGCAGGAAGAGAAGGGGACACCAGAGGATGAGATGGCTGGATGGCATCACTGACTCAATGGATGTGAGTCTGAGTGAACTCTGGGAGTTGGTGATGGACAGGGAGGCCTGGCATGCTGCGATTCATGGGGTCACAAAGAGTCAGACACAAGTGAGTGACTGAACTGAACTGAGACTGTTCTATACAAACCTGTTCTAGCACTATCTATAACAGTTACTGCCCTGTCATGTGAACAATGTCATCCCGGACAATCTGCCCCAGAATATTTCCCTAGTTCATGAAATCTCACACCCAGGGAATCCCTCTATATAGATTCTTAATTACTGAATATTTTACTTAAGACTACGACAACTTATACTTGGTCACTTCCACACTCAGATGTGCCATGCACGTGCATGCTCAGTTGTACCCAACTCTTGGTGATCCCATGGACTGTAGCCCACAAGGCTTCTCTGTCCATGGGATTTCCCAGGCAAGAATACTGGAGTGGGTTGCCATTTCCTCCTCCAGGGGATCTTCCTGACTCAGGGATCAAACCTGAATCTCCTGCATCTCCTGTATTGACAGGCATGTTCTTTACCACTGAGCCACACTCAGTGTATTGGGGTTTAATTCAAATGTTTTAGAAGAAAAATCTACTAATATTAAAAATCTACACATCATCTAGCCTTTCACTACTAGGAGCAGGTGTTATTGCAGACTACTCAGAGAATAAATTTTTGGGATCTGAGTCCATCTGCTTTATCTCCTGCTGCTGGTTATCATGTTAGCCCATAGATAGTAAAATTATAGCGAACCACCGCAACCCTCATCACCTTGCAGATGTTTCATTATTCAATTAATATCTGTCCATTTAATCTGCAGGTGAATAAAGGACCGGAGACAGCTGTATTCCCTCAGGGGCTTCCAATTAAAAAGGATTAAGGGCATATCTATACCCTAATTGTCCCCAATTTCTCAGCGTAATCATGTTTTACTCCATCTAAATATGTCAGCTACAGAACTATCCTACAAATAGTCATGCTTTCAGAAAGACTCAAATCAGATAAGAAAATATGCATTTGCAGAGTCAGATAAAAATAGTTTAGGATGAGGACTCTAAGATACAGATTCTCACTTTTGTACCTGTGAACACACACCCCCTCATCTCTGCTCAATTACACTTCCCTGTCCTTTGAGCACAAGTCATTCACTTCCTCATGAAAGCTTCGGTGGCCCACCGACCTCCTGATATATTCCCACTCCAGAGGTCCATTCATCCTCTGAAATTCCAGGAGTCTCTCAGGGCACTTAGCATAGTTGGCCATACACATTCTGACCTCTAGGGGGAGCCCAAGGCTCCTCTTCTCCCATTCGGACCCTGCTAAGGTCCAGTTCGGTCACCCAGTCGTGTCCGATTCTTTGCGACCTCATGGACTGCAGCACGTCAGGCCTCCCTATCCATCGCCAACTCCTGAAAGTTACTCGGACTCATGTCCATTGAGTCGGTGATGCCATCCAGCAATCTCATCCTCTGTCGTCCCCTTCTCCTCCTGCCCTCAATCTTTCCCAGCATCAGGGTCTTTGCAAATGAGTCAGCTCTTCGCATCAGGTAGCCAAAGTAGTGGAATTTCAGCTTCAGCATTAGTCCTTCCAATGAATATTCAGGACTGATTTCCTTTAGGATGGACTGATTGGATCTCCTTGCCATCCAAGGGACTCTCAAGAGTCTTCTCCAACACCACAGTTCAAAAGCATCAGTTCTTCAATGCTCAGCTTTCTTTATAGTCCAACTCTCACATCCATACATGACCACTGGAAAAACCATAGCTTTGACTAGACGGACCTTTGTTGGCAAAGTAATGTCTCTGCTTTTTAATATGCTATCTAGATTAGTCATAGCTTTTCTTCCAAGGAGCAAGCGTCTTTTAATTTCATGGCTGCAGTCACCATCTGCAGTGATTTTGGAGCCCCGAAAAGTAAAGTCCAAGGTAAGGTCCAGGGACATAATAAAGCACTGAAGCACAGTGGGCCACAGAGCTGATTAGGGCACAGAGAGTGATGCTTTGCTGGAGGAATAAAAGTGAGGTGAGTGGGATGCTTTGAGAAGGATTTCCTTCCCACGTTTGTGGTACAAGCTAGTAAGCCTTTGGAGCCATCTTGACCTACCTCTAGTCTGTGTCCACATTTACAAGGTACAGGGAGTTCCTGAAGCTGGGTATGTTCATTCTGGACACTCAGGGGAAGCCCGGAAAGTTTTCTTGCCTTTCCCAACACCTAAAGAGTTGCCTGCCTTTGTGGACTCATGGCCGCTTCCTCCATCTTCACAGCCAGCAGCATAGCACCATCAAATCTCTCTCACTCTGATACTCCTGACTCCCTCTCTCAGGAGGACACCTGTGATTGCATTTAGGGCTCACCTGAGCAATCCAAGACAGCCTTCCCACCACAGGGTCCTCAGCTCAACCACAACTACAAAGCCCCTTGTGCCATGTAAGCTTAAGTCACAGGTTGCAGGGATTCAGACATAGATATTTTGGAAGGCCATTATTCTACCTACCACACTGCCTCCCCCACCCCCTTGCTGTCACACACACACACACACACACACACACACACGTGGCTATGTAGCCACATCAGACATTTACCAAGGGCCCCAGTGCTGAGATGGAAGGGATTTTTTTTTTAAGAGTATTTAGCCCTGCTCCCGCTACAGAGGCACTGGGAGAGCACAGGAAAACCAGCACCCCCTGCACCTTCCAGGGAGGAGCAGGAAGAGCATCTCAGCCTTATTTTTAGGGCACCAGCCCTCAGACAGCAGCAACCTCCTCCTGGTCTCTTAAACTAGGGTTACGGCTGCAAAGCTCACTGACAGTTGAAAACGCATGAATCAAATCATCATATGTGATAGAAGTGACTCTCAATTATTCCTTGGGGCCAATATGAGCTTTTATATAAAGGATTGCCTCAAGTTGAGTGCACTCACATTATTTTATTAAGCTCAGGATCCTGCATCCCACTCAGAAAGCTACTGCCCCACCTTGACTCCTTAGGACATCAGCCCCACAGATGAAGAAGCACTGGGACTCCTCCCCAGAATTCTTGTTTAACATAAAGGGATTGAGGAGAACAGAGGAGACACAAAGAACAGAGGAGATGAGAGGCCAGGAAAGAAGAGAAATATGATGAGTAAAATTTTCCAATAGGGTTCCCTAGGAAACAAACGGGCAAAATTTGCAGCATGCTTACCTGGGGAATGAAATGCATTGGCAGTCAGAGGGAGGGGGAAAGGAGAATGGAATAAAAAATACGCCAAGTAGAAAGTGGACCTTTACATATAAAGTCCATTCTGCCCACTGGCAGGGACTATCTCCTAATGCTGCATGGAAACTGGGACCAAGAACCAGATGAGGGAGGGAAGGAAAACAATTTATCTGCAGGCTCATTCCTGCCTCCTGCCTCTTGTTGGTCCAAGTTCACCCACATTGTGTCACCTGGCCCCTCCAGGCAGCAAATCTCATGTCATCAGTCCCTCTTCTTAGTTCTGAAGCAACAGACCCAGAATAGAGCAGTATCCTGCAAGTCTGGTCTTGACCAGCTCGAAGTCCAAACTCAGTGACCCTCTGTCTCTAGGGCCACCTTTGCAGGACAGACACAGGTCAGGGCTTGGGACCGCAAACCGCCCTGGCCTAACTCTTTGGTGACTACATTCAGGGCTTCAGCTATTTAAGACAACTCTTTCCCAGAAAAACTAGACTGTACTAGACTCTTTCTATAAGCTATTCCATTTACCTGACTGCTTTTTCCAGGTGAGAGAAGGATTGTTACCTTATTACACAAGCAAGGAAAGTGACACACAGTTAGTGAAGGGTCATTCAAAGTAGCAGAAAGAGCCCAATAAGGTAGGAGAGTAGAGTTCATTAAGGAGAAAAGAAAAATATACTTTTAAGAGAACGGTAACTCCCAGACTCAGGAGGGTCTTCAGAGCCAGGCTGTAGAGTTGGGCTGTTATTTGGTAGCCCTGGGGCCCGCAGGGGAGGGTCATCTGCTGAGGAATGACCTATGTACATGTTTTCAGAAGATAATCCTTCTATAGTCAGGACTTCCCTGGTGGTCCAGTGGCTCACACTCTGGGCTCCCAGTGCAAGGGGACCCAGGTTCCATCCCTGGTCAGGGAACTAGATCCCACGTGCCACAACTAAAGATTCCTCATGCCACAACTAAGACTCACCACAGCCAAATAAAAATAAATAATAATAAGGTAAAAGTAAAAAAGTAAAAAGTCACTCAGTTGTGTCCGACTCTTTGCGACCCCATGGACTATAGCCTATCAGGCTCCTCCGTCCATGGGATTCTCCAGGTAAGGATACTGGAGTGGGTTGCCATTTCCTTCTCCAGGGGAGAAGTTACTGCTGCTGCTAAGTTGCTTCAGTCGTGTCCGACTCTGTGGGACCCCATAGACGGCAGCCCACCAGGCTCCCCCGTCCCTGGGATTCTCCAGGCAAGAACACTGGAGTGGGTTGCCATTTCCTTCTCCAATGCATGAAAGTGAAAAGTGAAAGTGAAGTCACTCAGTCGTGTCCGACTCTTAGAGACCCCATGGACTGCAGCCTAGTAGGCTCCTCCATCCATGAGATTTTCCAGGCAAGAGTACTGGAGTGGGGTGCCATTGCCTTCTCCGTAATAATAATAGAAGAAGATAATCCTTCTGTGGTAATAAGAAGGGTGGTGGGTGCTCAGTTGCTTCAGTCGTGTCCAACTCTTCAGGACCCTGTAGACTATAGCCTACCAAACTCCTCTGTCCATGGGATTCTCCAGGCAAGAACACTGGAGTGGGTTGCCACGCCCTCCTCCAGGGGATTTTCCTGACCCAGGGATCAAACCTTGGTCTCCGACATTGCAGGCGGAGTCTTTACCCACTGAGCCACCAGGGAAGTCCCAATAAGAACAGGGGCAGAGACAACAAAGAGATTGTGAGACTTCTGCAGTCCATGTGGAAGAAGGCAGGGCACTGGCAGGCTTAACACCTTGACCGTGGGTGACAAGGTGGCGGAAAGAGTGAACGATGGCCCCGAGGTTCTTCTGGGAGCAAACATAGACGGGTCAGGGCCACTGAGGAGGACCTCATTCCTCAGTCATCATCTGACCTGCCTGTGCACACACAGGGCCCTGCAAAGCTCCTGCCCCAAGACCTTACTCACCCAAATGCTGCAGACAAAGGCGAAACTTTCCACCCGCTGTGAGGAAGGGGCCCATTCCCAGAGGCGGAGGGCGTGTGAGGCATCAAGAGCAGCCCCGCCTTGTTATCCGCCTTCCTTTCAAGTCACAGAGTGGTATCACTTGGCACTTGAATTTTCAAGGAGCACTTGGAGCTTCGCAGGTGCTCTTGCTAATTACCGCAGAACTACAGGGAACTGGGAGGAGCAGCGAGAGTGAGGATGCCGAAGTCAGCGCAAGCGGCTCGGCACTAAGTGGCTGAATGAAAATAAAATGCATGTGACCTGCTGCTCAGCCGAGTTGGCCTCACCTGCCCCAGTGCAAACAGGTGAGCTGCAGATTCTCTTTCATCTGGCGAAATGAGCAACTCTTAGGATATGATGACCGGCCTGGGATGGGGAAAATTTAAATTTATGATAAATGAAGCATGCAACTCTAAATGCAGATACTTATGGAAACAGCAGGCTTCTGAGCGCTGTGTCATTGTATGCTAAGTAGATTCAGTCGTGCGCGACTCTCTGTGACCCCAGGGACTGTAGCCCACCAGGCGCTTCCGTCCATGAGATTCTCCAGGCAAGAATACTGGAGTGGGTTGCCCTACCCTCCTCCAGGGGATCTTCCCCACCCAGGGATCGAACCGGCATCCCTTACATCTCCTGCATTGGCAGACAGGTTTTTCAGCACTCTTGCCAGGTGGAAAGACCTTTGCATCATTGTAGGGACCTAAATTTTCCTGGAGACCCTGACAAGGTTATCACATGTCGTTTCTCCTTAGTTGCCTGTAAGGAATGGTGTCAGGCGGTGTCTTGGGCAATTGTCTTTCAGTGCAACAGGTGACTGGATGGTTTTGCTGGTAGCCTTCTTGGGACCTCAGAGGGACGTGAAAAGAGATGACCTGGGGAGTGAGGGAACTAGGTCAAGCCCTGAGACATCCTTGGAGCCCCTGAATCCTGCTTATCTACCCTTCCAGTTAAGTGCAGGAAACATGTTCTCTTTTCTTTGAGTTGATCAGCTTTCATTTGCAACTGACGAATTCTGGACTCTAAACACCCCAGATCTGGGACTTCCTTGGTGGTCCAGTGGCTAAGGCCCTGCACTCCCAATACAGGGGGGCCTGGGTTCGATTCCTGGTCGGGGAGCTAGATCCCACGTGCTGCCACTAAAGGTCCCATAGGACGCAACTAAGGCCAGTGCAGCCAAATAAATAAACAAAATTCTTTCAAAAACCCAAACCCCAAGAATATAAATTACTGACGCTGTCTGTGAGAACAGCCTGAAAGCCAATATTCATTTGATTAAGAATACCTATCATTTTGTGGTTTTAAAATTAGACAAAGAAAAAGTGAGAGAACAAAGCCTTCATTTACTTGTGGCACAGTTTCCTATGACTTCACACCCCAGTACAGGCTACTAAGGCATCGAGCTGTTCCATCTTTGGAGCTCAGTGTTTAAATCTGACTCCTATCCGCATCTCTAAACCATTCCTCTAGGCTTCAGAGAAATGCTGTACACAATAATAGTTTTGTTGACATGAGAGAGCAGAGTGTACAGAACATTGAGTTAACTAGGTAAGAACATTGCCTCACGTCCTGCTGGAAACAGGGACCAAGCCACATTCCTCTTCCCTAGAGGGACCAGGCTGCAGACAAAAGATATAATTATTTTGGGGTGGGGGGGGTTATACAGCACTTTATGGGTTTCCCAGGTGGCTCAGTGGTAGAGAATCTGCCTGCCAACACAGGAGATGCAGGAGACGCAGGTTCGATCCCTGGGTCAGAAAGATTCCCTGGAGGAGGAAATGGCAACCCGCTCCAGTATTCTTGCCTGGAGAATCCCATGGACAGAGGAGCCTGGCAGGCTACAGTCCATGGAGTTGCAAAGAGTCGGACACGACTGAGCATGCATGCATACTTATAGTTCATAAATGCTTTCTCATCTACTTTGTCATTCCACATCCCTAGCGGTAGGCTGGGACAGAATGGCATCCTGCCTTGTTACATGTGAGGAAACTACAGCTCCAAAAAGTCAAGAGACCAAGCAGCTCTCTTTCCAAAACAGCACTCGTTCCTTTAAAGCACAACTGGTGAATCTCACTTCTGCATGTTTGGCCTCAAAAAGAGAACAATGAAGACTTGCCTCTACTCAGATATCTCCCAAGTCAATTTATAAAGGCCTTCTCCTTTTTTGATGGGATTGACTACATGTATAGGTGACAAGGGCAGGAGGAGAAGGGAGCAACAGAGGATGAGATGGTCGGATGGCACCATCGACTCAATGAACATTGGGTTTGAGCAAACCTTGGGAGACAGTGAGATGAGTGCAATTGTGTGGTAGTTTGAGCATTCTAGTCAAGGCTATGGTTTTTCCAGTGGTCATGTATGGATGTGAGAGTTGGACTGTGAAGAAAGCTGAGTGCCAAAGAATTGATGCTTTTAAACTGTGGTGTTGGAGAAGACTCTTGAGAGTCCCTTGGACTGAAAGGAGCTCCAACCAGTCCATTCTAAAGGAGATCAGCCCTGGGATTTCTTTGGAAGGAATAATGCTAAAGCTGAAACTCCAGTACTTTGGCCACCTCATGCGAAGAGTTGACTCACTGGAAAAGACTCTGATGCTGGGAGGGATTGGGGGCAGGAGGAGAAGGGGATGACAGAGGATGAGATGGCTGGATGGCATCACTGACTCAATGGATGTGAGTTTGAGTGAACTCCGGGAGTTGGTGATGGACAGGGAGGCCTGGCGTGCTGCAGTTCATGGGGTCGCAAAGAGCCGGACATGACTCAGTGACTGAACAACAACAGATGACAAGGGAATCAGGCTAAGCTATGAGTCCATAGCCGGGAAAGGGCCTGTCCCCAACACCCACCATCCCAGAAACTGGAGCAAGAGAGCCTTTGATTCCATAATTAGAGATTAGCTTCTGTGCCACCTGGGCTACTAGGTGACAGCAGGCAGTAACTCGCATGACCACGACAGACCCGCACAGCCTCCTCCCCCACCTTGCACACCGACCTCCCTGCAGCCTCCTGCCTCACTCCTCCCTTTCCTCCTCCCACCTGCTCCCAGTTAGAACCCTCCTACCAGCAGGAGGGTGAGTGAGGAAGAGAATAAAAACTACAGGCCCCCAGGGGGTTGGAGTGTCTGTGCTTTGGGGAGGGTTGGGGAAAAGGAGGAATGAGCCGGGTACCCCAAAGAGTGGGGGCACCTTCTCGCCATCATCTCATTTAATGCTGATTCAGCTTCTTGACAGAGGGCATCCCCCCACACTTTGCATCTACTCAAAGCCCGTAGACCTAAAGTCAGTTACCCAAAGCCATACAACCAGGATCAAAAGTGGGTCTAACTGCAGAGCTCACATTCGGTCTGCTAGACCACGTTGCCCCACACACACAGCTCCCTCACCTCACACTAGGAGCTGAGGAACACGGGTCAAGAGAATCCCCAAATATAAACATCCCTTTTTCAGCTAAGAAATGAACTCCAATCAATCCTTTTGGCTTGGTTGGGAGGACTGCTAAGTCTAACCCAATCCAAAGGAAGGGAGAGGAAGGGAGAGGGTAGATTTTGTTACACCAGAAAAGTGAAAATGAAAGTCGATCAGTCCTGTCCGACTCTTTGTGACCCATAAACTGTATAGTCCATGGGATTCTCCAGGCCAGAATACTGGAGTGGGTAGCCTTTCCCTTCTCCAGGGGATCTTCCCAACCCAGGGATCGAACCCAGGTCTCTTGCATTGCAGGCAAATTTTTTACCAACTGAGCTATGAGGGAAGCCCAAGCAACATGAAAAGGGTTATCTCTGGAAGAAATTAGTGTGTTTAAGCAACATCTTAGAGCTTTTGCAGGTGCCTCATCAGCTGTATTTACCTTGTCCCTTCCTCCAAAGCCTCAGGCTTTCAAGTGGAGTCATAAATGTTACGTGTGTAATGTCCATCAGATGGAGGTCAGCCTGTGGGCTGCAGAGCCTCCCAGGTAAGATGCCAACAAAAGACACCACTTGCTTTCCAGGCAGGTTTGTGAAGACTGGCTGAGGAGGAGAGGTTGACACTTCAAGTTAATGAAGATCATTGTGATAACCAATGTTCTGGAGTCATCTGTAATGATGTGCCAAGTTCAAGGACAGCACCATTGGATAATTGGTGTCTCCAAGTGGGGCAGAAGGGTAGAGAGGCACACTTAGAGGTTTAAGAGCTGAAAAATGGCATTCCAGCCTCATCCTAGGGGTGACTCCTGCAAAGGGAAACAGGCTGTGACCTGAGAGGCAGGGGTAGTGAGGGCAGAAGGGGAAGTCTTTCCTGCAGGGCACTGCAGACCGGTTGCACAGAGACCAGTGAACACTGATCTGCAGCTCATAATCTTGTTTATGTTGATCTTTTTAAATCTACATTGTAAAATATTTCCATCATACAGAATAGAAAGGAGGGCACACTGAACAGCTGGGACCAACCACTGGGTCAATCAAATCTTAAGAGTTTTCCACACTTGCTCCCCACCTTTTTAAGACCCAAGTCATGAGGTTGAGGCTCCCCCACCCCCGACCCTCTCCCTCTCTTCTCTCCTTCCCCAGAAATAACCAATATTCTGAACGTTGATGGTCATTCCCAGGCATGCTCCCAGCTATTATTACATGTAAATATAGCATTGTTTTTATTTCAAATTTTACATGTGGCATTGTCTTTGCTGTTTCCCTAAACTTTAGGTTTCTGAGCTGTATCCACTTTTCACTACTGTATTCTATTGGATAATAAACCAATATGTATTTATTCACTCTTGTTTCTGGACAGCTAGATTGCTTTATGATCTTTTTTTCTGCAAACAGTGTTGCAGTCTCTTTAGTCACTAAGCCATGTTCGACTCGGAGAAGGCAATGGCACCCCACTCCAGTACTCTTGCCTGGAAAATCCCATGGATAGAGGAGCCTGGTAGGCTGCAGTCCATGGGGTCGCTAAGAGTCGGACATGACTGAGCGACTTCACTTTCACTTTTCACTTTCATGCATTGGAGAAGGAAATGGCAACCCACTCCACTGTTCTTGCCTGGAGAATCCCAGAGACAGCGGAGCCTGGTGGGCTGCTGTCTGTGGGGTCACACAGAGTCAGACATGACTGAAGCGACTTAGGAGCAGCAGCAGCATGTTCGATTCTTGCAACCCCATGGGCTGTAGGCTGCCAGGCTCTTCAGTCGATGGGATTCTCCAGGCAAAAATACTGGAGTGGGTTGCCATTTCTTTCTCCATTCTTATACATTTATCTCTCTGCGTATCCAATGTGTGAAGTTTCTAGGGAATATTTCTAGAAGCAGGGCTGATATTCATATCTTGAGCAACAAACATACACCCACTGGGGACCCACTCTGTTCTGATTGGAGAAGGTGCAAATTCTGATTAGTGGGTGGCTTGCCCTCTGGGATGTTAAGTATATCGAGTATCATCCCTGCCTAGAAGTTGATTGATTGCGTTAAAGAGCACAAGACCTTTAACTTTGCTAAATCATTTCAAATATCTCTCTGAAGTTACTAATGACACAGTCTTATCAGTCATGACTGATAACCCCTATTTGTCCAGATCCTTGTCAACAGTTGGTATTATCAGCCTTTATTTTTTGCTCAACTAATGGCATGAAGTATTATCTCACTGTGCAAATAATTTGTGCATCCCTCATTCCTAGCGAGGTTGAAGATCCTTTCATGTTGACTAGACATTTAGCTTTTATCTTTAGTGAATCACCAATTTGAAACTTTGTCCATTTTTTAGTTTGAGTTTTTCCCTCATATTGATTTGATAGTTCTTTATCAGACATATATTAATATACTATAAGATGTGTATTATGACTATATATCAATACAACATACTGTATAAATATCTTTTCGTGTCTTATTGTGTGGTTTTCAGCCTTTAATACCTGGTGCTTTGGCTCACTCCAGCTCTTCTTCACCCTGGCCTTCTTGCTCTCTGAAGGGGTATCAGCAAAATCACCACCAAGGGAGACCCACAAGTGTGACCTGTGACCACTGAAACACAGTCCTGCAGCTGCCTCCTCTCAGACTATTTGTTTAGAATTACTAATATGTTGAGCTTACCTTTCACCTTGATGATAAATTTTATGAAGGCAAGAAGCTGGGTCTAGGACAGTGTTTTTTCACAGAAATTAATGTCCTTACTTCTGATGGCTCATAAGTGAGCAGGAAGAAGCTGATCTCCGTCCTTACTTCTGATGGTTCATAAGAGAGCAGGAAGAAGCTGATCTCCTAAAAAGCATAGTTAAAACTTGGCAAGAATAATAATTATTGTGGTGAGAGCTGTCATCACTTATTAAACACAAACATATAAATTTAAATAATCTCTTCTCCGCAACCCCACAAGCTGATCTTTTTATCCAATTTTTTGAGATGAGAAAAAATTTTTAAAGAGTGCCCTGTTAGATCATAAATGGGAGAATTGGCACTGAAACCCAGGAAGTTGGGCCTCAAGGGTCTGCTCTTGTTCTTTCATTTTATTGATTCAGTTTCTTTTTTTTTTTTTTCTTTTTTCCATTCCTGTCCAAATAAAATCTTGGCATAACTAGCAAAGGTTTTCCAAAAGCAAGAGAAAAGCAAAGGCAGATACTGTGATTACTGCTAGTCTGAGATCCATTTCTTCTCACTCCAGCTTTGCCTCTTTATGGTTTCCTCCAAAAGCCCTTTTTTGGACAGGGCAGCAAGCCTGGGGAAGCTGTCAGCTCCAGGCATTGCTGGCCGGGTGCTCTGGTAGTCCTTGGGATTCAGAGAGAAAAGAATGGTGAAATGTTTCTGATAGAGATGGTAGATAGACAGACAGACTGAAATATATTACACTGCTTTTATATAGTTACCTGTCTTTCATTGATTTAAGTGTTAGGATTGTGTTCAGTTATAATATGATACATTCAATTGGTGGGCTTCCCAGGTGGCTCCCTGGGTACAGAATCCACCTGCAATGCAGGAGACACAGGCAGAGGCGAGTTCACCCACCAGGTCAGGAAGATCCCCTGAAGGAGGGCATGGCAACCCACTCCAGTATTCTTGCCTGGAAAATCTCATGGACAGAGGAGCCTGGTGGGCTACAGTCCATAGGATCGCAAAGAGTTGGACACGACTAACAGCTGAGCACGCATGCACCCACACATGTTCACTGGTTAGCTCCCAAGGGCAAGAACTGTGCCTTTTTTTCTTTCACGTTCTCTCTTAACAGGTGTTTCACAATGAGTAAATGTACATTGATTCATCTGAAGTAATTCACATACCTCCATCTCCTTCAGAGCAGATTCTATTCCTGTTTTGTGCGGGGACATTTGGTCAACACGGATTCCCCAATCCTATAGGCATAAGGGCATATAGGAACAAGTAAAAATAATACTAATTCCTTCCTTTCCTCTACCTGTTTGAAGTTGTATTTTTTTATTGTACTAATTTTGTTGCTGCCCTATTTCAGGTGGGGGAGTCCTATACATAGTTTGCAATCAGATTATAAAGAAATAGAGAGTCTGGCATGCTGCAGTCCATGGGGTCACAAAGAGTCAGATATGACTTAGCCACTGAAAATCAGCAACAAAATAGAGCACGTTTCAGGATGAAGGATTCTAAGTAAATGTAAATTACTGTATGTGTTCACAGGGAAAAATTGTAATAACTAATTGTTACCTCCACCTTTACTCTGATGTGAGACAGCTGCTTGGTGTGGTGGTTAATTTCCTGTATCAGTCTCACTGGCCTAAGTGGTGTCCAGATACAGCTGGTGAAACATTATTTCGGGCTGCGACTGTGTTTCTAGAAGAGATTTGAACTGGTGAATTGAGTAAGCAGATGGTCCTCCCCATTGTGTGCAGGCCTCAGCCAATCCTCAGGGGGCCTGAAAAGAACAAAAAGACACAGGAAGGGCATGTTCACCCTCTCTGCTTGAGCTGGACATCTGTCTTCTCCTGCCCTTGGACATCAGAGCTCCTGGTTCTCTGTCTTTGAACTTGGACTGAATTATGTCACCAGTTTCCTGGGTCTCCAGGTTGAAAACAGTGTATCAAACAACTTCTCACCTTCCATAATTGTGTGGGAAATATACCTATACTTACATAATATTATATATGTGCTTTCTCAGTTCACTCAGTCACATCCGATGCTTTGCAACCCCATGGATCCTCTGTCCATGGGATTCTCCAGGCAAGAACACTGGAGTGAGTGGGCTGCCATTCCCTTCTCCAGGGGATCTTCCCATCTTGTGTCTCATGCACTGGCAGGTGGATTCTTTACAATTCAGCCACCTGGGAAGCCCTCATTTTATATATATACGTATACATTCTTTACCCTGTGAGCAACCAGAGAAGCCCATATAATATTTATATATAACACTTCCAGAGAAGCCCATATAATATATATATAATATATATTTATATATATGTATATGATGTATTTATATGTGTGTAATATATTGATATACAACATAATATATTATATATACTATATACAATTATTTATAAATCTATATAAAATTCCTATTCATTCCATTTCTCTGGAGAACCCCAACTAATACAATTGGGATAGTAAATCAGATGCCAGATCATGGTGCCACAAAGATTAAGGCAGTAAGATTCCTAAGATGGCATTTGAAAACCCTATCAGATGATATAAGTCCACGTGGTCTTTCGTGCCTGGGACAACTGAAACCTGGGCAGAGGAGGAGACTGGTTCCAGGTCACACAAGCAGCGGACAATTCAGTTGAGACCCATTTGGTGGGCAGGATCCTCTTGCAGGTTTAAACAGCCTATGTGGGAAGGAAAAGCAGGGATAGAATTGACTAGAACAGGGAAGCCTGTCTCCCTCCTGAGCCCCACCCCCAGGACATTTCCTGGAGTCCAGGAACTTCTCTGGCGGTCCAGGGGCCAAGACTTGCGCTCCCAAAGCAGAGGGCCTGGGTTTGATCCCTGGTCCCCCAGCTAGAGCCCACTTGCCACAGCTGACGATCCCAGGTGCTGCAACTAAGTCCTGGCACAGCCAAATAAATAAGCAAATATTAAAAAAAACAAAAAAACTGTGAGTCCAGGACACAAGGACCAAGTCCATGCAAGGTCTCACTAACCAAGTAGAGAATGAGGCACCTCTGCAGACAGGCAACACGTCCTTGGAACTCTGATCCCCTCACACATACTTACTTTTCCTCACACCAAGGTAATTTAGCGAACAGATGACATTTCTATTCACAACACGCCTCTCCCACCCCCTATCACACACACACATCTGCTCCCTTGTTTCTCAGGCTCCAAAGTTCTTTTTTATTTTAGTATTTAATCATGTTCTTCTGGGCTTCCCTTGTGGCTCAGCTGGTAAAGAATACGCCTGTAATGCGGGAGACCTGGGTTGGATCCCTGTGTTGGGAAGATCCCCTGGAGAAGGGAAAGGCTACCCTCTCCAGTATTCTGGCCTGGAGAATTCCATGGGATCACAAACATGGAGAAGTTCATGGGATCTCAGAGTAGGACACAACTGAGCGACTGTCACTCACGTTCTTCTACCTGATCAAATTTGAATTTGACTGATAAAACTCCCAATTAAAACCTTAAGTGGATATGTCTCTTGAATAACTCAGGTGGAAATATGGGAAAAAACAGAAGCCTGAGTGAAAAAAAAAAAAAAAACTGAAAAATATTTTTTTCTAAAATGATTAATTAGTGATTAGTTAAAAAAAAAAAACACCTAATTTTCCTGTGAATTGCCTAACAAAAGAACTTCTAGAAAGCTAGTCTCCAGGCAGAAAAATGAGTTTTAGCCATCAAATGTCAAAATCTCAGGCTTCCGAGATTTGGCGGGGGATTTTTCTAAATAGCTCCTACCGTTGCCCTCTCTGAGGCCAGGACTGTGAGAAAAAGAAACACTGAACCTCAGCTACGTGGGCGTCCACTGTTCATATACAAAAATGAAAATCCATTTCCATCCTTAGAAGTTAGTAAAGGGGACGGTTCAGTGTCTCTGCCATTCGCTGCTTTCCCTCAGAGTTTGTCACTAGGCAGACTTGTACTGGGTCAGCAAGAGGTGAGCAATCAGAGAATGTGACGAGCAGACACATCCGGCTATCACATGTGATACCGACTGACTGACATAATGGAGGTGAGGGATTAAAAAAAAAGGGAAGGTGATTGGAAGAAGGGATGGGGTAAAGACGGGAGAGAGAAAATGAGAATAAGAAGGATAATTTTTGGTCAGAACACTCTTCTTGAGGTTGTCGTAGACCATCAAAATATACATGGTGAAACAGCGCCATCTTCTGGTCAATAAAGGAAAATTCAAGACCTTTTCTCCAAAAAAAGGTCTAATTTCAAAGATGGATGAATTACCACACTAAAAAAGAACTGCAATCAAAGTGTAATAAATTTGTTGTTGCGCTCTAAAATAAGCTCCATAAACTAGCAAGCGGAGCTCACAGTAAGTGCCCGGAAGGTGATCAGTTCAGTTCAGTCGCTCAGTCGTGTCCGACTCTGCGACCCCATGAGCTGCAGCACGTCAGGCCTCCCTGTCCATCACCAACTCCCGGAGTTTACCCAAACTCATGCCCATCGACTCCGTGATGCCATCCAGCCATCTCATCCTCTGGCGTCCCCTTCTCCTCCTGCCCCCAATCCCTCCCAGCATCAGGGTCTGTTCCAATGAGTCAACTCTTCGCATGAGGTGGCCAAAGTATTGGAGTTTCAGCTTCAACATCAGTCCTTCAATGAACACTCAGGACTGATCTCCCTTAGGATGGACTGGTTGGATCTCCTTGCAGTCCAAGGGACTCTCAAGAGTCTTCTCCAACACCACAGTTCAAAAGCATCAATTCTTCGGCGCTCAGCCTTCTTCACAGTCCAAATCTCACATCCATACATGACCACTGGAAAAACCATAGCCTTGACTAGACAGACCTTTGTTGACAAAGTAATGTCTCTGCTTTTGAATATGCCATCTAGGTTGGTCATAACTTTCCTTCCAAGGAGTAAGCATCTTTTAATTTCATGGCCGCAATCACCATCAGCAGTGTAAATTCTGACACTGTTTCCACTGTTTCCCCATCTATTTCCCATGAAGTGATGGGATCAGATGCCGTGATCTTAGTTTTCTGAATGTTGAGCTTTAAGCCAACTTTTTCACTCTCCACTTTCACTTTCATCAAGAGGCTTTTGAGTTCCTCTTCACTTTCTGCCATAAGGGTGGTGTCATCTGCATATCTGAGGTGATTGATATTTCTCCCGGCAATATTGATTCCAGCTTATGCTTCTTCCAGCCCAGCGTTTCTCATGATGTACTCTGCATAGAAGTTAAATAAGCAGGGTGACAATATACAGCCTTGACGTACTCCTTTTCCTATTTGGAACCAGTCTGTTGTTCCATGTCCAGTTCTAACTGTTGCTTACTGACCTGCATACAGGTTTCTCAAGACACAGGTCAAGTGGTCTGGTATTCCCATCTCTTTCAGAATTTTCCACAGTTTATAGTGATCCACACAGTCAAAGGCTTTGGCATAGTCAATAAAGCAGAAATATATGTTTTTCTGGAACTCTCTTGCTTTTTTGATGATCCAGCAGATATTGGCAGTTTGATCTCCAGTTCCTCTGCCTTTTCTAAAACCAGCTTGAACACTGGAAGTTCACGGTTCACGTACTGCTAAAGCCTGGCTTGGGGAATTTTGAGCATTTACTAGCGTGTGAGATGAGTGCACTTGTGTGGTAGTATGAGCATTCTTTGGCATTGCCTTTCTTTGGGATTGGAATGAAAACTGACCTTTTCCAGTCCTGTGGCCACTGCTGAGTTTTCCAAATTTGCTGGCATATTGAGTGCAGCATTTTAACAGCATCATCTTTGAGGATTTGAAATAGCTCAACTGGAATTCCATCACCTCCACTAGCTTTGTTCATAGTGATGCTTCCTAAGGCCCACTTCACATTCCAGAATGTCTGGCTCTAGGTGAGTGATTACACCATCGTGATTATCTGGGTCATGAAGATCTTTTTTGTACAGTTCTTCTGTGTATTCTTGCCACCTCTTCTTAATATCTTCTGCTTCTGTTATGTCCATACCATTTCTGTCCTTTATTGAACCCATCTTTGCATGAAATGTTCCCTTGGTATCTCTAATTTTCTTGAAGAGATCTCTAGTCTTTCCCATTCTATTGTTTTCCTCTATTTCTTTGCATTGATCACTGAGGAAGGCTTTCTTATCTCTCCTTGCTTTTCTTTATAACTCTGCATTCAAATGGGTATATCTTTCCTTTTCTCCTTTGCTTTTCGCTTCTCTTCTTTTCACAGCTATTTGTAAGGCCTCCTCAGACAGCCATTTTGCTTTTTTGCATTTCTTTTTCTTGGGGATGGTCTTGATCCCTGTCTCCTGTACAATGTCACAAATCTCCACCCATAGTTTATCAGGCACTCTGTCTATCAAATCTAGTCCCTTAAATCTATTTCTCACTTCCACTATATAGTCGTAAGGGATTTGATTTAGGTCATACCTGAATGGTCTAGTGGTTTTCCCTACTTTCTTCAATTAAGTCTGAATTTGGCAATAAGGAGTTCATGATCTGAGCCATAGTCAGCTCCCGGTCTTGTTTTTGCTGACTGTATAGAGCTTCTCCATCTTTGGCTGCAAAGAATATAATCAGTCTGATTTCGGTGTTGACCATCTGGTGACGTCCATGTGTAGACCTTTCTTTTGTGTTGTTGGAAGAGGCGTTTGCTATGACCAGTGCATTCTCTTGGCAAAACTCTCTTAGCCTTTGCCCTGCTTCATTCCGTATTCCAGGGCCAAATTTGCCTGTTACTCCAGGTGTTTCCTGACTTCCTACTTTTGCATTCCAGTCCCCTATAATGAAAAGGACATCTTCTTTGGGTGTTAGTTCTAAAAGGTCTTGTGGGTCTTCATAGAACCGTTCAACTTCAGCATTACTGGTCGGGGCATAGACTTGGATTACCATGATATTGAATGGTTTGTCTTGGAAATGAACAAAGATCATTCTGTCGTTTTTGAGATTGCATCCAAGTACTGCATTTCAGACTCTTTTGTTGACCATGGTGACTACTCCATTTCTTCTAAGGGATTCCTGCCCACAGTAGTAGATATAATGGTCATCTGTGTTAAATTCACCCATTCCAGTCCATTTTAGTTCGCTGATTCCTAGAATGTCGACATTCACTCTTGCCATCCCGTTTGACCACTTCCAATTTGCCTTGATTCATGGACCTGATATCCCAGGTTCCTATGCAATATTGCTCTTTACAGCATCGGACCTTGCTTCTATCACCAGTCACATCCACAGCTGGGAATTCTTTTTGCTTTGGCTCCATCCCTTCATTCTTTCTGGAGTTATTTCTCCACTGATCTCCAGTAGTATATTGGGCACCTACTGACCTGGGGAGTTCCTCTTTCAGTATCCTATCATTTTGCCTTTTCATACTATTCATGGGGTTCTCAAGGCAAGAATGCTGAAGTGATTTGCCATTCCCTTCTCCAGTGGACCACATTCTGTCAGTCCTCTCCACCATGACCCGTCCATCTTGGGTGGCCCCACGGGCATGGCTTAGTTTCATTGAGTTGACAAGGCTGTGGTCCATGTGATCAGATTGGCTAGTTTTCTGTGATTATGGTTTCAGTGTGTCTGCCCTCTGATGCCCTCTCACAGTCAGTGCCCGGAAGGTGATGGGGTCCAACAAACTCAGTGAGAAAGCAGGCTTAGATATGATCTTGTTCACAGTCTAACCCTCTTCATAGTGATCTTCCCCCTGTTAAATTACAGAAAGCCGGATCAAATTTATCGTCTTACCGTAAAACAACTTTTCCAAAACATACTTCAGGAGTAAAGACTACACTTACTGTTCCAAGTGGCCAAACATCTGAGGTCTCCAGGAGGTCACGACGGCTCACAGTTAGATTTAAGAACTGTGTTTATATAAATAGGAAACTTGAGGCCAAGGCTTAACAGTCTGTTTTCCCAACTATAACATGGGCAGAGTAACCTATTCAAGGTTTTTCTGAGGACTGCATGAGAGAGTTTGTGAAGCGTTAGCCAGGTAGGAAAAGCTAGGCAAGGTGAGGGGCCCCGCCTGTGTGGGTGGTTATCACTGAGTACAATACGGCTATAATTAATTAAATTGTACAGCTGACATTTGTGTATTAGCTCTTCTGCTTTCACATTTAATCTTTTTTTTAAAAAAACTGAAGATAAACGTCTCTTTTACATTTCTTTTTTTGTGGTAGAGTATTGGCATCTGGTCCCATCACCTCATGGCAAGTAGATGGGGAAACAATGGAAACAGTGAGATACTTTCTTTGCTTAGGCTCCAAAATCACTGCAAATGCTGATTGCAATCCATGAAATTAAAAGACACTTTCTCCTTGGAAGAAAAGCTATGATCAACCTAGACAGCATATTAAAAAGCAGAGACATTACTTTGCCAATAAAGGTCCGTCTAGTCAAAGCTATGGTTTTCCCAGTAGTCATGTATGGATGTGAGAGTTGAACCATACAGAAGGCTGAATGCTGAAGAACTGATGCTTTTGAACTGTGGTGCTGAAGAAGACTCTTGAGAGTCCCTTGGACTGCCAGGAGATCAAACCAGTCAATCCTAAAGGAAATCATTCCTGAATGTTTATTCGTTGGAAGGACTGATGCTGAAGCTCCAATACTTTGGCCACCTGATGTGAAGAACTGTCTCATCGGAAAAGACCCTGATGCTGAGAACGATTGAAGGCGGGAGGAGAAGGGGACAACAGAGGATGAGATGGCTGGATGGCATCATTGACTCGATGGGCATGAACTTCAGCACACTCCAGGAGATGGTGAGGGACAAGGAGGCCTTGCATGCTACAGTCCACGGGCTCGCAAAGAGTTGGACACAACTTATTGACTGAACAACAACGGCACTACTATGTTTAACTTTTTGAGAAACTGACAAACTATTTTTCACAGCATCTGCACCATTTTACATTCTTATGTGAGAGTTGGACTATAAAGAAAGCTGAGCACCAAAGAATTGATGTTCTTGAACTGTGGTGTTGGAGAAGACTCTTGAGAGTCCCTTGACTGCAAAGAGATCCAACCAGTCCATCCTAAAGGAGATCAGTCCTGGGTGTTCATTGGAAGGGGTGATGTTGAAGCTGAAACTCCAATACTTTGGCCACCTGATGCGAAGAGCTGACTCATTTGAAAAGACCCTGATGCTGGGGAAGACTGAAGGCGGAAGGAGAAGGGGATGACAGAGGATGAGATGGTTGGATGGCCTCACCAACTTAATGGACATGAGTTTGAGTAAACTCTGGGAGTTGGCGATGGACAGGGAAGCCCGGCGTGCTGCAGTTCACGGGGTTACAAAGAGTCGGACACGACTGAGTGACTGAACTGAACTGATCCACAACATACAACTGTTTCACTCTACCCACGTTCTTGCTTGTTATCTTCTGTCTTTTGAGTATTACCATCCTAGCAGGTGTGAAGTAGTATCTTGTCATGCAAAAGTATTGTTAAATGCAAATTCTGATTTGCATTCCCCTAATAACTAAAGATGTTGAGCATCTTTTCATGTGCTAATTTCATGTGCCATTCATATATGTTTTTTTGGAGAAATGTCTATTCAAGTCCTTTTTCTATTTTTTAAGTGAGGTTTATCTTTTGTTGTGGAGTTGTAGGTGTTTTTATATTCTGGATATTAAACAGTTATGATTTGCAAATATTTTCTCTCATTCTGTAGTTTGTCTTTTCACTTTCTTAATTTGCAAAAACAACTATTTTGTTGTAGATCAAGCAAAGACTCCAAGTAGAACTGATGAGCTGGCAAGGCTAGCACAGGAGTTTTGGACTGTAGGGGCTGGCCTGGGCCAATTCTGCCTGGAAGCAGAGCCCCACATGTAAGACAAGAAAGCTGATGTAGGAAGTGGTAACTAAGACACTAAATTGTTTTTTTTTTTTTTTTTTTCAAAATTCAAGCAACTTCCCCAGCAGTCCAGTGGTTAAGACTTGGTCTTCCAATGCAGGAGGTGCAGGTTCAATATCTGGTTGAGAAACTAAGATCCCAAGTGCTTCTCAGCCAAAAAACCAAAACATAAGACAGAAGTGTTATTGTAACAAATTCAGTAAGACTTCCAAAAAAAAAAAAAAATGTGCTTTACAAAAAATGAAGTTCAAGAGAAGGACTCAATGATGGAGTGGATGACAGATACATAATAGTTGCCCAGCCTGATCAGCCCAATAGAAGGTGATGCCATTTACTAAGAGGATACGATAAAGTGAGGGTGGAAATAATGAATCAATTTGGGGAACAGTTTGAGGGACTCGCAGGTCTACAGCTCAAAACGTTTTCAGATTTTCAGGCTCAATGAGTGGCACCAAGCATCACTGAGGGGAGGGGAGGCTTGTGTGTGACCCCCAGGAGCTGTTCTAACTCACCATCACCCCCTGATTCTCATCTCCAAGGCTCTGGTCCCCAGAAGGCCTGAGTCACTGTCTCCTATCCATGAACAATGCACCCCAGCTAAACCCACACTTAACTTATTTGCCACGTGTGCGGGCCTGGGAAATCCACACCACTGCTCACGGCCTCAGTTCCTCATCTGTGAAATGAGAGCGGGTTAGAAAAGACGGCCTGCGAGCCTCGGTCATAGTTCACTGAGCTCTGTTTCCAGAGTAACACTGGGCACTTCACTAACCCATCACCAGGAGGCGCCAGATGCCACTGAGTCTAAGCTCATACCGCTCCCTGCACAACGGGTCAATAAATGCAGAGCCGAGCTGCTGGGGACAAGGAATGTGTGCTGTGCTTAGTCGTTCAGTTGTGTCCGACTCTTTGTGACCGCATGGACTGCAACCCACCAGGCTCCTCTGTCCATGGATTTCTCAGGCAAGAATACTGGAGTGAGTTGCCATGCCCGCCTCCAGGGGATCTTCCCAACCCAGGGTAAGAACCCAGGTCTCCCATATCGTAGGCGGAGTCTTTACTGTCTGAGCCACCAGGGAAGCCCAAGAATACTAGAGTGGGTAGCCTATCCCTTCTCCAGGGATCTTCCCAAGCCAGGAATCAAACCAGGGTCTCCTGCATTGCAGGCAGATTCTTTACCAGCTGAGCTACCAGACTTTATTTGGAAAGTCAATAGAGCCAAAGGTGGTGGACTAGTGTCCCAAAGAACCATCTTCTCCAAGAAAGAATTCACACTCTTTTATACTAACAGGGGAGGGTGTTAAGCCCTGCCTCCCCTCAGCCTCCAGAAGAGATGTGTTAATTTCTATTTTCTGCAGCCATTACCAGGTGGGGCTAGTCAGGTTATTTCCTGTGAGCTAAACAAAGGTATTTTAGTTTAGTACTTATTACATGGGAGGCACAGTTCCCAGAGATGGGCCATTAGGTATAATTTAAGTTTATAAGCAACATCCTTGTAGTCATTAACTTGTAGCCAAGCAGTAGAATACAAAGGTTAAAACAAAAGGAACAGATCCAGAACTTCCCTGGTGGTGCAGTGGATAAGAATCCACCTGCCACAAAGACAGAAATATAGAGCAATGGAACAAAATAGAAAGCCCAGGGATAAATCCACGCACCTATGGACACCTTATCTCCAACAAAGGAGGCAAGAATATACAATGGGGAAAAGACAATCTCTTTAACAAGTGGTGCTGGGGAAACTGGTCAACCACTTGTAAAAGAATGGAACTAGAACACTGTCTAACACCATACACAAAAATAAACTCAAAATGGATTAAAGATCTAAATGTAAGACCAGAAACCATAAAACTCCTAGAGGAAAACATAGGCAAAGCACTCTCTGACATAAATCACAGCAGGATCCTCTATGACCCACCTCCCATAGTAATGGAAATAAAAGCAAAAATTAAACTTAAAAGCTTTTGCACAATGAAGGAAACTATAAGCAAGGTGAAAAGACAGCCTTCAGAATGGGAGAAAATAATAGCAAACAAAGCAACAAACAACTAATCTCAAAAATATACAAGCAGCTCCTGCAGCTCAATTCCAGAAAAATAAATGACCCAATCAAAAAATGGGCCAAAACACCAAACAGACATTTCTCCAAAGAAGACATACAGATGGCTAACAAACACATGAAAAGATGCTCAACCTCACTCATTATCAGAGAAATGCAAATCAAAACTACAATGAGGTACCATTTCACGCCAGTCAGAATGGCTGCTATCCAAAAGTCTACAAGCAATAAATGCCTGAGAAGGTGTGGAGAAAAAGGAACCCTCTTACACTGTTGGTGGGAATGCAAACTAGTACAGCCACTATGGTGAACAGTGTGGAGATTCCTTAAAAAGCTGGAAATAGAACTGCCATACAACCCAGCAATCCCACTGCTGGGTATACACACCAAGGAAACCAGAATTGAAAGAGACACGTGTACCCCAATGTTAATCTCAGCACTGTTTATAACAGCCAGGACATGGAAGCAACCTAGATGTCCATCAGCAGATGAATGGATAAGAAAGCTGTGGTACATATACACAATGGAGTATTACTCAGCCATTAAAAAGAATGCATTTGAATCAGTTCTAATGAGGTGGATGAAACTGGAGCCTATTATTCAGAGTGAAGTAAGTCAGAAAGAAAAACACCAGTACAGTATACTAATGCACATATATGGAATTTAGAAAGATGGTAGTGATAACCCTGTATGTGAGACAGCAAAAGAGACACAGATGTAAAGAACAGACTGTTGGACTCTGTGGGAGAGGGAGAGGGTGGGATGATTTAAGAGACTGGCATTGAAACATGTATATTGCCATATGTGAAATAGATCGCCAGTCCAGGTTTGATGCATGAGGCAGGGTGCTCAGGGCTGGTGCACTGGGACGACCCTGAGGGATGGGATGGGGAGGGAGGTGGGAGGGGGGTTCAGGATGGGGAACGTTTGTATACCCATGGCTCATTCATATGAATGTATGGCAAAACCACCACAATATTGTAAAGTAATCAGCCTCCAATTAAAAATTTATAAAGTAAAATATAAAATACAAAAAAGAAAAAAAGAATCCGCCTGCCAATGCTGGGAACACAGGTCCGATCCCTGCTTCAGGAAGATTCCACATGCCTCAGAGCAGCTAAGCCCACGCATCACTGCTTAGCCGGAGTTCTAGAGCCCATGAGCGGCAACTTTGGAAGCCCGTGCACACAGAACCTGTGCTCCACAACCAAAGAAGCCACCGCAACGAGAATGCGCACACTGCAGCTGGAGATGGGCCCCCGCCCCCCGCAGCTAGAGAGAGCCCACTCACAATAACGAAGACTCAGCGCAGCGAAACACAAGTAAAATCATTTTTAAAAAAAAAGAAATTCAATACAGTTTCAATTTTTTTTTTAAGCGAACTTAAAACTGGATCTGGGAACAGATCCAGTGTGGACCCAGGTTTGTTTTTCCCTATTACATGGAGAGGTACCCTCACACGGGGCTACGATGGAAGTGCCCCCATCCAGGCAGAAGACACGCAGGATGCTGTGGTGGAGGGAAAAAGAGAACTGGAGACTTTCCTGGTGGTCTAGTGGCCAAGATTTCGCACTCCCAATGCAAGGGCCCTGGGTTCAATCCCCGGTCAGGGAACTAGATCCCACATGCTGCAGCTAAAGCACTGCGGCGGATTCTTTAGTAGCTGAGCCACAAGGGAAACTGAAGAACACTGGAGTGGGCACCCGGTTCCTTCTCCAGTGGATCTTCCTGACCCAGGAATCGAACCGGGGTCTCCTGCACTGCAGGCGGATTCTTTACCAACTGAGCTACCAGGGAAAGCTCAACTAAGACCTGGCACAGCCAAATAAAAAGAGAGAACTGGAATGCAGTCCTTCCACACCCTCCTTACTCAGACAAATCCTTAGCTCTGAAAAAAAAAAAGTTTAATAAACAGCACTAGCAGCCAACTTTCTATTATCAGTTTATTAAGGTGAAAAACACTGTCCTGCTCTTCACTCAAGAGCTTGAGTCAGTTGTGTGCTCAGCTGCGTCGGACTCTTTGTGACCCCATGGGCTGTAAGCTGCCAGGCTCCTCTGTCCATGGCATTCTCCAGGCAAGAATACTGGAGTGGGTTGCCATCTCCCTCTCCGGGGGATCTTCTCCACCCAGGGACTGAACTCGTTTCTTGTGTCTCCTGCATAGCAGGTGGATTTACCACCAGCGCCACCCGGGAAGCCCTTGAATCAGTTAGATGAATGCACTTTCAAAGTAAATTAGATCCAGTAATTTTCAGTCCAATTATGTAACAGACAAGGATAAAGGGATTAGCTTTCCTGTCTGTGGTCGATACAGAAATGTAGTTCACAGCTCTACTGATACATTAGAATCACTGTGCATTCATGCTCAGTCGCTTCAGTCATGTCCAACTCTTTGCAACCCTGTGTACCATAGCCCACCAGGCTCCTCTGTCCATAGGATTCCCCAGGCAAGAATACTAGAGTGGGTTATTCCCACTTCCAGGGGATCTTCAAACCCAGGGATGGAACCCGTGTCTCTTAGGTCTCCTGCCCTGGCAGGCAGGCTCCTTACCACTAGTGTCAGCTGGAAAGCCCTGCTGCTGCTGCTGCTAAGTCGCTTCAGTCGTGTCCGACTCTGTGCGACCCCATAGACGGCAGCCCACCAGGCTCCCCATGCCTGGGATTCTCCAGGCAAGAACACTGGAGTGGGTTGCCATTTCCTTCTCCAATGCATGAAAGTAAAAAGTGAAAGTCAAGTCGCTCACTTGTGTCCAACTCTTTGCGACCCCATGGACTGCAGCCTACCGGGCTCCTCCGCCCATGGGATTTTCCAGGCAAGAGTACTGGAGTGGGGTGCCATTGCCTTCTCCCTGGAAAGCCCTAGGATGCCTTTTAAAAATACTGATGCCCTAATCCCAACCCAGAGCAACAGCAACCCGTTCTAAAGACACAGCTCTCCCTTCAGCTGAAAGACGAACTTGGGACACATTCCAGCTCCCTCCATCACCTCTCACTCCCCCACCCCCATCTTACTCCTTCAAACTCACAGTCTAGTTGCTAAATCAAGTTCAGCTCCTCCCTTTGTTAATCCTACAAAAGAAAAATTTGAGACCATTCTGCAGGCCTCCAGCAGGGGGCAGCGGTGTATACATGGAACATTCAAAGCTGCTCTGGCTAAAAAGCTTTTAAGGAGAGGGTTAGTACAGACTCTGTCTTGTTATCATCCTTATTAACAAGATAAACCCGTAAAGAAAATGCCATTGGAGACTTTTAGAGGCTAAAACATTTTGTTTGTTCTTTTTCAAAAAGCAGGAACAGTGGCTTTGATTGCTGTAATTCTATCATTGTTATTACAGCCAATGAATTTTCTGGCGGGAAATCCATGGATTTGCCAATCTGTCTTTCTTTGTGGGTTCTAATCCTGGTTATTAACACCTAACAGAACAGCTGCTAGGGTGCAAGTCACAATTCCTTTGAGCTTTCTCTTTCACTTCTAAGAAAGCAGTAAAGATATCTGCCCAAACCATCTCACAGGATTTTTTGCAAAGGTCAAGCAGAATAACAAGATGCTCTGAAACATATAAAAGGAATGCAAATGCCAGATGAAACTACTTTAGAGGTGAGGGTCATTTCACAATATTTTATTTACAATTAGCCAAAACATAAAAAACTCAAAGATCCAAAATTATCAAATTAAAGACTCTCATTTTTTCAGCAAGTATTCGAGGTCATTAGTGGTGTGACCATTCAAAAGAGATTTGTGTAACCACTAAAAAGTATATGATGTATATATTTTTACTGAAGTGTAGTTCATGTACAATGTTAATGTGCTGTACAGCGTAGTGACTCAGTTACATATACATACGTATACTTTCTTTTTCACATTCTTTTCCATTATGGTTTATCACAGAATACTGAATATAGTTCTCTGTGCTACACTGTAGGATCTTGTTTACACATTCTGTATATACCAGTCTGCATCTGCTAACCCCAAACTCCCAACTCATCCTTCCCCCAAGCCCTCCCTTGGCAACCACAACTCTTTTGTGTATGTCTCCGAATTGGAGGAGGAAATGGCAACCCACTCCAGTGTTCTTGCCTGGAGAATCCCAGGGACGGCGGGGCCTGGTGGGCTGCCGTCTATGGGGTCGAACAGAGTCGGACACGACTGAAGCGACTTAGCAGCAGCAGCAGCAGCAGCCAAATCTGTTTCTGTTGCATGCATGCATGCATGCTTAGTAGCTTCTTTGCGACCCCATGGACGATAGCCTGCCAGGCTCCTGTGTCCACGGCAAGAATTTCCCAGGTAAATTTCCGGGAAAGAACATTTCCCCAGCAAGAATACTGGAGTGGATGGCCATTTGTTTCATACATAGGTTCATTAGTCATAGTTCAGATTCCACGTGTAAGTTATACTTTATGGTCTTTCTCTGTCTGATGTACTTCACCTCAGTTCAATTCAGTCATCCAACTCTTTGCAGCCCCACGGACTGCAGCATGCCAGGCCTCCCCGTCCATCACCAGCTCCCGGAGCTTACTCACACTCATGTCCATTGAGTCGGTGATGCCATCCAACCTTCTCACCCTCTGCCGTCCCCTTCTCCTCCTGCCTTCAGTCCTTCTCAGCCTCAGGGTCTTTTCCAAGAGTCAGTTCTTCTCATCAGGTGGCCAAATGTTTGGAGTTTCAGCTTCAGCATCAGTCCTTTCAATGAATATTCAGGACTGATTTCCTTTAGGATTGACTGGTTGGATCTCCTTGCAGTCCAAGGGACTCTCAAAAGTCTTCTCCAACCACAGTTCAAAAGCATCTATTCTTGGGTGCTTAGATTTCTTTGTAGTCTGACTCTCACATCCATACATGACTACTGGAAAAACCATAGCCTTGACTAGATGGACCTTTGTTGGCAAAGTAATGTCTCTCCTCTTTTATATGCTGTATAGGTTAGTCATAGCGTTTCTTCCAAGGAGAAAGCATCTTTTAATTTCATGCCTGCAGTTACCATCTGCAGTGATTTTGGAGCCCAACAAATAAAGTCTCTCACTTTCCATTTTTTCCCCATCTATTTGCCATGAAGTGATGGGACCAGATGCCATGATCTTCGTTTTCTGAATGTTGAGTTTTAACCCAAATTTTTCACTCTTGTCTTTCACTTTCATCAAGAGGCTTTTTAGTTCCTCTTCACTTTCTGCCATAACGGTGGTATCATCTGCATATCTGAGGTTATTGATATTTCTCCTGCCAATCTTGATTCCAGCTTGTGCTTCTTCCAGCCCAGCGTTTCTCATGATGTACTCTGCATAGAAGTTAAATAAGCAGGGTGACAATATACAGCCTTGACGTACTCCTTTCCCAATTTGAAACCAGTCTGTTGTTTCATGTCCAGTTCTAACTGTGGCTTCTTGACCTGCATACAGATTTCTCAGAAGGCAGGTCAGGTGGTCGGATATTTCCATATCTTTAAGAATTTTCCACAGTTTGTGGTGCTCCACATGGTCAAAGGCTTTGGCATAGTCAATAAAGCAGAAGTAGATGTTTTTTGGAACTCTCTCGCTTTTTCAATGATCCAACAGATGTTGGCAATTTGATCTCTGGTTCCTCTGCCTTTTCTTAATCCAGTTTGAACATCTGGAAGTTCATGGTCACCTACTGTTGAAGCCTGGCTTGGGGAATTTTGAGCATTACTTTGCTAGCATGTGAAATGACTGCAATTGTGCGGTACTTAGAATATTCTTTGGCATTGTTCTTCTTTGGGATTGGAATGAAAACTGACCTTTTCCAGTCCTGCGGCCACTGCTGAGTTTTCCAAATTTGCTGTCATATTGAAGTGCAGCACTTTCACAGCATCGTCTTTGAGGATTTGAAATAGCTCAACTGGAATTCCATCACCTCCACTAGCTTTGTTCATGGTGATACTTTCTAAGGCCCACTTGACTTCACATTCCAGGAGGTCTGGCTCTAGGTGAGTGAACACACCATTGTGGTTATCTGGGTCATGAAGATCTTTTTTGTATAGTTCTTCTGCGTATTCTTGCCACCTCTTCTAAATATCTTCTGCTTCTGTTAGGTCCATACCCTTTCTGTCCTTTATTGAGCCCATGTTTGCATGACATGTTCCCTTGGTATCTCTAATTTTCTTGAAGAGATCTCTAGTCTTTCCCATTCTGTTGTTTTCCTCTATTTCTTTGCATTGATCACTGAGGAAGGCTTTCTTATCTCTCCTTGCTATTCTCTGGAACTCTGCATTCAAATGGGTTTATCTTTCCTTTTCTCCTTTGCCTTTAGCTTCTCTTCTTTTCTCAGCTATTTGTAAGGCCTCCTTAGACAAGTGTTTTGCCTTTTTTTTCCCCTTGCATGTCTTGCATTTCATTTCTTACTTCACTTCTTATAATAATCTCTAGTTCCTCCATGTTGCTACAAATGGCATTATTTCATTCTTTTTAATGACTGAGTAATATTCCATTGTGTATGTGTACCCTATCTTTTTTATCCATTCATCTGTCCATGGACATACAGGTTGTTTCCATGTCTTAGCTATTGTTATAGTGCCACTATGAACATAGGGGCACATGTATCTTTTAGAATTACACTTTGTCTGGGTATATGCCCAGGAGTGGGATTGATGGACCATACGGTAATTTTATTTGCAGATTTTAGAGGAACCTCCATACTGTTTTCTACAGTGGCTGTACCAACTTACATTCCCACCAACAGTGTAGGAGAGTTCCCTTAAAAAGTATGTTAGAAGATGTACCCCAAAGTTCATTGCAGCACAATAGCCAAGACACGGAAACATCCTGAATGTCAATCAACAGAGGAATGCATAAAGAAGATGCGGTGTGTGTGTGTGTGTGTATGTTCCATATATATATATATAAGAGAATTATGAATGGTTAAGTAATATTCCGTTTTATTACTTAGCCATAAAAAAGGATAAAATATTGTCATTTGGAGCAACATGGATGGACCTAGAGATTATCACACAAAAGGCAGAGAAAGACAAATATTACATGATATCATTTATATGTGGAATCTAAAAATAACACAAATGAATCTTTACAAGACAGAAACAGAGTCACAGACTTAGGAAACAAACTGTGGTCACCAAAGAGGAAAGGCAGTGGGATAAATTAGAAGTACTGGATTAACAGATACAAAAAAAAGAAATTACTCTGTATATAAAATGGATAAACAACAAGGATTGACCGTATAGCACAGGGAATTATATTCAATATCTTGTAATAACCTATAATGGAAAATAATCTTTTAGAAATGTAAATATATACACACACACATACATATAGGTAACCAAATTACTGTATACCTGAAACTAACACAATATTTTAAATCAACTATACTTAAGTTTTTAAAAAATCAATAAATATTTGTCAAATAAATGAATTACATTTCTGAGGCAGGCAGTGGAGTCTAGTCCCACGAGTCACTTTGTAGTCTGGACGGTGGGTGTCATCCATTCACCTAGGCAGCCTAAGACCCATCAACTGACGGATAGACAAGTTGGGGGTTATTCACACAATAAAACCCAGCAACACCAATGTACAGAATGTACAGCTAGGACACACAGATGAATCTCACCAACTTCAGATGAGTAAAGGAAGCCAGCCCCCAAAGAATGCACACTATCTGCTCCCATTTATGTTATGTTCAAAAGCAAGCAGAACTAACTGATGATGACAATCTTAGTCTGTGAGAGCATCTATAGCAAAGGACCAGAGGCCAGGTCATTTAAACAATAAAAACCTATTTCTCACAGTTCTGGAGGCTGAGCCCAAGATCAAGGTGCCAAGAGATTTGGTGTCTAGTCAGGGCTCCCTTCTCTGTTTGCAGATGGCTATTTCCCTACATTGGCTTGTGGATTCTCTACCACTGAGCCACCAGGGAAGCCCCTGTGTATTGTATTAGTCTTGTGCCCATTCTTTTGGCCAGGCTCCAGGTGATGGTGAAGGACAGGGAAGCCTGGCATGCTGCAATCCATGGGATCACAGAGTCAGACACAACTGAAGTGACTTAGCATGCACACACATCTTCTTGCTAGGTTTTCAAGTGGTGGAAATGATCTAGTTCATGCCTTGTGGCACTAATAAGGGCACTAATTGCATTCATGAGGGCCCCATCCATATGACCTAATCACCTCCAAAAGGCCCCACCCTCTAAGACCATCCCACTGGGAACTGGGATTTCAACATATGATTGGGTGGGGGGCGGAGGGGAGACACAAACACTCAGTCGCCACAATGATGGAAGTCATAATATTGGTGACCTGAGGAAGGAGGTGGGTTTTGAATGAAAGAGATAAAGGGAACTTTATAAGGTGCAGGAAATGTTCCATATCTTGCTCTGAGTAGTGGTGAAAAAAAGTGAAAGTGTTAGTCACTCAGTCAAGCCTGATTCTTTGTGACCCCCATGGACTCTAGTCCACCAGGCTCCTATGTCCATGGAATTCTCCAGGCAAGAATACTGGAGTGGGTTGCCATTCCCTTCTGCACATGATCTTCCCAATCCAGGGGTGGAACCCAGGTCTCTGAGCAGTGATAGTGCAGGATAAATATAAGAAAATCAATGGCCAAAGGATTCACTTATGTAGTGCAATTGACTGTATATCTGCTATATATTTTAAAGTTCACTTTTAAGAACATCCTTCTCCCTCTCCGAAACTCCAAGTGTGTGTCTCTTATCTAGTTCTCAGATAATTAGTAAAGCAAAACTGTTTGTCATTCCAGAACCTAACAAAGAATTTGGCCTTTTCTAGCCTGATACAGCTTTCTTTCCACCTCCCTAAGGGAATTTTATTTTTGTAATGTCAAGATTTCTTACATATAATATCCATCAAGGTAGAGTAGGGACATTTCCTAGAGGAAAGGCATTACCGTTTACTTACTTATGAAAACAAGATCCAGGGCAGAGGGTGCAGGCACACACGAAATTCTACTCCCAGAAAAGTGTCAGTAGTTCAGACTACCCCCGTGGACTGTAGCCTGCCCGGTTCCTCTGTCCATTGAATTCTCCAGGTCAGAATACTGGAGTGGGATGCCATTCCCTTCGCCAGGGGGTCTTCCCAACCCAGGGATTGAACCCAGTTCTCCTGCATTGCAGGCGATTCCTTACCACCTCTGAGCCACTAGGGAAGATATTGCTGGAGGGTGTAAGTCTTCAGAAGACAGTTCTCCATAAACAAAACCACATCATCTTTTCCAGGTTATTAAGAATAATGAGCAGAAGTCACTTCAACTGCAATTTTTAAAACTCAACTATCAATTAAAAAGTAATAATTTCAAGAACCATCAACTGATTGAAGATTTTGGGGGGGGGTGGAAATGGGGAAGCAAAGTATCAATAAAACTATGGTAGAATTCCTAAACAGGTTTCTTATAAAAATTGTGTCAAGGCCCTGGATAAGATTTAGTAAGAAGGAAAAACATTAGTGTGTGGAGTTCTATGCATATTTGTGTTTAAGATTTCTTCATATGTGTAGAGTTATCTGAGTAATATAAAAGTCAAGTAGAAAAAAGATTTTAGTAAATTTTTCCTATCCTAGATTAGACAGATTGTGCAACAGGGTTTTCATTCTCTTTTAATCTTAAAATCAGGGTGGATCAGACTCAGCCATCCAAATATGAATTACTGAGTAATATGGTAAGTGGCATAGGACTTTTTTGTTTAGTTTCTAAGTTATTTGCTTCTCCAGGGGATCTTCCCATAGGTTACATCCACTAATTGCTATTTTGATCAAAGCTACTGTGTTTGTTTCAAAAATCAAGTACATAAATTAAATGCACTTTCAAGGTAGCTTTTCCAATTAAGTTCTATATAAAAATGTTCTTGTTCTAATCAACCGATACACTAGTTGGTCTAAGCTTACTTTCACGTATTGAACAGGATGATGAATAACTTTTCAAGTGAATACAAATCCCTAATAAAAACATTTTCCAGATGCTTCTCTACAAAGATCATTTTTCACTTGAAGGTTTCAAAGCACACTGGTACAAGGTCATCATCTCATTGATAAATTGATATGTACATGAGGTCAGCTGAGGTCCTGGCTAAGGAGTAGGAGGAAGTAGAAAGTGACCATTAACTGAGTCACAGGATAAAGTAGGTATTGTTAACCCACATTAGAGAGGAAACAGACTCAGAAGTGTTTGGTGTCTTGCCCAGGATGATTCAGGTGGTAGACAAAAATATCAGGGTTCAGCACACAGGCATCTGTGCCAAAATCCATCACTTTCTATCCATTCAGCTTCCCTGGTGCTCAGTGGAGAGGGGAGAGTGAGAAAGCGTGGAGTGCCCTCTAAAATAATCCCAATTTCTCAGGCAACTTTTTTCACTTTTTTTCAAAGCAGCTTCCCAAGACAATTTTCAAAATTCACGTAACCTCTCTATTTGACATCTAAATGTTTTCCATTATTAAATCACTTCAAAGGATGTCATTTCTGGCTACGTAAATTGTTTCAGCAATGGTCCCTAATAAGTCTCACCTCCCTGGATCCAAGCATTTGGGCAGATCTTTCCCAACTTGCCTCTGAATTTGGTGACATGACTTGTTTTAGCCAATGGGATAGAAGCAAACAAGTCAGGAAGGGGCTTGCAAGTGGGGCTTGGCCCCCATGCACTTTGGAACCCTGAGGCCACCACCATGTTATAGACTGAAGGTCTATGTCTCACCCCAAGCCCCTGAAATTCATATGCTAAAGCCCTAACGCCCAAAGTGATGGTATTAGGAGGTGGAGCCTTTGAGAAGTGATCAGGTTTAGATTAGTTCATGGGGGTGGGATGCTTGTGAGAGAATTAGTGCCTATTAAGGGCACTAACAGAAGAGAAATGGAGCTCCCTTTGCACATGCTTAGAGGAAAGGCCTTGTTCATTGCTCTGTTGCATCTGATTCATCTTTCTCTCTCATGATGAGAAACTGCCTGAGACTTGAAATCCACCAGTTATTGTCCCTTCCCCATTCTAAAAAAAAACAAAAACAAAAACAAAAAAAAACTTTCTTTTTCCACAATGGCTTTTAAAAAGACATCATGATTTGTTGCAAGTGAAAAAAAATTTCATCCAGCCACCCATGCCTACCATGATTTTCTATTCCTTCCCCAAACTTAAGTAATCCTGTTCCTGGAGTTGTAGCCACTTTCCCATCTGCTAGAGTTCATTAATGAGTTGTTGGATTCTTGTCCACTGGAGCCAGAGCTTGATCCTGTGACATCTCCGTTTCAACTATTTAGTCTTGTTTAAACCTAAGAAAAGGTCTGTAAGCCCTTTCTTTCAAAATGTCATTTCAGCCATTAGGATGTGCTGGGAAGAATGGATTGCCCAAGCATGTCTGTGATATAAAATTGATTTTATCACCACTATAAAAGCTCAACTTTCATTTAAATCTGGAGGCAAAACAAGCAGCAGCATGTATGGGGTGAAGGATATTTACAATTCCCGGGGTTTTGGAAGGGAGAGTGCTTTGATGTTCAACTCATGTTACCCTAAATACCCCCAAATCCTAAAGACTAATGACACCACCCTTATGGCAGAAAGTGAAGAGGAACTCAAAAGCCTCCTGATGAAAGTGAAAGTGGAGATTGAAAAAGTTGGCTTAAAGCTCAATATTCAGAAAACGAAGATCATGGCATCCAGTCCCACCACTTCATGGGAAATAGATGGAGAAACAGTGGAAACAGTGTCAGATTTTATTTTTCTGGGCTCCAAAATCACTACAGATGGTGACTGCAGCCATGAAATTAAAAGACGCTTACTCCTTGGAAGGAAAGTTATGACCAACCTAGATAGCATATTCAAAAGCAGAGACATTACTTTGCCAACAAAGGTCCATCTAGTCAAGGCTATGGTTTTTCCTGTGGTCATGTATGGATGTGAGAGTTGGACTGTGAAGAAGGCTGAGCGTCGAAGAATTGACGCTTTTGAACTGTGGTGTTGGAGAAGACTCTAGAGAGTCCCTTGGACTGCAAGGAGATCCAACTAATCCATTCTGAAGATCAGCCCTGGGATTTCTTTGGAAGGAATGATGCTAAAGCTGAAACTCCAGTACTTTGGCCACCTCATGCGAAGAGTTGACTCACTGGAAAAGACTCTGATGCTGGGAGGGATTGGGGGCAGGAGGAGAAGGGGACGACAGAGGATGAGATGGCTGGATGGCATCAATGACTCAATGGACGTGAGTCTGAGAGAACTCCAGGAGTTGGTGATGGACAGGGAGGCCTGGCATGCTGCAATTCATGGGGTCGCAAAGAGTCGGACACGACTGAGCGACTGATGTGACCTGAACTGATCTGAATGACCAAATATTCCAGTAAAACTGCATGTGGGCTGGAGGAAGCAGGATGGAACAGCGAGAAGGTCCAGCTCACCAGGCATATCCAGCCCAAGAATCTAAATACATGCTCAGGTGAAAAAGCCAGTTTCCCACGACAAAGCCATAGGCATTTCTGTGACAAAGCGAAGACACCACATAGGAATTAGAATCTTGACCAGAAGACTCACCAGAAGCCAAACAGGTGTACAGTGTCCTACAATTCAGAAATGTGCATCAAAACCTTTCAAATGCATATAAATGTACACACAGCTATTTCTATGACTGTACTCTAAGGACATAACTGGACTCCTGCACAAAGAATATGCAACATGAACGTTCATGGTATTTTTACAGTGATAAAAACTAAAACTCTTACTGTCCTTCGGCAGGGAACTGGGTATATAAATTACAGTAATTCACAGTCCATCACTAAGATGAATTACTATGTAGTTATGACTCAGAGTGATACAGATCTATTTATAATGTGATAGGAAAATGTCCACAAATTATATCATAAAAGCTAAAAATCAGATTAATAAAACAGTATGAATTAATAAAATAGTATGAACCCACTGTGTATGTGTGTCTGCATACATGCATATATTCAAGAAACTAGTCAGGGGTTCACAAGCCAAAATGCTAACATCTTCATTGAAAGTGAGAGTGTAATAATTAACCAATGTCTAAAGCTCAAGGCAAGGATACCAGGCAGAAAACACCAGCAACAGATTAGAACACAACACAGGATGTTCTGCTTAAGGTGAAGACACTGAAATTAGAAATGAAGGAGCTCTTAGAACAGCCCGGGAAACCCCAAATGGCTCTCAGAAAAAGAGATTAAGTCCTGAAGCTAAAGAGGATGGAGCAACTCTGTTAGGATCTCACTGGATTAAAAAACCCAACTTCGGTCTGGTCTGAGTGTAGAGTACATTGAAACTACATGAAAAGTCAGGGTTATGTTCTATGGCGGTTCCTGATTTTAAAATATGAAGAATCCTGGATTTAGGCTCTTAAACATGTGCCATGCCTCCCCCTGTGCTGTGCTCAGTTGCTCAGTCTTGTCTAACTTTTTGTGACCCCGTGGACTGTAGCCCACCAGGCTCCTCTGTCCATGGGGATTCTCCAGGCAAGCATACTGGAAGAGGGTTGCCATGCCCTCCTCCAGGGGATCTTCCTAACCCAAGGATCAAACCCAGGTCTCCCACATTGCAGGTGGACTCTTTACCACCTGAGCCACCAGGGAAGCCCAACCTGAGAGCAACTGGCTAAACAGATGGGTGCTATGTGAGCACTTGGAGACTTGAGAGGCTGAGAAACTGCAATACTTTTTTGTTGCTGTTAAAGCTTCAGACTCCCCCGACAAGTATATTGTATCACTCATATGTGGAATCTAATTTAAAAAATAAATAAATAACACAAATGAACTTATTTACAAAGCAGACTCACAGATTTCAAAAACAAATGTATGGTTACTAAAGGGGAAATGTGACAGGGAGGGATAAATTAGGAGCTTGGGATTAACATACACACACTCAGTTGTGCCCGACTCTTTGCAACCCCATGGACTGCAGCCCACCAGGTTCCTCTGTCCATGAGATTTTCCAAGCAAGGATACTGGAGTGGGTTGCCATTCCCTTCTCCAGGGGGATCTTCCGACCCAGGGATCAAACCTAGGTCTCCTGCATTGCAGGCAGATTCTTTACCGACTGAGCTACAAGGGAAGCCCATAATCATAAGACAATCAACAAGGACCTAATGTAAAGCATTGGGAACTCTACTCAGTATTCTGTAATAACCTATAAGGGAAAAGAATCTTGAAAGGAATGAATATGTGTATGACTTCATCACAGATGGTGTCTGCAGCCATGAAATTAAAAGACGCTTACTCCTTGGAAGGAAAGTTATGACCAACCTAGATAGCATATTCAAAAGCAGAGACATTACTTTGCCAACAAAGGTCCGTCTAGTCAAGGCTATGGTTTTTCCTGTGGTCATGTATGGATGTGAGAGTTGGACTGTGAAGAAGGCTGAGCGTCGAAGAATTGATGCTTTTGAACTGTGGCGTTGGAGAGGACTCTTGAGAGTCCCTTGGACTGCAAGGAGATCCAACCAGCGCATTCTGAAGGAGATCAGCCCTGGGATTTCTTTGGAAGGAATGATGCTAAAGCTGAAACTCCAGTACTTTGGCCACCTCATGCGAAGAGTTGACTCATTGGAAAAGACTCTGATGCTGGGAGGGACTGGGGACAGGAGGAGAAGGGGACGACAGAGGATGAGATGGCTGTATGGCATCACTGACTCGATGGACGTGAGTCTGAGTGAACTCCGGGAGTTGGTGATGGACAGGGAGGCCTGGCGTGCTGTGATTCATGGGGTCGCAAAGAGTCGGACACGACTGAGCGACTGAACTGAACTGAACTGAGCCACTTTGCTGTACACTGGACACTAACACAACATTGTGCATCAACTATACACCCATAAAAATTTTTTTTAAAGTCTCAAGCTCTATCAACAGCAAAGGGTAAATGACATTATCATCTCACGGGTACGTGGACTCTAAAAAACAAACAAACAATAAACCAAGCTCATGGATACATAGAACAGACTGGTGGTTGCCTGAAGTCAGGTGGAAGATGGGCAGAACAGGTAAAGGACATCAAAATGTACAACTTTCAGTTGCAAAATAAGTCATGGGGATGCAATGTACAACATGCTGACCACAGTTGACGACATTATATTGCCTATTTGGAAGTAGCTACGAGAGTGGATCTTGAAGGTTTCATCACAAGAAAAAAAATTTTATAACTATAGATGGTGATGATGTTAACTACTGTAGTGATCACTTTGCAATATACATATTATGTTCTGTACCTAAAATTAACATAAAGTTATATGTCAATTACACCTCAATTTAAACATACACTAAAAAACTTAAAGGACCACCAAGTCAGCTTTCGCTTGATGGTCATGGTAATTATTTAGAAAAACAAAAAGGCATCCTTAAGTATTTTCTCCCACAAACTCCATCCATCCTTCCATCCAAAAAAGCACAGGAACGTCCACTTTTCATTATTTTTTATTGTTTGACAGGCATTTACAACGTTCCATTCATAGACCTAAAAACATAAAAATAGACCTTCTTTCAGCTTATAAAAGAAATATATAAGAACTTTTGACATAGACACGTCATGACCTTATGTACAAGAGACAATGGCACCCTCTCCAAGCACCAGACTTTCCAGCATTTTCAGACAAACCCGTTGCACTGGGACTGGTCAGTGGGACTATTAGAAGCCTCCGCTTCAGTTTTCCACCCAGACACAATCGAATTAGAGATGATATGGAACAATGCAGTGATACAAAGGGTATAGAAACCATTCTAAAGCTCTTTAAGAAAATCAGAAGATATAGCAAAAATTTAATAGAATAAAACTCTCAAAAGATCAAGCTCAAAGCCCTGGAAACCCGAAAGGGAAGGGATACAGGGTGGGGAAGCAGGTAAAGCAAGCAGGGGCACAAGAGCGTGATGTTCTGAACTCTCTATTGTCTGGAAATATAAATTCATAACTGATCTTTATAAAATATAATTCCTAAAGCTACTATAAAATTCAGGTCTTAAAGTACCTACTGATGTGTCAAACACCAAATAGATATTTTCCCCAAAAAGAAAGTTTTCATATTATTTAAACCTTTTTTAGGAAGTGGACATTGTGAAATGGGGAAAAAAAAAAAAAGCTATAAACCTTTTAAAAAAAATTTTTTTGAAAGTGCTTTAAATTGTTTTTGTTCATCCTGTTTGGAAATCTGTTTAGAACATTAGTTGTTTTCTTTTTTTTAGCATGTTTACCCTGTTTGTTGGCATGAAGAAAGTGTTAAATACAAGACATGTTTCTGAAAACGTTGTTTTGTTAAGAGGTTTGGTTATGGACTCTCAGGGAAGGGGTAGGTTATCTATGGATGGAGATGTAACTATGATGGGAAAACCAATGATCACCATGGCAACCCCGTGAAAAGGAGTCTCCCCTCCCCCGCCATGTGCAACAGACACACACACTGCCCATTCCGGTGTCACGTTTAATCCAACCAAGCTCCCATCTCAAATAGAGATTCAAACATTAAAACAGAAAAAGAAAAACTGCTTCTTGGGAAAAAAGCTTCTCCTAAGCATCTTGTTGGCCCTTTCATATATAAATATAAAATCACCACACCTCACTCTCTGTAAAAGGTAAAATCCTCATTCTTTAAACTCAGAGTTACACTAACACTGTAAAAGTCTCATCTGTTTGTGCCCCCCTGCATCTGAGATAAAATACAAAAAATAGTGTTTTTTTAAATGATAAATTTGGATCTCTTTTCAAGGAGTTTGGCATCTTTATAATTCTATGCAAAACTAGAACTTCCGAACACCGACATCAAGACCAGCCATAGACTAAAACAGAAGAGGAAAAAACGGAAAAATTTAAAAAGGCTCATCAAAACATAAATCTTCACCCTCTCCTCACACATTCTTAAAATACACAGATATTCTCAGACATTTAAGAGGGAAAGGAGAAAGAACACTGCAAGCTGTACAGTTGTTTTCCCAACTAGGAAGTGGCTCCTGGATTAATTTCAGATAGAGTCCTTATTAATTTTTCGTGTGCTATCCCTTAAGCTAATCTGTTGTACATAGTTCAACTCCTGGGGTAATTTGCTTTCCAGTGCTATAGAATTTTTCTTTCTTTCTTTTTTTTTTTTAATTCTTTTAGGCCCTGATTAATTGAGAATAAATAAAAGCCCTTGGTAATAATATACAGAAGCTCAAGCTGATTTGGAATTCTTGAACAATTCTTTCCGATATGGTTAAAAATGATCAAGTTGGGTGGCTACATGGCTTCAGAACAAAGTCAGCTGCCAAAACTGTTTGTGTGCAAGAGTGCGACTTAAAGGGAGCTTTTTTCCCCCGCCATCGTGGGTCCCGTGGGGGGAGTGTGGGAGGCGGTGGAGTGGGGTGGGAATGGGGGAGCAGGAGACGTATCTACACGGACTCGCTACGGATGGGGAGAACGTGACACAGTCAGATCTCAGTGTTCAGCTTGCAGGAGGGGGCAAAGTCTTCGCGCCTAACCCAAATGACCTCCTCGCTCGTACTCTCCGGGCCTCCGTTGATGCCCGACAGGGCGGTTTGCTTCTTGAGCTGCATCATGCGGGACGCGTGGCTGTCCAGGGGCTTCCGGCCTCTCTCCCGCTGAGTGATGGAGGCAGCCTGAAGCCGCTCCTGCAGGTCTCTGTCCGCCGCGGCGCCCTTGGCCGACTCACAGAACTCATCATCGTCACTGAGGATGTCTGTCTCCTTGATGTCATCCTGCTCTTCATACTGAGCAAGATCAAACTGCTCCTCCACCCAGCGGTCAGTGTCCCCGCCACTGGGAGGCTGCTGGGGGTCTTTCTCCGGGCTGCTGGCGGAGATGGCATCGGAATCAATGGTAAACCTGTTTCGGGCCAGTCGCCGCCTCCTCCTCCCAAGAGACTTGCTTGGGGCGGACACTGCACACACACACAAAAATATAACAATAAAACCCCCACATGCTTTACGTGTGATGAAAATCCAGAAAGCAAATACAAGCTAAAGGAAAGGAAAAGACTATAAGATATGCATTTAGGGGCTGAGTATCATTTGGGGCTTAGAGTCCAGTCTGTCTCAGGGGGCGGGGAGGGGGGCTTTACCTGGCACAGATGTCTGGACTTAAGAGGATATTCTAGTCACTGAATGGAGGGCAAGGAGGCGGGGAGTGGTGACAGGGACATGGGTGGGTTGTAGGTTATGGGGAAAAGGGGATTTAACTCCCTCTAAAATCATCCAATTCTCTACCCGTGTACCTGGGAGGCAGGTAATACAGATTCCTGCTGTTGTCAAGCCCACCACTGACCCTGGGATTAATTAGCACTTCTTCCTTCTTCCTGTGCCTGTGGCACAGTGCTCTGAGGATCCCCCAGGGGCTGTCCTAGAGTCATTTAGTAAGGATGTAAATGCTGTCAGCGTTTCACTGTCTTTAGAGAAATTACAATGATGTACCAAGGAGGGAAAAATACTGGTCCAAGTTATATTGTTTTCTGAATGTCACATTTCTTGAGGATCTTCAGGTACCTTAAGGGCGCACCATTGTTTTTGGAGAAACTACAGAAAAGACTGGGTCTCAGAGATGTCAAGTCCTCTTGTGACAAAACCTCAGGTGAAACTGAGCGACTTTGCGCCTTAGTCCCTTCCTGACTTTGCGCCTTAGTCCCTTCCTGACTCTGTTCTATGTATCCCCGATTTCTCTTCCACAAAGCAATTAAACTACCAGTGCCTGAGTGGAATGAGCAAGGAATAATACAACACTCAAGCAGCTGATGAGCAAAGTGCAAAATAAAGTGACTAACAGTTAAGAAAAACAAATCTCTGTATTCTGTATTTTCACCTCACTGCCCTCTAGGAAGTCAGTATTACTAAAAACAAACAAAATACGCCACCCAGTCAAGCAAATAATCACACAGACACAGACACACACACACACACACAAAAGACACAGGGAAACACTGCCACTCCTCCACGAACAGTGAAATGTACCATGTGCTTTCCCATGGGAGTGGGGAGCCTAGACACCAACAAGGAGCTGCTTTCCTAAAATCTATGCCCTGAAATTCATTAAGCTGCTTCAGGGCTGCAAGAAGTAAGATGAGTATTCATAATTACTGCCAAATATAGCCTTGACTTCAAATATAGCAGATGCAAGGTCAGTAAGCCGGACAGTGGTCTAAACTGGCTCCCATTCTGACCATCCTCTGTCTCAGATCCCTGCGTTTCCGTCATCATTCCTCTCATTCAAGGCAGGGAATGAAAAGCACTCCCGGAAAAACAGAAAACAGAAAGAATAAAAAAATAGTTCTACTCCACTGGAAAGAAGCAAAAATTATTGTTCAGTTTTACCTCAATATCATCACAGTGGAGCCTGACTCTCTCCAATCACTATATTAGAACTACCTTAATTCCAAACTGGGATACTGGAAATATTTGTCAAGGATGTGCTGGCTGAAGTATTTAGGGGTAAGGAGTGTTGCTGCTGCTGCTAAGTCGCTTCAGTCGTGTCCGACTCTCTGCGACCCCATAGACGGCAGCCCACCAGGCTCCCCCATCCGTGGGATTCTCCAGGCAAGAACACTGGAGTGGGCTGCCATTTCCTTCTCCAGTGCATGAAAGTGAAAAGGGAAAGTGAAGTCGCTCAGTCGTGTCCGACTCTGTGTGACCCCACGGACTGCAGCCCACCAGGCTCTGTCTGTATTCTGAAAACGTGTCAAAAGCAAGATGAGTTGATGGATGATGGATGGATATGTGGTAATGAAAATATATAAAAATGTTAATTACATACAGCAGGTAGGAATGTGTATAATTCTTTCATTTGTTCTATATGTCTAAGAATTTCCATAGAAAATGTTGAAACAACAAAAAAATGTGTAGTTGGATCACTGGCAGACATTTGGTGAAGGGAGGCAGAATATTTGCCTTTACTGTTCTATTCAAACAAGAGCAAAAGGAAAAATAAACTAGCTGGGTGTCGTGAATCACGACAATGAGCAATGAAGCATAAGAATCTATCCTTTACTAAAAGAATACATAATAACCCAGCCAGCCTTATGGGGTTCCAAGAGACAATCTTTGACTTGAGTACTGCCATTATTCACTATTAAGACTGATTAGCTAGTACAGTGCTGACCCACTCAAACACCATTTTCAAATCATCTAATGTGAATGATGAGAGTGAGGAACTTCAAAAGCAAAGTGATGAAGACTTTCTTCAGCCAAAAATGAGCCATTAGGCTCTGACATCAAGGCTTTCTCTCTTGATATTCAAGATAACAGAGTAGGTTGTAGTAACTTTGTCTTCTTTCCAAAGGGATCTCAGCAGGAAAACGCCTGAGTGTCCCACAGACTACAAATGCTTAGTTTCAAAGTGAATGGAGCTCTAACTTTAGGTTTACCAATTAACAACTAACACCTGGCCAATGACAGGTGGGTTTTCCTGAGATTGGGACACACAGTCCCGATCCTAATTAAATATATCTGGAAAGTAAAAGAAACAAATGAGATAATTCCAAGGTGAAACTCTCTGCTATGAGCTCTAAAGGGATGAGCAAAGCTATTTAACACATGAGGACTCCAGGAGAAATCGTGGGTGGGGAAGTATGGATACTGGCAAGCCCAGAAGAGTGCTAGGTGTTCAGCATACCAGGTTTCCAATGAACACTTAGCAATTAATTGAAGAATAGATGTAACTAGTCCCTTTAACATCAGCTAAACTTAAGGTACTTAGAGTGTAATATACCCTGTCAAGCTAGGCAGGTTATGTCTATGAAAACCTTCAGCCATTCACAGTGCCATACCTGCCTCTTCAACACAATTGAGAACAGGCAGAAAATTCACCAGAACAGAAGGTGTTTTGGCAAATGCAAAGGAAGCCTCTTTTATTGGAATGTTCCCTGCAAAATTTTGGACTGCTTCTTAAGAAAGGAGTGATAAAAATGTTAAATCTTGGTATCTTTAATACCCAAGTGTTATGAAAATATCTTTCTTCCTAGATAGATTTTAATGCCATTTACAGGTGGTAGTATTGATCTTTACTGCTTTAAGGTGATATAATAAGCCCTAAAAGAGTATTTACTCTGAGACCATTTAAATTCCAGATTCTTCTTTTCTAATAGCAGCTCAAGGCTGCCCCAAATCAACACAGAAGCTAAAATTAAAATTGCAGGCACAGGTGAGGGTAACATCTGACGGGTCATCTGGTCTACCAAACATGGCCTCCCTACTGAGAACAGGCCTGGCTGTGTTTCTGGAGGACAAAGCCACCATGTTCTCAGAATGGTGGGATGTGACCTTGCTGAGACATCACACTGCTTTTTTTTTTTTGCTGGACAAAGCTGGCTGTCATGCAAAGCAGCAACTCTCATTCGGCAAGCAGGCTAAGACAAGCCCCTCCAAGTAGGAGAAGGCGCTCAGTTCCTGGCTCGGTGAATGAGAGGGGGAGCTCACCAGCCAGGAGGAGGAGGGCAGCCAAGGGAGAGCTTGAGGGAGGGCGAGAGGCTTAAATCAACGGAGGGAGGCAAAGACAGGGAACCTCACACCAGGGAAGAACGTACTCCAACATTAGCCCCCAAAAGGCCACATCTAAGTCTTGCTCAACGAGGACGTCGGTTCTACAGTGGAGTGGGGGTGACGGGGATTTTGAACGTCTGAATCCCCACAGTACCTGCCCTGCTCATAGCCGGCCTGGCCCCTTTCAGCGCACACAACCGCTTTCCTCCGAAAGGGACATATTGCTGGGACGAGGGAAGGCTCTCGGTCTTCAGGAGCTGTCTTCTGTGCTTATCTCGCAGGATGGAATGCACAGCCTTCAGGAAATCCTTTCGGCTCTCTGGGGAGCTATGAAAAGAAGATTTACACGTGTTGGGGAAACAGCACTTAACACATGGTGAACTTCTGATGCTATCAGGTACAGTCAAACAAATATCCCCGAGGACCAAAGTTAAAGATGGGGGGCCACCACTCCAATTTCACTGCCGAGGAGTGTTTTCATTGCTGGAGATAAAGAACACCTATTCCTTTCCCTTTATGCTTTGTGACTCATCTCCTGCAGCCAATTTGGGACAGAGCACCCCATTACTGAACAGACTGATGGAGAGATGGATTTTACGGACAGAGTTGCCAGAGTCTGCTCTCAGGACTTAAGGCAGAGCCTTTCATTCTACAGTCTTTACAGACAAAGGAACTAAGAGATTCTTGCAGCTCTGCAGTGCCCCTGAAATAATGTCCCAACACCCTGACCTTCCTCTAATTGGGCCTCCTTGTTAACACATTACTGACTGGAGAATTTCTACAGAACCTAACATCCGTGGCCAGTGATTTACTAGGTTGGCCAAAAAGTTCATTCAGGTTTTTCATCATATCTTACGGAAAACTTGAACGAACTTTTTGGCCAACTCAATATTATGTAACCTAAAATTCAAACAACTCCGGTCGATAACATTTGGGCAACAAAAAAGACATATTAATACATCTCTGGTCAGTAATGTTTTAAATATATCAATGCCTCCCATGGCACATGTCAACATGAAAATATTAAAGCTACATTATTAAGAACTGGAAAATCTTCCCAAGTCCCAATTCCCAAAGTACATCCTAGGTCAGTTATTTTTCTTGCTAAGATCTCAGTATTTTTACCCAGGTAAGTTTTACCTGGTATTCCCTATTAACAATGAATATGGCATCTCTGGGGCAGGCTCACTGGACCCTGTGGATTTAACAACAACAAAATCACAAGTATATAGCCTAAATAGATAATGTGGTAAAGGTAGAGCTACATGTGGTAAGGGTGGTGCAAAACCACACACAGATTATTTGAAAAAAATTCCTGTTCTAGTTCCAACAGATTCCCAGGATTTGGATTTATTGTTCCCTGTCATCCAACACAGACAGGTGAAGCAGAAATATAGAACAGAGGCTTTGAAGTCAAACCCACTGAGTTTGAACTCAGAGTTCATTTGCTGTAAGGTTTTAGCAAAGTTGCCTCTATGAGCCTTGACACTTCATTAGTAAAAATGGAATAAATACCTCAGGATGATTAACTGAAATAATGCATGAAAGGTGCTTAGCCTAGTTGATGTTTGGTAAATGTGTTATCTTACTATATCAGCAGTCACACTGTAAAACATTATTAACAACCATAAAATATTTATTCTGTTGAGAGTATGGGCTGCACTTGAGAAAAGGACAATTCTCAAATTCTCAAGAGCCCAAAGAAAAGGAGGTGAAGGAGGAGCAGAGGGGAATGGGGAGGGGAGAGTAAGAATAAGAAGAAATAAATAGAAGCCCATATCATAAGCTCAGCTTCCACTCCAGATCTGCAGGTGACCCCGAGTCACCTGCACCAGCCTCCCTGGGCTGAATTTTCTCTGCATGATGATGAATCCCTGCAACACGGTACCGTGCTCCCCTCCTCCCCGCTGACTCTCCCATCTGTTGCATCTCAGAGACATCACAGTACAAACAGTGCTCCCAAACCCCAAAACCAAACGTTGTAAGACAACCATGTCCTTCTAACCCACCAAATGTACACAGGGGAAGGACGCCCTCGTTCGAATGTTGGATATGTACGAAAATTCCAATTTCCTTTTAGAAAGATACTAAATTGACTAGGTTACTGTCTGTATTATAATAAAATTAATTGATCCGATGACTCTTACTCAATTGTTAAGTACTTTCTCAAATGCACAGGAAAAAGGATATAGCTTCTAAGGATGCACAGGCTGGTCCAGAGAACCCCGAGGGGTTGGGGACACCAAGCACAGTCACACCCCTTTCCCTGGGCAGCACAGCCCGCATTGCATGGCTCCAGCCTCACCTGCAGCACAGGTGGAAGACCCTCTCCGGCCTCCCTTCAGACTCCGACTTTACATGGACAATTTCACACACAGCATTTGCTTCTGCATCTAGGTAAATTAAAACAAGGATGAATGAGAGTATGTTTCAAAGAAATTTATTTGCATTTTTATAAAAGCATCTTGCACGCTTTGGTATCCAGATTAAATAGTGCAGAGCTGCCTAAGACCAAAGCAACTTCATTCCTGTCCCGTGATCTCTAGAGGCTAAGTGACTGAGAGCTTAATGGCTTCAAAAAAAAAGAACACTTGGAAAATTTCCAGTTGCTAAAATCTCCCTCTGGATCGTCTAAAAGGACAATCAGTCAATCATACTGATGGAAGAACTGACCCTTTAGCTTCACTGCCCATTTGGCTGAACTATTTTAATTAAGTAATTCATTGTTTTGGCAACAGTTGGACAAGATGCAGCCCAAGATTCCAATGTAGGCCAGTGATAAAGAGAGGCAGGCCCTTTCCATCAGCAGGACAGCCTTCCCACTGGCCTGGTGCCCTGGACAGGCATGTCCTGGGAATAAATGGGGCTCTTCTTTCTCAGTCCACCCATAGAGCCCAATCTGAGTGAAGCAAAAATGGTATCTGAGAAGGTAAAAATAAGCTATATTTAGAAGTAATTCCTAAGTCTTTCAGTGCCTGAATATCATATTATTTTAGCACGTTATCCATAGTGTTTATAAAAGAGACAGCTCCTTGCAGGCACACTCAATTCTGCACACTGTGAGGTCTCATGCTCACCTACTGGCTCCAATCCCGGGTCACAACAAACCCTCATCATGCCCACATTATGTAAACCCAACCAGGACCCATATAAAGTAAGTTTCACAAGTTCTCCCAAATGCAGACAAAAATCTAGAAATTTCCATCTCCTGATTCTCAAATCCATTGGCATGTACTTCATAAGGAGACGTGTTGGCTAGTCTTTACAACTCCATGAAAATAAGCTTTCATCTTGACGATTTTAAACTTGATTTGGGTGAAAACCCGAGGATGAGAATGGAATGTCACATTCACAAAGATGGCTTTGTTTTCCAAACTTATGATCTTCACGTACAGTCTTCAAGGAAGGCAAAATTCCTGCCTGAGAAGGGCCTCTACAGTGTGCTGTAAACATGGGCTTTTCCAGATATAAGCCAGGCACAGGGAAACACAGGAACTAGGTAATTCACAACCTAAGGTTGTAAAGTAAGACAACACTAGTATTTAAGAGCCCAAACTTCAAAATACTATTAGAGTTGTTTGTAGACCTAAGATTTCTACGTTCCTGAAAATTCATCTATTAATCAATTTTACTAATCAAATCAGAGTAAAAAAGCAACAGGGTAAATCTCTGGACCAGAAGGTTTGCCAGACAAATATTCATAAGGCAAATAGTCACCCCCAATGCATTTACCAGTCGTGGATTTTGCATTTGAGTTCTCTCTGTGTGACGCATACGAGCTGTGAAGGAAGCGATTTCCAGTTTAACTTGGGTGACTAACTGAAGGTTTATCAAATACTGCAGATGGTTTGTCCTCATGACACTGGATTAGGAAAGAGTTGGTTCTATAAGGACTAGAGCCAATTTTATAGCTGATGGAGGCGACAAGTGCAAACGGGGAGAAGATGAATGATGCCAGTCGGACACAAAGAACTGTGCACTCATGTTAGGTGCCGTGTGAAATGAGTATCTTCTGCCATGTTAATCATGTTAGATGCCAGTGTGAAATGAAATATCTCCTGCCATGTTAATAAACAAGAAACGTCATAGCCATCAGTGATTGCTGGCCTCCAAAGGTGACTGAGGGCTCCTCAAACTGCATTCCAGAGGATGCTGCCAGCCCCTACAGTGACTGCTGAGGAGCTGGGGGAATGCAAAAGCAAGGTGAACAGGGAAACAGGGTTGACCCAGATAGCTGAAGTGCATATGAAAGGAATGGATTCGGTGAGGCTTGCATCTTCCCATATATAGAATGCTAAATTCTTAACCCGATACCTGATCTTTGATGTTCAGACTGCCTGCTCCCTTTGTGGCAAACTTGTATATAGCCTGACTTCCCCTCTTGGCTCCTTGGAGCAGGTTTCTCAGAGCTACTGAGATGCTGTCTCCTGGGCTCGGAGTCCTACACATTCCCACCAAATAAAATAACTCTCTACTTTCAGGTTCTGACTATATTGTTTCGTCGACACCAGCAACACAGAACAGAAGTCCAGATGACTGTGCCCTTGCGGAGGTCCACTTTCTCAGCCTCTCTTTACCACCAGAAAGCTGCACCTGCTGTCCAGGTGGGATAGGGATTAGAGTGTTCCAAGAGTTTCCACTTACCTCCAAAGCTGCTCCTTCCAGAGTGTGCCTGGGAGAATCACCGCTAATCGCTCCTTCCTAATACAGCCTCAAATGAGCCCTGGATGGGCCCCGAGTCATAGAAACACTGCTATTCTAAGTCAGTACCGTCCTGACATTCGCCTCTCTTCTCATGCACTAAAGCACCATCTGATCAAGTACTGAGTTGGCCAAAAAGTTCAAGACTGTCCATAGCATCTTACTGAAAAACCTGAACAAACTATTTGGCCAACCCAATACATCATCACTACCTGACAACTGGCTTCACGGATATTTGGGTAATAGAAGAAGAAGTGACATTTCATGCTTATACAAAGATAAAGATTTTTAATGCTTCAGGAAAAAAAATGTATTCAATGGCTTTTTTTGTGCTTTGGAGGCCTTTCGGGGTCTCTCAGTTAAAAGTCCAGTAAGTTATTTACATGGGCTTTATCTGTTCACGGTCTCAAAGATTCTTTCCAGAAGTACAAGACTCACTGCTACTTAGATGTGTCACTGTAAAGTTATTAAAATATATAACAAAATAAATAGAATTCCTTGGAACAGCAGTACAGGCATGACATCCATTCACTTAGATCATTTAACAAAACAGTTGGGCAAATAAGAGGCAATGAAGAGACTGAGGGAAAGGAGACATAAGCAAAGAAGAAAAAAGATGGTGGAGTGGTTGGAACCAAGAGTGTGGATTCAGAGAAACAGCTCATACGTAGAAAGAGGTGCCCAGCCAGTTTCAGAGTTTACCTGCACTTGCCAGAGCGCGAACCTGCAGAGCTTCAGTAGGAATCATGTGTCGAAATCGGAAGGGGTCCCAGTCCTCGTAAATTGAAAGCCTGTGTGATCCTACCTGTAGGGAGAGAAGGAACCAGGCGCATGAGATCCATGTCTCAGTCTGGACCAGACCCTCACACTTTCTAAACCAGTGACGCTGCAGACACAGAACAGCCCTGTGGTTGCCAAGGGGGAGAGGGGGTGAGGGACTAGGAGTGTAGGATTAGCAGAGGCAAACTATTATATACAGGATGGATAAACAACAAGGTCCTAGTGTATAGTACAGGGAGCAGTATTCAATAGCCTGTGCTAAACCATATGGAACAGAATTTAAAAAGGAATGTCTATAGGCATATAACTGAGTCGCTTTGCTGTACAGCAGACGCTGGCACAATATTGTAAAATCAATTGTAATTCAAAAAAATAATAAAACTTAAAACATTACTAAAACTAAATGTTTTTAAATTTAAAAAATTAAATTGTTTTAATTTTCAAAATAAAAACAGCCCCACGAGCACTTCTGTTCACCCACAGCAGCAAGCCAGAGGCCAGGTGACAATCTGCTGCGGGTTTGCAAATGAGCTTGCTAACCAAATTCAGGCAAAAGAGAGACAAAGGGAAAAGGAGAGAAGGGACCCCAAAACAAGAACAGACTGGGGACAGGAAGAACAGGGAGGGGATAAAACTAGTGTTGGAAAGTTCTGGCCATGGTAGGTTCAATAGTTATTTACTGGGTTGGCCAAAAAGTTCACTCAGGTTTCCCCATGTTATGGAAAAACCCCAACGAACTTTTTAGCTGACCCACTATTTTTATGCTCTAAATGTGAGCCGCCTACAGGATGGGCAATTTCCTCAAATGCTCAGTTAACACTTCAAAAAAGGAAAAAATCATAAAACATTCATGCCTGAAAAAGGTTCAGAATTATAATTACACAGAGCCAACTGAGAAGCAGATAGAAAGGGGAGATACTGTGAAACTGTGGCGTGAAAGAAAAAGTCTTACAAGTTTCTTCTTCTGTTTGGTACCATCTTTATAGACAAGGACCACGGCAGTTTTGAAGACTGGAAAAACATAAAATGAAGGCGGTTATGGCACGTAAGGCGTTGGGTTTTCCCCTTCACTTCAATAACTTGTGGTAACAAACACTACAGTTATGAAGAGGACAGAGTCCCCATGAACGAGCTCCCCTTCCACCCTCCACTCCCTCAGCACATCTGAGAGACACAAAAGCCCGTTCAGACAAAATTTTCCAGGTCCCAGATAAGTACAGGAAGCCTATATAGATGGAAATAAACCCTCCTGCCCCACTGGAAACTTTGGGGTAAATATATCTTTCTACTACACTCTCTCTTCAAGATTCTAACTTCAGCTTATACACATTTAACAAAAATGTACCAGTTTAGCAGCTGAAGGAACAATGCAAACATCAATAATAATAATAGTGCTTAAGGTAATTTCTATTTCTGTAAATCAAAATGATATTACACAGTGCTCATAATTCAGAAAATATAATTCATCTTTTTGACCTGAATAAATAAAAATTGGTTTACTAAGAAGAATGCAATTCTACTTCTTCCAAACAGGATGAATCATATAAGCCATTTCAGGACTTCTCTAGGAGTCCAGTGGTGGAGACTCAGCTTTCCAACTGCAGGGGGTGTAGGTTCGACCCTTGTAGGGGAGCTGATTCCACATATGCCTCTATGGCCAAAAAACCAAAACATAAAACAGGAACAGCACTGTAACAAATTTAATAGACTTTAAAAATATGGAGGACAGGAGAAGATGGATCAAACTGAGAGAGTAGCACTGAAATATATACATTACCATATGTAAAACAGAGAGCTAATGGGAAGCTGCTATATAACACAGGGAGCTCAACCTCGTGCTCTGTGACAACCTAGAGGGGTGGGATGGGGTGGGAGGGAAGTTTAAGATGGAGGGGACATACGTATGCCTATGGTTGATTCATGTTGACGTATGGCAGAAATCAACAAAACATTGTAAAGCAACTGCCCTCCAATTAAAAATAAACTTTTAAAAAAGGTTTGAAAAATGGTCCACATCCAAAAACAATAAGCTGTTTTTAGAAGCTAGGAGTGTGTTGTTTTATTCTTATATTCTTTGGGGGCGAGGTGGAGGGGAGGCGGTAGAATGGCGTTATGCATAATCTTCCATAGAATACCTTAAGCAATGCCAAGCACATTTAACACTCAGTGATTCTAACTCCTCCTGGAAGAAGAACCAGTGGCCAGCACAACAGGGGTGACTCCAGTCCATCGTTGGCTCTCTGAATCAAGGCCTCTGTCTCCCTTCACACTCTGACCCCAAATCATACCAGGGACCCCGTCAGTCACACAGAGGGGGTACCAGAAACAGAGAATTCTCAGGGACAGGCCCCCAGGCTCTCTACAGACCAACCCAATTTGTCTGGTTCCCTTTCTATCCTACCCAGTTAGGACAGGTCAGGTTCTCCACTGTGGGAAAAGAGGGGATAGGGTACAAAGAAAGGGATCCCAGCCACTGAGTCTGGGCTGTCTAAGCACCTGACTTCATAAAAACCCCAGAGGCTAGACCGTGAGGTTCCCAGTGACCCCAGGAGGCCACAGCAGCTCTGACGGAGGAGTGCACTACTGCCTGAGGAGGCCCTTGGTTCTGACCATGAAACCTTCAGAGATCACAGTGGCCAGGACAGCAGGTCCCTTTAAAAGTGAGGGAGCTCCCCTCCAGGAGAGGGCGAGGGTGCCAGTGACCTTCATCTCCAAAGATTCACCACCTCCTTGGGACCAGAACTCAGTGAAATTGTTGCCATACTACTGGCCTGCCTCGGTTTACCTGGACCATCTAGGATCATCATGGGAGGTCCAAAGTGGACCTCAGCCCAGCCTATGAATACCTCTGCCTAATCCATGGGGTGACTCTCACTCAACCAACTCCAAGTGTTGCCCATCCCTTCAGACACAGCCTTGACCTTCAAAACTCCTGGCTGCCCTGGCCAGCCTAAAACACTCACTCCATATCCCAAAGGATGAGCATCTAACACCCTTCCAGGGTGAAGCCTGAACAGACCATGTCTGTTCATCTTTTAAAGGTGATGACCATCAGCCCTGAGCACAAACTAGCCTTCCTGGGAGTAAAACAGCAAGGTGCTATGTTGGCAGCCGGTCAACTTCAGTTTCAGAAGAAAAGCAGCACCATTTCCTGAGATCAGAGGTTCCAACGGAAACAAGACAACCAAGCTTTAACCCCAAAGCTGCCTGCTCAGTGCTAACTGCTTCCCTCATAGCAACTCTTCCTTGTTTCAAAATGCATTTCTAAGGCTCTGTTAGTTCTGACTTGCTACTTAAAAATCACACCGAAACTGCCAACATGTCAACTTTTAAGGACTGGGAATCGTAAAAAAAAAAAAAAAAATAGCTCATTATAATGACAGTAGTCTGTTTATGCGTGCTCAGTTGCTTCAGTCATGTCTGACTCATTGTGACCATATGGACTGTAACCCGCCAGGCTCCTCTGTCCATGGGATTCTCCAGGTTCCGGAGTGGGTTGCCATGCTCTCCTCCAGAGCCAAACACACACACACTGCCCCTGACCTGGGCTTGTGTTACAAAAGCCCCAAACCTTAAAACTGGCATTTTCCTGGACCTTTTCTATCACAGATTGGCAAGCTAGGGCCCACCCGCTTCTGCTCAGCCCACCAATGTGGTGCCCATTTGTTCACATGTCTATGGCTGCATCTGGCTACACGTGGCCTCCGGGTCTGCAAAGCCTGAAATATTTACTCTGTGGCCTTTCACAGAGTAAGGTGACAACCTCCTGGTTTCTCCCACTCATACAATTTTCTTATTCTAAATCTGTTTACTTCTAACAGCAGGGAATCTGTAAAATATAGAAGATAGGTATGAAAAATTCCAATGCTAACCTCTGGTATGGTTCATCTGTGCCCAGAACCAGAGACAGGGAGAGAGATGGTCTGGGTCTTTTTCTTCAGGGTCCTACATCCCATAAATGACCTGCTAAGAAGTATCAGAAAGCTCCCAGACCTCTCCACGCAGTGGATAAGAATCTGCCTGCCAGTGCAGGGGACACGGGTTCAATCTCTGGTCCAGGAAGATTCCACACGCCAAGAAACTTCTTAGCCCATGTGCCACAAGAATCGAACCTTTGGTCTAGAACCTGGGAGCTGCAAATACTGAAACCTGCACACCCTGGAGCCTGAGCTCTGCAACAAGAGAAGCCACTGCAATGAGAAACCCATGCACTGCAACTACAGAGTAGGCCCTGCTCTCCACAACTAGAGAAAAAGCTTGCATAGCAGCAAAGACCCAGCGCAGTCAAAAATAAGTAAATAAATTTTTTTTAAAAAAGAAACTGCAATATTATAAACAGAACTATTAAGGATGGGAAATGAAACAAAGAGTATCCCTTCCCCTGTCAAAAATACCCACTCCTATCAAAAACCACCAGCATGTAACACTACCCCACTAACTCCTTTGAATATCATACTTGGTAACATGTTTTTCCTTTACACTTATATGCTTATTACTTTTAATTAGATGGCATCAACAGCTACAATAGTGGCTCTTTGGAATTTTCAGGGATATCACTAAGGTTTTCAATGAAGGCTGAGGGATCTAATTAGGAAATCCAATAAATCTTTGTATTAAGCGTTCTGATTTTAACACCACTGGGATGTTCCACTTGGGTATGAACTGTTCACATCATGCAAGAAAAGAAGAGTTGAGTTTAAAAAGCAGTAAACAGAGAGAACAAGATGGCGGAGGAGTTGGTGGATGCAGAGTTCATCTCTCTCCACAGATACATCAGGAATACACCTTCAGACACAGAAGTGCATGCAGAACACCAGCTGAGAGCCGGCAGGAGTACCTGACCAGTGGAAAAGAATATATGCTGCTGCTAAGTCGCTTCAGTCGTGTCCGACTCTGTGTGACCCCATAGACGGCAGCCCACCAGGCTCCCCCGTCCCTGGGATTCTCCAGGCAAGAACACTGGAGTGGGTTGCCATTTCTTTCTCCAATGCGTGAAAGTAAAAAGTCAAAGTGTAAGTCACTCAGTCGTGTCCGACTCCTAGTGACCCCATGGACTGCAGCCTACCAGGCTCCTCCGCCCATGGGATTTGCCAGGCAGAGTACTGGAGTGGGACCCACGCAAAACTTGGTAGGACAAAGGAACTAGGGGGAAAAACAGGAGTGTTACTAGGACTGGACCTGCCCTTGGCGGGTGGGAGGAACTAAAGCAGGGATCCAATCCCCACATCAAGGCAACTGTCTGAGTCAGACGAGAAACATTTAAGGGGGAGAGTGAAACAGCTGATCTGTGGCAGCCTAAATGGAATGAGAATCAGACAGTCCTTCCACAGCCATGCATACCCCAGACGGTGACGCAGGTCCCTTGGAAGGTGCAGCGGCTGGGAGCTGGAGTTTAGGGATTGTGGAGCAATCCTGCTCTCTGTGGAGCAGGGCAGAGTTGGAAATAAAACCACAATGGAAACCCAGGGGCAGTGTGGCTAAGGTAGAAGACCCAAAATGTTCCCACCAGCTGTACAAGATTCAGATTAAATCCACAGATCAACTAGGCAGACTCTGTGTCTATGGAATATATAAAAGGACATTGAGAGCTCCCACAAAAGAAAACGCACTAGTTCTGATAGCTGCGGACATTGGAGGCAAGAACACAAAGGAATATGATCAGGTTAGAATCTGAGCTGACCCCACAGCAGATCCAGAGATCAGCACAGTGTTGGAGGGCTTCCTGGGGACGTGAGGTGGACTGTGACCCGCAGCGAGGGGAAGGACTCTGACAGCAGTGACAAGAAAAACATTTATTATTCTTCTGTTTTGACTTGTTCTGTTGATTCTTTAGGATTTTTTTTCTTTTTTCCCCCCACTCTGTTGTAGCTGTCAATTTTATTGGCACTATGAAATCTAACTAAGCTTTTGAGCTTTTTGTTTTTCTGCCACATTTTTTGTTGTTTTTATAAACTCTGCCTCTACTTTGGGGTTTTGCAGTTCTGTGGAGTTTTCTTTTATTTTCTCTCTCGTTTTTTTTAATTCTTAATTTTTTAAAGCTATTATTATTTTTTCTACATTTATTCCTTTATTTGCTTTTCCTATTGTGCTTTTCACCTTGCAGTTAATCTTTAATATATATTCAGTTCAGTTCAGTCGCTCATTCATGTCCGACTCTTTGCGACCCCATGAACTGCAGCAGGCCAGGCCTCCCTGTCCATCACCAACTCCCGGAGTCTACCCAAACCCATGTCCATCGAGTCGGTGATGCCATCCAACCATCTCATCCTCTGTTGTCCCCTTCTCCTCCTACCCTCAATCTTTCTCAGCATTGGGGTCTTTTCAAATGAGTCAGCTCTTCACATCAGGTGGCCAAAGGATTGGAGTTTCAGCTTCAACATCAGTCCTTCCAGTGAACACCCAGGACTGATCTCCTTTAGGGTGGACTGGTTGGATCTCCTTGCAGTCCAAGGGATTCTCAAGAGTCTCCTCCAACACCACCGTTCAAAAGCATCAATTCTTCGGCACTCAGCTTTCTTTATAGTCCAACTCTCCTATCCATACATGACCACTGGAAAAACCACAGCCTTGAAGGTCCTAGACAGAGCTTTGTTGGCAAATATCTCTGCTTTTTAATATGCTACTTAGGTTGGTCATAACTTTCCTTCCAAGGAGTAAGCGTCTTTTAATTTCATGGCTGCAATCACCATGTGCATCTGATTTTGGAGCCCAGAAAAATAAAGTCTGACACTGTTTTCACTGTTTCCCCATCTATTTGCCATGAAGTGATGGGACCAGATGCCATGATCTATGCCGTCTAGGTTGGTCATAACTGTCCATTAACCTTCTTTATCTACCTCTATTTAACTTTGCATATCTATTCTTTCTTTTCCTTCTTTCCTTTCCTCTCAACATATTTGTTAGCTTTATTTTCATAGCTTTATTCCCCAGTTGGCACCGTGCTTCAGTTTTTTCCCAGTTTGTGCTCTGGTTAGTTTTGTTCTTCACTGGTACATGTAATTTTTGGTTTCCTTTGTTTGCCAGGTCAATCTATTGTACTTTACTTTTGTTGGACTGTTCTGACTTTGCTCATGGGTGTATATGTATATGTGTATATTCATTATTTTAATTATTATTTGCCTGATTTTGCAGCTACCATTTATTTGGGGTTCATCTTTGGTTTCTCATTTTGGGGTATCTGTTTTACCTCACTTAATGCCATAACAAACCACTTGTGGAATCTTCATTCCTGACCAGAAATCAAGCCCTGAGCCTTTGGAGTGGGAGCACTGACTCCAAGACCCTAGAGTTCGAGAAAACTAACTGTAGGGAGTATCAAATAGTGAGAACTCACTCAAAGGAAACCACCTGAATACAAGATCCAGCATCACCCAACCACCAGTAGCACCCTGTCCAGGACACCTCATCTAAACAACAAATAAAACAAAAATACAAGCCCAGTCTTCAGGAGACAGGATCACCACCTCACTCAGCCTTGCCATCAGAGGAAAAGCAAGCAAACAAGAAAACTCAGCACAAATCTCACCCTACAGGAAGCTTACACAAACCACTGGACCAACCTTAGGAGGGCATAAATCAAAAGGAAGAAAGAATTCAACCTTGAAGCCTGGGAAAAGGAGACCTCAAACACAATAAGTTAAAAAAAAAATGAAAAGGCAGAGAAATACTACATAAATGAAGGAACAAACTAGAAACACAGAAGTCCAAATAAATGAAGAGGAAATAGGCAAGCTACCTGAAAGAGAATTCAGAAAAATGATAGTAAAGATGCTCAAAAACCTTGAAAACAAAATGGAGAAAATATAAGAATCAATTAATGAAGAATTAAAGAATAAACATACTGAGACTAACAACATAATTACTGAAATTAAAAATACTCTAAAAGGAATCTATAGCAGAATATCTGAAGCAGAAGAACGAATCAGTAACCTGGAAGATAAAATGGTGGAAATAACTTCTGAAGAGCAGAATAAAGTAAAAAGAAGGAATAGTCTCAGAGACCTCTGGGACAATATCAAACACACCAACATTCAAATGCAGAATACACCTTCTTCTCAAGTGCACATGGAACATTCTCCAAGATAGATGGCATCTGGGGTCACAAATCAAACTTCAGTAAATTTAAGAAAACTGAATTCGTATCAAGCATCTTTTCTGATCACAATGCTATGAAACTAGTTATCAGTTACAAGGGGAAAAAAATGTAAGAAACACAAATACATGGAGATTAAACAACATGTTTCTAAATAACCAATAGATTACTGAAGAAATCAGAAGGGAAATCAAAAAATTTCTAGAAACAAATAACAATGAAAGCATGACAACTCAAAACCTATGAGATGCAGCAAAAGCAGTCCTAAGAGGGAAGTTAATAGCAATACAATCCTACCTCAAGAAATAAGAAAAACATCGAATAGACAATCTAACTTTACACCTAAAACAACTGGAAAAAGAAGAATGAAAAAACCCCAAAATTAGTAAAAAGAAAGAAATCATAATGATCTGAGCAGAAAGAAATGAAAAGAAATGAAAGAAACAATAGTAAAGATTAATAAAACTAAAAGCTGGTTCTTTGAGAAGATAAATAAAATTGACAAACCTTTAGCCAGACTCATCAGGAAAAAGAGAGAGAAGAATCAAATAAACAAAATTAGAAATTAAAAAGGAGAGGTTACAACAGACAATGCAGAAATACAAAGGACCATAAGAGACTATTATGAACAACTATATGGCAAAAAATGGATAATCTAAAGAAATGGACAGATTCTTAGAAAAGTTCAATCTTCCAAGACTGAAACAGAAAGAAATAGAAATTATGAACAACCCAATTACAAGCACTGAAATGGAAGCTGTGATCAAAAATCTGCAGAAAACAAAAGCCCAGGACCAGATGGCTTCACAGGAGAATTCTATTAAAGATTTATAGAAGAGCTAATGCCTATTCTTTTAAAACTCTTTCAAAAAGTTGTAGAGGAAGGAACACTTCCAAACTCATTTTACGAGGCTACCATCACCCTGATACCAAAACCAGCCAAAGACAACACAAAAAAAGAAAACTACAGGCCAATATCACTGATGAACATAGAGCAAAAATCCTCAACACAATGTTAGCAAACAGAATTCAGCAACACATCAAAAAGCTCATACACCATGATCAAGTTGGGTATTCCAGGGATGCAAGGATCCTTCAATATATGCAAATCAATCAGTGTGATACACCATGTTAACAAATTGAAAGATAAAAACCATATGATAATTTCAATAGATGCAGAAAAAGGCTTTGACAAAATTCAGCACCCATTTATGATTAAAACTCTTCAAAAAAATGGGCATAGAAGGAACCTACTTCAACATAGTAAAGCCCATCTATGATAAACCTGCAGCAAACATTTTTCTCAATGGTGAAAAACTGAAAGCATTTGCCCTAAGATCAGGAACAAGACAAGGGTCTCCACTTTCACCACTATCATTCAACATAGTTCTGGAAGTCCGAAGTCCTAGCTACAGCAATCAGAGAAGAAAAAGAAATAAAAGGAATGCAGTTCAGAAAAGAAGAAGTAAAGCACTCACTGTTTGCAGATGACATGATACTGTACAGAGAAAGCCCTAAAGATAGTATCAGAAAATTACTAGAGCTAATTAGTGAATTCAGCAAAGTTTCAGGATACAAAATCAATACACAGAAATCACTTGCATTTCTATATACTAACAATGAAAAATCAGAATGAGAAACTAAGGAATCAATCCCATTTACCATTGCAACAAAAAGAATTAAATATCTAGGAATAAACTTACCTAAGGAGACAAAAGAACTGTACACAGAAAATTATAAGACTCTGATGAAAGAAATCAAAGATGACATAAACAGATGGAGAGATATTCCAAGTTCCTGGGTAGAAGAATCAATATTGTGAAAATGACTATACTACCAAATGCAATCTATAGGTTCAATGCAATTCCTATCAAATTACCAATGACATTTTTCACAGAATGAGAACAAAAAACTTTCACAATTCATATGGAACCACAAAAGACCCTGAATAGCCAAAGCAGTCTTGAGAAAGAATGGGGCTGGAGGAATCAACCTTTCTGACTTCAGATTATACTACAAAGCCACAGTCATCAAGACAATATGGCACTGGCACAAAAACAGAAATATAGACCAATGGAACAAGATAGAAAGTCCAGAAATAAACCCATGCACCCATGGGTACCTTATTTTTGACAAAGGAAGCAAGAATATACAATGAGGCAAAGGCAGCTGCTTCAGTAAGTGGTGCTGGGAAAACTGGACAGCTACATGTCAAAGAATGAAATTAGAACACTTCCTAACACCATACACAAAGATAAACTCAAAATGGATTAAAGACCTAAATGTAAGACCAGAAACTATAAAACTCCCAGAGGAGAACATAGGCAAAACACTCTCTGACATACATCACAGCAGGATCCTCTATGACCCACCTCCCAGAATATTGGAAATAAAAGCAAAAATAAACAAATGGGGCCTAATTAACCTTAAAAGCTTCTGCACATAAAAGGAAACTATTAGCAAGGTGAAAAGACAGCCTTCAGAATGGGAGAAAATAATAGCAAATGAAGCAACAAACAACTAATCTCAAAAATATACAAGCAACTCCTACAGCTCAACTCCAGAAAAATAAATGACCCAATCAAAAAATGGGCCAAAACACCAAACAGACATTTCTCCAAAGAAGACATACAGATGGCTAACAAACACATGAAAAGATGCTCAACCTCACTCATTATCAGAGAAATGCAAATCAAAACTTCTATGAGGTACCATTTCACACCAGTCAGAATGGCTGCGATCCAAAAGTCTACAAATAATAAATGCTGGAGAGGGTGTGGAGAAAAGGGAACCCTCTTACACTGTTGGTGGGAATGCAAACTAGTACAGCCACTATGGAGAACAGTGTGGAGATTCCTTAAAAAACTGGAAATAGAACTGCCTTATGATCCAGCAATCCCACTGCTGGGCATACACACTGAGGAAACCAGAAGGGAAAGAGACACGTGTACCCCAATGTTCATCGCAGCACTGTTTATAATAGCCAGGACATGGAAGCAACCTAGATGTCCATCAGCAGATGAATGGATAAGAAAGCTGTGGTACATATACACAATGGAGTATTACTCAGCCATGAAAAAGAATACATTTGAATCAGTTCTAATGAGGTGGATGAAACTGGAGCCTATTATACAGAGTGAAGTAAGCCAGAAGGAAAAACACCAATACAGTATACTAACGCATATATATGGAATTTAGAAAGATGGTAACAATAACCCTGTGTACGAGACAGCAAAAGAGACACTGATGTATAGAACAGTCTTATGGACTCTATGGGAGAGGGAGAGGGTGGGAAGATTTGGGAGAATGGCATTGAAACATGTAAAATATCATGTATGAAACGAGATGCCAGTCCAGGTTCGATGCACGATACTGGATGCTTGGGGCTAGTGCACTGGGATGACCCAGAGGGATGGTGTGGGGAGGGAGGAGGGTTCAGGATGGGGAATACATGTATACCTGTGGTGGATTCATTTTGATATTTGGCAAAACTAATACAATTATGTGAAGTTTAAAAATAAAATAAAATCAAAAAGCAAAAAATAAATAAATAAATAAAAAATGGATTAAAGACCTAAATGGAAGACCAGAAACTATAAGACTCCTAGAGGAAAACATAGGCAGAACATTTGATGAGATAAATCAAAGCAAGATCCTCCATGGCTCACCTTCTAGAGTAACGGAAATAAAAACAAAAGTAAACAAGTGGGACCTGATTAAACTTAAAAGCTTTTGCACAGCAAAGGAAACTACAAGCAAGGTGAAGTGACAACCCTCAGAATGGGAGAAAATAACAACAAATGAAACAACTGACAAAGGATTAATTTCCAAAATATACAAGCAGCTCATACAACTTAATGCTAGAAAAACAAACAACCCAATCAAATAGTGGGCAAAAGACCTAAACAGACATTTCTCCAAAGAAGACATACAGATGGCTAACAAACACATGAAAAGATGCTCAACATCGCTCATTATTAGAGAAATGCAAATCAAAACTACAATGAGATATCACCTCACACCAGTCAGGATGGCCATCATCAAAAAGTCTACAAACAATAAATGCTGGAGAGGGTGTGGAGAAAAAGGAACGCTCTTCCACTGTTGGTGGGAATGTAAACTGATACAGCCATTATGGAAGACGGTATAGAGATTCTTTAAAAAACTAGGAATAAAACCACCATATGACCCAGCAATCCCACTCCTAGGCATATCCCCTGAGGAAACCAAAACTGAAAAAGACACATGTATCCCATTGTTCACTGCAGCACTATTTACAATAGCTAGAACATGGAAGCAACCTAGATGCCCATCGACAGATGAATGGATGAAGAAGTTGTGGTACATATACACAATGGAATACTACTCAGCCATAAAAAGGAATGCACTTGAGTCAGTTCTGATGAGGTGGATGAACCTAGAACCTATTATGCAGAGTGGAGTCAGAAAGAGAAAGATAAATATCATATTCTAACACATATATACAGAATCTAGAAGAATGGTACGGAAGAACTTATTTACAGGGCAGCAGTGGAGAAACAGACATAGAGAAGGGACTTATGGACGTGGGGAGAGGGGAGGAGAGGGTGAGATGTATGGAAAGCGTAACATGGAAACTTACATTAGCATATGTAAAATAGATAGCCAACGGGAATTTGCTGTATGGCTCAGGAAACTCAAACAGGGGCTCTGTATCAACCTAGAAGGGTCAGGTGGAGAGGGAGATGGGAGGGAGGGTCAAAAGGGAGGGGATATGTGTATACCTATGGCTGATTCATGTTGAGGTTTGACAGAAAACAACAAAATTCTGTAAAACAATTATCCTTTAATTAAAAAATAAATAAATTTTAAAAAACAAAATTAAAAAAAAACCAGTAAACAGCAAAACTTTCCCGCTTCCATCCAAAGAAAGATAAGAGAAGGAAGGTGAATGGAAATATTAATATTAGATTTCATTTATACTATCACTCGCCTATGAATATTCTAGGGGCAGGCTAGGAAATGACACAGCCTAAAACAAAAGCAAGAATACTGGCCACTGATCGTGGTTGATCATTTTACACTCAGGAACAACACACACGCTGTACAAGCATTTACACACAACAATGAGCCATATTTCCTGAATTACGCACAGTGGGCTAACTCACAGTTTTTCTCTTTCAAAAAAGCATTTTCCAGTAAAACAACATGAGATTTCTAATTGTGGCAACTACATTCATCAGAACTAGTTTATTGAAAAAATAATCCTTGACTCAGGGAACTCAAACCGGGACTCTGTGACAACCTAAAGAGGTGGAATGTGGGAGGGAGGGGACATATGTATACCTATGGCTGATTCATACCGATGGATGCAATGAACATGAACTTGGGCAAACTTTGGGAGATGGTGATGGACAGGGAGGCCTGGCGTGCTGCAGCCCACAGGGGCGCAAAGAGTCGGACACGACTGGGCAACAGTCATGAACAGCAACGTGGCAGAAACCAACACAATATCATAGAGCAATCATCCTTCAATTCAAATTAAATAAAAGAAAATAAACCTTCATAAACATCTTACAATTTGCTAGTATTATCAGTGTGACTGACAAGCACCTTATAACTGATCAAGGCACCCAGTGGCGCCAAAACAGATGAGCTGAGAACCACGCCCTGAACCCTGGCATCACAGACAGCAACACAGAGCCAGGAAGAAAACAAACGATCTCAGACTGGGGGGCTCAGATACAGAGACAGTTTTGATTTGTTGATTTTTCTTTGGTTTGTTATTAACTCATCATTTTCAAATGATATTCGGAGTGGCAGCTTAAAAAACATCTTTTCCTGCCTATGTGACTACACCTGGGTGAGACGCAACCCAGCAGAGGGGCCATGTTGGTCGTACTTAGCTGGGAGGTGTAATTTAGTATTGGTGACATGTTAGTGGCCGCAGCAAGAAGACAGTGCAGATGACTTATGTAAGCATACTTTAATAAACTGTGTCTTGGAAAAGAAATGTTAACTTATTTCAAAAAATAAGCCAGCCTCCCTCTGCCCCTCCAAGCCCTTTGGTGACACATACCAAACGCTGCCAATTCAGGCTCCTTTTTCCACTTGCCCAGCGAGGCGGGCGGGTTTGGCCAGATGACGGTGGTATGCAACAGCAGGTCTCCCATGCTCAGATCTGCAACCTGAAATCCAGGGCAAAGCTTACTGGGTAATGTCATAAACACTCAAGATATTCATGACATTTTAAAACTCGACAGGCTGGTGTCAATATGACTTCATGAAAAATGCCTCTAAATAATGTCTTCCATCTGGTCATCTTTTCCCCCTTTATTCTGCATTTGCGTATCAGAATTCCAAAAATATGGCGGCCAAAAGATACAAATAGAGCTTCTGAAATTCACATGCAGTAAAGCTATCAAAGGGCTTCCCTAGTGGCTCAACAGTAAAGAATCCGCCCACACAATGCAGGAGGCTCAGTTTGATCCCTGGGTTGGGAAGATCCCCTGGAGAACAGAATGGCAACCCACTCCAGTATTCTTGCCTGGGAAATCCCATGGACAGAGGAGCCTGGCAGATACAGTCCATGAGGTCGCAAGCGTTGAATGCGACTTAGCAGCTCAACAACAAAAGACCTGTCAAAACTGATGAATAAAATCACAGAGGTTTGGTGTTCAAATTGATAGTTACCCAAGGGGAACCAACGGTCATCCATGACAAAGATCCAGGAAGCTACAGACACTGCCACCTCTGAATTTAAGTCCCTTTGGAGCAAGGGTCTTCTGGGAAGCAGTACAATCTTTACTTCATTTCTTCTTCTTCTGACTCATTTTAACAAAGATTTCATTTCACTTTAGAGGAGGAAAAAGAAGCCAACTGAGGTGCTGGGAGATTGTTCTTTAAGCTTGTACAATGTGAGCTCTGGGGTCCTTAAAAACCACAAGGTCTGCTCTTTCAGCATCAAAGGTCAAATGCTAAGCCATCTCAGATGAACAAGGTCCTCTTCTCCTTATGGAAGCATGATAATCCTCAGATTCCACCAGTGTCCATGCCTGACAATTGTCACATGTGTCTTTTTCACTGGAGCTGTTGACCACTTCCACGTCTATCAAAATCCCACCCTCCCACACACTCAGCAACCTAGTCACAGATGCAAGGATCATCTGGTCCCTCCACGTGGCTCCCTGTGCTAACACGTCAGAGGACGAGGCTTTACAACAACCAGAGTCCATGGTCCATCCCACTGGGCAACCCCATCAATTGTGGGGAGGGTCTTCTTCCAATATGCCTCCCTGGAGCCCTCGCCCACCAGTCTCTCACTTTTACTGTTTCCATAGAAAGCAAGCCTGAGTCTTTCTCCCTCAAAGCAGCAGTGTGCATATTTGAAAACTTGATGCTGAATTTCTCAAGGCCAGATGGCTCTGGTTTATTTTGCTGCTTTTGATCTGACCGAGTTTCTAGATATGCCAGCCACCAAGCAGCCCTCCACCGAGTATGGTGCCATTTACTCACCACTCCGGGCTGCAATGCTGGAAGTAGGGCTCCGGCATTGGACAACACAGCAGTACCATTGCCACTATAATGATCAAGATCATTATGGCAGTAATAATCACTCTAATTACTAGTGAGCTATATTATTAGTCATATTGTCAGTGGTTAAAAACAGTAAGCAATTACATTACTTTGTTCATATTCAGTAACTAGTCAACCACACCCCCAGGGCAGTATCCACCAAGGGAACACTACTGCTTTCTCTAAGTATCGCTATAGACTTATCACTGATCTTGGCGCAGAACACACCATTTCCCCAGGACCATTCTCCCTAGGGTTTTACTTTTGTGGATTCAAGATCACTCCATCCTTTCCAGTTTGAAGACCATTCTTTTCAGTGGAGAAAAAAAAGACATCAAGTGGATTTGAGTCATTTTCTTTGGGTCATCAAATGTCTTTGGTTATGATACTTCTAGCCCCGGGTAGTGGTCTTTTTCTTTCTTATTCTTCCTATAGTGCTAAGACATAATTTTCTGTTGCTCTCTTTGCATCTTCTTCAAGCTTTCATTTTTGTGATCTTCAGACATCCTACTACTGATACAGGACTTTCCTATTTCCTACCCTGTCATACTGGTATGTGGTCAAAGGTCCCTCTTTCCATCTTTTGTACATTTTTACCCTAACAAAATCTCTGCTCACAAGAGATTGCTTTGCATAGCACTACATCTCTTTGTTCCTTGCTGGAAAGATTTCTTACTTGGTTGACAGAATTTCAGTTTGGAGGTTGGGCAGTTCCACCAAAGCCATATGCCCTTTTATAGTCTGACTTGTGAATCATATTCAGCTTTTTGTCTAAAGTCTTTGCAATCTGCTATCCATATTACCTTCTAGACTTTGGCATAATAGTCCTTTGCTCTCAAGATCATTAAAATTCAGAAATCAATTTGGAATATAATGAAATGCACTGAAATTGTTCATTTCCATGACTCAATAAAATTCACTTGTCAAAATGAAATAAACTAAAATACAGGATAGAAGCCTTATAATTCTGAAGTATTATTCATAGTCGTCAAATGAAGCCTAGAGAAGTACTTGACAATAGGAATTAAGCAAGTCATTGTTCAATCACACAGTAAAATATTACACAATCATTTCAATGATCCTTTTGAATCATTTAAAGTAACGTGAAAATTAAATAATTCTTTGTTCAACATAAAAAAAAAACTCAAGGTACAAAATAATTTCCAAAATATTCAAGTATATGGAATTATATTCAAGTACATAATAAACATATTTTTTAAAAAATAAATACCCAAACATCAAGAGGTAAGTTTTGTCTTCTGAGATTGTAGGTAGTTTTAATTCTTGCCTTTTTCTGTAGCTTGCTCTTTTCTTTAAGAAACACAGTGCATTTTTCTTACTATAAAATTTTACAAGAAAATGAAAACAAAATCCAGAGAGGCATGTCTGTCTTTTCCACATTCTGATAGATTAAATTGTCTGCCTGCTAGACAGAGAATATTCACCTACTCTTCCTGAAATACCATGGTGAATAAAAATTGTGTTTCAGTGGAAAACAGCCTTTTTTTAAAGGTTTTCAGTGAGCAGCCTTTACAGCACACCCTCTTGAGCTATCAGAGTCCAACTCCGTATCTGCGTGTCTTTGAACTTCTTTGTAAGGTGCAGGTAACAGATAAATGTGTACATTCTCTCCAGCCTGGTAGTGACTTTAATTGATGCCTCCCGCTGTGGAAAAACCAATTTGTCTGCATTTACAAATCATCTCGCCATGTCTTCACTTCGTACATACACCTGCTATTTTGACTGTCAGGTTCCCTCACATCATCTAAGTAAAATACACTTCTTCATATTTGTTCGCTTTACATCTCTATGAGATGTCATGATTTTACCTTTTTCTGAAAATTATCTTTTTACAGTCCAAAATTTCTTTTGTTTCACCAAGGACATAAACGGGAACCCGTTAGACAATAACCCTTTACATCTCCAAAGAGAAGGCTGTTTTCTTTTCCAGACTAAACAACCAGGTCTTATCCCCACCACCCCTCTGCCTTTCCCTCCTTCCAATCACAGCAAGAGTTTCTCGTCATAGTTCCCTGCTAGCTTGTGTCCTTTTTTGAGGCAGAAAGGAAAATGAGGACAACATTCCAATCAAACCAGGAAGCACAGCGGCACTGGTGAATATCACTCCGTAGCATATCCGTCTGATCCATCTCAGTACTATCTGCACTTATTCACATAAGCTCTCCTCAGTGACTCAGACACAACTTAGAGTTCATTTTACATTTTTCTCAAGCGTATTTGTTCCTGTGACTCTTTATTCTAAGTACAGTTTCAGGCAGACTTTAAAAAAAAAGATTCAGAGTCATTTGAAACTTTCACTCATTCAATAAATATTCACTGAGCGCCTGCTACATGTTAATTACTAGTCTAGTCTCTGGAGATACAGCCATGACCTTTAACAGTGTTTAGAGAAACAGTCCAAGTCATGGTCACGGAAATTCACTCTCACACTTGAGAGAGAACAAAATCAGAGGTCTGGAGGGTGAAGCAAAAGAATCAGGATATGTTTCCTAAACTAAGAAATAATTCAACTGAGAAAGAAAATTCACAGTGTAGCCTGGGGTAAAAGACAGAAGTTCTACCAATGTGGGAATGTACACTGGTATAGCCACTATGGAAAACAATTTGGAGGTTCCTTAAAAACATAAAAATAGAATTGCCATATGGTTCAGCAAGTCCACTCCAGGCACATACCTGGAGAAAACTCTAATTTGAAAAGATATACACACCCCAATGTTCATAGTAGCACTGTTTACAAAAATCAAGACATGGAAGCAACCTAAGTGTCTACTGACAGATGAATGGGTAACAAGATGTGTATACATATATATACACATATATACACTCATATAATATATATAATATTCCAGTGTATTATTACTTAGTCATAACAAAGAATGAAATAGTGCAATTTGCAGCGAAATGAATGGACCTGAGATTTTCATACTAATTGAAGTAAATCAGAGAAAGACAAATATCATATGATATCACTTGTATGTAGAATCTAAAGTATGGTACAAATAAACTTATCTATGAAAGAAAAAAAGACTCAGAGACATAGAAAACAAACATAGTTATCAAAGGGGAAAGGGGAAGGATAAATTAGGAGTCTGAAACTAACAGATAGATACTACTATATATGAAATACATAAATGATAAGGTCTTACTGTATAGCACAGGGTAATATATTCAATATCTTGTAATAAACTATAATGGAAAAGAATCTGTAAAAGAATATATTTATGCAAACTGAATCACTTTGCTGTACATCAGAAACTAACACAATACTGTAAATAAACTATGCTTCAATTAAAAAAAAATGCCACCAACAAAAATACTATCGTTGTTACTATTTTACTTATAAATAACACCTTAAAAAGAAACGAACCAACCCAGCTCTACGGACAAGCATGCTGGGCAGAAGAGGGGTCCTTACCTCTTTTTTCTCACCGGTCTGTTCAGCGATCAGCTGGTCAAACACAGCCCCAAATTCCTCATGGATTTTCTGCATTTCATTGATATGACTTGCAACCTTGTTCATAGTCTTGATGGCCACTAGAGGAGAACAGGTCATGAAAGCAATGAAAAGGCCATTTAAAGGCTCTGGGAGAGATGGGAACAAGAGACAGTTCTCAGGGGCTCTCGGCTCACCATCCAGGTGGTAGTGTTCCTCACTCTCCGCGTCCGTCAGAGCAAAAAGCTCCTTCAGCAGAAGCGGATACTTAAGGATCCTCTGGATGGGCTTGATGAGGTAGGACTCCAGGGTGGACGAATGCTGCTGCTTTGGGTTCTGGGCGTCCAGGAACGCCTTGAAAGCTGCGTCCGTCTTGGCTGGAAGAGTTTAAATACAGACTGAGTGGAACACCCACAGGACTCCCTTCTCACAGCTTCACTCACTAATTCCAAGGTGCCTTTTCACAGGATTGAGAGTACAGTGAGTGGTCAGAGAAGGCCTGCCCATCAGATTTCTTTGTTTATTTAGGAGGCGTGAGCAGAGCTCCAATGAGTTAGCAGCGGTCTCCAACCTTTTTGGGCACCAGGCACTGATTTTGAGGAAGACCACTTTTCCCGAGACTGGGGAGGAGGGGACGGTTTGGAGATGATTTGAGCACATAACACTTATTGTTTACTTTGTTTCTATTATGATTACATCAGTTCCACCTCAGATAACCTGGCATTAGATCCTGGAGGCTGATGACCCCTGAGCTCTGGGATAACAGAGTCGGTAAGTCCTACGCATGGAGGTTTTCAAGGGTTGCTGTTGAATGTCTTCTTAATCTGATATTTTGACATCAAAGGCCTTACAGACCTGGGAGAGCCTGTCCTAGAGCGAGTCAGTCCTTAAAGGTAGCCCAGGAATCACCTGGAAGCATGCTTTTCACACACAAACCAACCAATCCAGAGCCCCTGCCTCCATCTCTCTTCTATGAGGCTTTTACAGCTCTAGGCCGATATTGCCCTAAGCATCCCAGAGCCAGGTCCCAGAGAATTTAGGACAGCCCTCCCACCCCAGAGCCTGCTGAGATTATTCAAATTAGCCAATCCTAAACCCGCTTGCCCTGCTTCACCCATTCCTTCCTGCAGACGCCACAACAGAGCGTCTTGCCTGTGTCTTCCCTTCACTCATTCTGCCTCCGGGTGGACCCTGGTGTGTCCTCTCATGGCCCTGCACTGTGTGATCCTCTCCCCTCCTCTTGGGAACCATGAATAACACACGGTCTTTCTTTCAAATAAAAACAATTATTTATTTGGCTGTGCTGGGATCTTTGGTTGCAGCATGCGAACTCTTAGCTGTGGCATGTGGGATCTAGACCCCTGACCGGGGATTGAACCTGGCTCCCTGCATTGGAAGCGCAGTGTCTTAGCCACCGGACCACTAGGGAAGTCCCACAAACTTTTGATGGTAATTGTCTCCTGATCTGTTGGCCTCGCCATCTCTGAATTATACAAAAGCCTGCATCTTCCAACACTGCTTACCCCAGTTTTTCTAATCTTTCAAGCATTTCATTGCTGATAGAACCTCTTTTGAGAAGAGGAAGGAAAAAAAAGCAGCAGCACTACCTTGCAGCTGGGTAAGTGGAACAGTGCTGGTCTCCTGCAGGGAATGCCTTTTAAGATCTGTTCTGTGCTAATGCAGTGCTACCAGCTATCAGGATTTATCTCAGAGGGAAATACACAACTGACCTAAGGTAACACGGGCAGCAATTTTCTCACGGGCTGGGCTTTTATCTGTGTCCCAGCTAGGTTGAAAATCAGCCCTGGGGAGTTGTGGGCCCCCAGACAATCAGAAAGGTATCTGCCAGTGAACAGTCAGGAAGACATGACATGTTTTTCCAAAGAAATGGTGGAAAGAGAGGCTGAACTGAGGGCAAAAATGGGAAGAAGAATGGACAATATATTAAAATGACTAACTGTAGGCATATACTTTTTCAAGCTTCTGATAAAATATATTTCCATCTCCAAAAATTAGGAATGTGAGCTAAGCACAAAAGATAGGGCTTCCCTGGTGGTCCAATGGTTAAGAATCCACCCTGCAATGCAAGGGACATGGGTTCAGTCCCTGGTCAAGGAAGATCCCACATGCTAAGGGGCAATTAACCCCATGGCCACAACTTCTGAGCCCACGCACGGCAACTACTGAAGCCCTCTCACCTAGAGCCTGTGTTCTGCAACTCACGAAGCCACTGCAATGAGAAGTCTGCTCACGACAATGAGAGAAAGCCCTCACACAGCAAGGAAGACCCAGCACAGCCAAAGGAAAAACAGGAACAGAAGAGACTGTAAAAGGACATCATGAAATCACAGAATGAGTCTTCTCACTCTCTTTATTCAATTAAGAAAAACGGCAGTCATGGGGAAAGGCCTTGTCAAGACTACCATCTTCTCAGCCATTTTAAGGCCCATCAAGAGGAATCAGATTCCATGGATCCAGCCACCAAATCCATGAAGAGAAAGGAGACTGGGAATGCAGTGGTTGCAAAGCAGCCCAGGCAGGTACTTCCTGTTCTCAAAGAGTTCTCTTCATCCTATCTGCACATTGGGCCATCAGAAAAATGTGGGTCATACCTAACGGTTTAAGGGATGATTTTGAAAGACTCTAATATTTTTCAGGTGCAAAATATAATGATTTTGAATTTTTGAAAATCTACAGGGGCAGAATTTAATCAAGTGAGTAAAAATAACACAAACTGCTTTAAGGACTGTGATGAGTATATAATTTTACCAGAGAGCAAAGTGCTCTGAAAACTCTCATAACACAGCATTCAGTTAGAGTTTAAAAAGAAATACATACACGGAACTATATGACCAGTGCAGCTTATATAAAACCACAAAGCAGGACAATTTCCTTGTCATATAGCTGGACAAGGATATTCCCAGGTATCCTTTAAGTTTTTATGCTGAAGTAGAACTCTTTTTGCCTGGACTGGAACGATCATTAAGTATGTCATTAAGTATGTCATTATCTGGGGCAGGATTTTTTGCTATCCAGAGACCTGTGTTGTATTCATCTTTATCATAATAAGTTTTGAATTAAATCAAGCTAGTTCTCTTTGGCAGCAAACACAAATGTAAGTAAATTACTTACATATTCAGCAGTTGTTTGCATGGCAGCCACATGGTAAGGTGTAAAAGGAAGAGCAGGCTAATTTCCAGAGATCCTTTGAAATTGAACTTTCTATAGATTCTACTGTTTACCAAGGCCATATTTCTCTAGTCCCTTAACCTATCAAAGTCACATGCAGAACTATGGAAGAGAAACAGCTTTTTAGTGACGCTCAGAACACCCACTATCTTCTTAGAACACTTAGGAACGGGAGCTTGCCAATATAGAACTTCTACTCTTCTCTGTGCAAAACGGAATTACAGCTGGACTTTTGTAAATAATTGAAGCAATTTTAGTAGTGATGGTGGTGACTATTATCACACACCTGGGAACAGAAATCGGTGAGGGAAAGATGAAATGACACAAAAAGGTGTATGAAGTGTGGTAGGTTATTATGAAGTTAATGAAAATACAAATAAAGTAGGGAATTTTTAAATCCCCTATGTTTTTGCATAATTGCAAAATGACTTATCAATTCTGGCTCTGAAGAGCTGAGTCAAAACTTTTATGATAAGAAAATTGACAACACTATTAATTCAAGATATTAATGCATTTAATTTCTCAGTACAGTCAGCGCTCCATATCTAAGGATTCTATATCCACAGGTTTTGCATTGTGGATTCAACCAACGATGAAGAGGAAACAGTTGGGAGAAAAATTCCAGAAAGTTCCAAAAGGCAAAACTTCAATTTGCTGCATATCGACAACTATTTATTACATGGCAGTTATACTGTATTAGGCTTTCCTGGTGGCTCAGATGGTAAAGAATCCCCCCACCATGTTGGAAACCTGGGTTTGATCCCTGGGTTGCAAAGATCCCCTAGAGGAGGGCATGGCAACCCACTTCAGTATTCTTGCCTGGAGAATCACCATGAACAGACGAGGCTGACAGGCAACAGTCCACGGGGTTGCAAAGAGTCGGACACAACTGAGCAACTAAGCACAGCACACATATACTATATTAGGGCTTCCCAGGTAGCACTAGTGGTAAAGAACCCACTTGCCAATGTGGGTGGAGAAGGAAATGGCAACCCACTCCAGTATTCTTGCCTGGAGAATGCCGTGGACAGAGGAGCCTGGTGGGCTGCTGTCCATAGGGTCGCACAGAGTCGGACATGACTGAAGTGACTTAGCATGCATGCATGCGTTGGAGAAGGAAATGGCAACCCACTCCAGTATTCTTGCCTAGAGAATCCCAGGGACAGAGGAGCCTGGTGGGCTGCCGTCTATGGGGTCGCACAGAGTCGGACACGACTGACGTGACTTAGCAGCAGCAGCAGCCAGTGCGGGAGACATAAGTTCGATCCCTGGGGTGGGAAGATTCCCTGGAGGAGGACGTGGCAACCACTCCAGTATTCTTGCCTGGAGAATCCCAGGGACAGAGGAGCCTGGTGGACTACAGTCCATGGGGTCACAAAGAGTCGGACATGACTGCAGTGACTTGGCATGCATGCATACTGTATTAGGTATTTCAAGTAACCTAGCGATGTTTGGTGGTGCTAGTGATAAAGAGACTTGGGGGTTCGATCCCTGAGTTAGGAAGATCCCCTAGAGTAGGAAATGGCTACCCACTCCAGTATTCTTGCCTGAAAACATCCCTGGACAAAGGAGCCTGGCGGGCTACAGTTCAGGGGTTTACAAAAGATTTGGACACGACTGAACAACTAAGCACACACACATGGGAAAATATGCATAGGTTATGTGCAAACAGAACGCATTTTATATAAGAGACTTGAGCATCCCGGAAATTTGGTGTCCATGGGGGACCCTAAAACGAATACCCCACAGACACCGAGAGACAAGTGTACTCTCACTCGTAGCTTGCTGGAATATCTATCTGGCACAACAATGACTCTTAGATTTCCGTCCAAAAGCCCCCGACCACGGTCAGCCACACAAATGTGAACTGACAATTAACATGCCCACCTGCTGCCCGGGCCTCCTAGGCCTTACCTTTCACCAGGACCTTGGGGACCTTCGTGTGGCTGGCGCAGAAGGCACTGTAGAGCTTGAAGCGGTCAGCGTAATACAGAAAGGATCCCCCCAGAGAGAACAGCACTTTCTGGACACAGTGAGAAACAGTGCAGTTAGTTTGCAGTCCTCCTCACCCAGGAACATCAGCAGGATGCAGCCGGGAGCTCACACCTGCCCGAGTCTCCCCACAGATCGGCACCACTCACACCTGTCACCGCCTGTCTTTGCTCACTGACGGCCTATTGGGAGGTCTATGGGCTCACCTATTTGTGTAATAGACGCTGTATTTGGCTATCTCAGTAATTATAGCCAGTGTCACCGGTTTTGCTGGCTTGTGTCTTTCAATGACCTAGCTGGGATATCTGACTGTTAATGAGAAAGTAGATATGGCATTTTGGAAAAGACAGAAAACTCCTGAATTCCCTCATTAGATTCTGTTGGGATGTAGAAGTGACAAACCAAATAAAGGCAAAAATGCATAAATCCCCCAAAATAGAAAACCCCTTTCCCTGATCACTAATTCCACCCTCTCTAACACCATACTCTTTTCTAGCAGCAGTAGATAAGAACAGAAGAAACAGACTCACCCATGGGAATTAGGTAACATCTCCCAGCCCATAGCCTCTGCCTGAACTGGATCAAAATTGGGTAGAGGCCTTCCCTATCAGGGCTTCCCTGACAGCTCAGTTGGTAAAGAATCTGCTTGCAATGCAGGAGACCCCAGTTCGATTCCTGAGTCAGGAAGATCCACTAGAGAAGGGACAGGCTACCCATTCCAGCATTGTTGGGCTTCCCCTGTGGCTCAGCTGAGAAAGAATCCGCCTGCAACGCGGGAGACCTGGGTTTGATCTCTGGTCCAGAGGATCCCCTAGAGAAGGGAAAGGCTACCCACTCTGGCCTGGAGAATTCCTGGACTATATACTCCATGGGGTCGCAAAGAGTCGGACATGAGTGAGTGACTTTCACGTTCTTCCCTATTAGGAATTTAATATAGCTCAGCTGGGATACTTTTTATCCTATACATTTTCTATAAATATATGAAACAGGCCTCAGAAAAATATCTTCTATAGGTTTCACACTGATCTAGTCTAGTTCAGAAAGAGGTATGGCTTATTTAGCTTTAGAATTTTAAAGTTGGATTCCAAGCCAAAAAAAAAAAAAAATAAGACTTTGGATTCAAGTGATAAATTGGGTTCCACAAAATGCAATTTATTTTAATTAACAACGTAGAAAATTCTGATAGTCTAATTAAAAGAAAACAAAGGTTTATTAATAACCATACATAATTGGTCATTAGAGGCCTAAATTCATTTCCTACATGTTCTACTTTTCCTTCTTTACTTTTTCAGCTACACGCCTCCCCACATCTCATCCCCCTGACCCTGTATAGACAGTCATCCTTTTAACCATATCCAATAATTAAATGAGACAAATTGTGTAAGAAAAAGCTCTAAATGTAACCCCTCACTTTAGCCACATGAAGTCATTCATTTGTTTAACTTAATATAAATTCACTAGACATTTACCATATAGGAAACACAGATAGAACATTAACATGTTCATTTATTTTTCCAGCCTTAAAAAATCATCTCGGAGCACAAACTGTGCACAAAGATGGCGGGTGTGCACACAAAGACTGCATTTACCCTGTGTTTCTATTCAGTAGGACCTCACAAGCCTCTCACTGGCTGACAGACACTGCAAATCCCCAAGAGGAAATTTTATCAAAACTTATTTGATCTCAGAACCAATTTTTTTTTTTTTTTTTGCTAATCCTGTTGTAGGGCTTGTGTTCTATGCAACACAATTTGCACTTTTTAACAAGCTTTTTAATTTTGGGCAAATATATAACCAGGATTTAAACAAAACAGCAATCACAGAAACCATGAGCAACAGGCTTAGGGATGAACACAGACTGAGGAACCAACTCAGCAGTGCCAGAGAGCAGCCCCGGGGCTGAGAGTACTCAGTGAGCATCAACTGTCACGTCTAACAGACAGAGGGGAGACTGTCAGATTATGCAGGAAATCGGTGAGGTGAAGGTCGGAGCAGAGGGTTCCACTTAAATGATATTCACAACCGTGACTGCTCTAGAGTGAAGTTGCTCAAGGATCATGCGCTAATCCCTCCCTAGAATAACACCTCTGCTTGTAGCACCATGATGTTTGTATCACAGTTCTGATAACTAAACAGTCCTAAAGTGATCAACAGAATCTAAACACAAAGAACTGATGCCACAGTAAAAGCACGCTAAATGAAGATCATGAACGTTAGGTATTTTAGATTAAAACCAAGCATTTTCAGGTCTGTATGCATTTTTATCATGTTGTTCTAACACTGTCCTATTAATTTACCAATGAGCCAAGCTGTATTTCAAATGGACAGTATCACGAATCACCCTGAGGCGAGAAAAAAATGAAGCAACCCAAGCAATTCCACACACACACAAAAAAACTATATTTACTAGTTAAAGGGGTATTATGTCTGTAATTTATTCAAATCTTTCAGGAGAAAAAATTACACCTTTTGTACACACAGACACACACAACACAACACACACACACACACACACACACACACACACACACTAGATAGCCAGAGAAAGGATAAAGCAAACGTGGTCAAATGTTAACATTTGGAAAATGTGGGAGAAGGATAGCTTAGAATTCTTTGTGCTATTCTTGTCACCTTTCTGGAAGTCTGAAATTATATCCAAATAAAATTAGAGAACTATATATAAATATAGACCCATAAGCTTATGTATATGAAAGTGTGTGTGCATTCTAAGTGACTCCTGTTGCAGAGAGGGACTGTAAAGAGATGACACACACACAAATATATCGAAGGATAGTCTTCATCTCATCCTACAAACCTATCAGGTGTACTAACATGACACAGCTAGATCTCCGCACCTGTTAGAAGATGGCCACAGGGTACGGGGGCCACGCCTGTGCGGGCAACTGAGCCCAAGTCAACACAAGTGCAAAAGTTACTCAACGCAAAAAGATCGAAAGATAGTCACTTCAAAACCCAGTGCTAGAAACATTAAATATTCACATACAAAAAATTGACTTTGAGTTGCCCATCACACCAGATAAGAGACTAATATATAAGTCTCCACATCACAAAACTTCTAGGAGAAAACTTTATGACCCTGCTTTAGGCAGAGTTCATAGATAAGATACCAAAAGAATGACCCAGAAAAGAAAAAATTTGAAAAAGTGGATTTCATTAAAAAACAAAAATTTCTGGGGACATCCCTGGAGATCAAGTGGTTAAGAATCCAGGCTTCTACTGCAGGGGGTGTAGATCTGATCCCTGATTAGGGAACCAAGAGCCTGCATGCCATGTGGTGTAGCCAAAAAAAATTTTTTTAAATAAAACTTCTGTGCGGAGGAATAAATTAGGAACTTGAGATGAACATATATATACTACTACACATAAAATAATAGCCAACAAGGACCTACTACATAGCACAGGGAACTATACTCAATGTTTGGTAATAACCTATAAAGGAAAAGAATCTGAAAATGATTATATGTCCATATATAAACTAAATCTGGAGAAGGAAATGACAACCCACTCCAGTATTCTTGCCTGCAGAATTCCATGGACAGAGGAGCCTGGCAGGTTGCAGTCTATAGGGTCCTAAAGAGTCAGACACGACTGAGCGATTTTCACTTATAAACTAAACCACTTTGTTATATACCTGAAACTAACATACCGTAAATCAACTATACTCAATTTAAAAAGAGAAATCAACTTAAAAAAAAAATCTGCTCTTTGAGAGATACTGTATGACAAAAGAAAATATTTACAAATCATATATATGGTAATAGACTTCTACACAAAATTTTCAAAGAACTCTCAAGACTCAATAATAAGATAACAATCCAATATAATTAATGGGTGAATGATCTGAACAGACATTTCACCAAAGAGGCTATAATGAAAGCAAATTAGCACATAGAAAGATATGCATCATCATATCATTAGAGAAATTAAAATAAAGCCATAATGAAGGGCCACCACATATTTGCTAAACTGGCTACATTTAAAAAGAGTGACCTGACCCTGCTGAAAGAAAGAGGAGGAACAGCTGGTGGAACTGCACGCTGGCACAATCATTCTGGAAAACAGTTCCGCAGTTTCTTAAAAAGTTAAACATACACTTTCCATACGATCCAACCATTCCATTCCGAAGTATTTATCCATGAGAAATAAAAGCATATATTCATGGCTCAGCTGGTAAAGAATCTGCCTGCAATGCGGGAGTCCTGGGTTTGATCCCTGGGTTGGGAAGATCCCCTGGAGAAGGGAAAGGCTGCCCACTCCAGTATTCTGGCCTGGAGAATTCCATGGATCTCTTAATTTCATGGATCTCTTAATACATTCATACTAAAACTTGCACACAAATGTTCACAGCAACTTTACTTGTAATTACCAAAAGCTGGAAACAACCCAAATGCCCAAGAAAGGACAAAGGATCACAAAGTATATCAATAGTACTGATACATCCACACAATGCAATTACTACTCAGCAATTAAAAAGTATGAATTGTGGGTATATGAAACAACATGGGTGGAACTCAATATAATTATCCAGTAAAAGATGCCACATAAAAAAATGTCTGGGCTGTATGATTTCATTTATATAAAATTCCAGAATGCAAACTCGTCTATGGTAACAGAAAGCAGACACAGTTGCCTGTGGCTGAGAGGCCAGAAGAAAAAGAAGAGAGGAATCACAAAAGAACAGGAAAAACAACTGGGGGAGATAATTATGCCCATTATCCTGATGGAGGTGACGGCTTCAGAGGTGTACACATATGTCAGATTTCATCACAGTGTACATTTTAAATATAAGCAGTGTGTTTTAAGTCAATTATATCTCCATTAACCTTTTTAAATGTCCATGAGGGTGACACATAAGCCAAAACCATTGTGCATTAATCAATGAGCTTCGTTGGTTGGAAACACAATGCAGGAAATCTCTGCAAGGGGAAGCCAAGCAAGGAGGAGGAAGCCTGCTGTAAGCACCCTCACCGAGTGCTCCAGTCATAAATCCTCATTAAGGCTACGGGGACACTGTGTGCTGGAAGACCATCTTCCTCGATAACGATAAGCATTTCTATTAACCAGTTCCCCAGAACAAGACAAATTAATTTGTTTATTGGAAAACCAAGACTGCTAGTCAAATTTTGCTAACAGTGTCGAAGGCCCCCACATAAATAGAACAAAAGGTAGGTGCATCTTCCTAAATAGAAGTCAGCAGATACTCCAGTTAAATGGAAATCAATGGCACTGGTTCTACCTTAGCCAGATCAGCAAGCACAGTCCATTCCCCTCTCTGACTCCCTTTAGGAACTGACCCCACTGGATATCCAATGAAGACCCAACACCACAGCAACAATTCCTCCTGCAATGTATTTTCAGGAGATTCAACTGGACCTACAGGATACCTCACTCCTGACATTAGGAGGCAGCTTGACACTATTTGAGGATGAGACTTACCTTAAATTGATCAACTTTCTCAAGCTTTTCCAAATCAGGTACCAATCTCACTCCATCTTCCAGAGTTTTAAGGAATTCTACTTGAAACTCTACCATTTCGGTTAAATTTCCAAAGAGCACATCAAGCTGGAAAATGCAAAAGAATTTCATCAACTGCCTATTTCATTAGTGTGTGGACCCTTCATTTGTTTCTGATTTAAAAGTTTTTCTACCCATATGGTAATGCTCCCACCATCAGAAGGTGAGCCAACTCTTTCCTCTTGGAGTGCATGCCAAGAGCTCACCAGGCAATAACTTGACCTATTTATTACAATTAAATGAATTCAAAATGCTCAGTATTGTGTGAGGTCCTCATTTCTTCCCCATCACCAGTTCAAGTTTAAGTTCAGACGATAGCCACCATACCTCATCCTGAGTGAGAAAAGTTTCTTTTTGAAGAGGTTTTAGGTATCTCTCCATGAGACAGTTTAAGTCCTAAGGGTTGAAAGAATAACAGATTAGCACATCTGAAAGTATATAAAGAATCTAAAAGGAAAAAAAAATTATGTCCCAAAGGCTAACATTTCAGTCTTTAGGTCACTGAGGTTCACTGAAGCAGAAGTGAGCCAACCTCTTCTCAACATATTTCAGGCTTTGTAGCCATATGGTCTCTGTCACAACTATTTAATTCTGCTGCTGCAGCAGGAAAGCAGTATAAGTGATACTGGGTTGGCCAAAAAAAATGGTCATGAGATGTTCCAGAAAAACCCAAATGAACTTTTTGGCCAACCCAATACAGAAATGAATGTGTGTGGCTGTGTTTCAATAAAACTTTATTTTATTGAAATAGCAGGCAGAGAGCCAGATTTGGCCCAAGGGCCATACTTGCTGACCTCTGACTTAAAGACTAAGATAAAGCATTAAAAATAGATCACACAGTTGTAACATAGACTTAACATAACTAAATTATACAGAGGCATATGTATATGATCATACAATGATTATAGTTAGGTTAATTATATCATTATAGGAATATATTGCAGATTATATAGTGTTGAAATAACTTTCGAAGCCCCAGATGGAGCCTCTCTTGCCTGGGGTGTCATGTCAGTAAACCAAAATTTAAATGATTTTTATGTTCCTGCCAATACACCACTTGACCAGAAGTGTAGTATATATCTAGTCAACCAATATCCAAACGCCAAGCCAATTCTGGGTCTTCTCACCCCATCCAAGGTTGACTTTGTGGCCCTAGCCAATTAGATATTTTCTACTTTTCTCTTCCTTGTTCTTGATTCTTTGTTATAAAAGCTTCTTGCCTTCTGCCCCATCTTGCAACTCTACAAAAGAAGACTGTCCAATTCATGAATAAAGTTTGTTTGTATTACTTACAAGTTGTCTTCTTTAATCATTTTTAAACAACCATTGTATATATTATAAATTATATAGGAACACAAGATCTAGTTCTGAGAATATAACTAAATGTCAGAACAAATTATAACACAAAACAGACCTGATACTCTTCAGCCTCGACTCAAAGTAGATTGTGAAGATACCACTACTTAAATTTGTCAAAACTGAATTCAAGTTTAGTATGCACTCAACAGTCTATTTAGAAAGGTTAGAAGATTCACTTAATATTCACCATCATCTCCTTTCGGAGTCAATCAATCAGCTATTTCCATCAATGAATTGCTGTAAGAATAGGCATGCCTCCCTAAAACACAGAAGGAAACTGTAACATTCAGAATCAAGGCCAAGTTCCATAGGAGAGACAAGACACCCTTCATGACCGTGATCTGGCTTTGTCATCAGCCGACATCCGTGTATAAACACCCAGCATGCATCCTTCAGAGTGACGACAGGATGCGCGCAGGAGGGAGAGAGAAGACGCACCTTCACGTAGGTGCGCTCTGTCTCCAGGAGCTCGCAGATGACCTTGCGCAGCTTATCGGCGTCCGTGAGCTGTCTCATGGCGGCCAGCTGAGGCCCAGTGGAGTCCTGGGGGGACGGGCTCGGGTCAGAGGGCTTCATCTCGTGCAGACTGCGGCAGAACGCGGCCACCTGTTCCGTGCTCTTCAGAGCACAGTTGGAAAGGCAAGACAGACGAAGTCATTCCTCACCGAAGAGACTTGCCTGACACCTGTCCTGACGACGTTCAGCCTGGTTAACGAACTGCCACTCATGAATCACAGCGCCCATTTCCCCAGATTGCTCCACACATCTGAGCACTCACTGAATGCTCCAAACAACCATAATAACAACTCCTGGCACAGACTGAGTGATCACTGCCTATTAGGCACTGGTTTGATGCATTTAATCTGTTCATGTGATAAGTAAGGGCTGTGATCATACCTACTTAACAGTTGAGACAAGGGAAGTCCAGAGCAGTTAAGTAACTCATCCAAGAATGCACAGCTCAGACCTGAACCAGGCAGTATGACTCAAAGCCTGTGTTCTTAACTACTCTGTAAGAAGCTCAGCAATCAAAGGAAGATACAACCAAAGGCATTTCACCCAAAATACAAGGCTAATTCACTACTGGACTCTCAGTTCAGTGCACCATACATATTTACTTTGCAAAGCTGGAAGATGATTTGATAAGCTTGGCATCTCCCTGTCTCTATTAAAAACTGACATGGAGGCAACTTTCTAGATAACCATAGATACTTGTATTTTTATGTATTTTAAAGTTTCCATCTCTCCAGCTTCTCCAAGGCAGGAAGATTCCAAGACTAACCCCACTACTACCACCAGCCCCGCCGCCTCCCTACTCCTCCAGCTAAAACTAAGGGGCATTGGACCCTGAACAAGACCTCAATAGCTCAGTCCCCACCCAATTGTCCAGGATGGGTCAAGCGGAAGTTTGGGATTCTAGAATTCAAAAATTCCAAGTCTCCAAGTTAGGCAAAACAGTTCTTCAAAGCAAGGGCCAAAGACGGAGCACTGAAAACCCCAGGGCATCAGTAGCTCTCCACCTTTGCTCCATGGAGGAATCACCTGGGGAGCTCTTAAACCACTCCCAATGCCCAGCACACCCTCCAGATCAATTCAGAGTCTCTGGGGACTTCTCTGGTGGTCCAGGGGTTACGAATTTCGCCTGCCAAGGCAAGGGACACAGGTTTGTGCCCTGGTCTGGAAAGAGCCCACACTCCATGAGGTGACTAAGCCTGTGTGCTGCGACTACTGAATCCTGAATGCCCTAGAGTCCGTGCTCCACAACCAGAGAAGCCCCTGCAATGAGAAGGCCAAGCACTGCAACCAGAGAGAAGCCACTGCAATGAGAAGGCCAAGCACTGCAACCAGAGAGTAGCCCCTGCTCATCGCAACTAGGGAAAGTCCGTGTGCAGCAGCGAAGACCGAGCGCAGCCAAAAATTTGGTGAAAAATCAGAATTTCCAGGATGGGATGTGCAAGTGTTTGTATCTTTTAAAGCTCTCCATGGTATTACTCTACAGGCTATTATTTTGTAGCACAGAATCTATTGATAGTTTATTAACATTTGTTCAAAATGTACCAGTCTAGAGATGTTTGATGTATATCTCTTTGAAACTGGTGGTTGCCTTCTTGGACTTCTCTTTCCTACTTCTCTTGTCCAGTTTACCCCCAGGAAATACAAAGTGTTTCCAATAGAGCAAATAAAGAATTACTTTTTCTATCACCCGTCTCCTCACTCCTAACAGTGAACATTCTGAGAAGAACATCCTTCCAAAAACAACCATGAGTGCACAGAGCTGAAAGTCATGGTTGGCATTTTGTGGAGAGCACCGGAGCCAAACCAAGTGTATCCCATGGCGGCAACATCACTCATTATCAGAGAAATGCAAATCAAAACCACAATGAGGTACCATCTCACGCTGGTCAGAATGGCTGCTATCCGAAGTCTACAAACAATAAATGCTGGAGAGGGTGTGGAGAAAAAGGAACCCTCTTACACTGTTGGTGGGAATGCAAACTAGTTCAGCCACCATGGAGAACAGTGTGGAGATTCCTTAAAAAACTGGAACTAGAACTGCCATACGACCTAGCAATCCCACTGCTGGGCACACACACAGAGGAAACCAGAATTGAAAGAGACATGTGTACCCCAATGTTCATCGCAGCACTGTTTATAATAGCCAGGACATGGAAGCAACCTAGATGTCCACTGACAGACGAATGGATAAGAAAGCTGTGGTACATATATGCAATTGTTAAACACAGAGAAAGGCTACAGCAGCTAACATTAACCTGCCTTCCCCTCATTAGCATACTGACTTTGCCTCATTAGCATACTGCCTTCTGCTTATTAGCATAGCCCAACGGGAAGGAAGCCCGAAATAAAGCCAGGACAAGGACATGGGAAATCAGAACCTAACAAGGATGCATTAGTAGCAATGTCATGACAGGAAAGGGGAGAGCCAGGACCTAAATCCACAGGATTATTGATCCAAATCTCTTAAGGTTACACAACTTATTTATTGATAGCACAAACTCTGGTCTTACATGCCAGGATGTATCAGTTACCTGTCAATGGCACTATTAAATGCTTCCTATGGAATCAATGTTTCCAACACTGAATATGCCCCAAAGAATTCTCTCTTTGGTGACTGATGAAAAGCTCATCAAAATGGGCTGAACTCTATGACATGTGAATTATATTCTAAAAAGGCTGTTAAAAAAGACAGACTACTAGTTTTTCATCAAAGCCTATTTCAGTAGAAATAAAGTTTTATCTAGTTATGTTAGGATTTTACAAACTCAATGTCATCATTAAATATTAACCATAAAATATGGATTTGTCTTAATAATTAAAAAGGAACGAGTAGATCCATTTTGACAAAAATGTCCACATCTTTGAGATAATCTTATGGTAACTGTAATAGGCAATTATAATAGGCATTATAACACATACATTATGGAAGAGGGGAGGGTGTGCCTCACTAAAATGAAAATTCCATGGAAAGAGAATGATCACAGCTGACAGCTTAAGTACCATGCCCTCCAGCTGATCCCAAACTCTCCTGTGTCACTTTGATTTGTCACTCGCCAACACAACAAATGTATAACTGGCACCTTCGCTTACACAATGCTTTTCTAAATATCCCAGCTCTAACAGCAGCTGTCTGCCATTTACATGCAAATTAATATCCTGGCTATTATTCATGATATGTAAATCCATCACCGTATTCCCATCAGAGACACAGTAGACCTTTCTGCAGTTTAATCATTTAGACAAGTCGTCATACAAAATCCAATGTCCTCATCAATTATACCAAGGATGCCCCAGGCCTTAAGATGCCCCATGCCAAGTTATAACCTGGGGACTCTGACACACATCAAAAACAGGACACTTCCCTTGGTACCCCCAATTCACACCATGCAGACTTGCCATTCTCAGCACTATTTGGTTATAATAACAAAAGGCATGACATGGAGTTTCTGGGTTTTCATCCCCTCCACTTCTTCATAAATACTTGGAGGTTTTCATTTTTAAGAGTGTGAGTTTCAATGAGGGTCATCCAGGTGATGTCTGCTTTTCAGAGAGCAGAACGGCACACTTTGTCCTTGCATCCGAGCTCTGTGGGGCCCCAGGTTGCTTGAATTCCCGTCTCTGCTGCTAGGAGATGGGTCAGCTTGCTTATACCAATATGGGAACTGAGAAGCGGTTTTGCTGGTTGACAGTAGAGCTGACTGAACCCCAGGCTCCCTGGGTCCCAGGTCTGCAGACCCACTGTCAGCAGATCATCGGAAGACACACGTCTCAACATTTAGACCTTCTGTAACCTGGACCCTTGTCTCTATTCACTTCCATCTCCCTTCTCAATCCCATGGTCCATACTCTTATGATAATCTTCTTTTTTTATGCAAGTATAATTGACTTTTTTTATGTGTGTGAAGTTGCTTAGTCGTGTCTGACTCTTTGCGATCCCATGGACTGTAGCCTACCAGGCTCCTCTGTTGATGGGATTCTCCAGGCAAGAATACTGGAGTGGGTTGCCATACCCTCCTTCAGGGAGTCTTCCCGACCCAGGGATCAAACCTGCATCTTGTGGGGCTCCTGCATTGTAGGCAGATTCTTTACCACTGAGCCACCTGGGAATCCCATAGTTCCCCAGGCTATACAATAAATTTTTGCTGTTTATTTTATATTAAAAAAAAGAAAGAGTGTGAGTAGAGTTCCTGACTTGGCCTATGTCACGTTCACCACCTCTAAGGCTTGGTACCCTGATTTAATCAAGCCCATGGGGGGAACTCAGGTCATGTAGGCCAGGTCTTTGGTGCTCTACACCTAGCCATCTCCTACCAACACCACCTCAAACAGCCAGCTTCCTCACCTTCCTCCTGACACACCCCTCCTGAGCCAGATCCTGGGTTATAATAGGAAAGGAAATACCTTTAGCATCCCAGGAGACACCTCCAAATTTCCTTGAGTTCTCTTCTGAGAGTTCAGAGCCTTAGGCGTCCCTTCCTTATAAGACACCTTCTTTCTATGCTAAAACAGATTTACCCAGTGGAGTCTCTGAAGTTGACGGCGGAGGGGAACGGGGACAGTTTCTCCACTGGCAACCCTGTTCTCTGATTCAAGGTATAAACTCTCAGGTTTATCACAAGGAAATGGGTCAACATAGCCATATGACTCCAGGTTATCTAACTAAATAATAAGTTTAATAAAGTAAACTTAAATAAGAACACATAGACTAACCAGCTATATGGTACATATGGGCTCCCCAGGTGGCACTAGTGAGATATTGCCAAGGGGTGTTATTTATAATGCTCTTAGTGAAAGTTTTGCTTGGAAACAATTATTTTCAAAGGATGTCATCAAGTTTGAGAACTCTGTTTCACAAAATATTACCCATCCCCAAAAAAATCCTTAGAAGGAAGTATGAAATGCAGGTTGTCTTTGAAAGTGAAAGTTGCTCAGTCATGTCCGACTCTTTGCAACAGTCTATGGAATTCTCCAGGCCAAAATACTGGAGTGGGTAGCCCTTCCCTTCTCCAGGGGATCTCCCCAACCCAGAGACTGAACCCAGGTCTCCCACATTTACCAGCTGAGCCACCAGGGAGGCCCAAGAATACTGGAGAGGGTAGCCTATCCCTTCCCTTCTCCAGCAGATCTTCCCGACCCAGGAATCGAACCGGGTTCTCCCCTATTGCAGGTCATCTTTAGAATACCTCTAATCTAGGGATTTTCCACGTGGTAGCCCAGTTCTTAAGTCTCCCTGTCCCCACACTGGGGTCAAACTTCTTTGCATCAAACTCTGATAGGACCTTCTCCAGAAGGTAGCTCAGCCAGGACACAGGAGGCAGGAGGAGTCGAATGCGGTGCTTTCCCTGCTCGATTGCTAAGTGCTACACGGCATTTTGATCATTTACACATCAAGCACTACAGCCCAGAAAGAGAGCTGCCCTGAGAGGTCCTCAACACACCCCTAAAGTCCAAGTTTCCCAGAACTGGTGCAAGTAGTGAAAGGACTGCTGGAAAGGAGAAGACAGACACGGTTTCTCTGAATCCAAACGTCTCTCCCCTGCTTGAGGACTGCCATCAGGCATCTTAGAAATGGAAAGCTCTTATGGGCATTTCCAAGCTGCCCGTTTAAACCTGTTAAAGGGTGGCAGAGCCATTCCCACCGTCAGGACGAAGAATTATCCACCCAAGATACGAAGATGAACAGGACAATGGCAGGAAGAAATGGGCTACTTTCCTGACTTCTGCCTGAAGTGCAGTGTTTATAATATCGCTTTCTTCCTGTGGGAGATGAAAAGAAAGTACAAAAAGAGGGGGTAGGCTTTTAAGTGCACACTATCAACTCGGGCTACCCAGCTGTTAAAGCTCTTCCTGTTATGCAACCACTGAAGGCAATTTCTATCTCAGGATGAGTTCAGAGTTCTAAAACTGTCCTTTGAGTCCGCCTGATTTAACACCCCCCACAGGTTTAAAAGGGGCCAGGGTGGCCTAAAATCTTGCAGCCTTTATTTAAGCTTTCGTGACAAACACACACCAAAGCAACATACTCCGTCATTTCAGAGACCATCATATACAATGACAGTCCCTGGAGTTCTCTGTTACCTCTTCCGTCTCCTTTTGAACAAACTCTGAAGGAGAAAAATTCAAGAAGGTGAAGGCTTATTTGAGTAAAACAGCTGTACTCACTGTCCAAGTTCATATTTCATTACATGACACAAAATCTAACCGTCAGTAGGCTCTGGTATGAATAGTAAACTATTCCTCCCCATTAACGCACCAAAAATATTTATTAAAGAGGTAAGAAAGGGTGGGATAAATTGGGAGACTGGGATTGGCATATATACACTACTATGCATAAAAGAGATAACTAATGAGACCCTACTATATTACACAGGAAACTCTACTCTGTGCTGTCTTGACCTAAATGGAAGGAAATCTAAAAAGGAGGGTGGATATATATGTATGTGTGTGTGTGTGTGTGTGTGTGTGTGTGTGTGTATAAAACTGATTCACTTTCCTATACAACAGAACTAACATAACACTGTAAATGTATAACATTGTAATACTCCAATATAGATTATATTTAGAAAAGAAAGTGGCAACAATTACCATAGGAATTGGCATATACAATATAGGTCAACTGATGTTAAATCATTAACACATACCCTGAGCCAACACTAATAAATCCACCTCCTTCTCAAGTAAGTAGAAATAGTCAAAATCACTTAAAATTTTATAGGAGACAAACTGAACATCCATCTTCCAGAAACGCTTGCTGAATACTTAGGCTAACTTATGGGGGGCAAGAGGGGGAAAGGGAGACAAATATCTTCAAACTCTCAACATCCAAAAGAAAGAGGGAGCAATTCAGATAATTACGAATAATAACAATCCATCTTTCCATCATTTAAAAATGAAAAACCAGACACACGTAAAGATTCCAGGCAAACTTGACTTCACACCAACTACTGATGCCCCACCCCCATGCTAAAATAGATAATTCTCTCTCAACAAAGGGATCTAAAGGGCAGAAGGATGAAGGATGCAGACACGGGACAAGCGTATCACCATCATTTGAACTGGGAAACAGACCAGCTAGAAAGTCGTAACATAAACAAAGGCTGGCAAGAAAGCCAGAATTCAAACAGTGCTCACCAGATGAAGCGTCCGGTATACAGAATCGCTGGACTTGCCATTGTTTTCAATCCTGGGCTTGCGCTTTATTTTCCACAATGCAGACATCATCAGGAAGGTATTCTCATGATAATTCTACCTCCTGACACGTTCAGCACAGAGATAGGAGTTTCTTAAACACTCGGAGAGTACCGAGTGCCTTCGGGCTCCCGAGCAAGCATCCTTCATCCAGACAGCCCATGCCGGCTCTGCCACGAGGACCTACCTACAGCTGCATCTCTTTACAGAGGACAGCAGCAGCACGATCCCAGCAGCAGCTCCCGCTGCCCAGCAGTGCCCTCTGGGAGGGTGGCAAAGGCTACCCGATGGACAAGAAAGCTTTGATTTCACCTGGCTAAACAGCAGAAGTTCCAGAAATGGAGAGCCAAGCAGCGAGAAAACAATGCAAAAAAAAAAAAAAAAAAGCCTCTCTGGCATGTGAGCATCTCTACTCTGCGGACTGAGATCAGCTGATTGGCCAGCAGCCTGCACTGCACAGGAATACTAAACCCGCCCGGTTCAAACAACTTCGAAGACACCCCTCGAAGAGTCAAGTCAGGAGCAGGCACTAAAAACCCAATTTATTATTTAAAAAAAAACAAAATTTGATGTTTTCACGTTTTCCCTGAACGCTTTGTTACAAAAGCAAACATTTCCAAGACAATCACACTGTGAGTTAAAAAGATAAAAGAAGGCTTTCCCATCGGAAATGCTCTGAAAATGAATGACTCTCATACATCAGCTACTACGGGGAAAACAAAATCACAGCTGCCAGGGGTCTGGAATGCAGGATGGGACTGCCCGGAGCTAATTAGCATTCATTTCAAGGGACAAGAGTTTTTTATTAGAAGCAGGGAAACAAGTCGGGGGCCGAGGTGGTAGTGAGGAGGTCCTTTGAGGTTGTCACCCACAGTCACAAGAGCAAGCAGGCGGCTTACAGAGAGAAAGGCCGCCAGGCTGCCCCTGCAGTGTGAAAGTCCCACCCCCCTCCCCATGGACATGACATTCCCCTGTCACCACCGCTCAGCAACAAAACTCACAATTATCTATTTGCTCAACCCCAAAAGACCACACATAGCAAGAACTGCAATCAGAAAAATTTGTAAAAACAAAACTCCAACATGCATTCTCCTTATCCTGCCCACTGTTTCATGAAGACAATTCACTTAGGAAGAGCAGCAACAACATTAAACAAAAACCAACAGTCTTCATGCATTCAGCCAGAATTTTTAAAACATGATTACTTGTTTCATTTCACTTGTTTGTTTGTTTGTTTCTCTTTACTTTTATATTCTACACCTAGTCTGGAGCATTCAAATTAAGGTGAAATTGTCCTTCCACTATTAGGCAGCTTACAACTTAAATTTTGATGCTTTTGAATTGTTGTGTTGGAGAAGACTTTTGAGAGTCCCGTGGACTGCAAGGAGATCAAACCAGTCAATCCTAAGGAAATCACCCCGGAATATTCATTGGAAGGATGATGCTGAAGCTGAAGCTCCAATACTTTGGCCACCTGATACAAAGAGCCGACTCACTGGAAAAGACCCTGATGCTGGGCAAGATTGAGGGCGGAAGGAGAAGGGGACGATAGAGGATGAGCTGGTTGGATGGCATCACCAACTTAATGGACATGAATCTGAGCAAACTCCGGGAGACATTGAAAGGGAGGGGATCCTGGCATGATGCAGTCCATGGGGTCACAAAGAGTCAGACACGACTGAGCGACTGAACAACAACAACTTAAAAATGAATGTTTGCTTTTTTCTCAAGAAAAATCACACAATGATATAGGAGCTATATTAAAAGAATACCTTAATCAAGAAACTTAAAATATACACTTGCTGTTACTTTAAATCATGACAAAAGATACTCACAAAGCTTAATAAACATTAGAAAAATACTTAAGTGGCTAATGAGTATATAGTTGACTCTTGAACAACTGAGGGGTTAGAGGTGCCAAACATCTTCAAAATCAAAAATCTACATATAACTTACATTTCCCATCACCCCCATAAACATAGTTCTTACATATCCACGTTTTTCTTCCACATCCATGGTTCTGCATCTGTAGATCAAACCCAGATTGGCTATGGACTATTGGAAAAATATCCACCTATAAACAGACTCTCCCAATTCAACCCCGTGTTGTTCAAAGTTCAACTGTATCTAAACTGGCCTATTAATTAATTAATTACTTCAGTCATTAACTACTTCCTTCATTTTTTGAAACCTGGTATTTACTACCAGACCATACCCATCTGGCCAGGAGGTCATTTTAGCAAAGCAGTAAAGAACACAGAGCCATGTTTTGCCCTCTCAGAGCTGTGTGACCTTCAGTAAGTTGCTTAACCTCTCTGTTCCAAAATCATCATCTATAAAATAGAGGGAATAACAGTATCTGTTTCCCAGGGGTATTTTGAGGATGAGACTGGTTAATACTAGAATAACACCCAATATATACAAGATACTATAGACGGTAGAGAATCTGCCCACAATACAGGAGACCTGGATTCGACTCCTCGGTCGGGAAGATTCCCTGGAGAAGGGAATGGCAACCCACTTCAGTATTCTTGCCTGGAGAATCCCATGGACAGAGGAGCCTGGCGGGCTACAGTCCACAGGGTCGCAAAGAGTCAGGCACAACTGAACAACTAACACCAGCACACATAAGTATTGTGTGTTAGCCACTCAGCTGTGTCTGACCCTTTGTGACCCCATGGATTAGCTCTCATTTATTACTAATAACAGAACTGTTCAAACAAAGATAAAATCTGAAATCAACTCCACACTAGGAAGCAGTGCTTTCAAGTAGAGAATCATGGTGCTTCCTACATCCAACCTGGAAAAAAGGACTATGATCCTAACCTCTGGTGTCACTGAGGCCACTGTATGTTCTTTAAAAATGCTCAGATCATCACCCAAACTTGTCAATACCTTTGCAGAAATTCTCTTTTATGAGCGCCGTCTGCGCCTTTCCACAGTGAACTCCAGGAATAGCATCTCCTGCCGCTTTGTTTGACCCTGTCTGCTCCAGGCACGTTCCAGGGCTTTGCTCTCAGGAGAAAGAGCCGTGAAGCCAGAGAGGCACCTGGGATGAGGCGACAGAACCCTGGGCCTCTTCCTTCCTCCCTGTTGCCAGGACCTCATATTACAGAGGGCCCTGCTAAGGCCTCCGTGACTCACTGCATTTAAAGCGGAAACAGTCCCTTAAAATCCACAAAGGCAGGGGAACACTGGGCTACTGGAGCGAGGTAAAAGGGATCCAAGTTTAAAAGTGTTAAAAAATGAATGTCTTAGATACTGTATTCCCAAATCAAATCAGAGACTGAAAATAACACGTTTAGCTTAATAACACAATGATTTAATAAAGAGCCTTCAAAATACCTTATATTGCATGGAAATATCTGTTTCTCTCAAGGGCCATCACCCTCCCCCACCTTCCCAAGAAAGTAGGTAAAAGGCCACATAAATAAAAAGGAACTATAAACAAGCCTTTGTCTGTGTTTTTGGCTTTAAATGAAACATATATTTCCGTTTACTGGCTTTTAAATTAATAACTGACCACATAAAGGCTTTCAGTCTGTAAATATTAAATTTATAAATGTTACAATTACTTTCAAATACTAAAATTTACAGTGTTCAACTTAAGACACTGAGAATGATGATCCTATGATGGCAAAAGAGAAACATACGGGTAAAAAAAAGATATTGAAGAGAGTCAAACACAGGCACTCAAGAAAGTCCTACATATGGATGTGGGACTTATGTATACCTATGGGGACATATGTATACCAAGAAAATTCTGTAAAGCAATTATCCTTCAATTAAAAAATAAATAAATTTTTTTAAAAAAGAAAGTCCTACAAAGATATATGAAGACAAAAAGAGACACAAACACATGCACATAGAAATTCAGGTTTTTAAAACAATCTTTTCCTATTAAGTCTAATTCCATTAACAGTGGACTTCCCTGGTGGCTCAGATGGTAAAGCATCTGCCTGCAATGCGGGAGACCCAGGTTCAATCCCTGGGTCGGGAAGATCCCCTGGAGAAGGCAATGGCACCCCACTCCAGTACTCTTGCCTGGAAAATCTCATGGACAGAGGAGCCTGGTAGGCTGCAGTCCATGGGGTCGCTAAGAGTCAAGGACGACTGAGCGACTTCCCTTTTCCATTAACAGTATCAGTTATATTTTTTGACCCATTGCATCATCCAATCACTGGACAAGGGCAAGAAGCACCCTGATATTGTAGATGAGAAAACAAAAGTATAATTTAAAGTTATATGATTTGTTCAGGTTAAATGACTGGTAAACATCAAGCAATATTAGATAAGCAAGGGAACCAACATAAATATGTCAACTACATTCTCAAAAAAAAGATGAATAAATACGGACATAATCACACATGCTTTTTGCTGCAGAGGCATCTTTCGGCTACAGGTAATAGAGGTTTTAAATTGGGACCCTGTGATGAAAAGAGGTTACTGACACATGGAACACTTTAGGAAGTGGAAATAAAGCATGATGAATTATGGAAAACAAACTCATAACAGCACCCAAGAATCAGAATAAGAACATCGTCACAGCGCTCAAGCAGCTGAGCACGCTGTATTTGGATGGACAAATCGATGGTCTCTTTCCCTTTAATGTAAAAGATGTTCGCTCTTCACAAGAACTAAACAGAGATAATGCAAATGCGGTTCCTTATAGAAACCGTGAGTAGCAGGAAAGTATACCTGACCCAGTTACACTCATGATGCCTCTTCCTCATACAGAAAGGGAGGACATAAGAAGGAAACAGGATGGACACAGACTTTAGTTCATTAAGAGTGAGCTCTGGCTTATATTGTCACATCTGGGTTTGTTCTCACGGCTATCATTAGGATGCCATATCCTATTTAGTGACCTCTCAGAAGTAGAAACACTTCCGTCCCGTGGAGGGGCCTTCCCACCACACACAGCTGCAGAGGTGACGTGTCAGCTGTGATTCTTTGGTGGTTTGAGACATGGGATGTGAAAATGGAAATCTCTCACCTTGCTGCTGTGATCAGTATCATCTGAGGATTCCAAGTCCGGCCCTTCCACCTCCTCCGGAGCAGCCTCAGCACTGCTGCCCTGCTCGCTGCAGAGGCTGTGGCCTGCAAGATGAAATCACACACGGGTCAGCACATACAGCCACCGCCACAAGGGCGAGGGAGCATGGCGTCAAGCTCACGTGCACTCAGTCATGTCCCACTCTTTGCGACCCCACGGACTGCAGCTCGCCAGGCTCCTCTGTCCATGGGATTTCCCAGGCAAGACTATGGGAGCAGGTTGCCATTTGCTGCTCCAGGGGATCTTCTGGACCCATGGATGGAACCCGCATCTCCCTGGCACCAAGCCAACTGGATAGCCTCAAGCCTATGATGTGTCCATATATTGTTAAACCCTCCAAGTATGGGCGCCACGACCCTGGTTCAATACATGCTAGTTTAGCTGCCTTTATCATTACCACTATTATTATTACTTTATAATACGTTTTTACTATTTATAATATATATTTTATAATACACAATATTTGCTATGGACTGAATGTTTATCAGCCCTGAATATTCATTGGAAGGACTAATGCTGAAGCTGAAACTCCAGTACTTTGGCCACCTAATGCAAGGAACTGACTCATTAGAAAAGATCCTGATGCTGGGAAAAATTGAAGGCGGAAAGAGAAGGGGATGACAAAGGATGAGATGGCTAGATGCCATCATCGACTCAACGCACATGAGTTTGGGTAAACTCTGGGAGTTGGTGATGGACAGGGAGGCCTGGCGTGCTGCAGTTCATGGGGTCACAAAGAGTCAGACATGACTGAGCGACTGAACTGAACTGAACTGAATGTTTACCGCTCCCCCCCACCCCCGCCAAATTCATATGTAAAGCCCTAACCACCAGTGGGGTATTAGAGATGAGGCATTTGGGAGCTAAGGAGGCTTAGAGGAGGTCTTGAGAGTGGACCTCCATGATGGGATTAGTGTCATTAGTGTCACTGGAAGAGAAACCAGAACTCCCCTCCTCTCCTGTGAGGTCACTGAAAACAGCCACCTGCAAGCCAGGAAGGGAGCCCTCAACAACAAGCCTGGCCTTGGACTTCCCAGCTCCAAAACCATGAGAAATAAATGTCTGTTGGTTAAGTCACTCAGTCCAAGGTGTCTGTCACCACAGGCCCAGCTAATACAATAATTTATGATATATACGCATGCGTGGTAAGCTGCTTCAGTCGTGTCCGACTCTTTGCGACCCTATGGACTGTAGCCCATGAGGCTCCTCTGTCCATGCGATTCTCCAGGTAAGAATACTGGAGTGGGTTGCCATGCCCTCCTCCAGGGCATCTTCCTAAACCCAGGGACAGAACCCATGTCTCCTGGAGCTCCTGCATTGCAGACGGGTTCTTTACCACTCAGCCACCGGGGAAGCCCATAATACATATAATAAAACTTAAATAAAATTAAATTAGGAGATTCGATTGATTTATAATCAACAAATTAATTGTTGGATCAATTAATTGCTAGGACAACTGAATAAAGCATTTTGAGAAGAACATTTTAAAAATAACTGTTTTGGGGCATCCCTGGTGGTTGAGTGGTTAAGAATCCGCCTGCCAATGCAGGAGATACAGGTTCAGTTACTGGGCTGGGAGGGTCCCACATGCTGTGGAGCAACTAAGGCATGTGCCACAACTGCAGACCCTGCGCTCTAGAGTCTGAGAGTGGCAACTACTGAGCCCACGTGTCATAACTAATGAAGCCTGCTCGCCCTAGAGCCCATGTCCTGCAACTAGAGAAGCCACCTCAATGAGAAGCCTGTGCCCTGCAATGAAGAGTAGCCCCCATGGACTGCAACTACAGAAAAGCCCATACAGCAACGAAAATCCAACACAGCCAAAAATGAATAAATACAATTATTTAAAAAACACGAATAACTGCTTCATAGACATCATCTGGCAAACTTCAAACATCTTATAACACCCACTCTTTCCACCATATTCCATGCAGAAGTGCAGGCAACTTTCTTTCCTATTTTACCAAGTCCTGACTCCAGTATTCTTGCCTGGAGAATCCCACAGACAGAGGAGCCTGGTGGGCTCCAGTCTATGGGGTCGAACACGACTTAGTGACTAAAGGGTTGACTACAATGGTTGGCTACGGTAAGCCCTGTGCTGGGGAAGAGAACATTAAGATCACTTTCCTCTGGGAGGCTTCTCAAATTTAAAAAGCATCTGAGCTGCCTGGGGATTTCTGTCATGCAGATTCAAACAGAATAGGGTCAGAACTATGATTCTGCATTTCTTACATACTCCATGATACCAATCAACACTGCAGGTCCATGGACCAGACCAGGAGCAACAAGTCTCTCGGATATTTACAAACCTCTAGCTAGTCTGATAAGAAATTGGTTTGATGACTATTAGAATATTCCAGGCACTAGGTCAGGGACTACAGCACCATACTGTAACCAGATAAAAGAAAAGGAAAGAAAGAGAAGAAACATGGGTAGAAGGAGCCACTTTCTGACTCCTGGGATGAAAGCGTCAGTCTGAAAAGAGGCTACCTTACTCCAGTGACACCATCACAGTCATGAGCCTGTGTTTGGCATCACATTCAGATCAGATTCCAGGTTGACTGGGAAACTAAGGGAAGAAGCCAAGCCCTGAGCAAACCTTGCTCCAGAACTGCATCCTGTGGTCCCCTTCCCTTCCTCTGGAAGGGAGCACCAAGGAAGTGAAGCTTGCATGGTTTGTAAGTTTCTGTCTGTGCCCACCCTTCCTGCGCCTTTGCTCTGGCTCTGCGATTTTCCTGCACTTCTTTTAATTACTAACTCACTATAAATTCCCATGGACAGAGGAGCCAAGGGGGCTACAGTCCATTGGATTGTAAGAATTGAACACGACTTAGCAACTAAACCACCACCACTCAATAATATGGTGGAAGCTGCCAAAGAAAGTTCAGTTAACTTGGTGGACATCAACTATGTCATACCGTCACCGCCAGAGGGGGGCAAAATAGTGATTGAATACTTGAAATGCGGGCAATGATCTAGATGCTGGGGCTAGAGAGGAGGAGAAGATTTGAACAGCATTAAGCTCTGAAATGGCAGGAACCATGGCTCCCTCAGCAGTAGGCTGACAGCCAGGCTGTAAGACACACGAGGTCACCTTCATGCTGCAGTCTGCACAATGGTAACCCCCATTCTGTACAGCCAGATGCCGTGACCCTGCATATCCCCGCTGCACATTATAATGCCTGGGGTCAGAGGATGCTCACAAAACAGTGGGAAAACGAATGAAAGGATTTCCATTGCTAACACAGGCCAGGTATCCTGAAAAGGAAGCAACCCCCCACCCTAATTCTACAAAAACACTTACAAATGCTAAGTAAAATAGAACAGAATCCTTTTTATTTCATTTTTATTATTATTATTTTCTGCTCATACTGCACAGCACGTGGGCAGTTCCCCAACCAGGGATCGAACCTCTGCTCCCTGAAGTGGAAGCAGGGAGCAGTAACTACTGGACCACCAGGGAAGGCCCCCTGAATCCTTTTTAAACGTAAAGCTGAGCTCTAAGAAACCCCAGAGTCCAAAATGAAGACAAAGGAAGCTGGAGCAGTGGGCCCGTCCCAAAGCCATGGCAGGGCTAGATAACTCACCATCTACCTCCAAACTCCATATCTACCTCCAGCGCAGTGTTTCCTAAAGGGGGTGGGATGCTGTTGGTGTCAGGAGGGGACAACGTTTGGGAAGAAAACTACACGTGGCAGGTACACAGGGCACTAACCTCCCTGGGCCTGGGCACGGAACACCGTCTGCATTCCCCAGTCACTGTCACAATCAAAAAGACACGCGAACACAGCCCACCAGCACAATCAGTGCCACCTGGGAACACAGCCCTGGAGGCCTTGGCTTTAACTGAAGTCAGAAGACAGAAAACAGGTGTTGGTCAGTACAAGTCAGGGAGTTACAACCAAATCTCCTACGTTCATAGGGTTCTCTTGAAGAGCTATACTCTCACCCCAAAAAGACAGAAAAAGACTTTTTTCTTTTTTTAAAGTACTGCGTACTCCATTGGAAGGAGTGATGCCGAAGCTCCAATACTTTGGCCACCTGATGTGAAAAGCCGACTCACTGGAAGAGACCCTGATGCTGGCAAGACTGAGGGCAGAAGGAGAAGGGGACAACAGAGGATGAGAAGGGTGGATGGCATCACTGACTCGATGGACGTCAGTTTGAATAAACTCCGGGAAACAGTGGAGGACAGGGAAGCCTGGCGTGCTTCAGTCCACGGGGTCGCAGAGAGTCAGGCACGACCGAGCAGCTGAACAACAGACAACAAATGTATAAAACAGGTACAACTGATGAGAACATACTGCATGGCACAGGAAACTCTACTTAATGCACTGCTGTGACCTGAACGGGAAGGACACACAAGGGAGGGGATAACATGTTTACGGACGGCTGCTTCATTGGGCAATACAGGAGAAACTAACACAACACTGTAAAGCAGCTATATTCCAACAAGAATTTAAAACTAGATTAAAAATTAAAGTACTCACATGTGAAAGAGAAAAAAGAAAGAAAAAGAAGCTGATCTAACTCTGCCTATACTCTGGGATACAAGAGCGGGGAGAAAGGGGGGGCGCTTCTTGGAGACGAGACCTACGGGCTGGCCCCACGGGTGCTGGAGATTCAAATTTACACTATGTCCTCCATTCTGGAGACTCCGACATCTTCGTCTACTCGGGCTGGTGAAATTAAGACCGCAGACTGCGGGGGCTTAAACAACAGACGGTTATTTGTCTCAGTTCTGGAGACTGGAAGTCAAAGATCAGGGTGCCAATGCATTCCTTCCAGGGTGAGGCCCTTCCCCTGGCTGGCAGATGGCTGCCACCTCCCTGGTACCCACACGACCTCTCCTTGTGTGTGCAAGGTGAGAGGGGTGAACCCTGGTCTCTCTTCCTCTTCTTACAAGGACACTAATCCCATTATGGGAGCCCCAGCCGGTAACTTCATCTGAACCTAATTACCTCCCAACGGCCCCCAACTCCTAATAAACCTCCCGTTGTGGGTTAGGACTTCAATGTAGGAAATCTGGCAGAACACAAACATTCAGTACGTGATACTCAAGATGAAAAACTGCCTTAAAGTTTCTCTAAATTTGTATTCCAAGGGCCTCTGGCAGAAGGCAAGAAACAAGTCTCTTCTGGAGGGAATCACCCTTAATGATGGTTTCATATTAATGGTCAGGCATAAGCTTGGTCCAACAAGAACCACAATCCATCATTATACAACACAAGGAGAACCAGCTCCCCATGATGGAGACACAGCAGCCACAACAGGCAGAAGGAGATTTCCTAGGAATAATACCGTAATTATCAGATTGTCAAACGAGTATGCTGCAAAAAAAAAGAAAAAGGAACAACAAAAGAGAGACTTTCAAAAAAGATTAGGTAAATTTGTAAAATTTTTAGAAATGAGAGCTGTAAACAGTGAAATTAAGCACTCAATGGATAAGAATAAAAGCTTAAGAAAGACGTTTGAAAGGCCTATTTGAAGACATTACCTCACTAAAGCACAGACATCCTCAAATTCTCAAACTGTCAACACAAGACTGACATAATATCAAGTCAAAATAGTGTTCAAGAAGAAAAATTTACAATAAGAAACATTTGACAAAGAGTGAGAAAGCTTAGTAATACAGAACTTTCCTAAAAAAATTCTCTAAAGGATGTATTTTGGGTGGGAAAATATGTATACACACACATGCATAATCTGGTAGACAAGGTGAGATGATAAATAAGAGCTGATATACACACAGGACAAGCTCCAGGAGACGGTGAAGGGCAGGGAGGCCTGGGGTGCTGCTGCCGCAGGGTCACAAGGAGCTGGACACGACTGAGCGGCTGAACAACACAACACAAACAGGCAAGTCACGACAGTTCACGCACACACACAAAAGGCATTTGTTCCAAAAACACAAGATGAAACTCAAGCCATGGTGGGTGACTGTATTTAAATCATTTCACGATCCTTTTATGCTTCAGGAGACGTTAAAATTTTAAGGGCAAAAAAAAAAAAATTAAGGGCAACCACTGAATAGAATATAATTAGATTGTGTAAGTTGAAAGGGGAAAGTGGAATTTAGAAATTCAACCCAGAAGAGGACTAGAAAGGGCAGGAAGGATAAACGAGATCAAGATAGCAAAATATGATGAGAGAAACGAGCCAAGATATGTGGATCTTCTAAATAAATGTGATGTAGACTAAATGCAATATTAAACTTCATGTTTAGATAAAAACCAAAATAACGTCACACAAAGCCTCACCTACATGCTATACATAAGAAATAGACTAAACAAAAAAGACAAAGAAGACTGAAAGTATCGGGGTAGAAAATCAGGCAAACGTAAAGAATGCTCTTCAAATGCCAGACAAAATAGATTTAGTCAGACTACAGAAGAGGTAAACATCAAGAATTATTGAGCCTGACCCACGAGTGTATTTTAAACCCTACGCACAAGAATTTGAGGATGCATGTTTTTTCCAAGGATTAGCAATGTAGGCAAGCAGGCCACATATGAGGCTATAATATAAATCTCAACAAATAGCGAGGGATCTGAATTCAGACAGACCACACTGGCAGCATTATTTCTGGAACAAAATTTGCTATGAACGAGCAAAAGGCCAGTAATACCAAAGACAGTTTTAGAGGGGTGCGGCGGGGAAAGAAAAAGCGAGACTGGGGTACTTCCCCTTCCAGATACCAGCATGCATTTAAAGTTAACAGTAATACAAAGCAGTGCAGAATTAGCAAGAAGACAGGCTAACAGAACAGAGAGTCCCAGAAACAGCCCCACCCATGTGTGGAAGTGTGATGCACAGCAGATGTGGCACTGCAGATCCGGGGGAAAAGAATGGAACATTTGATAATGACTACCCACATGGGGAAACAAAAAGCTGGACCCTAACTCCCATCATTCACAAGAATCAGTGCCAGGGAAGTATAAACCAGAAAGGGAAAAGTTCAAAATATAAATCTTTCAGCAGGAAATAACAGAAGAAAATGTTTGTTACCCAGGGGAGAGAGAGAAGGATTTCTTAAACAAGAGAGAAAAAAGCACAAATCCTAGGAAACAGAAAATCAGATTTTACTAAAATTAAAAACTTTCCTTTGTCAAAAGGCAACACGAGGGCAACAAGATACACTGCAGACCGAGAAAAGTTATCTTCAACTCGTATAACCGGCAAAAGTACAAATATCTAGAATATAAAAGAAGTCCTATGAATCAATAAGTGTGGGTCTATCTGATTCTAAAACATATATTCTTTTTTCACCCCGTTGGCTCTGCTTCTGCCCTTAACTGAAGATAAAAATTAATAAAAGAGGAGAGACAGAGAAAAGGCAGCAAAGATGACAGTGATGATTCTTCCTGCTCCTGTAAGCATGGATCTCTGTGTCTGTCTCCACACCCCATGAATTTGGGCTGCTCTTGTGACCTGATAGATGGGGAAACAGTGGAAACAGTGTCAGACTTTATTTTTGGGGGGCTCCAAAATCACTGCAGATGGTGACTGCAGCCATGAAATTAAAAGACGCTTACTCCTTGGAAGAAAAGTTATGACCAACCTAGATAGCATATTCAAAAGCTGAGACATACATTACTTTGCCAACAAAGGTCCGTCTAGTCAAGGCTATGGTTTTTCCTGTGGTCATGTATGAATGTGAGAGTTGGACTGTGAAGAAAGCTGAGCCGAAGAATTGATGCTTTTGAACTGTGGTGTTGGAGAAGACTCTTGAGAGTCCCTTGGACTGCAAGGAGATCCAACCAGTCCATTCTGAAGGAGATCAGCTCTGGGATTTCTTTGGAAGGAATGATGCTAAAGCTGAAACTCCAGTACTTTGGCCACCTCATGCGAAGAGTTGACTCATTGGAAAAGACTCTGATGCTGGGAGGGACTGGGGGCAGGAGAAGGGGACGACAGAGGATGAGATGGCTGTATGGCATCACTGACTCGATGGACGTGAGTCTGAGTGAACTCTGGGAGTTGGTGATGGACAGGGAGGCCTGGCGTGTGTGATTCATGGGGTCGCAAAGAGTCGGACACGACTGAGCGACTGAACTGAACTGTGACTTGATTTGAACAGCAGCATGTGACCCAAGTGGTGATATGTGAATTCTGAGCTAAGGTCTCATGTGGCTTTACAGTTTGGGGTCTGATCCTCCAGGAATGCTGGACCATCATATGATAAAACCCCCAAGGTAGCCTCTTGAGAATGAAAGACCTCAAAGAAAGAGGGGTCCAGCCAGCCAATCACCAAATACGTGAAAAAGGCCAGCTTAACTCAGTCCCAGTCAAGCCCAAATGGCACAGCCAACGAGACTGACTGAGGCAAGGAGCGCAGACCAAGCACCCAGCTGAGCCCGGCCCAGCAGTGAGCAAATTAAATGGTGGTTTCCCGTGGTTTGTTACAAGGTAGTGGATGACCAATACGTGGTTAGCGGAACTTAAGTCATCAAAGAAAGCCAGAGAGGCAGGAATTGACAGTGGTGCCCTTTAAGAGAGCTGAAGAGAGATACCAGCATGGCAGGAACAGGGAATTAAACCAGGAAAAGCCACGTTCTTGCTCCCACACTTCAAGGCTTTCTCTGAACACCTCCCAGGGGAAGAGTTTATAGAACACCATTGTTGAGTTTCTATGCAACCCTATACAAACAGAATTTTGCAACTTCCTACTCTAGCTTCCTTCACCACAAGAGACTTTTCCTCTAACGACAGACACTGAAGGAATTATTTTCTTTGTCCCCATTTACTCACCAGTGCACATGCAGACAGCTCAGAGAACTGAAGACAGGCTAAGAGCGTGTTGAGGAAGCAAGAACAGGAACTGCCTGTCCCAACTCCACTCTTCCCAACACCCAGCACATCACTACGTGGCACAAAGGAGGTGCCAGTGACACCTGGAACCAGAGACGGAACAGGGCCAGAACTAAAGGGACAGAGGATGAGCGGGGGTAGGCAATGGAGAGTTATTCAGCTATAAAACCAAAGGACGACAGAGGATGAGACGGTTGAATGGCATCACCGACTCGATGGACATGAGTTTCAGCAAGCTTCAGGAGTTGGTGGTGGACAGGGAAGCCTGGCGTGCTGCAGTCCATGGGGTCGCAGAGAGTCAGACACGACTGAGCGACGGAACTGAACCGACCTAAAAACCAAAGGAAATCTACTATATCTAACAACATGGATGGACCTTGAGGGCATTATGCTAAGTGAAATAAGTCAGAGAAAGAAAATACTGTACGATCTCACTTATATGTAGAATCTAAAAACAAGGCAAAAGCCCTCACGGACACAGAGAACAGACTGGAGACTGCCAGAGGTAGGGGGTGGTGGGGCAGGTAGGTAAAACGGGTAAAAAGGTAAAAATGTACAGTTATAAAATAAATAAATCATGGAGACGTACAACATTTGTTGCTGTCTAGTCACAAAGTCATGTACAACTCTTTGTGAACCCCATGGCCTGCAGCCCGCCGGGCTCCTCTGTCTGCGGGATTTCTCAGGCGAGAGTACTGGAGTGGGTTGCCACTTCCTTCTTCAGGGGATCTTTTGGACCCAGGGATGGAACCTGCGTCTCCCGTATTGCAGGCGAATTCTTTACTGCTGAGCCAGCTGGGAAGCCATACACACACACACACACACACACACACACACTAATTAATAATACTGTATTGTATTTGAAGAAAGTAAACCTCAAAAGTTCTCACCATCAGGAAAAAACAAAAAGTATGTGTCCTGGTGGATGTTAACTAGACACAGTGCAGATCATATAGCAATAGATACAAACATAGAATCATTATGTTCTATCCTGAAACTAATGTTATACATCCATTACACCCCAATTTTTAAAAACAGGATAAGCAGGGCGGGTGGCTCGGTAAAGAATCCGCCGGCAATGCAGGAGATCTGGGCCGGGCAGAACCCCTGGAGCAGGCCACGGCAGCCCACTCCAGTACTCTTGCCTGGAGAATCCCATGGACAGAGGAGCCTGGAGGGCTACGAGAGTTGGACACGACTGAGTGACCAAGCACAGGGCGGCCTCAGAGAATGGGGAACCTCAGGGCAGAGCTGAGCCCAGCAGGACAGAACCCATAGGCCATCACAAAAGCTGCCATAAATAACATTTAATGTTGTGAACAGATGTGATCATTTCTCTGCTTCTTAAAATTATTTTCACATCATAATGGGACTGTTTCTGTAACCAAGGAAACCTTTGCCGCTAGCACGTCCCACTCACCATTATCAGGATAGAAAACAATGAGGTTCGGAGAAGTACAAACACATGCACGTAAGCTTACATTTTGATTAATCTCTTTACTCGGATGAGGTACATTCACTCAGGTTCCATTCAAGCCCATTAGAACTTAACAGAGGAAGGCAAAAAAGATCTTTGCCTTATGAGATATATTAACAATGTTTGTTAAACTAAGAGATACTCCAAACATTTCCCAAGAAAAACCAATCATAACTGACTTTTTAAAGGTCTTTATTAACACCTGAGTTTCAATCTCTGAGTGAAAAACAACTGAGGGGAAGGGAAAAAGGAAAGGTTAGACATGGCCAGTAAAGATACTGGGGCTTCCCAATGCAGCAGACATGGGTTCTATCCCTGGGTTGGGAAGATCCCCTGGAGGGGAAATGGCAACACAGTCCAGTATTCTTGGCTGGATATTTCCATGGATGGAGAAGCCTGGTGGGCTACAGTCCACGGGTCGCAGAGTCAGATGTGACTAAATGTGCGTGTGTGCATGCACGCGCGCGCACACACACACACACACACACACACACACACAGGAAAGACACTGAGCTGGAACCCAATCCTTAGGCTATGATTTTGCTTTGCTTTTCAGCCATTTTACTGTCATATAAGAACTCCATAAAAACACTCATAATATATAAGATCAATATAAACACTCACCCCTCCCCCAAGCTAAGAAAATAAAATCAAAACAATTATAAAGGAAAAAAAAAAGAACCCTCAGGAGAGCTATATATACTCTATAGGGGGCGGGGGAGGAAAAACACTACAATTTTAACTGAAAGACAAGTTCTTTCCAACCACATTTCACAAAATCCCAGAGTCTGTTTCTCTACACAGAACAGTTTTTTAATCCGTAAAAACTGTACATATAGTTCTTCCCAATCTTATCAGCTTGTTGTGAAAGTCAAACTATAATCCACTAATGTTCTTTAAAATAATACAAATGGAGGCTTTTCATCTCCGAAGCAACACTGTTTTTCCACACACAGGGCTTGATGGTGTCATTAATCAGCACCAGCCGGAAGGCAGGACCAGGCGCTGGGGTTTCCCCAGCAGGGCACTCGGGAGCGGGACCTGTGCTGGGTGACAGTAAGCATCGCACACGGCAGTTTACAAATCGCACACAGTTCCACATTTTCCCAGCAGACATCTTGAAGGCCACGCGCACCTGGCTATCTGTGAGTCTGGAGAAGGCGACCCTGCCCGCCCGCAGGAAGACAAGTCTGGGCGGCTCCTCTCGCTGTGTCGCCCCTCCCTCCCGGCTGTCTGCAGAATGGAGCTGCAGACAATGTGTGTGGAACGTCAACCAGAAACAGAACCTTGCACTTCATGGGCACAGGTTTGCACTGCTGGGCAAATCAAAGAAGGCTAACGGCTTCCTCCACTCTGACCAAGATGCCGTGACTCTCCTGGCTATCACAGAAGCCTTTCCTGTTACAGCAAAGGCTGCTTAATCTACTTCCTGCAGGTGGGCTCCCAGTGCCCACCACAGATGGCCATCTTTCCACTCAGCATCAGATCCAGGGGGCTGACTCTCCAAACCCAAGGCTCACCCCAACTGCCTTTAACAGGTAGGGGCTAGGGTGGGCCACAGCCACTTAACCCACCCAGCTCAACTTCTGGAAAGACCATTTTTCAAATTAGAAGCAATGGCAGCCCACTTCAATATTCTTGGCTGGAGAATCCCATGGACAGAGGAGCCTGGCGGGCTTCATGAAGTCTATGGGGTCACAAAGGGTCGGACACGAACACTGTTAGTTCACTGAGCTTTCATCGTAACTGTTGATTAGTCGCTTAGTAGTGTCTGATGCTTTGCAATCCCATGGACTGTAGTCTGCCAGACACCTCTGTGTACGGGATTCCCCAGGCAAGAATACTGGAGTGGGTTGCCATTTCCTTCTCCAGGAGATCTTCCTGACCCAGGGCTTGAACCCGTGTCTCCTGCTTTGGCAGGCAGATTCTTTACCATTGAGACCCCAGGGAAGCCCTTCATTGTAATATCATAAACTATTTGCTGATCTAAGCAAGGGCACCTGTTTTATGCCAACTGGTCAAGTGAATTTTAGGGATGAAAAAGCCAAGCTGCCTCCATCACAAAACTCAAATGTACTCGACCCTTAAGCACAGAACTTAAAGTAAGAGAGACAGACATTTTGAAGTCCTGGAAAGACATCATGGATGCCCTCTGAATTATAATTCTTATAGCTGGCATGATATCAGGGGCTTTTGTTTTATCAAAGTTATTTCAAAAATTATTTTAGATTAGATTTGCTTTCCTACATTGATGTTCATATAATACTTCGCTAACTGAGGAGTAAAGGTTTACATTCTAATAAACCAGGCCAGTGGTTTCACCTGGAAAGATTTCGCCCTGAGAGAACATTTAGCAATGTCTGAAGATTATTTTCGATTGACACAATTTGGGGAAGAGGGTTATAAGGACTAGCTGAGAGTGGTTTGTTGGAAAACTGCTAACGTCAAGGCTGAGAACAGCCCACCACAACAAAGAATTTTCTGGTCTGAAATGGCAGCAGCACCAGATGAGATCATAATTCAAAATAAATCACACAGGAGCATGAGAGAGACTTTCTGGGACACTCAAAGAAACTAAAGTTTTGCAACTTCCTATGGAAATGGCAACCCACTCCAGTGTTCTTGCCTGGAGAATCCCAGGGATGGGGGAGCCTGGTGGGCTGCCGTCTATGGGGTCGCACAGAGTTGGACACGACAGAAGCGACTTAGCAGTAGCAGCATGCCAGCTTCCCCTTCACTTCAAGGCTCTTTCTAAAACAAGAGCCACTGAAGCAACAAGCTTTCTGTCTGGACCTCCTTCCCCCATTTTCATACCGGTATGGACCTAAACAACTGTTGAAAAAAAAAGATGAAGAATAGCCCCAGGCAGATTTCCACAAGGACACATGTATGGCCAATGGCCAAGAATGAAAACTGAGTCTTAGAGGGAACCCCAAGGATGGGATCTATTTTCCAGTCCCTGACATTCCAAACCAACACAGCAACCCATACCGGGAAGTGTCCTTCCCATACTGAGGAAGGGGAGGATAAAGAAGATCACCTAGCAGGTTGTCATTACAAAAATCTCAACGAAGCAGACAACAGAAAGTTATCCACAAACACCCCAGTTATGGTCTGCATGGGGCCGTAACATTCCAATCATCTTACCATTTCACGCAGACAAAAAACAGGACCAAGAACCAAGGAGAGAGCTGGTGACCTAAGAGAGTAACCTCCCATCTTGACGGCACATTAGAACCACCTGAAAGTTTTTAAGCAACCACACACCCTAAAAAATGCATACCCAAGCCCTGCCCCAGACCAAGGGAATCACTATTTCTGAAAAGAGGCCCTGCGGTCTCAGCATCTAGACAGTAGAATCTACTTCTTTCTACCCAGGGAAGGAAACTGCTTTAAGTATACTTCATAAACTTAGTTCTCAGACAATATCCTGGTGTAGACAGAAGTGGAGTAGAGTACTGAGGAGAATAACACCCAGCAGCCCCTGGTTACAAGTCAGAGAACCTTCCCGTCACCATTAAGACACTGTGCTTTGAAAGCGTATTCACTGAGCACCTCCTAGGACTTATTCTGAACACTTTAATTATTCAATCATTCCTCACAACAGCCTCATTTGATAGTAGCGTGGTATGATCCCAACTGCAGGCACGAGGTCATGGGGCACAGATTAACCATAATCTGTTCAAAGTCACGAAGCTAATAAAGATCAACACGGGACTCATTCCCAAGGAACCTGGTTCCACAGCCCACTTAAGCCATTAGGCAGTGAGGTTTCTACATCAAGGAAACAAACCTCTCCATGAAAAAGGCTTCACAAAGAATCCAGCCCTGAAAGTTAATCACATCTTTCCATCAGAATTCTCAGGGCAGGATCAGGGCCAAGCTTGCAGACTTGGACCTGCTACAAGGGGCGATTCACCAGGTAAAACCTCCTGCAGATAGGCGCCAGCCGGGGTGCCTGTGGACACGGCCAGGCCCTCTGTCCACGTGGCCTCACATTCACTATGACCACCCTAAAATGGTCTCCACATCACATCTCAACTCTGTCACTCAGGATGCTTCTTATTTTTAGTTACTTCTAAATTTAGACTAAGGCTATAGTCCACAGTTTCTCCGTTGTTTTCTATAGTCACTGCAGCTGTCTGTGGACACTGCTTTATCTCTACTTCATTGCGGACCATCTTTCAGGTTGTTTTATCCTGTTTACTCGCCCCCTCTTTTATCTTCCACTGTTAAATGCAGACAAGGAAATGGTAACAACCAGAAAGCAAACAGGCTGGGACCCAGGTGGGGGGCTGAGTGTCTTGCTTCCCTCTGGCCACGGGGATGGAGCTGCAGCTGCTGAGAGCGTTTGAGAATGCTTCTGGAACTTAATAATGTTGAAACCAACTTAGAAAACATCCAGGAAACCCACACTGTGACTTTACCTTCACGCTGTATTTCTAAACCAGGTTGATTATCTAACTTGACCAAGCACACTTGATTCTGAAGGGTTTTTGATCACTACAAAATAGTAAAAGGTGAAGTGATTAAAAGAACAAAGAACTACACTAGAATGTTAAAGCATAAGGACAGAAGCATGTCACAGTCAACAGGTAACATTCAGCAACCAGCTTAATTCTTTTTTTTTTTTCCAGCTTAATTCTTAAGAGCAAATACTTAAATGTCAATTCCAAGACATGATTTCTGTGTGTGTGTGTTAGTCACTCAGTCTTGTCCAATTCTTTGTGACCCCATGAACTGTAGCCCTCGGGGCTCCTCAGTCCATGGGATTCGCCCGGAAAGAAGTCTGGAACGGACTGTCATTTCCTTCTCCAGTGGATCTTGTCATCCCAGGGATCGGACCTGGATCTCTTGCATTATAGCCAGATTCTTTACTGTCTGAGCCACCAGAGAAGCCCAGTTATGATTTGGAAACAAACAAATACATAAATCTTCTAAGAATGATTCCAAAATAAAAAAAGTTTTAATGGGGTTTAAACAACATTCAGTTCAGTTCAGTTGCTCAGTCCTCTCCGACTCTTTGCGACCCCAGGAATCACAGCATGCCAGGCCTCCCTGTCCATCACCAACTCCCGGAGTTCACTCAAACTCATGTCCATCAAGTTGGTAATGCCAACCAGCCATCTCATCCTCTGTTGTCCCCTTCTCCTCCTGCCCTCAATCCCTCCCACCATCAGGGTCTTTTCCAATGAGTCAACTCTTCGCATGAGGTGGCCAAAGTATTGGAGTTTCAGCTTCAACATCAGTCCTTCCAATGAACACCCAGGACTGGTCTTCTTTAGGATGGACTGGTTGGACCTCCTTGTGGTCCAAGGGACTCTCAAGAGTCTCCTCCAACACCACAAGTTCAAATGCATCAATTCTTAAACAACATTAGGTTCAGTATATTTAGCACACAGATTTCAAAGGCATCTGGTCTAAAGGAGGATGTATGGTCAGCTGTGGACAGGGTAAAGCTATGTACACAGAATATACCCAGATATTCTCAAAATAGGTACCTATGTACAAACACATCTTTAAAATAAAAAAAATTTTAATAAAAAGTCTTAAAACTTCACAAACTGTGTATATGCATAAACACAGAGACACACACAAATCTTTTCTCAAAAGAAAGAAATACATCAAAACAGTGATTGTGTTTAAAGGAACAAATCATGAGCAATTTCACACTTTATATGAGAGGTCTGTAAAGGGCCAGATAGTATTTTCAGCTTTGCAGACCATGCATCCCAGTCATAACTACTCAAATCTGCCGCTGAAATGGGAAAGCAGCCAGAGACAAAACATCAATGAATGGGTGTGACTGTGTTCCAATAAAGCTTTATTTATAAAAAGAGGCCACAGGCTGGGTTTGGCCAGTGCATCTTAATTTGCCAACCCTTAATTTATACCCATAACCTACAAGGAAAAACTGAGACAGGAGAAAATATCCAAAAAATGGTTGAGCACACACTGTGATTTGTAGTATGTACACCCAGACCTTACAAAATCCTTTCAATAACCTAACGTAACCCAACACGCCTCACTTGGGTCATTTTACAGAAACCACTGTGAACCAAGTTTTATGGGGTTGAGCCTGCCATCTTGTGGTCACGTAAAAGAACAGCCTTCGTGGTATTCATTCCCTGTCATTTAAACATTCACAGCTCCCTGGTCAGAAAGAGAAAAACAAATACCATTTGATACCACTTATACGTGGAATCTAAAATACGATATGAACGAACCTATCTACGAAATAGAAACAAAATCAGGGACAGAGAAGAGACTGCTGGTTATCTTTCACCAGGGGAGGAGGGTGCGAGAGGGTAGGAGTGGGTGTTTCAGATTAGCAGATGCAAACGGGCATATGCAGAATGGATAAACAATAAGGTCCTACTATAGAGCACAGGGCACTATATTCCATACCCTCTGATAAGCCATAATGGAAGAGAATATGAAAAAGAATATATATATATACGTATATGTTATATATGTATGTGTGTGTATATATATGTATGTGTATGTACATATGTTGTTGTTCAGTCACCCAGTCATATCCACCTCTTGTGACCCCATGGACTGCAGCACGCCAGGCCTCCTATATCTTTAGGTTTCTCAAGTGGCCCCAATGGTAAAGAATCTGCCTGCCAATGCAGGAGACACGGGTTCAATCCCTGAGTTGGGAAGATCCCCTGAAGTAGGAAATGGCAACCCACTCTAGTATTCTTGCCTGGAAAATTCCATGGGCAGAGGAGCCTGGCAGGCTATATAGTCCATGGGGTCACAAAAAGTCGGACAGGACTAAGCACTCACACTACATATATATATCTGAGTCACTTTGCTGTATGGTGGTTAAGTAATGCAACACTGTAATTCAACTATATTTCAATTAAACAAACAAAAAGGTACACAGCTCCCTGGAATGCTTTCCTAAAGATACGATGGGCGTATGGGTACTACAATTGATTGGGATTGATTCTCTCAAGACTCAACTTGTCAAATTCTCCCAGGGAACCACTGGATAAAAGGATGAGCTATCAGCAGGCATCTGGTGTGATCTATTCTTATCGACCGAGCTTCAGAAGGGACTTTGCAAAACAAGAATACTCAAAGTACCTACACTCAGAGGTGGGAAAGGAAGACCTTTTTTAACCCAACTTTTAAAAATAAGTCCCCAGTCCCAGCTTACTAAAAGCCACCCCAGCTCTAGAACAGATCACGGCGAGATTAAGCGAGAGCCGTATCTATTCATCCGTGGGCTTGTTCCCAGATTCTCCTGCTGAACAAGAATGAGCACCTAAAAATGAAGAAGCTCTAAGCCCAGTCCCAGGAAACAAATTCAGGAGATGGAGAGATGCAAGCAAGAACAGTGTTGCAGGAAGAGAGCCCACATGAAAGATGTCTGGGGAGCCAGAGGATGGAGCTCGGTGGGGGTTCCAGAAGGCTTCCTGGGGCAGGTCGCATCCAAGCTGCTCCTTCTAGAGTGAGCATAAGGTTGTCAGAGGGAGAGGAAGGAAAGGTATAAACAGGAAAAACAGCAGATGGCGCAGGGGAGGGGGTTTCTGCCAAAGGGCTCGTCTCCAGACTCGAGGTCAGAAGAGCCCCAGGGAAAAGCAGACCAAACACCAGCTCTGGGCATATTTCCACTCCAGGCTTCTCAGTCCACATCCTCTCCCCTTCCACACAAGGAAACACAGGACTGGGGCAACATAGGAGATGGTGCCGTGGAAGCAGGGGCAGGACCAAAGCCCCAGCATGTTCAGTGACTCCTGGCAGTCCGGCGTCTCTACATCTCCACCCACAGTCAAGAGACAGTGGCCTCCATCTACTTATCTTTCCCCCAGAGCACAAAGAGCAGCAGCACAACAGAGCTTTCCATTGCAGCCAAGCGGCACTTCCACCAGCATGTAAGTTCCCAGCCCCTTTACACCTCGACATGGGAGCTCAGTAACCTGATCATCTTCCTCAGGCATCTCACAGGACCTGCCAGGCGCAGGAAATCCACAGAAAGACGCAAGCCACAAGGGGCACCCCCAGGGCACAGCCATACCTGTGTCACTGCTGAGAAAGGCGAGGGGGCTCTCGCCGAGGTCGGCCGGGCCGTCCAGCCGATGGGGCGGGTTCTCCAGCAGCTCTGCTCCTCCCTCCAGCTCGGGGCAGGTCCTCACCAGGAGGCCCAGGGACGGCTGTGTGAGGAAATCTCTGAGCACAGAGGAGTTCAGGGTGCCTGCAGCCCGCTTATTGATCTCGAGAATCTCATCTCCCGCCTTCAGGCCTGCCAACGCGAGATGGAAAAATGTTTAATCTCACACACACACACATACATAAAAGCAGCAGCAGCATCGAATCAGATCGCAGCAGCAGAGGAGCCCCGCTTCTAAAGGGCACACCGAGCTCGCCTGGTAGAGGTGCCGCTGCTGCACACAAGCTGGCGTGTGCCAGGGGGCTCCTCGGGTGACCACGTGGGCTTCGGTTCTGGAAGGTTCTAGACTGGGATGTCCCAGCAGGCCTGAGCTGCCCTGAACACACCGACCAAACAACCACACCCCTTCTTGAATCTACGTGCTCTGCTGTTAGCTGCTCAGTCCTGCCTGACTCTTTGTGACCCCATGGTCTGTGGCCTGCCAGGCTCCTCTGTCCATGGGATTCTTTGGGTAAGAATACTGGAGTGGGTTGCCACGCCCTTCTCCAGGGGATCTTCCCAACCCAGAGATCAAACCTGGGTCTCCTGCACAGCAGGCAGATTCTTTACCATCTGAGCCCCCGGGGAAGCCCATGTGTTCTATCCTAGCTACTGTCCCACAATTTCAAGGGGAAACATGGCAATGCGCCCTGATTTCAGCAATGCATGTGCCATGTACACGCCTGTCTACCATGGACACATGTGCATAGTCAGCTAAAGCCTAAAAATCGTTGTTATGGAAACAAAATGCAGGCGTCTCCTCAGCTACAATCACTGAAGGTCATCTCATTCCAAACACATTCAGGGATAAGTTTACAGAACCAAATGCAATCATATTTGCTCCCCGCACCCTGTCCTCCCCCCAACCACCTTTTTATATGGGCTTCCCAGGTGGTGCTAGTGGTAAAGAATCCACCTGCCAATGCAGGAGATGCAAGAGACTCAGGTTCGATTCCTGGATCGGGCAGATCCCCTGGAAGAGGAAATGGCAATCCACTTCAGTATTCTTGCCTGGAGAATTTCATGGGCAGAGGAGCCTGGCGGGCTACAGTCCATGGGGTCACAAAGAGTCGGACACGACCGAGGGACTGAACCACCACCACCTTTTATACAAAACGACATCAGAACCTTGGGGTGAGTGGCCTTCTGAAGGTCCCGAAAGGTTCTGCTACTTTTGCAAAGCGTTCTCGGGGGCTGCCAGAGCTTGGGACCCAGAGGAGTAGCCGTGAAGCAGCCCAGCCTTGGAGAACAGGAACTTGTGATTGACTCGGGGCAGGTCTGCCTGACATTTAAAGAACTTTGCAGCCGTGTGAGAAAGGGAGAGGTTAGGGGAGAACCGGAGACAAAACAGGGGGTCCTTTCAGCTAAGAAGAAGGAAAGAGGATGATTTCTATTTTCAAGACTAATGTGGAAAAACAAATCTGTAAAAAGGGAGTGACCGAAGAAGGGCAAAGGCAAAGGATGATCTTCACCCAACGCGAAGCCACACAGCCCCTCGGGCGTCCGCAAGTCTCACTCTGATTCCTCAGAGAAGTTCTCACTTCCCCGCTTCGCCGGGTCACACCTCAAGGTCAGCTTTACTCAGGTTTCCAAAACACTTGAAATCAACCCTCTGTCATGAAAATACTCGAGGAAACATCACGGGTGAGAAGGCAATGGGAGAGAAATGAGAAAGTTTCTCTCCATGCCAGAGGTGGAATTCTAGGAGACTAACCATTCCACTTCCAGGCAAAAGATCCTGGCGTTACAACATTTGAACTGAAAATACCAAACTTCCACATGTGAAAGGCAGCTGTCATCTTTGAAGTCTTCTCTTGGAGACAACTCCTTTGGTTAGGCATCAGAGGCCGTAATATAAGGAGGAAAACAAGAAAAGACAAAAACTAAAAACATCTGCAAGTTTTGTTTTGTTTTTTAAAATGAACTGCTAGGTTGGCTGGAATTCCCTGGTGGTCCAGTGGTTAGGACGCCACGCGCTCACTGCCAAGGGTCTAGGTTCAATCCCTGGTTGGGGGAACGAAAGCCCACAAGCCATGCAGCCAAAAAATAAATTGATTTCTTTAAATAACTTAAAAAAAAGAATTTCTAGGTTTGTATGACTGTTTGAATACGAGTGTATAGTGGGTTAAAGGGCACCCCCTGAAAAAGTATGTCCGTGTTCCAGAACCTGGGAATGAGACCTTATTTGGGAACAGGATCTCTGCAGCTGTATTTCAGTAAAAGCTCTTGAGATCAGACTATGCTGGATTATCTGATGGGTCCTAAACCCAGTGACAACCATCCTGTGGGACAGACACAAAAGAGAGACACAGGAAGTAGAGGAGAAAGTCAGGGGAGGATGGAGAGTGAGACTGAGTGATGCTGCCACAAGTCAGCGAACACCAGATGAAGGAAAAGGCAAGAAAGGACCCTACCCACCGACCCGCCCCCACCCCCAGAGCCTCCCAGGGACCCCAGCGCTGCAGACACCCTGGCTTCAGACTCTGTCCTCCAGAACTGTGGCAGAAAACAGTTCTGTTTCCTGAAGAAACTATGTTAGTAGCTCAGTCATGTCCGATTCTTTTCGACCGCATGGACTGTAGCCCGCCAGGCTCCTCTGTCCATGGGCATTCTCCAGGCAAGAATACTGGTAAGAGTTTAATTGAGATTCAACAAAATAATCCATGTAGAACTCCTCACGTTGCACTTGGCATGTTGAAGATATTCAACAGACAGTAACTCTTATTATTAATGTTTGGTAGCAGAAAGAGGAAAACTTTGTTTTTCATTTTGAGCCTACTCAAAAATATTCCCCACTTGCCCACAGGTGAAAGCTGTGAAATATCCCATCTGTCTAGAGAGTTCTAGCCCATGGCCTTCTCAGCCAGGCTTTGTCTTATGGAGCCATCAGGAAGACACTTAGATGGCAGCAATAAAAGATGCCTGATCCCAACCTCAGAGGATTCCAAGAGCAGAACAACAGGCTAAAGATGAACAGAGACATGTGTAAACACGCTCTGGTTTCCAAAGTCAATTCTACAAGGACACTCAACGTGAGATCCAACACGGAGCAGAGGGTGAGAGAGAGAGAGAGCAGGAATATGGGAACGAATCATCAGCCCATTCCCGGCCAAAAGCCCATGGTGGCTAACAATAATAAAGTGTAGGCTCAATGAACGATCAGAATATTCGGTTCTAATTAGGCTGCAAGCCACCAGACTCCCCTTGGTGTGCACCACATTCTGGTCATTTTAAGAAACACTGGCATCGGGATGGTGTCCAGAGGGCAATGACCAGAGTTTATTCTACATTCTAATGAATTGTTGAAGGATCTGCAAAGGTCAAATTTGGAAAAGACTTAGCAGCTGTAACACAACACATACCACGAACTCCTCTGGCTGGCTATAAAGAAGGAGGCTAAATGGAGAATGGAAGCTGAAGGAGAAGGATGTTTTATCATCAGAGTCTGTCTGGTCCACCGGGAGCTCTCCAACACTGGCTAGCTCTCCATCACCTTCGCATAGAGGCTACACTTCAACATCAAATACCCCAAGTACCACAATAGCATCACTGACTCATGGGACACGAAGCTGAGCAAACTCCAGGAGACAGTGAAGGACAGAGGAGCCTGGCGTGCTCTGGGTTCACAAAGAGTTGGACACAACTTCGCAATTGAACAACCACCACAACCCCAAATCTCTCTCCCAACACAGCCTTCTGCAGGCCGGGTACTGGGATGGTTTGATACCCACGTGGACGAATGGACATCCCTCTTGCATCTGTAGAGAAGAGCGTCATAGGGGGCAAGGGGGTTGCAGCACTGAACCGTTGTTTTCATCTACCACCAGGGTTCTTGGATTCAAAGGACTAAAACAGGATGTGACTGAAACCAGGGCGGCGTATTTCCCCACCCCCGCACCCAGCACAGTCACTGCAGGGCTGAAAGAGATAAAAATCAGTTTGGGGTTCAAAGGGGAATAAACCCCGCCACCTCTGCTCTTAGCTGAGATACCCTCAGTGAGGGAACCATACTGGCTGCCTCTGGTCTTGAAAACACAGAAGGAAAATGAAGAAACAGTCACACCCGTGGCAGTTAGCAGCGGGTACGTTACTTGGACTTTATTTCCCATGGGTCACACCTTTGTCATCTCTGTGCAGAGCCAAGAAAGACTGCAGGGAGCACTTCTCTGATGCTGACAACACAGGGCTAGGTCAGCAGCACAGGGGCCCCGCCAGCTGAACACCCAGAACTAAGCTGCCCCAGCACGTGGAAGGAAGGAGAAAGGTCAGTCTGCCTTCCATCCGTTCCCAGGTGCTCCATCCAGCCGTCCCTGAGCAGAACTAGACACAGGCATCACGTCCAAGCAGAACTGACTTGTACATTCAGTGGGTGTGAATTTGCCACTGCCTGAAAGAAGCCAAAATTCCATAGCAAGAAGAATGAAACGAAGGTGGAGTTTAAGCCCTACCTTACCTGCCCAACTCATTTACAATGAGTACAGTAACTTGAAGAAAAAACGAAAAGAAAGTTAGTCACTCTGTCGTTTCTGACTCTTTGCAATCCCATGTAGTGTAGCCCACCAAGTTCCTCTGTCCAAGAAATTCTCCAGGCAAGAATCCTAGAGTGGGTTGCCATTTCCTTCTGCAGAGGATCTACCTGACATAGGAATTGAACCCGGGTCTCCTGCATTGTAGGCAGATTCTTTACCACTTGAGCCACCAGGGAAGCCCAAGAATGTCTCCCCAAAAAGTCATGTCCACTCAAAATGTGACCTTATTTGAAAATAGGGTCTCTGCAGGTGTAATGAGGTCAGGATGACGCCATACTAGAGTAGAGTTCGTCCTAAACCCAATGACTGGTGAATGTCATCTGAAGACAGGGAGACACACAGGAAAGACCACCCTGTGAGATCAGAGAAGGATCAGTGATGCAGCTACAAACCAAGGATGCCCTGGACTATTAGCAGCCAGCAGAATCTAGAGAGAACCATGGAAGAGATTCTTCCTGCAGGGGCTCAGAAGGAAACAACCCTGCCAATACCTTGATTTCAAACTTCTGGCCTCCTGATCTGTCTGAGAATACACTTCTGTTGTTTTGAATCACCTAGTTGGTGGTAATTTGTTCCTGTAGTCCTAAGAAACTAACATAGGAAGCCAAAAAGAAAATCTAGGATGAAAAGATTTTCTCAGTAGAAAAAGGATGGAGTGCTGGGGTTCCACAAGTAGCCTAGACAGACAGTACTAGGAGCTCTTGTAGAGGGGCAGGCAGGTATAGCAGACAAGAGCTCTCTATGGAGGGCAAGATGTCTGGATCCTGAACCCCGAGGACCTCAACTCCTACAAAGATCCCCCCATGAATGGCAGCAACAGAACATGAAGCAGCTTTGCAAGCTAAGGTGAAGATCAGTGTCAGCTTTGAGCAGTGGGCACCAAAACACAAAGGGGTCTTCCCGAGCAGCTCCAACCAGACCCCCAAGACCTTCATTCCACCCCAGATGGTAGGGAAAGACAACCCCTTCTGATTCAAAGGGAATTTCCCACCAACCCCATGGAAATGGGCTCAGAATTAGATTTAAAATCTGGAAGGCAACATTCCTTGCACAATTGAGCTGATGGAAAAAATACTCATGTTCCCTGGAAGTGTTTTCACTGAGACAACATTTAAATACTCTTCAGAGGTGACCATTTGGAGCTGATCTTTCTCATTTACCAACCAGAGAAATCCAAAAGAGAATTGAAGACAGGCAATCAAGACAAGATGGTTAATAACTTACCTTTCTTGGAAGCTAAGCCAGTTTCTTTTACACTATTCACGTAGAGCCTTCGAACACCATCCTCTTCCACAGAAGAAAGTGAAAACCCTGGGAACAGAGACAGCAGGTTAAGACAGCAGGTAACACTCAGACCCTCTGAGTGTGGAGCAAACGACAGAGAGAATCCGGGGTGAGTCTGGCATGCTCACTGTTTGGGGTTATAGTCTTTCCTCCTTTGTACTGTGTCACAAAGCAGAAAAAAGTATTTTTAGACAACTATAAATGAAGCCACAATAAAAATTAATATTACCAAGTACATCTATTTCCATATAACCAACTATCAACTCAAGTGGAAAAAAATGACCTTGTTTTTTGCCTTGCTTGATAGTTAATGCCACAGTTTTGCTTTTCTTCACTGTTCTCTCTGCCACACACAAGAGAAACAGTTAGCTTATCTCATTTGGGTCCCCTTGACCTTTTTTTTTAGTCAACCTATGTCCTAGGACATGTCAGAACAGAACACCTGTACCGTGTGTGATCACCTATATAGTGCTGTGTGGACACTGCTTTAATTTAGTAAAATTCTGCAAACGGGGATACATAACAACACATTTTACAACTCCTTTTCATATTGAAACTGATGGATTGCACATTTTCCTAGTGTCAGATCATAAGATTATCTTATATTCATCCAGGCTTCCAGAGCTCAGTTAGTTAATTAACCTTGGGCTTTGCGACATCCTTCAAAAAATAAGGCAGAACAAGGCTCTGAAGTTCTAAGTGCTCCCAATCCCATTGCTACAAGCCTTGGTCACTTCTGTTTCTCATATAAAACTCTTTCTGATCAATCAATGGAAAGTCCACAACCAAAACCTACCTTCCCTCAGAATAAAACACTTTGCCAGATAATCCTAAAAGGGCAATGGAATTAATGCAACTGTAAATATTGGACATGGTTTCTGCTCTGGGAGAAAAATAAGGCTTAGGCAGAGAAAAATATAGTGGTTTTTTTTTTTTTTTTAAAAGCAAAGAACAAAATAGAATAATTAATTAATGGATTGGGGCCCAGGGATTCACTGAGACTTCTAAGACTGTGTCAAATGAACACACTTTTTTTTTTTTTTGGTACCATTCACAGAACCAGGAAATAGATACCCACAGGCAGGCAAAACCTCCAAATACCATCACCCACAAGGGGACGATAACTCCCTCGGATAGAGAACAAGACAAGCTCACCCCTGAGGACTTTCCAGAGTCTTTATTTTAGTCTCTTATTTTAAATTTCATTCTTACAGCAACTTCTAACTTTCAGAAGACTCTTCAAGAAGTCCCACTCAGGGCTTCCCCAGGGGTCCAGTGGTTAAGAATCCACCGTGCAATGCCGGGGACATAGGTTCAATCTCTTGTCTGGGAAGATCCCACATGCCTCAAGGAGCTAACCCTGGGAGCCACAACTGAGGAAAGCTGCCTGCCTAGAGCCTGTGCTCCGCAACAAGAGAAGCCACCAGTGAGAAGCCTGTCGGCACCCCACTCCAGTATTCATGCCTGGAAAATCCCATGGACCGAAGAGCCTGGTGGGCTACAATCCATGGGGTCGCAAAGAGTCAGACACGACTGAGCGACTTCTGTGTGTGTGTCTATTACAGCCAGAAAGTAGTCCCGCTCTCCAAAACTAGAGAAAGCACCCGAACAGCAACAAAGACCCAACACAGCCAAAATGAAAGAGAGGAATATCAAAAAACTAAGTTCTACTCAGATAAAGATAATTTAGACATGAGCCATTTAAATGACACTAGCCTTAACACAGTGGTATTTATCTGCATTTCAACAGAGATTTTCTTTTCCTTTTATCTGTTAGAATAGATACAGAATCAAGGACTCTATCAGGGAAAGGATGAATAGAATCCATTAAAATACAGGCATTTCCTTTCTCAAATGCTATCATTTTATAAAATGCTGAGATCAAATTTTTTAACTATACTTCTAATTCAAATTTTCTTCTATTAAATATAAAATGAACACACTGTCCGGAGAGGTGATGTGTTGAGAGCCTACAGCAAGTCACCTTAAATCAGAGTCAGAGCAGAAGGCCGAGGTATTCATTTGTTGCTTTCTTTCTTTACCACTAAAGGTGTCAAGAGGCCCAAGGAGCAGTCTCTATTTCAAGAGGTCAACAGTCTGGACACTGGGGGATAGGTGGAAATTTTAACCATTTCCTACAGTAACAAATACGTGTTCATTTGTATTAGCTTTTAGATTCCACCTATAAGCGATATCATATTGTATTTGTCTTTCTCTGACTTATTTCACTAAGCATAATATTCTCTAGGCCCATCCTTGTTGCTGCAAATGGAAATAGTTCGTTCTTTTTCATGGCTGAGTATTATTTCATTGTATCTCTGCTGCTGCTGCTAAGTCAAGTCAGTCATGTCCGACTCTGTGCAACCACATAGACAGCAGCCCAACAGGCTCCTCTCCTATTGTAAATACTGCGGCTATGAACACCGCGGTGCATGTATCTTTTGGAATCAGAGTTTTCATTTTTTCCAGATATATATAAGCAGGAGTGGGACTGCTGGATCCCTGATAGTTCAGTTGGTAAAGAATCCACGTGCAAGGCAGGAGAACCTGGTTTGATTCCTGGGTCGGGAAGATCTCCTGGAGAAGGAGACACTACCTACTCCAGTATTCTTGGGCTTCCCTGATGGTTCAAACAGTAAGGAATCTGCCTGCAATGTGGGAGAGCAGGTTTGATTCCTGGGTTGGGAAGATCCCGCAGAAGAGGGCATGGCAACCCACTCCAGTATTCCTGCCTGGAGAATTACCACAGACAGAGGAGCCTGGTGGGCTACAGTCCATGGGGTCTCAAAGAGTCAGACATGACTGAGCAACCAAGCACAGCACAGCACAAGGTAGTTCTATTTTTAGTTTTTTAAGGATAGCAACAATCTAATTCCAAGAACACACATGTAATACAGTCCAAAATGACGGCCACATGAAACAGAAGGAGTTAGTCCATACAAAGCCAACGCGTCCACCCCACCAAAAGGCTTAGAGTTACAGAGACCAGGAGGCATCACGAGTGACATATGGCCATGAAAATGAAGGAGGTGATTAAAACTAAGCAAAGAAACCAAAAAGACAGACTCATTTCCTGAATAACCAGAAGCTTCTTCATACTGAAATTGAGGACCAAAGAAAAATCATGACAACACAGTAAACAAAACAGATGGACTCAAAACCAGAGTCCAGGACACAGTGAAACGGAGAAAGTGAGAAAAATGTAGACTCCACTGACAGAGAGAAGGGGGCTCCTGGGTGGCTCAGCGGTACAGAACCTGCCAGACAACGCAGGAGGTGTGGGTTTGACCTCCGGTTGCGAAGATCTCCTAGAGGAGGAAATGGCAATCCACTCCGGTATTCTTGCCTGGAAAACTCCATAGACAGAGGAGCCTGGTGGGCTCTAGTCCATGGGGTCGCAAAGAGCTAGACATGGCTTAGCAACTGAGCAGGCATGCCTGTTGACATGGAGGGGATACAAGACCAAAAATCTAATAGTCTAAGAAGTCCCCAGAGAAAAACAAATACTCAGTTGCTGAAATGAGGCATTCTTCCACTTCAAGGCTGCCTAGATGATCATGCTTAGTCTATTACAAAACTATGTGAACGAACTTTAACAACAAGCTCTGAGGGAGTCCTGAGGGCTGAGGTGGAGGGAAGGATGAGAAATTAGGCAAGTGCTAAATCTTTCCATTTGTTTCGTCAGTGGGATTATTAAGTCATATTTTCCTCCCTGAAGTGTTCTACAATAGAAAGCAGTATCTGGTTTGTATGCTGATGTGTGCTAGTAACTTACATGCACTGAAACTGATGTACAGCAGGAAGCTGCTCTTAGATGCAAATGTCAGAGAAAGATGGGCTGACTTTAGACTCCTTAGTACCTTTGAGGTCAGAGACTCTCAGGTCTCTTAGGGCCGGGGGACTCTTTAACTTCTGTGGAAACACCTAAGCCAATGTGAACTGGACACTGAGAATAAATGGGTCAGCTGAGCTTATTAGCTATGCATCTTGAGAGTCCCTTGGACTGCAAGGAGATCCAACCAGTCCATCCTATAGATCAGTCCTGGGTGTTCACTGGAAGCACTGATGTTGAAGCTGAAACTCCAATACTTGGGCCACCAGATGCAAATAGCTGACTCATTGGAAAAGACCCTGATGCTGGGAGGGATTGAGGGCAGGAGGAGAAGGGGACAGCAGAGGATGAGATGGCTGGATGGCATCATCGACTCAATAGACATGAGTTTGAGTGAACTCCGGGAGTTGGTGATGGACAGGGAGGCCTGGCGTGCTGCAGTCCATGGGGTTTCAAAGAGTCGGACACGACTGAGCAACTGAACTGAACTGGAGGCTGTCCAAGGTGAAGTCCAGGAACTAGTACAGACAGGATGCAACTGACAGCAATATAAGGGTGGAAAGCAAGACTAAGCATCAAGAAACTCATCGTTTGGTACCACCATACCCTCCAAGCTTGGGACTTTGTCCTTTACAAAAGCAGGGGAGGTCCAGGACAGGACCCCTGCTTCTTTATGTCAGGTCATGTGAGAAGCACAGCTGACAACACCTTCTGCGTTGATTTCTGATGCCCTGTAACCCCTTCAGTGTGGAAACGGAAACAGGTTCTGCAACTACTTCAGTCACTTTAATAAAAAGTATAGCGACTTCCCAAGCAGTCCAGTGGTTAAGACTCTGCACTCCAACTACAAGGGGCGTGGGTTTGACCCCTGGTCGGGGAACTGAGATCCAACAGGCTATGCGGCAAAGCCAAAAAAATAGAAATAACTTTAAAGAAATAAAATTTTTGTTAATATAAAAATATGCGCTGCCCTGGTGGCTCACTGGTGAAGAATCTATATGCCAGTGCAAGAGACATGGGTTTGATCCCTGTTATGGGAAGATACCCTGGAGAAGGAAATGGCAACCCATTCCAGTATTCTTGCCTGAGAAATCTCAAAGACAGAGGAGCCTCATGGGCTATACAGTCCATGGGATAGCAAAGAGTCAGACATGACTTGTCACCTGAACAATAAGATAAAAATAGAGCAGTTTTAGGTCATTTCTGTTTCAGAGGCCCCCAAACCAGTCCATCTTGGAGTCTGACTCCAAGAACTTTGAAACTCAGCTCTCTTGCCTTTTGCTATGTTCCTCTCTTACCCAAGAGAAATCAAATAAACCAGAGAGAAAAGAGTAACTGACATGGTGCATTTCAGTTCGGAGGACCCAGACACTTATGTGTAGCACTGCCACCGATTACTGCTTTTATTACTGAGGTCATGCTTCTGCTATAATAATAAGCCTTTCAGACACATTTATCCCTTGCCATCAAAAACGTCTGCTAGCTTAATGATGTCTTTCGTTTTAAGGTCAAGAAGTAAAATAACATGAAGGTATAAGTCAAGTGGCCAGGGGTCAGAAGTTAGGTTTTCCTCATTAGGACAAAGCACTCCAGTGGAAGTGGTCTGAGAGGTTCAAATAAGCCTCTGCCTGCGGGAGAGGCTACAGAGGAATACTGAAGGTGGTGCTGCCCAGTAGGGGGTCTGTAGATTTTCAAATGCGCTGCTGCTGCAGCTGCTGCTAAGTCACTTCAGTCGTGTCCGACCCTGTGCGACCCCATAGACGGCAGCCCACTAGGCTCCCCCGTCCCTGGGATTCTCCAGGCAAGAACACTGGAGTGGGTTGCCATTTCCTTCTCCAATGCATGAAAGTGAAAAGTGAAAGTGAAGTCGCTCAGTCGTGTCCGACTCTGTGTGACCCCATGGACTGCAGCCTACCAGGCTCCTCAGCCCATGGGATTTTCCAATGCTAAAAAGCCCAATAAGTTAATTCAGAGAGAAATGGTAAGCAAGCATATGCAGTAAACTTTGTATCTTTTCACCAGATATTCTGTTGTTCTTCAGTTGCTAAGTCATGTCCGAATCTTTGAGACCCCATGGACTGCAGCACGCCAGGCTCTTCTGTCCTCCACCATCTCCTGGAGCTTGCTCAAATTCATGTCCACTGAGTCGGTGATGCCATTCAACCATCTCATCTTCTGTCACCCCCTTCTCCTCCTGCCCTCAATCTTTCCCAGCATCAGGGTCTTTTCCAGTGAGTCAGCTCTTTGAATCATGTGGCCAAACGTATTGGAGCTTCAGGATCAATCCTTTCAATGAATATTCAGGGTTGATCTCCTTTAGGACTGACTGGTTTGATCTCCCTGCTGTCCAAGAGACTCTCAAGAGTCTTTTCCAGCACCAGAATTCAAAAGCATCAATTCTTTAGCACTCAGCCTTCTTTATGGTTTTCTAGTTCTTCTTTGTTGTGGCAGGTGGGCTCTCTAGTGGCACACAGGTTTAACTGCCCTGTATGTGTGGGATCTTAGTTCCCTGACCCAGGATCAGACCAGGGTCCCCTGCATTGCAAGGAAGATTCCTAACCACCAGGAAACTCCCCTAGCCCTCCTTCTTTCCAGCACTCTGTAGGCCTACACTTCTCTGCCTACCCACCCAATCCCTGGCTCCAGTCACTTGCTTTGAAGAGTATACTGGGAATGAGCCAGTGGCTGGTTCACCACCTCCCCTCTTTGCCTTCTGCCAAGGAACAGACAAGGTTCCCAGGTGGCAACTGCTCCAGGCCTAGGTCCTGGCGTGAGGACAACAGAGAGAAAGGGCTGTGGCCAACCCAAAGGCGGCAGGATGAACAGGAGAAAGAACTCCACTGTTAGGAGCCAGGGGGCTTTGGTGACTGCCACTGCCTCAGCTAAACTCGCCCCGCCTGGCTAATCTACCCCGGTAGAGTATGGCTTTCCCTACGTGTTGTACTCAAGCAGCAACTCTGAGACTGTCCAAGTCATCAAGGCTAACGCTAAGCAGACCGGTGTTGAATCCATGGAAAATATTCCATCTTTAACTACACCAGAATTGGACAACTGTGTAGGAAAGCCCTAATGGAGCGGGCCTGACTGCTGCTCTTTGAAAAAAGGCCTGCTTACAACTTTGACTTCTGCCTGAAATCTGGGAACTTGGATTTTGGGAGGGTTCCCAACATCCTGATGGAGCTCACTGTGTCTAAAACTCTGTACAGACAGTGTGGGTTACACCAAACACTGCTTTCCTCCTGAAAGGCTGGAGTCCTGGTACATGCGGGGCAGAGGGTGCCTGTGGGACCAGCCTCCTAACCAAAACCCTGGGCACTGAATCCCTAACAAACCTCCTACCAGACAGTGCAGTTCACACGCATCATCTCAACTCGCTGCTGAGGGAACTGTGGGCTCGCCGTGTGACTGGGCTGGACTTTTGGAAGTTTGCACCTGGTGTCTGAGCACCTCACCCCACGTGCCTCTCCCTCTTACTGATATTATTTCGTATAGTTTTGCTGTAATAAATCGTGGCTGTGAACACGACTGTAAGTGCAGTGAGTCTTCTCAGTGAATTGGCAAACCTAAGGGTGGTCTAGGGCACCCCAACTCACATCAAAGTAAATTCCTTTAACATCATCTGTGAGGGATGGAGAACAATACATTTCTGGGGGATAGAGGTGCAAAGGGATAATTTCTTCATTACTTGTTATTGCTGTCCAGTTACTCAGTTGTGTCTGACTCTTTTGCGACCCCATGGACTGTTGCCCACTAGGCTCCTCTGTCCATGGGATTTTCCTGGCAAGAATATTGGAGTGGATTGCCATTTCCATCTCCAGGGGATCTTCCTGACCCAGAGATCAAATTCATGTCTCCTATCCTGGCAGGCGGATTCTTTTACCACTGAGCCACCTAGGAAGCCCTTCTTCATTACTAGGCTACATTATAATATAAAATAATCTATTCTCAATAAATCCACTCCTTTTTTATGACTGGAAAACCAAGAAGATTAAAGTCACCAAATTTAAAGCTAAAGTCTTCATCATCCGAAGGGTAAATATCTTTTTTATTTCCCCCCTCACTTTGGCTAAGCTGCAAAGCACAGAAGCCAGATGGGTTATCTGTTTTAAATGGACCCCAAAGGTTTTATTGAATTGTAAATAAGTACATGTTTATGCAGGAACTGTTTTCACGTGAAGAACACCAAAGATCAAAGAAAAATAAACATACCATAATTATCACCAGCTGTATCTGACTTCTCAATCTGGATGTTCTGAGTGACTTTTGGACAAATTTCAATTTCTTTGTACAGCTGAAAATGACAAAGAGAAACCTAATTAGGACTACATTATAAATAACTTATTAGAAACAGTCATCAATTTGTAAATCTATTTTTTCACAACTGACACTTGACATCAAATTCTCATCACATCCCAGTATTTTTTCTTGAACTGACCTCATTAAAACTTAACGTGGAAACTTTTAAAAACTTATATTCCCAAATTTAGCTACAGTTCCAGTTTCTTAATGATTCCTTGGCATAGTTTGTATATACAATTTTTTCCCACCCTACATCTATCACAGACCTGAAAAATAATGCTAAGGTAATCAAAATCTCCAGTACTAGGGAAAAACATTAACATCAAGGAGAGGTTATAAAGATCTTGATATAGAATCCACAGAAATAGGAGAAATCCCTGTGCTTCTGTTGATATGCCATTTTTGCTCAAAAAGTCCACAATATGCAGAGAAAAATTACAGCACTGAAACAGACAAAAAAAATCATATAAACGACAATATTCTCTTCTAGTCACTGAATTATACAAAAGTATTGAGAAAACTTAAGTACATAAATCAATCAAATCTCTTGGAAACCCAAGAAAAAATGGGGAAAGAGATAAGAGAAATCGGTGGTTTATTAAGAAATTTTATTTCAATTAATTTAATTGATACTTCACATTTCGATGGGCTTCCCCTGTGGCTCAGCTGGTAAAGAATCCGCCTGCAATGCGGGAGACCTGGGTTTGATTTCTGAGTTGGGAAGATCCCCTGGAGAAGGGAACGGCTACCCACTCCAGTATTCTGGCCTGGAGAATCCCATGGACTATAGTCCATGGAGTCACAGAGTCGCACAACTGAGCGACTTTCACTTGACTTATTTTAAGATTGACTGATTTGATCTCCTTGCTGTCCAAGGACTCTCAGGAGTCTTCTCCAGCACCACAGTTTGAAGGCATCAATTCTTTGGCTGTCTACCTTCTTTAGGGTTATCTAAACCATAAATCGGAGAAGGCAATGGCACCCCACTCCAGTACTCTTGCCTGGAAAATCCCATGGATGGAGGAGCCTGGTAGGCTGCAGTCCATGGGGTCGCTAAGAGTCGGACACAACTGAGCGACTTCCCTGTCACTTTTCACTTTCATGCATTGGAGAAGGAAATTGCAACCCACTCCAGTGTTCTTGCCTGGAGAGTCCCAGGGACGGGGGAGCCTGGTGGGCTGCCGTCTATGGGGTCGCACAGAGTCGGACATGACTGAGGCAGCAGTAGCAGTAGCAAACCATAAATGGCTTTCCTGGTGGCTCAGATGGTAAAGAATACACTTGCAAGGTGGAAGACCTGGGTTTGATCCCTGGCTTGGGAAGATCCCCTGGAGAAAGGAACAGCTACCCACTCTAGTATTCTGGCCTGGAGAACTCCATGGGTTTATAGTCCATGGGGTCGCAAAGAGTCACACACGTGAACAGCTTTCACTTTCACGTTTCAGTGTCTGGACTTAGCATCATCATGAGCCATAACTTATGAAGGTTTTATTTACCACGTGTTCTTCACATGTTCTCTATGAGACAAATGTGACCCCCATCTTACAAAGGAAGAGAAAAATGCGCAGAGAAAGTACTTTCCCAGGATCAGAAAGCCAGCCTGGGCGGAGCTGGGATTTGAATGTAGGTTTCACTGGTTCCAGCGCTGAAATGCTCCCTGCTACACTATAATGCCTCGCGACTGCCTCCTGGTGGAACTCAGGGGTACCACAGTCAAGGGTACAAGCCTTATTTCCATGGAACGAATTGGGAGTGTAGCATTGACATACGGAGAAGGCAATGGCACCCCACTCCAGTACTCTTGCCTGGAAAATTCCACGGACAGAGGAGCCTGGTAGGCTGCAGTCCATGGGGTCTTCAAGAGTCAGACACAACTGAGCGACTTCACTTTCACGCATTGGAGAAGGAAATTGCAACCCACTCCAGTGTTCTTGCCTGGAGAGTCCCAGGGACGGGGACTGGTGGGCTGCCGTCTCTGGGGTCGCACAGAGTCGGACACGACTGAGGCGACTTAGCAGCAGCAGCAGCAGCACTGACATATACACACTACCGTGTGTAAAACAGACAGCTGGTGGGAGGCTGCTGTGTAGCACAGAGCTCAGCTAGGTGCTCTGTGATGACCTAGGCGGGTGGGAAGTGGGGCGGGTGGCGATATGTGAATACATATGGCTGATATGCTTTGTTGTAGAGCAGAAACCAACGTAACACTGTAAACCAATTATATTCCCCCACACCCCCCCAAAAATCTTATTTCTTAGGTAAGCAAGTCGTAGTAGCGTTAGTCGCTCAGTGGTGTCAGACTCTTTGTGACCCCATGGACTGTAGCCCGCCAGGGTTCATGGAACTCTCCAGGCAAAGATACTGGAGGGGATTGCCATTTCCTACTCCAGGAGATCTTCCTGACCCAGGGATCGAACCTGGGTCTCCTGCACTGCAGGCAGAGTCTTTACCATCTGAGCCACCAGGGAATCCCAAGGTAAGTAAGCCAAAGGCCATCTCTGAAAATTTATGATAGAAGTTCCAAAACAAATAACTGTGTCAAAGGCTCATATGGAATTTTTTAAACTGTCATTTAATTTCAAAAGGAAAATCTCTTTTGAGCCAAAGTCAATAAGAGAAAGCTCTTCTTGAGCACTGAAGAGAAGTCTCAGTGATTATTTAAACTTACTCCCATCTTAGTCATTTGTCCAGGAATAATTTCATTCATGCCAAGTATGAAAGAAAGGAAAAAAAAAACAAAAAAAAACACAGGTTTCTTTCTGTTCACTTTCTTAGGGCAGTTGACAGGTAGGAGAGGTAAGCTGAATGCTTAGGAATCAGGAGCCTGGAAACAGGCTAAGCCAAGAGGCTGGGGTGGGAGAGGGGCTGGAAATGTTGACCCTACAATGTAGCCCAGAGCCTCTAGAACACCCTAATTTAATGCAACTTCCATCAAATGCAAAGTGCTGGGGGCATAACTTAATATCATTTTCTGTCTATATTCTTCAGAAAAAGTTCCATACCAGTGCGTTCTGCATTTAGAAGACATCAGTTCTAACACTGATCTTTAGTTCAGAAAACACAGTCACCAAAATTATACATTACCAAAGATAATCAACGCTATGATATATTTTACAATGTCATGGAATGCTCGGTAAAATGTTATGAAATGTACTTATTACTTCAACTTCTTGGGAACCTTAGTTTGATTTTTTTCAATTTCCTTGAAAGCCAAACTCCCCCCGCTAGGTGGCAGTATATCACCATTTGTTTTAGTCATCTCTGGAACGTTCCAAATGGCTTTCTACAGATCCAGTGGGAATTTAGCTTCGTAAATAAGCTTTCCTATTCTCTCAATATTGCCTCCTACTCCTCTTTGTAATTGGTGTGAAAGTCTTTGTGTTTCTTCACCAGTCTCAGACAGTAACATTGTATAATACTGGACCCTTCACTGTGTGGTCCTTAGGCCAGGTGAACAAAAATTGGATTTTTTAAATCTCTAAAGTATGTAAAATTTCAAGAAGGATCTGCACTTTAAAATACATTTTTGATGCAATCAGAATATCTGACACCAGAAATTTTGAAATCCCACAGTTTTAAACATAGCTTTAGCAAAAAGTATCACACACGTGGGAGAAGGCAATGGCACCCCACTCCAGTACTCTTGCCTGGAAAATCCCATGGACGGAGGAGCCTGGTAGGCTGCAGTCCATGGGGTCCCTAGGAGTCGGACACAACTGAGCGACTTCACTTTCACTTTCATGCACTGGAGAAGGAAATGGCAACCCACTCCAGTATTCTTGCCTGGAGAATCCCAGGGACGGAGGAGCCTGGTGGGCTGCCATCTATGGGGTCGCACAGAGTCGGACACGACTGAAGCGACTTAGCAGCAGCAGCATCACTCACATTCCCTATGCTATTAAATCAACGATGATGCATATTATCCTTCTTTTCAAAAACCAGATTAAAGACCATCAGATGTTAAAAAATGGTCTGATTACCCCAGAACTTGAGTTGTCGAGTGAATGTCACATTCATTTCTTACCAGGTCTTCGTGGGGCGCCTGGTCCAAGCCCCTATCATGCACTGCCTGAAGGACAGCTCACCAGCCTCCAGCTCTCCCAGCCCCTCCCCAAGGCTCGTGGGCCACATGCTAGCCGCAGTGAGCCTATTAAGACAGGAGTCAAATAAAGCCCTTGTCTCTTGGGGTTTTACCTCTCACTCGGGCCTGACAAGCCCTCCTGCTCCCCTTCTCCCTCACGTCCTGAATTCAATACCCCCCACCCCCCATTCACCCTCCCCACTGATGCTACTCAAACACAGTAAACCACCCCCACCACCACCGCCTTCCCCTGCCAGGCCCTGCCGGGCTTTGTTCCCTGACCCTGGAACACATTCCTCCAAAATACCTGTGACTCACTTTCTCACCTCACTCACCACCCTGCTCAAATACCACGTCTAAAAGGAGCGGCAGGGTCACCTTCAGATGTCCATTTTTCTCTATCCATTCATGTCCTAACCTTTTCTTTCCCAGCACTTAGCATCCCCGGAAATACTACCCATTTACCTGTTTTTGTCAAAAATATTTACATGTTTTTATATCTGTCTTCACAACCTGGATGTATTTTCCATAAAGAGTAGAAATTTTCCTGTTGCTCTCAGTGCCTAGAGCAGCTAGCATGGTGCCAGGCACGGAACAAATGCTAAATAAATATTTGCTGGATGAATCAATCGACCGATTGATCAGGGTTATTGCAAACTCTATTCCTACTTGTCTTTTTAAGAAAAACATATTTAATCATGGGTTTTCAAAAAAACCAGTGCCTTCATATTCTTTATCAGTCTACTGCTGCTGCTAAGTCGCTTCAGTCGTGTCCGACTCTGTGCGACCCCATAGACGGCAGCCCACCAGGCTCCCCCATCCCTGGGGTTCTCCAGGCAAGAACTCTGGAGTGGGTTGCCACAGATTGGACCCAATAACCAACTAATTATGAAAAAGTAGCCAAGCAGGTATTGCTTATATTAAAACATAATTAGCAAGTGAAAGCAAAAAGTCGCTCAGTTGTGTCCGACTTTATACGGTCCATGAATTCTCCAGGCCAGAATACTGGAGTGGGTAGCTTTTCCCTTCTCCAGGTCATCTTCCCGACCCAGGAATTGAGCTGGGGTCTCCTGCATTGCAGGTGGATTCTTTACCAGCTGAGCTACCAGGGAAGCCCATAATTAGCAAAGCAGCTATGTATAATACATAAGTAGAAGAGAATTCATGGGGATTCAAAGGAATCCCCAGCCCCACAAAATAAATCTACTAGATGCCCCCCCCAAAAAAGATCTTTAAAATACAGTACACATTTTTGCCAATAAATATTATCTTCTAACTCAAGAATTTTTGACAAAACAATAGCAGAGAATAAGATGTTTTGGGACAGTCATCTATGAATGAGTCACTTTTCAGGACAGGACTCTAAACGTCTGTGAGTTTCGTTCATCCATGGGAAATACAATGGAGGCGGGTTATGGAAACCAATTAGCCATGAGTGGTCTGATGCTTGTTCAGTAAGGGTCAATAAATAAAATATCTGTAAAATCTCAAAAAGCATCCAGAACATCGTGTGTTTAGAAACCCTCTGCCCTGGAATGACATCTCACCCAGCTTAATGGCCAAAAGCAAAGATTGGAAACCATGGATGTATGGATATAATTCGAGGGGTCTGTGAACTGGGATGCTGAAAAAGCCTGAAATTTTTATATTCACTAACCTGTAACTGAAACGTAGCATTTCCTTCAATTATTAATGAACGGAAGCAACAAACATGGCAACGTGAGCAGTGTGTCTGTGACCTTGTCACAACCAGAAATCACAGTTATTTTTACACCACATTCTGGTTGCTGCTAATATCTCAAAATATTATTTACGCTCATCACTACTTCAGAACAGTGGCAGGTGTTAGACCAACCACTGTCTGATTATTTAATGAGCTATTAAGCATGTGTATTATCTATAATTTTTTAAATATCTTTCATAACTAATTCAACACAATTAGGCCATGGGTAATCCTATGTATTCCATTTCATGGAACTGAAAACATTATTCTGAAATGGGATCCGCAGGCTGTACCAGGCTGCCAAAGATATCCTAAGAACAAAAAGTTTAAAATCTTGGTAAAAATAGAGGTGCCCATTAGCAGTACTCACTCCCAGTCTGAACAACAGACTGAGTAAGAGTATGGCATTTACTTCCTCAGGAATCTCAGAGCTGGAGACCTTCTGCGACTGGGCAAGAAAGAATACCATGAGCTCCCTGTATTTCAGGTTTTTGCTTTTGTTTTTAAAGGGCAATTGTAATATGTATATAGCAGTTGTAGATAACACAGTAAGCTTGTTAGTCTTCTATACTGGATGAGACCACACAATGGCCAAGACTTAAAAATAATAAGGAAGTCAATATAAATTCAAAAGATATGTCTTCAGCATTCTCCTGTGTATAAAATATGAAGGACATGGAAGTTCCTTAGGCTTGATCCCTGTCATTTAGGATATAAAAGATTCATTAACTCCAAGATAAAACTACATGATCTAACAGCTATTTCAGTGTTAACAGCAAAGCACTTTCCTTTCTTAAGTAAGAAAATGGGTTTTCTTTCTTCTACTCACAGAGCACAAAGTCAGGGCTTTCCCCATGCCAGAGAAAAAAATAAATCAGCCACTGTTAAAAGTACCTTTCTCTGCTTTAAGCTTTATGATTTAAGTGATGGTTGAAAAATGGTCATTTTGTTCTTCTTCTATTTCATAACATGATAAGAATGCTATAAAAAGCACACCCTCTCTTATATTTCATTTAAAACACTTAAAGGGACACCAGGGAAGTTTCTAAGATGACAGAAATGTAAATTATGACTGTAGTGATGGAAACACAACATTCTGTATACGTTTGCCAAAACTTACCAAACCATGTGCTCAGAACTGATGTTTTATTGTCGAGAAAACAAACCTCAAGAAAAGTTGATTAGAAACACAATTCCCTACTAAATGGACTAAATTTTAAATCACACTTCCCTTTTTCAAAAGGAGACTTTTCAGGTCTAAATTTTCAGTTCTGTTTTCTGTGCTGAAAGGCTGTCTGAAGTCATACTGTTATCATTCACAGATCCATGGCAAGCAGTTCAGTGACCCCCAGAGAAATGACTAAGTACAGGAAAGAAGAACAAGCTCAAAGAGAAGGGGCCTGGTTCCCAAAATGTTCCTTTTCTGGAACTGAAAAAAGCACCCCTTGGCTAACAAAAAAGGAACCATGATCACCATTTATTGAGCATCTACTATGTGAACCATGATCTTTAATCTTTGCAAAATCCTACAAAGTATTAGTCACCACATTTGGGGCGGGCGGGCGGGCGGGGCGGGGGGCGTGCGGCCAGGGGGGAAGTCTGGCCAAGACCACATAATTACTAAGCAGCAGAGCCAGAATAAAAATCCAGATCCAGTTCAGAACCCAAATCCCATCATGAAACTCAAACCTACATAAGTATGCCCAAGAATCTATATCAACACAATTCCAGAAGGCCAGGACATATAATTAGTTAGCAGCTTTTTTCACCTAACAGGATTTTACCCATCAATTTCAACATGCAGGGGGAAGGCACACAAAATTGGAGCTGGTACTTTTTCTCTGACAACAGCCAGCTCATCTTTGAGTCACCCATTTAAAACAAAAGACTGTCAACACGGCAAAGAAAGCTAGGAACAATAACTAAAATTCTATCTGAGAGTCAGTTCTGGATTTCAATTTTTCATGATAGCACAGAACTGTTCCCTGTATAAACTAAGGTGGCATTTCCACTCTGCAAAAAATACTGTGATAGGTTAAGGCCATCTCTGCAAATATGAGAGCATGGAATGAGGCTCATTTATTCTAGAATTTGTTCCACTCCACCAACCACAATTAGCATGAGCATACATATAATTTAAAAATAGTCTCCTACAGAATGTATATGGACAACAGTCATAAACATTACCAGCTCATAAATGTCCTCCTCGGGCTTTGGCACATAATACTGCATTTTGTTTTCTATTAGAAATTTCAGGCGCAGGTAATGAGCAGAATGATCCAGTTTATGTGCCTAGGAACCAAAAAAAAAGAAGAGAAGAGAAGAGAAAATGTTCAATAGTAAATAGATATAATTAGTTCTCCCTGACATATTGTCATGTATCCCTGAGAATAACAGGGATTGATTACCAGAGTGGGAAGTAACATTTCTGCATTTATTAAAATGTTTATATCCCAAACCCAAATTATATTAATTGAACATATTAATAACATCTCATGAGTATCTTACATTCAATGGAAATAAATAAGCCACATATTCACTTCTGCTTATCTGATTCATTCCGTTCTTCAACACCGGGTTTGCAAGAAAACCTATCAGGTCCAAAAGGCTTTTAAACATAATTTCCAACACACATAGGTGATTAGAGAAGAAAAGGAACAAGAAAGGCCGGAGAGGATTTACAGTGACAGAAGAAAGCTGTGCCCAGGCAAAGTTGTTTTCTTAGCCACATGGGGACCCTGGGGACAGTTGTTAACAGTTCATTTGCGAGCAAGTCAGTGTATAGACAAGGCATTTGGATTCAGTCTTATTTATATACACCCCAAGTGAGACTCCCTCCAGGCACTGCAGACAGGCGTGTGTCCAGCTCTGGAAACACCCTGAATGACTCGCCCAAAGAAAACAGTTCTAAAACAGATCGAATTTTCTAGGATCAAAATTTCCAGGCCTCCTGCACCGGTCAGAATGGGTCAAATCATTCTTTTCTACCTAGAAAGTCATTCGTGAATGAACTTTGTGAAAAAGGCAATGGTAGCTCTCTGGTTTTATAAATAACATCCTCAGTTCACATTCAAGAAGATTCGAAGGAAAAAGGGAGGCGGGGGGAGGGGGGAACGTTCTTCAAAAGTTACACGGCAACATGAAAATGTATTGCTAGAGAGAAAATGCTTCCCTCAAGTCTTTCATTTTGAAAGCATCCTTATCTTTTAGAGATTTATCTGAAAGTTTTACTAGTAGATAAAGATATGATGTCTGGAATTTGCTTTCCAAACCATCCAAAGCAGGGGGTGGGAGTCAGTGAGTAAATGGATGAAACATAATTTGATATTCTAGAACCCAGGAGTTAATTGCATGATTGGCTACTCTTTTGTAAGTCTGAAAGTATTCATAAATACAACATCATCTCTTCACAACAGAAACTCAACTAAGGAGAATTCTTCCAAAGTAAGTGAAATTAATTTCTCACTGGCTTAATACACTATTTACCTTCTCCCTCAACCAAAATTTGCTTGGAAAGATTGAAGGCAGGAGGAAAAGGGGACGACAGAGGATGAGATGGGTGGATGGCATCACTGACTCGATGGACGTGAGTTTGAGTGAACTCCGGGAGTTGGTGATGGACAGGGAAGCCTGGCGTGCTGCGATTCATGGGGTTGCAAAGAGTCGGACACAACTGAGAGACTGAATGGAACTCAACCAAAATTTCAAGGCCAAAGTAAGAACATTTCTGATATTTATTCCAATAAATATTCAATTGCACCCAACAAACTCTGAAGTGTGCCAGACACCGTGAGAAGCAATGCCAATGGGGAAATTAATAAAACACAAGTGCAGTCATCAGGACTGTGTGAAGGGGCACGCAGAACACAGGAGGTGGGGACACTGGAGACCTTGCTTCGTGAATAAATACAGAGGCAAGACAGCGATCCTGCATCGTCAAGAAAGCATAGTCACAGACAGTAGGAGGGACTCTGTTCTACACACCTAGACAAATGATAAAGATGTTTTCTACAGGGATTCTTGGGAACCCCCAGTGTGCATCCTCTCCCTAGTAATGTGATGATTTGAAACCACAGCCCGAACACAGGCACCAGGGAGCCAGCATCTGCCATGTACAGGCTTTGGGGCTTTTGCTGTGGGTTGTTGTTGTTTAGTTACTCAGTTGTGCCTGACTCTTCTGCAACCCCCTGGACTGTCGCCCACCCGGCTCCTCTGTCCATGGGATTTCCCAGGCAAGAATAGTGGAGTGGGTTGTGCCATTTCCTTTTCCATGGCTGTGGGTGCTGAAAACCAAATGCTCAACGACTCCCAGACCCAGACTGTTCTTGCAAAATAACCAGGGTGGATGGGTAAACCCGGGAAACAAAGGCAGCGGAGCTTCAAAGTGTGCTAGCTACTACTTCTCAGAGAGCCCAGAGACAAACAGCAAAGTAATAATACTTAAGAGAGCTGTGATATGCAAGAAAAGTTGACCTCACAGAGACAGAAGCTGCAAATGCTTCCCATGGACCAAGACACCCACGGAAATCTTTAATTATTAATAGAAGCCAAATATTTTGCTTCGCCATCTGTTTGCAACTGAGGTGGGAGGGAAAGAGAAATGAAACTTCATGGGGTCTTGATCAACAGGAACGAACCCACTGGGAAATCTTGTCGCCATCATCAATAAATATTTTGTGGACATTCCCAAGAGAGTTGCCACTTAGAGAGTCTTTTGGAAACCAGATCCGAATAGCAACCTCATCCAAGACTCCTGAAACTTCAGTGTGAGAGACTGTCCACTGGCAGACATCAAAGGTCTTAAGGTGGTTTTGACAGAGACACCATCCCTTAAATGCTATCATGCTGAAAACATTTATACAGATGCGCTGAAAACATTTATACAGATGCACAGAAAACAGTAAACAAAAGCCTAAACTTTGAAGTGCTTAACAAAGAGAATAGAACAACGGTAAAAGTTTGGCTCTTACCGCTTTCCCTCCTCCACCGTATTTTCAAACTTCTTTAAGTTATAATAACGTCTTGATAACTTAGAAAGATAAAAGTGAGCACGCACAATGAATACAAAAATGATAATGGTCTTACTTCTAATCCAGGAGTCTGTGGTTCGATCAGTAAATAGTTACCCTAAAAATGGGACTTCTAATCAATATACCAGTGTGTCTTCTCATTTTGGGAAACGTTTCTCAATTATGAGCCCTAGTGAGTCACAGCTGGTCTAACATAAAGAGAAAATCTTAATGAACTAAGAATATCAGCACTCTCAAGAATTTCAAGATCCTCCACTATTTGCAAGTCAATATCAAAGTGTTTTTTTTTTAAAAAAAAAAAAAAACTTACCGTGTTTGTAGCACATCTATGTGCAAGAATTCCAAATATTAATGACTATTTTAAGACAGTAATTCTAAGATGTGGCCTGCATTATTTGTTGTTGTTGCTATTCAGCCACTAAGCCATGCCCTGTTATTATACTCGTAAAATTTTCAAGAGAAAATTTCCTAACTCGGGAGAAATTCAGACAGGAAAAAACTTAAACAGTCCAAATTAGTTTTCCAACATTTACTTACTTAAGTTACTTAGCATTTGATTCATTTTGAGACAATGAAGCCACAAATTATACCATAAAACAAATATTATTTAGTGTAGTTGGCATTCTTCTTAAAAATTTACATGTTTCTATGACTCCTACAAAGGATGAAATATAAAACATAAGGCAGGTATTTTCAATAAGTAATCTGAGCCCATTAAAACAGATACCACACTCTTCAAATCCATCAGCGTTTGGCTCTTTTCTGCTCATATTCTTCCATTTCAGTCAAACTTCTTCAGAAAACATAAATGCATGCAGTTAAGGACACACAGAGATCCATGCGCGCGAGCACACACACACAATGCTACTGCAGAATTTCCAAAGATATTTATTCTGCCCTTCAAGATGGTCTTTTTATTTTTTTCAATGCCCACGTTCATTAGGAAAAAGTCACGGGTCTACATGGTAAAGGCATGAAAAAGATGCCCACAGTCACACGTGAATAATAACGGCTGAGTATGAATGAATGAATTTCTTTGTAATTACTTTAGTGATTGCAATGATCAGACTATATTCACAACCCACAGGTCAACATGCTTCCTGCTATATATTAACAATCACTTTCATAACATTCAAAGCATGAACTGCACATGAAATGTAGATCTTGAAACAGTTACTATACCAGAACTGGACTGGTGCTCGGATGGCAGATGACAGACTGATGTGAAATGATGTGGATCAGACAGAATAGGAAAGAGAATGAGCTGAATGCAAGAGACAGAAGAAAAAGATTGATTATTAAATATTAGCGAGAGCACCCATCACCAACATTGAGAACAGCAATAAAGAAATAAAAGACAGACAATTCTGACAATCACCGTTGTTTTTTGGTCCATCCCCTAAGGGGGGTGGAAAAATCACTCAACGTTAATTAGATCATTAATAACAGGTGGCACTGTTTTCCCTACTATCTCTTTCCCTCTGAAGAATAAAATCGGCTCCACTAATTACAATAAAGTGTCTCCTAAAGAAGCAGTCAGCTTTAGAAGGCACCTGGCTCTGGGCACACTATATAATTTACCCTACACAAATGCTTTTCTGGGGACCATCAATTTCTCAAAGCACACACCAAAGTTTTCTGTTTTTAAACTGAAGAGATGTAACAGTGTTCCACACCGTATTGTTTTTGTCTCTAGTTCTATGTTTTTTGGGGAAAAAAAAATCTGAGGATTCAAGAAAAACAATAAAAACCTTTTATTGTTAGAGAAAGGGATGTATGTCACAATGACACCATTAAAATCCCATCAAGTGATAAAACCCTTTATAAGGGCAGCTGGTCAAACTCATTAATTAAAGATGGTCTCTAAGTTGCCCTGACAGTTGTCCTTCATTGCCTTAGTTTCTATCAAAGCAAGTACCTAAAAGTACCTAAAATCACTATTTTCCCCACTGTTTAATTTTTCACCAATATTTACTGCTAAACTCTAACACACCCTCCAATTCCTGATGGAGTCTATGCCAGTGTATACAGGAGGCGCCAGAGCAACACTACTCTTTGGAAGGCCCCTCCAGAGTTCAGCTAATATGAAAAACCCAGAGTCCTACTTCTGACACCTTCAGCTGCAGTTCTGAGAATAACTCCCACAGCTCGGCAGAATATTAATGGGTCTCCAAAGAATCATGCTAATCTATAAATAAAAGGATGCAGAAATCCTCAATAGACTAATTTTGTTAAGTAATTAAAATAAAAAATGTGAACAGAAATGCCATTATCTTTAAAAAGCTAGAATTCGTGTACATGAAGGAGTTGAAGCATGCAATGGTGTATCATTTATTTTTAACACCCATGTGGGGGCTGATTTTCAGCTCTGCCCTGAAACAAATGGTCCTTCTACTTTTCCTCCAGAGAGATGATCTGATACGCTTATTTGAGCCACAGTGTTCTATTTCTCCTTCACATGAAGCCAGATTTTTCCCTTACCAAGTCCTAGTCATTCGTACTTTTTGTTAAGTACAAAAATTGCTGATGGCAGAAGAACTGAGTTACTAGTTGAGATAGTGAAAGTTATTCCATATTTATAAACCACTTGTATTCACTGAGGGCTTCCCAGGCGATGCTAGTGGTGAAGAATCTACCTGCCAGTGCAGGAGACATAAGAGAGTTGGGTTTAATCCCTGGGTCGAGAAGATCCCTGGAGTAGGAAATGGCAACCCACTCCAGTATTCTTGCCTGGAGAATTCCATGGACAGAGGAGCCTGGCGGGCTACAGCCCACAGGACTCTACAGTCCACAGAGTTGGACACAACTGAAGCAGCTTAGTACGCGCATGCTGAATGAGAAGGTTCAAAACATCATTGGATTGATTCATCCAGCTTCTTCTAGGATAAAATTATGACAAGGTTTCCACTTTCCCTTTAGTGGTCTCAGAGAAGACCATTTCACTCCCCTAAGAATATATTCTAGGCTCTTCCACCCCTTACGGACCATCTTCCAGACGACTGACAGTTCTTGCAGCCATCTACTTGGCACAAAGGAAGCCATCCAAGTTTGGAGCGGCCAGATAGAGATTAAAAACCTCCTCTGCAGGCCTGCCTGGTGACTCAGTAGTAGAGAACCCACCTGTCAAAGCAGGGGACATAGGTTCGATCCCTGATCTGGGAAGAGGCCACCTGCCAAGGAGCAACAAAGCCGAGGCGCCTCAACTGAGCCTGTGCTCTAGAGCCTGGGAGCCACAATCACTGGCCCAAGTGCCCTAAAGCCCGTGCTCCGCAACGAGAAGCCACTGCAATGACAAGCCTGCTCATGGCAGCTACAGAGTAGCCTCCGCTGGCAGCAACTAGAGAAAAGCCCAAGGAGCAACGAAGACCCAGCACAGCCAAAAAGTAAATAAGCAAATAAAAGTACTGAAAGGGAAAAAAAACAAAAACAAAAAACCTCCGTTGCAAGTGACTATGACCGTGATGTGAGCTCAGGCAAGGAACCAGGGCTTTCTGAGCCTCGCCTTCTCATATGTACAATGGGGACGTACCATTTCTTCTCAGACTCGACATGACTACCAAATAAGATTATTAATGCTGCTAATTAGGAAAAAGAAAAACCTGACATGTAAGAAAAGCCCCATTCTTTCCTCTCTCCCTTTTCTCACTCAAGGCAATCCAGTTCACCTAGCTGTCACTCAAGGAGGATCAAAAAAATGAAAGTGGGCTTACCATGAAAATGATCACGAAGTTTCTATAACTTAAGGTGTAAGCAGAGGAAGGCAGTTCAATCACTTGCCACTTTAAAGAAATAAAGAGGCTAATTGTGTATTTACGGAAAGGAGAATTTCTCATCATGGACCACAAATCTGACATCTATTTCAATGTTTTCCTACCCTAAAGATACCCATGGTGTATTCAGTTCAGTTCAGTCGCTCAGTCGTGTCCGACTCTTTGCGACCCCATGAATCACAGCACGCCAGGCCTCCCTGTCCATCACCAACTCCCAGAGTTCACCCAAACTCATGTCCATCAAGTCGGTGATGCCATCCAGCCATCTCATCCTCTGTCGTCCCCTTCTCCTCCTGCCCCCAATCCCTCCCAGCATCAGAGTCTTTTCCAATGAGAACTTTTCGCATGAGGTGGCCAAAGTACTGGAGTTTCAGCTTTAGCATCAGTCCTTCCAATGAACACCCAGGGCTGATCTCCTTTAGAATGGGCTGATTGTATCTCCTTGCAGTCCAAGGGACTCTAAAGAGTCTTCTCCAACACCACAGTTCAAAAGCATCAATTCTTTGGTGCTCAGCTTTCTTGACAGTCCAACTCTCACATCCATACATGACCACAGGAAAAACCATAGCCTTGACTAGACGGACCTTTGTTGGCAAAGTAATGTCTCTGCTTTTGAATATGCTATCTACATTGGTCATAACGGTATATTAGAAACTGTCAAAGAGCAGGTTACAAATAGTGCAAGTGATAAAGTGTTGTGTTGATCGCTCAGTCGTGTCCAACTCTTTGCAACCTCATGGACTGTAGCCCGCCAGGCTCCTCTGTCCATGGGATTCTCCAGGCAAGAATACTGGAGAGGGTAGCCATTCTCTCCCCCAGGGGATCTTCCTGACCCAGGGATTGAACCTGGGTCTCCGCGTTGCAGGCAGATTGTTTACCATCTGAGACACCTGGGAAGCTCCGTGCACATAATATGATGCCACTGAATACACGTATGTGTGCTTGTGGCAAATAGAGACCAGGGACAAACACCAAAATGTTCACCGAGGTGACTTCTGAATTTTGTGAGCAAGGTTGCCTTAATTTTCGGCTTTGTTCTTTACCTAAATTCTTTACAACTTGTGCAATGAGCACATAATAGGCTTTGCACAAATCTATCAAGAACACATGTTGCAAGAAGCTACTAAGAGAATCCCTCTCCTCCTAGTGTGGAAGAAATCACATCCATCCATTATGCGTATATCACAAGAGGATCCAACACTGCTCTGTTATGAAATAAAGGTGTTCTTTCAAGACTCCTCCTCTGCCACCCGCATCTGAGTGTCCGTGGAGTCCTCCAACACAAACAACCCCAAGTGGCCTCATACCTTGCAGATCAGCTCCAGGGTATCCCGGGCCGTGTCCCCCGGCCGGACGACCGTCAGGGCTGGCTGATTGTTCGGTAGACAGAACCAGGACGGGGTGAAATACTCGTGGACCCAAATGTCACAGTCAGGATTGTGCTGGTGGACGGCGGGTAAGACCATTTCTTTCTCCCTCTAGGATAAGAAATAAAGTTAGCAGAGCAGCAAGTCAGTCTCTGAGGATCTCAGACCCCCTGATAGCACATGGGGATTATCTATTCTGAAGAAAAGGGCCCGGCGGCAGAAGTGTGGTGGCAGGAGTGAAGGACAGAGGGGACTCTCAGAGAGAGGAATAAATTATAGAGAAAGGAGCTTTCTGGGGGTGGGCGAGATGTCTCAGGTGAGATGCAGACCTCACACCTGACCCATGGCATCCACAGGTGGGCACTGCATGACTGAGTGGATATCAAAGTTTGGAAGAAAGAAAGAAATGGACCATTCATTCAGTTCGGCTTTCTTGCTATGATTTCTTCCACAAACCCACTTCAAATTTAGAGCTGAGAGTCCTCTGGCAAGACTGTACCCTGATGAGCTGTAAGTTTCAAAGGCAACCAGGAGGCTCCAAGGAAATTCTTAAAGATGGTGTTCCAACACAAGCTACTGACAACCAGCATCATTTCTGTGCTCACATTTAACCTTTGGCACAGCTCTGGGAGAGACAGAGAGCTACATTTCCTTTATGAGGTGCAGAGAACTCCACAGATGAGCTTTCTGCCTTCTCTCAGGCTGTTGCCATCAGTCCATCCTCTGAATCAGGGAATAGTACCAAGTTTCTAAGAGTGGGAGGAGCCATGTCCTACCTACGTACTCAGCAGCTGGGCTATATCTAAGCCAGCTAAACAGCTAAAGCAAAAAACACCCCACAGGTTGATTAGGAACCTAGTCTCTCTGGAGTAAGCAAAGAAATAATTTCTTTAGATTTTAGCAAGGTAAAAATAATGCTGATGCTCAACAGGTGGTAAGAAATAAGCCTTGATTATTGGTTTATATCCACAGATTGGTAAATATGTACCCATAGATTCCTGAAAATGTGCTGCCATCAGCAGATTATAAGAAGAAACAAGTTTCCAAATGGAAGCCTGAGAGGTGGTAATGTAACACCTTCCGTACCTAAAAAGATCAGGTCCCAGAATAGGGGACATGTTTCTATAAAGGCTACTAAACCAAATTCTTCAATGGAGAAGACAATTTCAGCTCTGCCTTTGAATAGTTTGGCTTTCACAGATAAATTGAACCCCAGGGAAGGCACTGTCAAAACGCAATAAACTTGCCCAAATCCCATTAACTGTAATTGGAATCTTCCCACTCTGTCCCCACATGCCACCTTAAAGAAATGCTCTTAGCACTAGATCAGCCCAAATTTTGCATCTAAACTGCTCTTCGAGTACAAGGCATTCCAGCCAAGGAGTAAAAACAAAGGGGTATCTCGGAAAAATGAAAAGAGCGACAGAAATCCAATGGAACAATTTTTGCAGTTTCCAGGATCTGTGTACCTGGGGAACACATCCCTACATTAAAAGTGTACTAATTATGGTATTCAGGATGAATTACCTAACTTCAGACATGAATACATGAACACAGAAACTGTGCTTGGATTGCATGTAAGGACAGTGACTTAACTTCATGAGATTTCATCAGAAAGAGACGGTGGTTATTGATGAGTATTTCCAAGGACAGCTATCTTGATATCCACAATGACATAATCCAGGAGTAGTTAGGTATCAAAGGGAGAAAAAGGTCCCTTCGTGACCACACTTCTCCCCACTCCCCCCAGTAGCCAGAACCCTGATTTCAGAGGCTCGGCTCTATCTAGAACATGTGACAAGCCACTGCCTGGTTGCATGGCAACTGAAAGCTGAACTCTGTCATATTGATTCTGAGTCAGTGAATGGAAGGATCATACCAAGGTCACATTATCAACATCAGAATTCCCACCCCTTCCCCAACAAACAGCCTGCTGGTATCATCATTAGGGTCTTTCAAATGAGGGATGTCCATTCATTTAGAGGCTGAAAATAGCAGCCTAGGGAAAAAAAAAAAATCAATATTCTTTATGGGCTTTCAATCAGAGCAGTTTGAAAGACCCTTTTAAATCCAAGCACAAGGTTAAACCAAGTCTGGAGATTTATAACTGGATGCTTGTCTTAGGAGGCAAATGCATGTTTTACTTTTGAAAGAACATACCATTAGAACAGTTCTTTGAAATTAATCGAAGCAAAATAGCATGTGTGGGTAGAGAGGGCGATCAGTACAGACTCACCTCTTGGGAAGGAAGTTGTTTACGAGAGGAACTTAGAATGGCATAAAATATTCTGCTACCCAGAACCCCAATTTCCTCCCTTATTCTAGACGGAAATAAACATTCAAATGAAAATTACTGAAAATGTTATGTCAGCAGGTGAATGTCTTACTGTAATCAAGTTTTCCATCTCTTCTCGACCAGTTACATAATTTTAAAGGACTGATTATTTCAGTTCCTAATACTGAGTCTACTTAATTTTAGGATCCCAAGAAACCATTGCACTGTGTAATGTTGAGGTATTTGTGGTACTTTTAGAAAAGGAACATGTGTTTATTTTTACCTTGCCATCTGGAACAGTGTCGTCAAATATTCCCTCTAAAGATTTCTTTACAGCCTCAGTTCCCTCACCGAACACCTGCATATACAAAAGTATCATCTTAAAAAGGAATTTGGGCCAAAGAAGCATGAGAAGGGGATGGAAATGGGCACGGCTGTTAGAAAACATTACAAGAGTTTCACATACTCACACATCAAACTCTAAAGTAGGTAAAACAATTTACAGGCTAGCAGACCATGAAAACCACTCCTCTGTCGGGATCACTCCCCAACTCTCGGACAATTTTTTAACATTGGCTTATTAGAGCTAGATTCTTTTCTTTAAATTTAGATGAATTAGCTTACAAATGCAATGGACTGGATTCTTTCACAATGAAGAGTTTCAACTACAGTGTCACACACCTAATCAGATATTTACCAATAATAATTAGTTTACATTTTAATCCTCAGAACTAAGAGGTGTTCCCTGATGGTCCAGTGGTTAAGACTCCACATTACCAACGCAGGGGGCATGGGTTTGATCCCGGTTTCAGATCTGAGGTCCCAAATGCCACAAGGTGTGGCCAAAGAATTTAAAAATAAGCAAATACATAAATAAAAAACTTAAAAATCCTCAAAACCTGAGAACATACATTTAGAATTGTATTACCGCAACACCATGGAAAAGTTTCTTATTTAAAAAATAGAAACTTGTCTACCCTTGGAAATTTAATGAATCCTACAAACTTAAAGATATGACTGTGCATTGGGAGATTAGGTTTGACATATACACAGTACCATGTGTGAAAATGAACAGCTAGTGGGAAGCTGGTGTATAGCGCAGGGAGCTCAGTTCAGTGCTCTGTAATGACCTAGAGGGTGGGATGAGAGACGGATGGGAAGGAGGTCCACAAGGAGATATATGTATGTATAGAGCCATATGTGTATCTAGCTGATTCACCTCATTGCACAGCAGATACTAATACACCGTCGCACAGCAGTTATAATCCAATTTAAAAAGATATGACTGAAACCACATCAGGGTGCCCATGCCACTAGGCAGTCAAAACCCAAACACGTGAACGTGAGAAATTTTATATCCTGGCTCTCAACTGATGGTGTACTGTTGGTATAAAGTATGGAATTAAGAAAAAGGTTTTGCTCCAAAGCAAGTGAGATATATAGAAACATACAATTTTTATCTGTTTCAAAGTACTAAAATAACAAGTAAATTCCTATTGGTATGCTTATGGCTAAGAGGTTTTTTAAAACTAAGAGAGAATAACAAGAATTGGTTATATAAAAAAAAAATTAAAAAAAAAAAAGAATTGGTTATATAAAATCACATGATCCTTTGATTAAAAGAAATAGCTAAAACTTCTTTTGGATTTGTTTAAATTCAGGCATATATTTCAGCAGCAATGGACTATAACATAAGTGGGCACCCATAAAGTAGAAGCATATGAATGAACTAAAGCTCCTTTTTTAAGATATTTTTTATTTTATTTTATTATTTGATTTATTTATTGGCTGCTCGTATGGCATGTGGGATCTTTGTTCCCAAATCAAGGATGGAACCCATGCCCTCTGCAGTGGAAGCACCAAGTCTTGACCACTGGATCGCCAAGGAAGTCCCTGAAATAAGGCTTTTAACAGAAGAGAAATGCAATTCGAGTTGCCAACTACAAATCCTGGCATGTACTTATAGTGATGGTCTGAGTCACCTGTAAGGCCAACGGAGGCACACAGAATGAGGCAAGAAATGCTGACTGCTGAGGTCACCTTTTTGCATGTTTAATCAAGAGTCATCAAGTCTCGTGTGTGATTGTTTCTGCTGAAATATTGACTTTCCTCCAGTTTATTCTTTGAATTTACACAGAAGCAAGACCCCAGGCAGCCAACTTGACGGGCTTCTCTCCCCAAAGACCAGAGAACAAACAGCATGACTGCTCAGGCTCTCCCCACCTGCTCATCGTTTCTACATCCCAGGTAGAAATCATGAGCGTGGTGGGCAGCTAAGGACTTCGTACCTCAGCGTTCAGGCCTAATTTCTCTTTTAAATGTCATTCCTAAGTAAACTAATGTCTGAACTAGCCAAATAAATGAGATCTTTTTTCACTGAGTCAGTCAATGGACCTGTCTCACTTTGCATAAGGGCTCAGAGTGAACAGGTCAAATTGGCAATACTAATCATGACTTCAAAATGCACAGTGCCTCTTCAGCTCACGGACTGGACATTCTCCCCCTCTCCTAAGTTCTTTCCATGCCTATCATCAAAGCAGCTCTGGGGCCACTTGTTTTTCAAAGCCAAAGGAAATGACAATGGAAAGAGAGTTCCCCAGAAGTAACTCTGGTAGGAAAGTGGCCTTTGCTAGTAAAAGTCAAAGTGATGAGGCCAGAGTATTTGGGTATTAGAGACCCAGTGATGTAGCACCCTAGCGGGTACTACTCATGATGCACTGAGACAGGTCCCCTTCAAGCCCTGCCACCTTGGGAGATGGACGTCACAGCGGTGAGTACGTGCTCTCAGACGCCTGGTTCCTCATATTGATAGGCACCCATTTTAACATCAACCCCAAACAGTCAAGGGCAAAGAAATAATCAGATTGCCCTGGAGGCGGCCTTTGATCCAACACCAGAGGAAGCATAAAAAGACTGCTCAGGTGCCCACTTGGCTTCATCATCAAGCCCTGCTTTTTTCCAGAAGACTCAGGAAGAAGTGCACTTTCAGTCCGTCTGTAATTAACCAGCGTTTGGAAAGGATGCAGGTGGGGGACGGGAGCTTGGTGATAGACTAATAGCAGAGTTCAGTGTTGTGGGTGTACATTATCTATTTAAAGCATCTAGCACAACCAACTTCTTTGCTTCAGCTAGTTGAAGTGGTGTAACACTGGGTGTATCAATCAAGAAACAACGCACACATGCACGCACATCCCCAAAGTGACGTGTCCGCGGAAGTAACCTACGCTTGCTTTCTCATCCACCCTGGAACCCACCTGATTGATGCTTGGGCGTCCCTGCTTCTTTTTAGAGGTAGTGTCCAGACCCCAAAGAGAAGAAAACCTGCTCCTTCTCTTGCTTGCGGATCGGGACATGGCCTGAGTACGTCTTCTGACTCCAGTTTCACCAGTGCGGGCAGCCACCTGAGGACGGCAAGAGGGACCATCAAAGAGAGGTAGCCAGGACCACTGACAGTTCCCCAAAGTCCCCACTAAGTCCCACCCTCCAAAAGTCTCACGTCTGCCAACACTGAGCCCACCACCCAAAGCATTTCATCAATGACTCACACATATGGGTACTTTGAGAGTCCTTTCTAGATTCAAACTATAAACGAAAGCTTGGCAAACTCAATCGCTGTCTGAAATAATCAGTTGCTGTTGTTGCTCAGTTACTCAGGCACGTCTGACTCTTTGCAACCCCATGGACTGCAGCACACCAGGTTTCCCTGTCCTTCACTATCTTCCAGAGTTTGCTCAGACTTTCATCCATTGAGTCGGTGATATCCAACCATCTCATCCTCTGTCACCCACTTCTCCTCCCATCCTCAATCTTTTCCAGCACCAGGGTCTTTTCCAATGAGTCAGCTCAGTAAAAATACATAATAAAAGTAACAGAATGTAAACTAGGTTTCCAAGAAATCAGATGTCCTTCTGGTCACAGTCCCAAACTCTAGCAACAAGTTAAACTAACGATACTTTCTTGAGATTCTCTCTAAATGATACAGAGCTGTTCCTACACCCTAACAAAAACCAGTGATGGAGTGGCAGCAAAAACAGTGAAAACAGCACATTTGGGTGCCTGTGATTTCATACTGAATCTAAATTTACCCATCTCTTCTATTTTGTTTTCACAGAATTACATAAAATTACTTTCCTCATTAAGCAAGTGATGGTTGTCCCCCAATATTAATCACTTCTTGGCCTTGGTCAGAGAAATCTCAAAAAAAGTTGAGCATCTGGCTGCCCCAAGTGGACTCATTTTCCTTGTAGCAGGGTGTAGGATAGTGATGAAGTTCTGGTCAAAGGGAAGTAGAAAGGTTATTTATAATTTCCAGGAAGGATCCTCAGAAGGAGGGGGATGTCCATTATCCTTCACTCCCCTCTTTTCTGAAACGTCATGTTAGCTAGTTCAGGGCATTTGGATGGAAGCATTTTCAAGGATTACAGAATAAGACGGAAGGGATCCAGGTCCATGAAAGACAGTGACACCACGTTATAGCCTTGCATGTCCCATGTTTAGGTGAAAGAGGAATAAGAAATGTATTTCCTCAATCGTGATTTTGTAAAATATTTAATTTCAAACATGCATAGAAAAGGCTAGAAGACATTTTCCTCCTTATTTTTATAGGATATATTTTGCACAGCAAAAGAGAACAAAAAATGTTTCCCAAAACATGAAACCTACCACTGTTAATACTTGGTTACATCCTCCTGACTTTCAGATCAGATCAGATCAGTCACTCAGTCGTGTCCGACTCTTTGCGACCCCATGAATCGCAGCACGCCAGGCCTCCCTGTCCATCACCAACTCCCGGAATTCACTCAGACTCACGTCCATCGAGTCCGTGATGCCGTCCAGCCGTCTCATCCTCTGTCATCCCCTTCTCCTCCTGCCCCCAATCCCTCCCAGCATCAGAGTCTTTTCCAATGAGTCAACTCTTTGCATGAGGTGCCAAAGTACTGGAGCTTCAGCTTCAGCATCATTCCCTTCAAAGAAATCCCAGGGCTGTTCTCCTTCAGAATGGACTGGTTGGATCTCCTTGCAGTCCAAGGGACTCTCAAGAGTCTTCTCCAACACCACAGTTCAAAAGCATCAATTCTTCGGCGCTCAGTCTTCTTCACAGTCCAACTCTCACATCCATACATGATAGAAAAACCATAGCCTTGACTAGACAGACCTTTGTTGGCAAAGTAATGTCTCTGCTTTTGAATATGCTATCTAGGTTGGTCATAACTTTCCTTCCAAGGAGTAAGTGTCTCTTAATTTCATGGCTGCAGTCACCATCTGCAGTGATTTTGGAGCCCAGAAAAATAAAGTCTGACACTGTTTCCACTGTTTCCCCATCTATTTCCCATGAAGTGATGGGACCAGATGCCATGATCGTCGTTTTCTGAATGTTGAGCTTTAAGCCAACTTTTTCACTCTCCACTTTCACTTTCATCAAGAGGCTTTTGAGTTCCTCTTCACTTTCTGCCATAAGGGTGGTGTCATCTGCATATCTGAGGTTATTGATATTTCTCCTGGCAGTCTTGATTCCAGCTTCTTTCTTCCAGTCCAGCATTTATCATGATGTACTCTGCATATAAGTTAAATAAGCAGGGTGACAATATACAGCCTTGACGTACTCCTTTTCCTATTTGGAACCAGTCTGTTGTTCCATGTCCAGTTCTAATTGTTGCTTCCTGACCTGCATACAGATTTCTCAAGAGGCAGGTCAGGTGGTCTGGTATTCCCATCTCTTTCAGAATTTTCCACAGTTTATTGTGATCCACACAGCCAAAGGCTTTGGCATAGTCAATAAAGCAGAGATAGATGTTTTTCTGGAACTCTCTTTCTTTTTCCATGATCCAGCGGATATTAGCAATTTGATCTCTGGTTCCTCTGCCTTTTCTAAAACCAGCTTGAACATCAGGAAGTTCACAGTTCAAATATTGCTGAAGCCTGGCTTGGAGACTTTTGAGCATTACTTTACTAGCGTGTGAGATGAGAAGCAAACATGTATATAATATTTTTACAAAAATGGAAATGTACTAAATGCATTTGGCAATTCTGTCATCTACACTTAAAATTGATGCTTTTGAACTGTGGTGTTGGAGAAGACTCTTGAGAGTCCCTTGGACTGCAAGGAGATCCAACCAGTCCATTCTGAAGGAGATCAGCCCTGGGATTTCTTTGGAAGGAATGATGCTAAAGCTGAAACTCCAGTACTTTGGCCACCTCATGTGAAGGGTTGACTCATTGGAAAAGACTGTGATGCTGGGAGGGATTGGGGGCAGGAGAAGAAGGGGATGACAGAGGATGAGGTTGCTGGATGGCATCAAGGACTCGATGGACGTGAGTCTGAGTGAATTCAGGGAGTTGGTGATGGACAGGGAGGCCTGGCGTGCTGCGATTCATGGGGTCGCAAAGAGTCAGACACGACTGAGCGACTGAACTGAACTGACTGGCTGACACTTAAAATATGATACTTATCTTTTTGTTAAAACAAATTTTAACTTTGGAGAGAAAAACGTATTTTTTTTTTTTTAAAGGAAGCTAACCTCCATTGAGACATATGCAAGGTGCCAGTGTACATGCTCAGTAATTCAGTTGTGTTCGACTCTTTGCGACCCCTACGGACTGTAGCCCACTGTAGCCCAACAGGCTCCTCTGTTTATGGGATTTTTTCAAGCAAGAATACTGGAGAGACTTGACATTTTCTCCTCCAAGGGCATCTTCCTGACCTGGGAATTGAACCTGCATATCCTGCATTACAGGTGGATTCCTTCACTTGAGCTACCAGCCAGGAACCCAGACAAATACTTAAATGTTCAGGAAGGGACCACACCAAACCTCCATCCGCCGCTGTGATCGCCTGCATCAAGCAACAGGTGCAGGAGCTCTGAGACTTTATGGACTTTCAAATCCATAGAGTCTTTGCAGGCAATCCTTCGGGCTGGAACTTTATCCCACAGGTGGTAAGCAGAGTCCCAGGAACCTACGGGAACTTCTGCCAGGAGGTCTCAACAGGCCACCCACGGGCTCTCCTTTCAAACGAGGGAGTGCAAGGAGGTACAGCGAGTTGGGCTTGAAATGAAACTTCCCCACCCACTCTTTGTTGCCGGAGGTAAATATCTCAGAACCTACTTGTCATAGATTCCCACACGGGCAACTCCCCATGTGATGGCTGCCAACTGGCCGCCTTCTCGTGGATGAACACTGTTGGGTAACACCCAGGGGCCCCCTCAGCAGCGAGTACACTGGCAACAAGGCACACCTTCCTGAGGTTTTCAGCATTGACAGGGTAAACACCCTGGAACCCCAGTGAGTAGACTGGCAAAGACCCCACGTCCATCAGAAACAAGAATCAAAACAGCTTCTCTGCAAGGGTATTAGGGGGAAAGTTTTGGTCCCAAACAGAAAGAAGAGGAGGGAGCTTGAAAGGTCTTACATTTTCTCAGCTTCAGACATAAGCAGACCTAGACGGGGGCAGGTAAATATGTGGCACCCAACACAACGGTGGGAGAACTCCCCCAGGGAGAGCTCTTACCACAGATGTACTCAAGGTGTTAGGGCAGCAAACGTCTCACAACAATAAAGGACACATTTTTATGTTAAATATGCAAACATTTTTTCTTCTCCATTTCATCACTTTCTAAGCTAAAGGTAAACACGGTTGTAAAAGGAATAAATGATAATGTGTTAACATACAAAGATGCTGACATAATGATGTCAAAATCAGTTAAGCTTATGGTCACAAAATGAGGCTAAGAACCACTGAATAAATGGTATTAAAGGTAAAAATTCTAGAGAAAAAGTGTTCATGTGGTCTCAAATTTATAAAGATATATTTACGGACCTATACAGGCAGATACACATGCATGCACAAACACACAATTGTCCATCAATATCCATGGGAAACTGGTTCTTTAGGACCCCCAAGGAATCAAAATCCTCCCATGCTCAAGACCTTATATAAAATGGCATAGTATTTATATATAACCTACATACCATCTCCTATGTATTTTAAACATCACTAGCTTATTTATAATACCTAATATAATGTATATTCTATGTAAATAGGTGTAAGTACAATGTAAATGCTATGGAAATCGTTGAGCAAATTTGTTTTTTGCTTTTTGGAACTTTCTGGAATTTATTTTTTTTGAATACCAATCCATGGTTGGTTGAATCCCCAGATGCAGAACCTGCGGAAATGAATGGTCAAGTCTATGTGTGTGTGTGTGTGTGTGTGTCTGGTGTCTGTGTGTATCACAGCACCCATCAATATCTGAACTTTTGTGTTTATCTGGTGTTGCTGTTTAGTCGCTAAGGCATGTCCAAGCTTGTGACCCCATAAACTGTAGCCCGCCAGGCTCCTCTGTCCATGGAATTAACCCAGGCAAAAATAACTAGGGTGGAGTGCCATTTCCTTCTCCAGAGGATCTTCCTGACCCAGGGATGGAACCCACGACTCTCGGGTCTCCTGCATTGCAGGCAGATCCTTTACCACCGAGACACCTGGGAAGCCCTTGTGTTTATCTGATTGCTTACTTATTATCCATCTTTCCCACAAGAATATAAGCTCCAATGGGACAAGAACTCTAGATTCATTCACTGCTATAACCCTAATCAGAGGACAGTACAGACATATGCCAGGCACTCACATTTATTTGTTGACTGAATGAATAAATAAACAACAAACAAACAAGAAAAAGCACAAGCAGAGATTCTACATAACACAGTTATAACAATTAAACGGCAACTCTGGTTTCTAATTTTGGACAGAGTCCAGAAGAGAAACTCAAACAACCATAAATGTGAACCTCATAAGCTGCGAAAGTTACTGCTACTCTCAAGACAATAATGACTCAAAATGAGCAAAGAGATTTAGATGGAAGGGGAAAAAAAAAGCTGGCAAAAGAACTGTTGAACAAGAGCTCGAGTTTCTCAATGATCTTTGCTCACACAATGCCTCTCTTTGTGGCCCGTACCTGATTACTCTATCATTCTGTTCATCTGTGCAAACAAGAACAATGATAACCTTCTTTCAAAGAGTACAGTGGGGACCCTTCAGTTAATTACTGAGCATGATGAGAAGTCGTCCTGGTCAATGGAGCTTAAATTGTGCTCGAATCTCCTCCCCTAGCCCCGTTGCCCTGACACCTCCTCCTTCTATGCTCCCCACTTAAAAGAAGGAAAAAAAAAAAAAAAAGATCTGGACAAAGGCTAAATTGAAAAATGTTTCAACCCCAAGGGAAAAGAACATTCTCTGGGGTCAAACGACAAGGAGAGAAGGAAAAAAAAAAGTATCCAATAAATGAGACAGTAAAAACTCCCTGCCCAGAACCTTCTATAAAACATAGAGCAACAAATAGGAACAGACACCCAACAGGCTTGCTTAACTGGTCCAGTCCCACTGAAACCCCTCATGGAAAAGAGAAGTTTGCAATGACACACAAACACCCAGATACACGTCACAGATGTAGCTAGCAAAAAAAAAAGAAAGAAAGAACAAAGAAACAGAGACTGGCACGTGTGGAATTAAACATTCTTTAAAATCACGGGCTGAATAAAGCTAAAAGTTACTAACCCTTCCACTCCCATTGTCAGCTGGTCAGATTTTAAAAGCCTGCCCATCAAAAGAAAAGCACACACAAATCATAGACATTGAGACAGAGGAGATTAGAAAGTCTGGAGATAAATTATGGAAGGATAATTTAGTGGCTTTTATTTCATCATCTCATTTTAGAGGGACTTCCCAAGTGGCGCTAGTGGTAAAGAATCTGCCTGACCAATGCAAGAGATGCAGGTTTGAACCCTGAGTTGGGAAGATCCCCTGGAGGAGGAAATGGCAAATCGTTCCAGTATTTTTGCCTGAAAAATTCCAAGGACAAGAGGAGCCTGGCGGGCTATAGCCCACGGAGTTTCAAAGAGTCAGACACAAGCACGCACAGGAGAGATTAGCTTCAGTGGCTTTGAAGAAAATAATAGAAACACAGAAGTTTTAGGTGGACAGCAAGATTATTTTCTCCAAAGTTTATCAAGCCCAGGAGAAGGAAACAGCCATTTGGATGGCTTGGGATTTAGTATTGGGTTGGCTGAAAAGTTCGTTCGGGTTTTTCCATAAGAACTCAAATAAACTTTTTGGCCAACCCAGTAATAACACTGATGCACCATCATGGGGATCAAACTTCCTACATAAGAAAGTGAAATAAAGTGTTAGTTGCTCTGTCATGTCTCAGTCTTTGCAACCCCAGGACTGTAACTTGCCAGGCTCCTCTGTCCATGGAATTCTCCAGGCAAGAATACTGGAGTGGGTAACCATTTCCTACTCCAGAGGATCTTCCTGACACAGGGATCAAACTGAGGTCTCCAGCATGCAGGCAGATTCTTTAGCGTCTGAACCACCAGGGAAGCCCTTTGCTTAGTAAGACTGCTGCTTCAATTGATGACATTCTCACAGTGTGGTAAACAAGAATTTTTCTCACAATTACTTTGCAGAACAGGCAAACTAAGATTTGGTTAAGTTACAAAGCAGTGTCCAGGTCTCATAGAAACAGACCAAGAGCCACAAACTGAAGACCGTTTGCAAGATTAATTGATCACAGCCCTTGGACCCAGTGCCACTAAAAAAATAAGACTTAATAGCTGTATGGAGAGGTGGTAGCCAGGAGACCAAGAGCTGAGCTGTAATTAGTAGAACAAATCAGGATGCCAGTTCTAATAACTCCAGAAATTGGTTTAAGACTTCTTTAAAAAATGTAAATCTACCCTAATTATCTGAATGATGATGCTAATCTATTTATAAAGAACACAAACGCCTCTGAGTGAATTACAGCTCTGAATCAATTGAAGCGTGCAGCTGACACAGCGCCCAGAGCCCCACAGGAAAGGTTCTCCAAGGCGGCTTCTGGAATCTGGGACTTGACATTCAGTCTCACAGCAAGTGCGCTAAGGTGCAGCACATTTTCAGTGGGTGTTCATTTGGAGAGGCAAAGACCGTGTTGCTCGCATAGCGATGTTTGAGAAGAAAGGAACCCAAAGTACATAAAGCTGTTTGCAATATAGCAAGTACATGAAATTACAGATTGCAAACATACAACTACCCAATCTGCCGCTCTGGAGATCAGATGAAAATTCTCTTCCCCAAGCAACTACTTATGTCGGGCTGAGAAACACAGAAAGGTCTTGACCTTCTTCAAATGAATCAGGTATTTATGGTCACCCAAAACTATGATGGGGGCTTCCCTGGTGGCTCAGACAGTAGAGAATCTGCCTGCAATGTAGAAGACCGGGGTTCAATCCCTGGGTTGGGAAGATCCCCTGGAGGAGAGCATGGCAACCCACTCCAGTATTCTTGCCTGGAGAATTCCATGGACAGAGGAGTCTGGTGAGCCCATGGGGTCGAAAAGAGTCAGACATGACTGGCGACTAACACTTTCACTTTCAAAACTATGATGAAAAAGTGAAAAGGAAGATTTTTAAAGAAATCTGTTCAATATATGGTGTATGTGTCTTCATGTGAGAAACTGAGAGAGAAACACATTTGTGTGTGAGAGAACAAGCTCTCCACTTATCATATCCACAAGAATAACAGAAAAAATATATATTGGGGTTGAAAGCATGACACCACCCAAAAATGACATGAGTTACCCACCAGTACCCCATGTGAAGAGCTCTTGAGGTAATACCTTTCATATTTTCTTGCACAGTAATTTAGGGCCCATCAAGACCAGCTGAAGTAACAAATGTCAAAAGAGATTCAAATGAAGATTTGCATCCATGGCTGAGAGAGGACGTATCAAAGCCACACAGAGCAGTAAAACTGGAAAACCACTTCAGAGATCCTTGTCAAGTCGTGCTCAGGATTAATAGTCAAGATGGATATTTATCAAAAACACATTAGCTTCTACTCACCAGGGCATGAAAAGATGACACGGAAAAAATTCCAAGGCGGCCCATTGCCACTTTGGTTGGTCGGCTTGCAAAGGCAAGTAGCCTTTTAGGGTTGGGCAGCTCCCCGCCTTGGAGGCTGGCTAGGTAACAGCGGTACCGAAACAGGTCCATTTGGAACTGCTCAAGATTCTGCTCCCAGACAAAGATCTAGAGTGGTGAAAACACGGAAAAAACGAAAGAAGAAAAAGAGAAGGCAAATGTTAACAATTTTATCCCACATAAATGTTACAAATCCACATGTTGCAAAGGTATTAATTTTAATCCTAAAAGGTAAACAACAGGTATCCTAAATTTCTTAGGTAATAACAAGTCCCATTTTGCTGTTTCCATAGCTTACATGTTTTTCTGCAATCTATAGTCCTACATTCAGTATGATACACAGAACATACAGCCTTAGTTGCTCTGCTCCCTCCCATCATAGATTTCATGTTTGCAACCATGACAGACCATCAGCTCCAGGCTCAGAACCACAAACCTGAGGGAGAAGTAAAAAACGCAGAGGAATTCCAGCCCTGGAGAATTATATGACTTACCTAGGGGTAGTTTTTCAGAGGAAGATAGAGAAGAAGAAAACCAAAGTGATTTCAAAATCAGAGACAAATAGGCCGAGAGTTTTGGGAGCAGGTGGGCGGTTGAATGTACAGGATGGGACCATGGAAAATACTAATGGTGAAGATCCACATTCTGGAACACATAGTTTCAACCACCAAATGGATCCAAGATGTTTCCACATTTTTCCAAGTGGCAAAATAATACCCACCTCCTGCGGCTGATGTGACGGTCGAACAAAGTAATGCAAGAGTAAGAGCTGGAACAGGTGTATTGTGAAGGCTCAGGGATCTTGGCTGTGATGTGGATATTAATCAGTGGTTAGCCCAAATATCTATCAAAAGATGAATGGGTAAACAAATTGTGGTGTACACACACAATGGAGTAATATCCAGCCATAAAAGGAACGGAGTGTGCATACCACAACGTGGACCAGTCGGTAAGACATTACACTAACTCAAAGACATTGACACAGAAGGTCACATATTATGCTCCTCCATTTATACAAAACATCTGAAACTGGCAAACCCAGAGACAGAATGCCAGGGGCAGAGAGGAGCAAAAGCTTAAAAGATACGGAGTTTCCTCTTAAAAGATACGGAGGTAGATGGTATTTGGGACTAGACAGAGATAATGGTTACTCAACATTATACATGTACTCAATGCCGCTGAATTGTACACTTTAATGTGGTTAAGTTTGTGTTATGTGAATTTCACCTCTGGTTAAAAAATATATAGAACAGGATAATAGAGGGAAAGAACAGACAGAGAGGAATTCAGAAGATCATATGCTGATCAATTATTTAAATAGCGTTTATTCACATACTTACTTCCTACATACTAGGCAAAGTTTCAAAATGTTGCTAAATGGCTATCACTGACTTTAATTTTTTTTTTCTTTCTTTTTGGCAATACCACATGGCATGTGGGATCTTAGTTCCCTGACAGGGATTGAACCAGTGCCCTCTGCATTGGAAGGGCAGAGTCTTAACGTCTGGACCCCCAGGGAAGTCTCTATCACAGACTTTAAAACAACTGAATAGAAGGCAAAATGTCCTCTGTTATCTCACTAAATCTTTCCTTTTTAGCATGAAATACACTTACCTGCATATACAGCAATTATACACATATTTTTAAAGCACACTCTACCTTTACTAAATATAGAAATTTAACTTTATTGAGGAGTCAGGGATGAAGTTAGACCCATCACAGCTGGGCACCAAGTCAACCTGATACCACGGGGAATGAAATCGCAGACATGCCAATTACCCAGATCCCCAAGAACAGCTTGCCACTGGTGGGAGCAGGAGGGCTCCTCTATTAGATTTCTGTTTTTCCTCCAATGTAATACTGTTCCCTTCAGCTCATAACAATCAACTGTGAACAACTGGTGAGAAGAACTGACAGTCAAAATAAAGAATCTAGCAGCCTGGGTGACAGGCTGACAAGGAGGAGATAACCAAGGATATTTCTCGGTTCCAAGGCAGCAGAAACACCCCTTTCAAGACCTGAGGATTGGCCCACGTCTGTACACGGGAGAACAATTACCTGATCTAATATAGTTTTCTTCTTCTTTGAATCCGTGACGGAAGACAGCTGCATCTCGCCCATTTTCTTCATCTTCTCGTCCATGTCAATCTTCTGTTCCAGTTTTTTGATCTCCGACTTCAGCAGCCGGAGCGTGTCCTCTTTGTGGTGGTGTCTTGCCACAGCAGCCGCGCAAGCAGAGTGGATGGCGGTGATCCAGTTCTCCAGCTCCGTCTGGCTGGTGGTCTGTGAGGGGCAGGGTGGGGCCCGAGAAGAAACGGGCACCACAGAGGTCAGCAGAGAAGAACCAGTGTGCATTTCCAGGCAAGCCCTGGCTGGGGGTCAAGCAGACGGGTCTACACACCCCGTGGGGAAGGCTAACCTTTCTGACCGCCTTGTTCAGAGAGCAGATAAAACGAGGGCGTCTCAGTCAGACACCACTCCACCCAGCCCTCGCTCCCAGGGGCTGTCGGGAATGAGGCCGCCATGTCAGCTCACTCATGTACTTATTGAGCTCAGTTGTTGCAACAGATTGAATCGTTGTATCCAGCCCCCTGCCCCAGATTCAAACATTGAAAACCTAACCCCCAGTGTGATGGTACTGTGTGCTCAGTCTTATCTGACTCCTTGCGACCCCATGGACTGAAGCCTACTGTGGAATTTTCCAGGCAAGAATACTGGAGTGGATTGCCGTTTCCTTCTCCAAGTGTGATGGTATTAGGAGGTAATGAGGTCGTGGGAGTGGAGGCTTCATACAGGGGATTGGTGCCCTTATAAAAAGAAGCCAAAGAGCTAGCTAGCTTGATAGCTCCATAGACTGCCATCTATGAATCAGGGAACGTGCCCGATCAGACCCCAACCATGTTCCCACCCTCATCTCACACTTCCAGCCTCCAGAATGTTTATAAAGTCACCCAGTCTCGGGTAGTTTGTGACAGCAGCCCAAACCAAAACACTGGTGTATGTGCCAATTCTATCTGCCACTGTCGTTTAGTCACTAAGTCGTGTCCGCCTCTTTGTGACCCCACAGATCGCAGCATGCCAGGCTCCTCTGTCTTCCACTGTCTCCTGAAATTTGTTCAGATTCATGCCCATTGAGTCTGTGGACAGTTCTATACAGATAGCTTAGTTTGGGTTTCTTTTTTAACTTCTAATTTTTTTAAATAATGAAAGTATGATAACACATTTACAGGAGACTGGGAAAATACAGAACAAAGTGACATATAGTTCCACTATATAATTATTTTTATAAGTAGATAAATTAAGGTTTTTAGTAGGTGTTTCAGAGAGCTTGTTTTCTTATTGACAGTTGCTATGAAGCAAAGGTCAGTTTGCAGAAGGGGACGGGTCAGTTCAGAGGTGACAGTGAAGCCAAGGGATATTACGGCCAAGGAAAATGCGATAACCCTGCCCCCAGTGACCTGCTGTGACCCCAATCCTCAGGTGCCCTGCCTAAGCCAAGCAGCCATAACACAACTAGGGCTGGGATGGAGATCCAGGAGCTAGAAGTATTACCAACTCAGGAACACAGGGGAGAATCTAGAAATAGCGACCACCCAGGAGAACTCCAGCCACTTAGAATGACCAGGTTGAGGGGCTTTAAAGACAATTAACGTTGGCAGGAGACACCCACCAATGAGCAGATAACTTCAAAGTGGGCTTGCTGTAACTCCGGGTGCTCTGAAAGGCAAAAGCTGGGGGGACAGTTCATGTGTCATCATAGGCTATGATTAATTCTCTAGGAATGCAGTCAATGAGCATCTCCTTAGAGAAGTTTAGTAAATGCTCTGAAGTTAGCTCAGACCCAACCATACTTCAGCCTGAACAGAGGATCTCTTTGGCTACTTCAATATTAAATATTGTTTAATATTTAATAATAAATATTAAACTAGCTGACAGCATCATTTTTCAATCACAAAACATTGTTACTTTTTTGTTTTCTCTCTGATGCATCTTCTTACTTTTCTCACTCATTTGAGCCATGGTTTGAAAATATATTCTACAACAGGACTCCACCCACATAACTGAAATTTAAGTGAAGGTACCACCACTAGGGTTTATGTTATTTCTGAATCTCATCAGTTTCATATCCCACAAATGAAATGGCATCAGATATTACAGTGTCTGCCAGCAGAGACACCACACACCGGGCTAACCTAGGCAATCTGGCCGTTGTTATGTTTACAACAAAACACTTGCCTGTATCTAAGGAAGACTTCAATAAGCTAGACATTCTCCTAAAGAAACAGCACCTGATAAAGCAGATGGAATCATCTCAGTGGGAAAAGAAGAAGAGATAAAGATACTGGAAGTCAAAGGTAAATACTTGTAGGTAGAGAAAGGGAAAAATGCAATGTGTGTATAGGAGACTCATCTTTTTATTACATACCTAGGACTTAATCAGCTTATAATTGGAAGCGTGTAACTGACTACCTTTATCCATTTTACTTCCCACTCCCCCCTTTAATTCTTTAAGCATTAAAGACTCAGCTGCAAATTTTTAATCTTTAATCTCCTCTTGGAAAGCAATTACCTTCCATTTTGTCTTGATGTATCACTTTAAAGTTATTCCAGAAAAACAGAGTTTAAGATCCTCCCACATATAAAACCACCACGCTTCCTCATGCCTAGTGCAACTGAAATGTTTGCTGTCTTTGGGTTTCTCAACCTCAGTGGGTAATTTGCCAGGTGCAGTTATCCCCCCTACCCCCACCCTTTTAAAAAATCTTACTAGAGAAGGAATCAGTTCAGATGGGAAAACAATCAAGTAAGGATGCTTTTCGAAAAGAAAAATTTCGATGAAGAAAATACCAAGTATTGGCGAAGATATGGAGCAACCAAAATATTCTTACGAGCTGCGGATGCTAAACTGGTGTCACTGGCGTGGAAAACTATTTGGCGCTATCTCCTAAAGGAGAAGATCTGCACACCTTGTGACCCCCAAAATGCACTCGTGGGTATGTTCTCAAGAGAAATGCATTCCTGTGTTCACCAAAACGTATGTCCTGAAAGGTTTACAGCAGTACAGTTTGCAATGGACAAAACCAAAAAGTATCCCAACACCTGTCAACAGGAGAATGAATGAAAAACATGGATGATCGCATAGTGACACATGACACAGCAACGGGAACGAAAGACCGGTGACTGCACACTACAACACGGGAGACGCTTCACATGTGCTGTGTGCTTAGTCGCTCAGTCCTGTCCAGACCTTTGCGAGCCCATGGGCGTAGCCCGCCAGGCGCCTCTATCCAGGGGATTCCCCAGGCAAGAACACTGGGGTGGGCTGCCATGCCCTCCTCCAGGGGATCCTCCCAACCCAGGGATCAAACCCAGGTCTCCCGCATTGAAGGAGGATTCTTTACCATCTGAGCCACCAGGGGAGCCCCACGTTAAGACTGAGGAGAAGAAGCCAAACACGAAAGAGTTTAAAGACTCTATTTATGTAAAGTACAAACGCAGGAAAACAAATGTACACTGTTAGAAGTCAGAAGAGTCGTTTGATGGGGATTACGGGGCAGAGGGGAGGTAGCATCTTGAAGGAAGCACAGGGTGTCTCTCGGGTGCTGGCCATATTCTGCTTCTTGATCTGGGTGCCAGTTACATGAGTGTATGTCACGGGTATGCCCAAGAAACATCATCAAAAAGAGTACTTTTCTGTGTGTACATTATACTTTAACAGAGAGTTTTTAAAAGATCCTTCCCAGATATATCACCCTAATATTGAAGTCCAACTTCTCTATAACTATTCTAAAAATGTTGTACTTTAGACTCTTATTTTTCAGGAAAAAGTGTCGCTGGAGGGTTGTAATGGAGGTTCCCAACAGCATGACCTTTTCCAGCATCACCTTCTTTGTCCTCCAAAGTGCCTGGGAGCATCTGACGAACAGCTAGTCCCTTGAGCCAAAATATGCTTTTCCCCTTTGTACGCACAGCTCAGTGGAAACAAGGAGCTTTCAGATGTGAAGGGAGCTGGTGTTTTAACCCATGTGAAAAGGATACTGTGGGGCTCTTTCAGATGGAATCCATGCAGAGGTACCACGTGTCACTAAGGAGGAGAGGACGTTGTCTCCAGTGAAAACAGCTGGTGCATCAGTGCTCTTTGAAAGGTCAGCATCTATTCCCCCAGGACCATCTTCATACATCTCTGCCTCCCTTCTCCCACCCCCGAGGAAGAAAAGCAAATATCTACAGCCCTGACATAATACCCAAGGAATAGTTAGAAAGAGCTTAAAATTCCTGATACAAACTCTGCTAAATCCAGTTACAAACCTTACTTTTTAAATGACTATATTCATCAAGAAGGGGGTCCGTGGGATGATTTTACAGATGAAGGAACTAAAGCCTGGTCAAAGCAGGGATGACACAGTCATTTATCATAAACCCTGATCTCTTTCCATCTTATTTTTGTTTTTTTTTTTTTTTTAATTTTAACATGCTACATACACCACCCCAGACCCCTTCAGCTCTCACCAATTGCTCTAAAAGCCTAGCTGTGGGGTCTTTGGTGTTGCCCACTTATTTTGAGCTCCCCTTAGGGACATGGGGGGATGGAATTTTCCTGTTGGCTTTGAAGTTAGGTGTGGTCAGGTCACTTGGCTGCAGTCAATGGATCTGAGTACAAGTGAAACAAGTACAAGCCCCTGTGCCCTCGTCTTTTTGTTCTTTTTTGTGGTGGGTAATCGCTTTACAATATTGTGCTGGCCTCTGCCATACATCAGCATGAATCAGCCACAGGTACACACACATCCCCTCCCTCCTGAACTCCTCTCCCCGCTCCCACCCCATCCCACCTCTCTAGGTGGCCACAGAGCGCTGGGCTGAGCTCCCTGTGTCACACAGCAAATTTCCACGGACTGCATATTTTACATACGATAATATGTATGTTTCCACGCAACTCCCTCAACTCGTCCCACCCTCTCCAGAGTGAAGTCAGTCAGAAGGAGAAAGACAACGACTGCATATTACCGCATGTGTATGGAATCTAGAAAGATGGTACTGACGAATTATTTGCAGGGCAGCGATGGAGGCGCAGGGGCTTCCCAGGTGGCACCAGTGGTAAAGAATCTGCCTGCTAATGCAGGAGGCTTAAGAGATGCAGGTTCGATCCCTGGGCGGGGAAGATCCCCTGGAGGAGGGCATGGCAACCCACTCCAGTATTCTTGCCTAGAGAATCCCTAGGGTCACAAGGAGATGGATACGATGGAAGTGACTCAGCACTGTAACAGAGACACAGAAATAGACCCGAACCCTTGTCTTCTGAAGTAAAATGCTGACTCAAGAGTTAATGATTGGGAAAGATGAAAATACAGAAACAAAGGATAACTGTTGAGCTGGGAAAACTGGTAACAATTTAGACTAAAATTCTGCCACAGGACAGAATCACCGAACTCCCAGTTCCCTGAAATATCTAGATAAAGGCCTGACACACATTCCTAAGTTGTTTTTACAGGAAGCAGACCCCCCCTCCAGATGAAAACTGGGACACAAAAACACAAACACAAGACTGGCTGAAGCCAAAGGACTGATGACGCTTGAAACTTCACCTTGATATCAACCAATCTGAGAAGCGTCCGCGAGCTAATCACACCCTGGTCCTTGAACACTATAAAACTCCTCCTCACTATCCACCCCCAGGGTGAGTCACACAGTCTCGAGGCAGTTAGCCCCCTGTGGCCCCCTTTGCCTCGCAAAGCAATAAAAGCTCCTCTTGTACTTCACCCAAAACTGTTTTCCATGCTTCTATTTGGCAACAGTGAGCAGAAGCTGAGTTTCGGCAACAGAAGCAATGTTCCTAATAAACGTGTTACTAGTAAACAAAAGCCTGCTTCACCCTATTCTGGTCCCTTGGCCTACAGTCCTGGAAGTCCTGGAGGAACAAGACACAGCTTCTGTCCACCTGGGTGCCTAAGTGCCTCGGATGAGAACAGCGTCATAGCCCATGTCTTATCAGACACATGGCAGGAATGAAAAGTTATGTTAAGAGATGTGAGGGTTGCTCCTTACTGCAGCATAACCTAAGCTGTCCTGACTGATATACTAGCAAAGTAGAAAATTCATTTTGAAATAAGTGATGCTTTTTATATATATATTTTTTAATTTCTTATTGGAGTTCAGTTGCTTTACAATGTTGTATTAGTTTCCACCGTACAGCAAAGTGACTCAGCTATATATCCCCTCTTTTTTGGATTTCTTTCACATTTAGGTCACAACAGAGCGTTGAGCAGGGTGCCCTGAGCTACATGGCAGGTTCTTGTTAGTTACCTATCCTTTACATAGTATCAGTAGCGTATATATGTCAATTCCAATGCTTTTTTTAAGAGTCTGTATAATATACTCCAAGAGGAGCCAGAGGCTGATAGGTTCTGCAGAACAACAGTTTTTCACTCTCTTCACTTAATGAAAAGAGAATCCCATCTTCCTTCCACATGTGAGATTCTCCATCAAGGGCAACACACTCCATTCTCATGTCAGAGAGTTTACGTTTGCCTCCCAGTTAAGAGGTGGAAATGAAGGAAACTGATACCAATTGATGAAGCCAAACATCCTTTGAAAGGTGTATATTTAATTCTGACAAAGCAGCTATCCTGAAATTAATTTATTTAAAAGAAAGAAGATGGTGGTTGCCAGAGGCTCAGGAAAGTGGGGTATGGAGAGTTCGGCGGGTACAGAGTTTCAGTTCTGCAAGATGAAACGAGTTCTGGAAATGGATGGTGGTAACGGTTGCAAAACACTGAATTACCTAATGCTGCTGAACTGGGCACTTGGAAACGGTTGGTATGTTCTGTATATTCTATCACAACTTTTCTAAAAAAGACAAAGTAAAAACAAAGGGGAAAAACCTACCAAGTCTCATAATCTAGAGAAAGATGTTCAGAAAATGCGATCACAGCTTTACGAAAAATTTAACAAGCAGCCCTTTTAACTATTAAAAACGCTCAAGCCACCAACCACTTCTGAAAGCTGTCAGAGATGGAAGGCAGCGCCATTAGAGAGAAATTTTGTTCCTGCTGTCCTGTCTAAATAAAACACTGGTCTCTGCCATTCTCCATCATTAGGACAAATCAATTTCTAAGAAGGACAATCACTCAATGAGCTTTTCAGCAGAGTCTGTCCCTTGGCAGTGGCATACACAAGGCTACGTGTGGAAGAGAGGGTGGGTACAGACCACGCTGACTGCTGTCAACAGCAAGTAAAGTAGAGACGAAACGGTTTCTGGCCATATTACAGGCTGAACATTTCTGACTTGATCACAGCAAACCACTCACTTGATACAATGTTTTCCAGTGTGGCCACGCCAGGATCTAAACTCTGACATGCTAGAAAAAGCTTTTCAAAGCTGCTCACCCTGCATCACCTTCTTGAACCAGGCAAGCTTAATCAGGAACACCAGGTCCACTCGAGAGCCCTCCATCAGAGGCAGGAAGGAGACCCCCAGGTGGTACCCTCTCAACTTCTTCCACACCCATCACCTCTCATTAAACAAACAGCAGCAGACAGGTAGAGAGAGGGAATCGTGTGCTTTTTCCTTTGCCTGCTGGGGATGCTATAAATACTGTATAAAGTTCAGTGAAGGAAATAATAGAGTTCTTGCCAAAGGAGGAATGTAATCAACAAAAAAATGCATTTTGCATAAGAGCCCTGTTTGAGCACAGAGTTAAGATGAAGCTCAGGGCTTCATTATGTATTTAAATAGATCCAGCTTCAATTATCCAACTGAATGGAGGATACTTGATTTCAGATAATCAATGGTTTATGTGCGTGGCAGGAAAAGGGAAATTCACTCTAAACAAGAGGACTAGAGAATATATGCCAGGTCTAGGAAACTAACATTTCACATCATTTGAGTGTATAGGAGTGCAGGAAAAATTGTAAAGTAGGTTGAACTTTTTCCACTTTGAAAGAACAAAAAGGAAAAAGAATAAAGTTACGTATTTTTAAGAGGCTAATTGGGAATGAAGTTCCTGTGTGAGTTCCTAAAAAGTCTTTTTTCTCATTGATTTTTCTGTTTAACACATTTTAGAGTTTTATTATATAAGGGTTCATTAAACTATCATTGTTAACACTTATAAAGAAAATTATAGATATTACCTCATAATTGTAACCTGAGGCTCATCTCATCTACTGGAGGAAAGTCATGTAACTGGGCAACCCTCCCACTCAAGGTGAACTCTTTAAAGAAGAAAGGCTTCAGGCCCCAGAAAACCAGACCCCAAAAGACGAAGGAATTATTTACTGCAAAACAAAGGAATACCTGCAACCCTGACACAGTGAATGGCCATCGCAGGATCCATCTCTGGCCAACTGAGTAACCCCCAGGAAAGGCCAACAAATATTGTCAACTGGGGCCCCCTTCACCAAAAGCCTCCCCATTTGTTCATGCTGCAGAAGCCTCCAGTAGGTATCAACATGCACCAGTGAGACCCAAGTACTTCTTTGGTACCTCGTATTTAAGTGTGATCAGACAACTAAGGATCACCAGATACGTGATGAAAGCCTCCAGCATGAAAGGTAGACACCGAAGCCCACGGGAGAGGTTCACATGGTGACTGTAACACATGGGGCCTGAAAGACAAGACTAGAGCAAAGGCACCAAGTGCTAGGGGAGGGCAGACTCCAGGGAAAGCCCCAGTACTCATCAACTACCCAATAAATTGGAGAATTTTAAAAATACAGTGAAGTAACCAAAAAATAAGCAAATTAAGCATAAAAAAAAAGAGACAGTCATTAACTACAAGCAAAAAAATAAATAAAATGACAGTACACTATTTGGCTCAGCAGCTAATACCATTTATATGGTCATACAGCATGGGGACGTCAAAAGAGCGTAACAGGGACTACTGATTGAATTCTGAATTTCCATGGAAGGAAGGATAAGAAGAGAACTTCACTGTAGGTCTTATAAGGTTAACTGAATTCTTCCAAACTACGCATTCAGAACAGAAACAGACCCACAAGGAAAACAAACTCATGGTTATCAAAGGGGAAAGGCAGGGTGGAGCGGGAGAATAAATTAGGAGTTTGGGATACAGACTATTATATACACAAACCATCTATATCAGATAAACAACAGGTCCTACTGTGTAGGACAGAAAACTGTAGTCAATATCTTGTAATAAACTATAATGGAAAAGAATCTAAAAAACAATACATATATATACATATGTAGACCTGAGTCACTTTGCTGGCACTCAAAACAAATGCAACATTGTAAATTAACTATATTTCAAATAAATAAAATTATCTGTTTGTATGAACTTAATACAAATTTAAAATATTGTAAAAAGGAAGCAGAACAGGGTCAGTAACATATTCCTTGGACGATACATAATAGTATACTAGGCCACACTCGAGCTCAGTCACAATTGTACCTCTCCACTGTGCTGTTAACATAACGTGGAGAAACCTCTGAACACACTAACAGCAGGGCAGGCGCTGTAAACAGTGGCCAGCCTGTGCACTTATTGTGCACCTCAACACCCATACTCTCCAAGAATCCTCTCCTTAGAGCTGGGCCAATGGGTCCTCATGCTTTGAAAAGGGCCCCCCTGGGGCATAAAATGGGCAGGTTCAGCAGGCACCCCTTCAGGGAGCTCTATGATCCTCTATCCCAAATGGGGCATTAATAAGAGTCTATGGACATGAGTCTATGGCTCACAGGTCATACCTGCTATTTCTTTTCACCAGATTGCATGACATTGAGCCACCAGAATAGTACTGACAAGCTCATCTGGGTTGAGTCCAGTCCTTCACAGAGATTAAAAAAATTGGCATGGGGATCCACACGTGCTAGAAGTGACTCTTCATCACAACAAACCTATGCCCAAACCAAAGGGAAATATTCCTAAAGTGGCTGGCTAGAGGTAGGAAAATGATCTACAGTGGTGGGAAAACAGGACTTGGCTAGAAACCAAGCGAACACTTAACGAAGACCAAACTTGGAGACTGTCATATCTTTATATTTTAACTCAAAGTTAAGAGGGATATAAACACCACAGAAGATCAAATTAGCATCCTAGATGATTTCATTAGAAGGACAAAAACCACAAAGATAAAATTTTGAAGAGCTAAGTTGAAGTTCTGCAACTTGGAGTTTTCAGAAATCTATTAAAATAAGATGACAAGGATCTTGACACTGAGGGTTAAATAGACCACAAGCTGGGTATGAGTCAACGGTTTGTTGTGGTTTCTAATAATTTAAGGAATTGACACCAGCATCATGGAAGAAATGAGAGAGCAGGGACTGAAATGCAGGAGGCACAGGGCGGGCCTCACGAGGACAGAGTGTGGGGTCCTGGGTCACAGTTATGAGGAGAACATTCAGGAAAGGAGCAGGACCACTGGGAGCCTGGCTTGGAAACCTCGGGTAGGGAGACCTAAATAGGAGACATGGCGCAGGGAAATGAGAGCGGTTTTCAAGTAGTTAGACGGTTATCAGGAAGAATAAGCATGAAAGGCTTACTTGAAACTCTGGGGGAAAATATGGAAGCAAACAGAAATGGCAAATGTCGCCAGAAAGAATGTATCATCGCAACACGATGAAGAACTTTCTAGAACGTGGAGCCAACTAACCAAGTAAATGGGCGATTCCCAGGGATGGTAGCCATCCAGACTGGCCAGACTGACCAGCTGTCAGGAGCCTTGTAGGAATGGTACCAGCCTTGAGAAGGAGGCTTGATGCTAATCTATTCAAGTCCAAATACGAAGTCCCTTCTACAGGCTTTTCTAACCAGTCCACTTGATGCTCCTGGTAAAAGGTGATTTCCAGATCATTTTCTAACTCGGCTGTCCTTGTCCAGGGCATAAGACACTGATCTTCACTAAGTCTGATACACAGAGTCACGTGGGGCACTTGAAGGTAATTATTCCTCAGAAGCTTATCAAACTCAAAGCTTTAGTCTCTCCTCAGAGAAGCCACACTCAACTTCTATAAAGATACTTATTTAAGAGAAGCACAGGGAACTAGTCTCTTTTTCTTCTAGTTAAAATGCTAACTATAACATTTAGTGAGCATTTGCTACCTATCAGACACTTGACTTGCATTACCACATCTAATACCCAATTCAACATAAAGGTGTAAATACTATTTTTTAAAAAAGTCTTTTAAAACTGTGCATGCTTTATAGGTTAGGAGTTTGGGATCGAAAAAAAAAATATATATATATATATGTGCATAGCTATACAAGAGACACTATAAATGACAAGAAACTTTCTATGGAAAGGCAATGACCCCTTAGAGACAATATTTCCTACACATCTTTTTTGTTCATTTGTTTTTTGTCTGTTTGCTTTTGACTACGCTGGGTCTCCATCCCAGTGCATGGGCTTCTCCAACTGTGGCGCATGGGCTTAGCTGCCCCTCGGCACATGGGATCTTAGTTCCCCATAAGCGATTGGACCCATGCCCCCTGCATCGGGAAGATCCCCTGGAAAAGGAAATGGCAACCCACTCCAGTATTCTTGCCAGGGAAATCCTGTGGACAGAGGAGCCTGGCGGGTTACAGTTCACAGGGTCACAAAGAGTCTGACACAACCAAGCAAATGAGCACCCCTGCATTGGAAGGCAGATTCTTAACCACTGGACCACTCCTTCAGATACATAATTCTAAATGATTTTCTACCCAGTCAGGCATATTCTTACTCTACTAACTATGCTCCCAAGGCACTGAATATAGAAATTGAAAACTAATATTAGGATATGTTACCGTAAAAGTCACCAAGATAGTAATGGATGAAGAAAGGGCCGAGAGGAAACTGCTTTGTAGGTGATGTCGCTGATTCTGGCTTCCAGTTGGAGGGAAGAACACTAATAAAAATATTAATAGTTGAAATGCAGAAGCTCTAGCTTCCCCTTTGCAAACAGCATAGCACTTTTCATATATAAACTCTCTAACGTTCATGTCCATTCCCACCCCCGTCTTGGACACAAAACCCCTCTTCTACTTCTGCTGGTAACACGAATCTCTTTTCCATGGGCAGCAAATCTGAATAACAGCATCAGATCAGCAGCATACGGGCTCTGGAAACTGTGTGCACTGAATTGAGCCCCAGGGCTGAAATAACCTACAAATTATTTCCATAATCATGCTCGCTCTCCCTCGCTTTCGCCTCACCCCCTGCACACACAGGTTCCTTTCAAATTCAGCCCCTCCAGGGTCATGTGGATTACAATAAGTAGAAGGTGGAAAATGCCCTCATGGATCCCAAAGAGCAGTAATTTCCTCTGAAAAGGTTCATTTTGTGCTCTGTCCCACGTAAGCAGCATAAAAATTTCGCCAAAACAAGAGGACACAGTGGTTTTCATGAATAAGGTCCTATGCTGCCACAAAAGAATTTTATTCAATGTGACCTATTGAGTATTCAGATTCTAATAGCAATTTTACGGCCAGGAAAGTCCTTTCAAAGGGAATTCACATGAGAAGTGTGTAGGTAAAAAAGAAGAACATCCTGAAATCAACCAAGTTATCATCTAACTTGTACAGTGAGGCAAGGATGGCCAAAATCAAGTTACAATTTTCAAATATTCCAAGTAAGTGGCTTAATTATAAGAAAGAGAAAAAGTCACTTTTTACCATAATCACTGACTCTAGCCCATGTTCTTGTGAGCATAAAAAGTAATAGTAATGGGATAAGTAATATGCTTAGACAATAAGGGGCTTTGGGAAACAAGAGGCTTGGTTTGAATCCAGCCCCACCACTCAGTTACTGTGAACTGGCATCCAATTATCAGCATTTGTAGCCTTAGCTTCCACAGAGGGGGTACACAATCCATACCAACTGGTTAAAAGATGGATACCACTATAAGACTTGAGTGGACTCACATTGTAAAACGTGTTCAGTGTGGTGGCATACAGTAAGGGTTCAGTAAAATGTTTGTTTACTGTTGTTATCATGAGAGTAGTTGAGCATTTTATCATTTGCAAGATATCCAATTAATTAACACAAAGCTATTGCAGATTCAGAAGCACAATGGTTTATAAGTTATACAGAAGAATATGTTCATGAGACAAAGCATGGAGATTTTTCAATACGATACATAAAGAACTACCCACTTGTTCCCTTCCACGTTGAGAAATGAGACTACATTAAAATTAAAGTTTGGTTTAACAAAGAATACCTTTCAGAGAGTAGAAGAAAGCAAGCCACAGGGAGCAAAAACGACATGTGAATGCATGTAATTAACGAAGAGATGATGTGCAAAACACATAACAAACTGCTGTGAATCATCATGAGGAGATGGACACCTCAGTGGAGGAGTAGGCGAGAGACTTAAAGACTTCACAGAAGGTGATACTGGGTCATTAGACCCAGAAAAAGGTGCTCAACTTCATGCTGATAGCTTAAAGAAAGAAAAGACAAAGATCTGACAATCACACTTGTGGACAAGGATGAGCAAGAACTGGAGTTCTCCCGGGCTGCTGATGCGAGGAGGACTATTTCATTCATTTTGGAGACTAGCAGTGCCTAGCACACCTGACTGCGTGCACATATCCTGTGACCCAGCACTGCCACGCCTGGGCACACACCAAAAGAAATGCAGACAAATGTGTCACGAACACAGACCCGAGAGACCGGCGGGGTTCCATCCCGGGGTCAGGAAAATCCCTGGAGTAGAAAGTGGCGACCGACTCCAGTATTCTCGCCTAGAAAATTCCATGGACAGAGAAGCCTGGTGGGCCACAGGTGAAATAACCTATTACTCTCTTCCATGCCTTTATTTCAACTCTCTCTTCACATGGCATATCCTCACCATTAATTTCACTCAATTAATCCCTGTTCTTCCTTTAACATTCACGGTCAAGGTTTACCACATCATAAAGCTCCATGTATTCCAGTATCTGCCTCCCATATTATATGTGAACACTTTCAAGCATAGAGACTATGTTAAAATCTTCTTGGTATTCTCCATATCACTATGCATAGCATGTAGGAAACATGGAATAAAGGCTTGAGGACTTCCTATATTATTCCTAAATTATAAAATGGAGAAATCTTACCTAACGCACTAACACCCCAAAAAGTGTATCACAACTGACCTAATTCAAAGGATTCCCTATAAAAGCAAATGTTAACCCTGAAGTGATACATAGGTTAGTATTTTTTAATACAATTAACAGTCAGAATTCGATAACTTTAAGTACAAGGTTCTGAAAAGATGAGGAAGAGAAACTGGTTGGGAAGAGACTATTTCCAGGATGTCATGATTTTACTTTATGAGTAATATTAGAAGAGAACATATTATGATAAAAAATTTTGACAGCACAAATCAGGTCTAAATTAAGGAATTCATGATCCTTGCTCTAAAGTGCTACACAAATTATATCAAGATTTCAGTGAAAAATCCTTCAATCTACACCCCTCCCTCGGGCTTCACGGAGGAGACCTCTAGGTGAGTTCAATCATTCCTGGAACTCAACAGAGATGTTTATTTTGTCATTCATTATGGCGACTCAATGGACATGAGCAAACTCTGGGAGATAGTGAAGGACAGGGAGGCCTGGCGTGCTGCGGTCCATGGGGTGGCAAAGAGTTGGACACGACTGAGCAACTGAACAACAATCACAGCACTTACTGTTTCTATAATGTGCAAAAGCTAGGACTCCCCGCCACCACCACCCCCACTCAACAGAAAACAGGATGAAATACTCAGGCAGTAGAGGAAGGTATCTGATAAGTGATCTGAAACGCTCTGCAAAGGAGGAGCCACACACCTGGAAGAGGAAGGCATCGCCCAGGGAATTGCTGAGGCAGAAGACGAAGTCTTTCTTGGGGTGCTCAGGAACTGCCTGTACAATGCTGTTCTCCACCCAGACGGCGTGCTTGGGGACGCTGTTGTGGTCTATCCCGGACCTGCCGTCGCCCTCGTAGAAGAAGAGTGTGCACCCTGGGAAAACAAAGCGGTGTCTGCGTGAGGACTTCGTGCAACAGAAAGTCTGGAGTGAAAACTGTGGCTCGTGCGCTGTTACTAGGAAAGGGCTGGAAATTAGCATGGAACAGAGGAAGTAAAGAGAAGGGGGCTATGCTTGTACTAAGTCTTGGATAGGCTTGTATTAAGAGAGGATCTTTCTTTTTTTCCCCCTAATTGAAGTATAGTTGATTTACAATGTTGTGATAATACTTTTTTTTTTCCCAAGTCTTCATGGAATTTGTTACCATATTGCTTCTGTTTTATGGTTTGGTTTTTGGTCCAGAGGTACCATGGGATTCTTAGTTCTCTGACCAGGGATGGAAGGCACACCGCCTGCAATGGAAGGCAAAATCTTAACCACTGGACCACCAGGGAAGTCTCCCGTTAAGACTCATATCTCAGTGTCATCACGCACGCCCTCCAGTTCTTCGAGATCTTACTTTCCATTTCAGAATGTTTTGTTCCGGGTATCCTCAGAGGCATGTGGGGATCTCAAGGCTCCTCTGACCAGTACCATGTACCACGCGCTCGGTCGCTCAGTAGTGTCTGACTCTGTGGTCCCGGGGTGGCTGTAAATGCAGCTGCACGGGTCCGAAGAGCAAGCAGTGCTGAGTGAGGCCTGGCAGTCGGGACTGTCTCCCTACAGCCTCCTCCCAATATATCTCACAGGAAATGCAACCAGGAAACACCATCTATTGGGTTTCTTGACTGTGCCCTTGGTGAAAACAAAATACAACACTGACCCCAGGTACTTTCAGGATAAGGAAAGAAACGATGGACTTTTGAGTCTCAGATCTTCTCTATAAAATGTTTGCCTAGAACTCAACCAAGTGCTTGTTCCTCCTGGAAGAATAAACACATGACACACGTATGAAGGCCTAGGGGAGGCTGGAGGCCTGGGCCACGCTTAATCAAACTCCGAACGAGAGAGACAGCAGCAGTAGAAACCTGGCCTACATTTGTGGCCAGCTGGGTTCCACAGATACCCTCCAACCATGGCCTGAAGGGGAGGTGTGCTTTATTCGTAATTATTCACTGAGGACTTACTCTCAAGTCATCAAATTAAATTTCAGGGGAGGCCAGGGCCCCTGAATTCTAATTCTTTTAACTTCAACATAAGCCACTTGGTCAGTTTTCAACATCTTCCTTACCACAAGCAATGGCCACTGCTGATGCGAATCACAAAGCCCTTCCAAGTACCGTCTCTTCGGATGCAATATGAACTTCCGCAAAGCAAATTTCTAACTGACGGTGTACAATGACAGGGATCAACGGAAAAGTCACACGCGTGCAAAGGCCATTTTTTCCTAGCCCTTAATATTTCACAGGACAGCTTCCTTGGTGGCTCAGCAGTAAAGAAATCTGCCTGTCAGTGCAGGGGATGCAAGTTCCATCCCTGGGTTGAGAAGATGCCCTGGAGGAGGAAATGGCAACCCACTCCAGTACTCTTGCCTGGAAAATTCCATGGACAGAGGAGCCTGGTGGAATACAGTCCATGGGGTTGTGAAAGAGTCAGATACGACTGAGAAAATTCACCTGACTAGTATTTCACAGGAGCATGTAACAGCGGCTGGATGCAGCGCCTCCGGCACAAATGCACACCTCACACTTGCTGGCAAGCCCCGCTGGTTTCCCGGCGCTTCCTGTGGAACCGCCTGACCACGAGCTCAGCGCAAGGGTCTACTGCGTGCTGCTGCTGAACATCACGATTTTATAACTGTTGTCCTGTATCCATAGTTCAGGAGTTTCAATTTTCCCTCCAATCCATTCAAGTTATATTCACTTTTCACCCCCGCCCCAAGGATAAAGCCCTATGTTTTCTGTGACACTTATTGTTGGAAATATATAGTGCTATGTAATTTTAGTAGGATTTTATTTTGTTTTTATGTTTTGGGGGTATAAGTTACATACATATAATTTAACTATAGACCTATTACCCCAACACTAATTTTTTTTTTTAATAATCCCTCTTATTTTGAAGAGCTCAAGTTTTTACAGGAACACAGAGCTCACATTCAGAAACATCTGAAACTCCTCTTTTCATGTCTTAAGCTAGCATAGATTCAGAGATAGAAAAAGAAAAGAAATGGAAAGAGGAGGGTATTTTCCTTGAAATATGAGGTTTCCAAGGTGGGGGCATTTTTGCTGAATGAGGGACATTTGGTGAAGTCTAGAGACATTTTTAGTTGTCACAACTTGGGGGTGGGGGACAGAAGCAGGTGGGTAACACAGGGGTCCCCAACCTCCAGGATCTAAAGCCAGCTGATCTGAGGTGGAGCTGATACAATAAAAGAAATAAAGTGCACCATAAATGTAACAAACTTGAATCATCCCCAACTTGATGATCCCCAGCCCCCCCACCTCCCCATGGAAAAACTGTCTTCCATGAAACCCGGTCTCTGGTGCCAAACAGGCTGGGGACCACTGATTGGACAAGGATGCTGCTAAACATCCTACAATTCCCAGGACAAGCCTCACGACAAAGAATTATCCAGAAAATGTCAGCAGTCCCACTGCTGAGAAACCTTACTCCAAATAATCCTTTAGGACTAGTATTATACTGATGATGAACAGATTCTTAACAGAAAAGGGACAATGCAGCTTTACCACAGTTAGAATAGAAACTGAAGCCTGCAGATAACGGATAGACAACGTTCACACATTGAACACTTGATGTCTCCCCAAATTGCCATTTCCATCATTTTTCAACTTTAGTTTACAATCGTCCATGACAGTGGGTGGTTGAAAATCAGCTTATCCTTCATTAACAACATGTTCCAGCTCTAAGACTAACGTGAAACAGCACATCTGGGCACCACGCGCTCCCTGGTAACATCTTCTTTACCTTCATCTTGAATGCAATCTGTTTGCGTTTCAGTCACGGATGGAGACACCCCAGAGTCTAATTCCAAATAAAATTTTTTAAAAATTAATTATTCTGTCGAAAGTGAAAGAATCTTTGAAGAATTCCCTAGCCCACGGCTTCCAGGTACCCTGCTTTTTATTTCTCCATCTCCAAGCTCAAGTCAGCAGTGAGCCCTGCCTGTGAGTGGCAGGGACAAGCCCTGAGTTTGTTGATCTATAATGGGACCCGTCAGGAGCCAGAAGGAAAAGCCTCGGCAGCTGTGTATTCCAGTCTGGATCCTGACAGACTGTGTCATTCAGATCTGGGTCACCAAGGAAGCGCAGGCTCCCTCCTCTAATGGGCGTGTGGGCTGGGCTCCTGAGTGCCCACATCCTGCCCTCCTTGATCATTTATTCTCTAAAGGAACAGCAGAAACAAAACAGCCCCCGCTTCCATGGCCCAAGTAAAAAAATCACCTAATTATTTTTATCCTATGCCATTAACAGTGTTATTCTCAAATTGAGTCTAAGCATCACCTGGGAACTTTGTTTAAACCACAGATTCAGGGCCTGTCATGGGCTGAATTCTATTCCCCCAGGTTCCTAGGTTGAAGTCATATAGCCCAGGGCCTCAGAATTTCGCTATATTGGGACATAAGGGCTTTACCGAGGTAATTAAAATAAAAGGAGGTGTTCAGGTGGGCACTAAGCCACTATGACCACTGTCTTTATAAGAAGGAGGAATTTGGACATAGACAGGTACAGACAGAGGACGCAAGAGAACACCAAACCTGCTGACACCCTGACCTCAGACTTCGAGGCTCCAGGACTGTGAGACAATCCATTTCTTTTGTTGAAGCCACCCAGTCTGTGGTACTTGGTTATAGCAGGTCCTATACAGGGATTAATACAGGGCCCCAACTCCAATACTCTGGCCACCTGATGCAAATAACTGACTCATTGGAAAAGACCCTGATGCTGGGAAAGATTGAAGGTAGGAGGAGAAGGGGACAATGGAGGATGAGATGGTTGGATGGCATCACCGACTCAATGGACATGAGTTTGAGTAGACTCCGGAAGTTGGCAATGGACAAGGAGGCCTGGCATGCTGCAGCCCATGGAGTTGCAAAGAGTTGGACACCACTGAGCGACTGAACTGAACCGAACCACCTTCAGACTTTGAGATTCAGCAGGTATGGATATAACCCAGGAAGTGACTCAGACAACTGTGACACAGATGGTCTTCTAATCATGTTGTTAAAAACTCAACATTGAGTAATAAAATGAAAGATAAGACAGGCTGCTAAAGGGAACAGAGGCTGCGGGGTCCAGTGCTGTGGACCTTTGGGGAGGAGCAGGAGGTGGAAGAAGGGGTCTTTCTCCCTCATGTCATCTCATCCCACCCCCCACAGCAGGACAGTGGATATGATCCAGGGCCCCTTAGACACGACCCGATAGTGCCTTCAAATTAAGCCGAGGCAGGTCTCATGTGAAAAAGAATGGTAGCAGGTCTCCAAAATGCTCCCACAGGAAGAACAACTGTGTTTCACAAGCAGAACCACGACATCAAATAGCCTTTTCACAATTCACAATGGAACATGAAAAGCAAAGTGTGCTCTGTGTACGTGTGTGTGTGTCACCCAAAAAAATTAGCTCAAATCCAAAGTTCCTGTGTTTTGAACACAGATACTTCACATGTTCAAAATTTTATATGCACTTTATGTAGACTATAGTATGGTACCCGCTCTTGCATAGACACCAAAATTTAAAGTTTAATATCAATATTTTCTGAGGTTTTCCACCGAAAATACTATGGGTACCAGAATTCCACATCTATTCAAACTCTGAAACCACTAAGGCAGACTTTCAGAATGAGAAGAGGATGTGAGAAAAGAACCCGTGGCTGACTCATGTTGGTGTATGGCAAAAACCACAATATTGTAAAGTAATTATTCTCCAATTAAAATAAATTAATCAAAAAAAAAAAGAAGGAGAAGAACCTGACTCTTTCCAAGACATCCTTAGAAGTGGAGCAACAAGATGCAATAACCCAACAAGTCTTAAAAACTAAAGACAGCATCCTATGCTAAACATGCAGGAACATTAGACACACAAGCTCTTGGAAGAAAGGAGGGGGAACTGCCCTGCACTGGCTGACAAGGGTAAAGCCTCCTCTATGGGACAGTTGGTTGTTCCCCAACATGCCCAACCTCCTTTCCTCTGCAGTAACAGCAACCCCACTGCTTGGTTGAGTCCATTCCTGCCTCCCTTGCAGCTATGTTGGACTCATTTCTGGCCTATGCAGTGGAAGCAGAAGAGATTCAGTCAACTTCCAGACTGTACGCTCAGTGCAGAGGGATTCGCCCTCCACACCTCCATATTTCTACTGGAACTGGACCTGCCGGTGAGCTCTCCTGATCATTCATATGAAAACAATGCTCTAGGTACAGTTAAGCAGTAAGACAAAAGGAACCCTGGCTTCTGGATGACGTCACAGCAAAGAGTCGCCCCATCACCCTTAGAAGGTCTGCCTCTGCTATGTGGGGGGGAATTTCAGGCCTGGCTTGCTTGAGGCGTTGTCACTGTAGGTCTCTGTGACATGCAACAAGACCTACAGCCCAATTAATATGCTCCCTCCCTGTTTGGCCAGGTATTGAAGCAATAGTAGGCACCACTAGTAATGCAACCCACCCAAACCCTGCACAGGGATTGACCTGCACATCACTGAACAGAGCTCTAGGCTGTCGTGTGCCTCTAGGACTGGTTATTCCACACCAGCCACAGATGATAAAATCCAGTCTCAGATGGTGTAATGGGTGTACCACACCAGGTAAGCTCAGGCTTCTTTCTCTGGGACCCATCCCTCATGCTTTGTAACCTCTCTAACCTCTCCTGTCATACATTAACCTGCTTCACATCCAGCTTCTGTTAAGGATTCTAAGTGGGCTTGAGAAGTGTCTTTTCTTTTAAGACACAGAGCTCACAAATATGTTACAATTTCTACACCATCAAGACATGCAGACATGGGCAAAAACACACGCAAATACTTCTAAAATGTATGCAAAATGTTAACGAACAGCAGCACATCAAAGCATCATGTTTATCAATGAAAAGGCAGTGCACATATATACACATGCATGTATATATGTATACACACACACTCAGACATTCAAAGTGTGACTGCAAAACAGGGACTTTTTCACAAACGTAGATGGCTCAGACATCCCATTAAACACTAGGTTAAATTCTATGAAATTAACAATATTCCATCATTCTTTGTGAAAGAAAAAATAAAAAGGCAATTTCATAAGATTCAAACTACTGATTTTTCCCTCCAAAACAGTTATTCTGGGAGGCACATTTTTTGGGACGATTTCAAAAAAATATTTTTGGGAGCTCAAGGCGCTGAAGCTGTCACCACAACCAGCTGTACATAGGAAAACAAGGCATGAGAGGCTCTAATAGCTTACATGTGAAAAAGAAAAGACTATAAACCATTGATGGGAAAAGGAAATGGGGAGTGACTATCAAGGGACATAAAGTTCCAGCTCAAGAAGATCATTGCGTTCTAGAGATGTGCTGTACAACCGTGTGCCTTCGTCAACTACACTGAAACATACACCTAAAAATGTGCTAAGAGGGTAATATGTGTGTGTAGTGTGTGCATGCACGCTCAGTCATGTCTGACTCTTTATGACCCTATGGACTCTAGCCCACCAGGCTCCTCTGTCCATGGGATTCTCCAGGCAAGAATACTAGAGTGGGTTGCCACTTTCTCCTGCAGGGATCAAACCCGTGTCTCCTGTGTCTCCTGTATTGCCAGGAAGATTCTTTACCACTGTGCCACCTGGGAAGCTCAAGAGAGTAGGCCTCACGTTAAGTACTCTTACCACCATAAAACAACAATTTTGAAATTAGCATGAAATAGAAATTCCATGCAATTAAAAACCATCACGTGTAAGGGGTACCACGGAGCCCAGGGTTACCCAGCACAGCTTGAAGGATGCTCTCTGTCTCTCACCTTTCAAGGACACCCAGTAGTGCTTCCACTTCCTCCGCGTGGCTGACTCCACCTTCTTGTTCTTCTTGTGCACCAGGAAGTTCTTGACGGCCAGGGCGCCGGCCTTGCGCACTGTGCCCTGGGCAGCCGTGAGCAGGATGTCGGACTGGCCCGGGGAGCTCAGGGTGCCGCTGCTCTGCTCGTCGCTGTGCGTGGAGCCCGCCTCCTCCAGGCTCTCGCTGTTCGTGGTGCTCATCTCCAGCTCCCGGCGAAAATTCTCATACACCCCCTGGCGGGCCGCGTCCCCGGTGGAGCTGCTGCCACTGTCGCTGCCCACAAAGGCACGGCCGGTGGGGGGCGAGTAGCTGGAGTTAGTGGCATTGGATCGCCGGGACAGGAGGTCCGTGTCGGTGGTGGCCCCTTCGATCCCACTGTCGGCAAACTCGCTACCCTCGCCTGCGTTAACATCCTTGGGAGCCGAAAGGGAGAAGAAAGAAGACGTGCATCACACAGAGAAGTAACCCAGGGGCTCCTGTCGCTCCAGCCGGGGGCTGTGGAGCTGCTGGCGACCTGCAGCATGTCACTGCTTCCCACCTTCCCCGGACCAATTACCCCTCAACTCCCAACCCCCTCAAACCCAACTTGCCTGCTGAGCAGCTCAGGAAAACCATGAAGCCACCCCAGTATGAATGTCAACAATTCAGAACATTCAAAACACACACGCACACAAAGCAAGAAACATTTCAAAGAACTTATCAATGATCTGACTTAGATAATTAAGTAATGGGCAAATCAGCTATTCAGAGTCCCCTCCACTGCCCTGCTGAGCGAACTCAGCACCCTGGCCCTCATCAGCCAGCTCGGCGCTCCAGGAAACTCTGCTGGCTGATTAGGTGGTTTATTCCGGAGTTGTGGGGTTCCAAGGGAATAATGACGTCTGTGTAGCTCATACTTTAAAAAAAAAAAAAAACAACAACAAATAAATAAATAAAAGGCTGAGTTAGGAGTCTAATTTATGATCTGGTGACTAGAAAGATAACTAGCGTACCACCCCACCCACTCACCCAGCAAGAACCCAGAGCCCAGGAGCAGGGGAGAGCCCTCATGCTCCAATCCACTTTGTTTCTTGAAAACAAGCAGCTTCTCACTCTGCACTTGAGCTGAACAAGTCTGTGGGGCCCACAGCTCCAGTGCAGACTCTCCGATTACCCTGCCCTTTCAAAGCTGGGATGCCAGGAGCCTGAGCAAGCTACTCACTACCCCAGGGGCCAAGTGACAACTTGGGGCAACTGCCAAGATGTGGGGGGTATCCATCCCTCAGTTAAAAACATTTGGAACTTCCAAAGCGCTGGCCCTGCTCTCAGGCTCAACGGGACACAGACAGGTCTGTTCTTAAATCACAATCTGGATTGCTCTGAAGTGCTAAAGGCATTTCCACAAACAATAATTAGAGAAGGGTAGTCCTCAAGGGAGAATAATGAAAGCAGAATTCAACAGGCCAGCTCAACAGTCTCAAGGATAAGAAATGGGACTGGTTTTTTTCCAAGGGAAAGGATGGGAACGTGAACCTGACATGCAAGTGATACGTGGTTTGGAGACTTAACCGTGTTTTAAGCCTTTAGTCTCATAAATAGTTCATTACGGTTTGAAAATGTAAAAAGCTAACAGGATATTCCAATTGCCATATAAATGATTTGAATGCTGTGCTTTCAAATCCCTGCTGCCAGGTAATGGGGCAGAATGAACCAAGCCACAAACTATTGGGTTGGCCAAAAAGTTAATTCCGGGTTTTCATACGATACTACAGAAACACCAGAACGAACTTCTCAGCCAAGCCAATAACACTGTCCTGCATGAGGCCCAAACAGGCATTGTGCCCTCATCTCTGCACATCTCACGTGGTCAATTCTAAGCTAAGGCCCTCAGAGTTCATCTTCATCACGAATAGATCCTAAGTTAGCAACTAAAAGATGGGCAGAGCCAAACATGAAAACCATCATGGGATGCACAGAAAGACAGATACTGTAGGATTCACTTCTATGTGGAATGTAAAAACGCCAAACCCATAGAATCAGAGAGTGGGATGGCAGTTGACAGACTAGGGGATTAAGGGAAATGCGAGACCCTGGTCAAGGCTACACATTTTCAGTTACAAGAGCAATTACGTTCTGGGGATCTGACATACAGCCAGATGACTCTAGTTAATGATACTGTATTGTATCCTTGAAATCTGCTAGGAGGGTAAACCTATAAGTGTTCTCACCACAAAAAAAGAAAAAAAAACAAAAGGAAGGAAGGGAGGGAGGAAGGAAGAGAGGAGTAATTACGTGAGTGATGGATGTGTTAATTAACTTGATTGTGGGGATCATTTCACAATACATACATAACATTAAACTCCGGGAGTTGGTGATGGACAGGGAGGCCTGGCATGCTGCAGTCCATGGGGTCACAAAGAGTCGGACACGACTGAGTGACTGAACTGAACTGAAACCATCACAGTGTACCTCTTCAAAAATACAAAAAAACCCAGGAAGTACAGTGTGCAAAGCACAGAACCTCGACAGTGGAGACACCGGCCAAGTACCACCTCGACCAAGCGCTCAAGGTTAACTGAGTGCAGGGTACACGGGAACCCTTTGTACTACGTTTGCAACATTTCCTTGATTCTAAAACGGTTCTAAAATAAAAAGTTTATCTAAAAAGAAAGAAGAAACAAGGGGGAGGTGAGATGGGAAGACAGTAGCAGGAAGTGCTGAAGCAAGTTTCTAAGGACCAGTGACACTTGCAACGGAGTTTAGGTCCCTGGGATACAGAGGGACTTAAGAGGGTCAACGAAACCATGGATACAGCCAGGATGCAGACCCTGTGACTGTCCGTCCTGTCATTTCCCTGCCTGCTGTCCTGCCTGTTACCACCACCAACGGTCATCATGGACGCAGACACGGAAGGTATGTGATATATACACTGTGCCATTGAGTGAGCATGCATACTCAGTTGCCTGAGTCACGTCCAACTCTTTGTGATTCCATGGAGCCCACCAGGCTCCTCTGCCCATAGGATTTTTTTGGCAAGAATATTGGAGTGCATTGCCATGCCCTCCTCCAGGGGATCTTCCCAACCCAGGGATCCAGTAGGTAAAAAAACTCCCCAGTACAAACAGGAGAGCGCTGTTACCAACCCACGTTTCTCCCTGGCAGGAACATTTACCATATGTCCCTTTGGATGATAATAAGTAAAGTCAGTCATCACCGAATATTCAAGATAACCATGGGTGGCGGGAGTTCGCATGAGTCTCCCCAGTATCTGGACTCGTTTTCACATCTCAGTCCTTCTCTGGGAGATGGGACAAAATCAGCTACAAATTTGCCTCAAAAATGAAAAACGAAGAGCTGCTTCTCTGTAAGACAGGGGTAACCTCCCTGGGTCATAAGAAAAAGAGTTCAGAATGAAAAAAGGAGACATTGATAGCAGGCACCTGAAAATTTCCAGAGCTGGGGAACAGGAAGGAACCTTGCAAAACCATCCCCTTGGTGAATGTCTGGGGATGCTGAGGCTCAGAAAGTCACAGGCCTGGTGGGTGGCAGATTGGAGGTGAGAGCCCATGCCTCCAATGCCCTCTTCCACTCTGACAAGGTGTCCCCACGGCTCAGCTGCAGGCAGCACCTGATAGGGTCCTGTCTCAGCAGTCAACACCATGCCTTCCCCTCTGTCTGCCAACAGTGCCTCTTCTAGGGTTTCCCAACAAAACTGCGTAACTGGGCATCTGCACGCCTTGACTTTCCGGCAAAGAGCTCAAACTCCAAAGTGACGGGAAGGGGAAGGAGGAGATGAAAGAATCTGAGTGAAACAAGCAGAGAATGGACAAGCATCTCTCTTAACATCCCTTAACATTACTGGGCTTAGTTGCTCAGTTGTGTCTGACTCTTTGTGACCCCAATGTAGCCAGCCAAGCTCCTCTGTCTATGGGATTCTCCAGGCAAGAACACTGGATGGGGTTGCCATTCCCCTCTCCACTTAATATCTACTACATCCCCACAAACCATGAACCCTTACAGAATGCCTTGACGTCCCTATTGGAGCTAAGAGTTAAGGACTCGATAGACACTCCCCTCTTTTTCATACTTAAACAAATGCTCATGCCAACTCATGCTGCACCTCTGCAATGGCTCAGGCTGTGCATGTTCAACTCTGGGACAGTCACTGAACTGAGCAGTGATTTCTCCAGGTAACAGGCCTGCTGGCCCCAGATGAGCTCGCATACTTTGGGAGAGTAACCGCAAGGGAATGCTCCCCATCTGTGACCCAAGGCAGCTCCACCTTGTCTCCACAAGTGGTTAAGCAGGCTCAGTGGTACACATCCCCCTTCTGATATGTGACCCAGCCTGCCTGGAAACAAATGCTGCCTGCCTAGCCCTAGCCTCTATATGACCATGAAGCATGGGATGTTCCCAGATACCCAGAAATCCTTGCTCTAGCACCGTGGGAAATGATGTCCACCCAGCCAGAGGAATTACTCAAGACCTGAATGGTCAATAGGACTCCACATCCCCAACACCAGCCATCTCCAACTTCAATACGGAGTCATCTACAATGGGGCTGTTTTATCCAGCTTGCTCCTTGGAGGAAAAGCAATGACAAAACTAGACAGCATATTAAAAAGCAGAGACATCACTTTGCTGACAAAGGCCTATATATTCAAAGCTATGGTTTTTCCATTAGTCATGCATGGATGTGAGAGTTAGACCATAAAGACAGCTGAGTGCCGAAGAACTGATGCTTTTGAACTGTCGTGTTGGAGAAGACTCCTGAGAGTCCCTTGGACTGCAAGGAGATCCAACCAGTCAATATAAAGGAAATCAACCCTGAATATTTATTGGAAGGACTGATGCTGAAGCTACAGTTCCAATACTTTGGCCACCAGAAGCAAAGAGCCAACTCATTGGAAAAGACCCTGATGCTGGGAAAGATTAAGGCAGCAGGAGAAGGGGAGGACAGAGGATGTGATGGTTGGATGGCATCACCGACTCGATGGACATGAGTTTGAGGAAGTTCAGGGAGATGGTAAAGGACAGGGAGGCCTGGCCTGCTGCAGTCCATGGGGTTGGACACCACTTAGCGACTGAACAACGAGCAACAAAGTGCCACACAACAGTTAGAAGCCTACAGGTCACAGAAGCTCTAGAAGAAACCGAAGTCAGATACACGGATGTAGAGGCTCTAGGTTCACACACTGCAAGATGGCTCTGAGGCTGCATCCCAAACGCCCAACCTCCTCAAATGCCCAGTGCATACACTGCCCTGTGGTTTCCAATCGCACAGAAGATAGCATCACGGCGACACAAACGATCCCGGTGCATTTTTTCAAAGGACTCCTCCTCCGACTACCTCCATCTCAAGGACACTTCCTGAGAAACCTGATTCTCCCTACACTCAAAAGCGTCTGTGAACCACCCCCACTCTTTTAGTGGTCAACCTCAGGGAAAAGTTCCATGGGAGCTCAAGAGTCTTTATTCCTAATGCAAGGTATGTTCCTTCTTATCTAGTTAGATGCCTTAGCATATGATCAGTCCTAGAATATCAAACCAAATGTACTGAAATTTAAAGCAAAAGTCAGAGGAGATCAAGGGAAATAGTAAGACCCTAGCTAAACAGAGAAGTAACTCTCAGCATGATGCATGATCTGACCAGAGATTTCCTGAAAATAGCTCAAAATAAATTCCCCGTGTTAGAAGCACTCCACTGAAGAGGCTTCCAATTATAAATAACATTCATAGACTATAGAGGCTCTTAAACCCTGCTCTTCCTGGATGAATCCTCCCAAGCCGGATTTTTCACTCACCAGCTTCCATTCCACCGGCCGAAATCAACACATGCACTTTCCCACTGGATGTACAAGTGGCCAGCTGTCGCCCAAAACATTCAACAGTGCAAGTTTTCTTAGTCATTTCAGCCAGGCAACAAAGCTTAAATGAGCTCTGGTACTAAAGCGGAGGCGGTGAGAGGCAAATTCAAAGCCTGTTTGCAGGGTCTTGAACACTAGAGGGTCCCCCAGCATGAACACGGGCTAATGACACACTGTGGCAAAGCTCACATCCTTTCCACCAGGGACTCAGAAATACCCCAAGGAACAGGTTTGCTGTGCTAATGATGTGTGAACACAATTCTGAGGAGGTCATTAGCCACAAAGTTCAAAGGCCCTGGGAGAAGTTTTAAGTCGAATGCAATTAGAAACTGTTATGTTGGTCACTTTCTTTAATTTCCCTGATGAATCCAGCTTTGCATCAATACACCTGTAGAGAGATGGTAAATGCAGCAGAGAAGAGTTCAAGGGATTTCAGTGATGGGAGGAGATTCTGACCTGTGGTAGTGATGGCAGTTTAGTTGCTAAGTCATGTCCGACTCTTGTGACCCCATGTAAAATCCCACCAGGCTACTCTCTCCTCTGTCCACAGATTTCCCAGGCAAGAGTACTGGAGTGGGTTGCCATTTCCTTCTCCAGGGGATCATCCCAACCCAGGGATCGAACCCAGGTCTCCTGCATTGGCAGGTAGACTCTTTACTGACCATATGATCAAGCAATCCCACTCCTGGGCATGTATCTGTGGACCTGTGGAAGCCTTGAATTAGAACAATTTCTGACTTGCTAAATTCTAAAATATTCCTCCTGTGGTTTACCATCTTCTTATCCCCCAAATCTGAGTACCTCCACCCCCCCATACATGCATACACGTGTACAATGTCTTTGGTTTCCAACACTGTCTCCGTGGTATATCTCAGTACAGCAAATATCGTGTCTAGGCATGTCATTCTGAACCAAGCCATGCCTCCGTTTCCTCACCTTTATAATGGGAATGGCAATAATATCTACTTTGTAAGACACATTGTAAGATGTGATATAGAGTTAACTCACTTTTCTAGAACTCTGCCCAGCACACAGCCCTTGCACAGGTCGTGTCCATCTCAGCCCAAGGAGGGAAGTCACTGCCTTACCTCACTTCCTAGCTTCCTGCACTAACACAGAAGAAAGGGTGTTACTAAGGAATGTGGGAAAAACAAGGCCTTATGGGAAAAAAGACAGGCAGACCAAGGTTGGTGTGAGCCAATGCAATCCCTCTGAATCCTCTTCACTTTCATAAAATGCACAATAAACGAAGAAAATGATGCTTTCTATGCTGCAAGTAATTGCTAGGCACTGTTATAATAATCACCTTTCTTGATTTACAGAAATATTGCAGTCTCCGTTTTCCATTATTGTAAGATTTTCCCCATCTCTCTATAAACAAATGTCCAGTGCCTTTTTGAGTTCGTGATTCAGAAGTTGGTCGATTTCAGCTCCTGGGCCTCCTGCTCTTCACCCCTTTACACGTGTCCTGGCTCCGGATGAAACATTTCTAAAAACCAGCTCCATTTCCCACTTCTTCCGTTCCCAAGGCAAAGACTCCATGCCCTTTCAAGTTTCCAGCACTCAGTCCCATCCTTGCTAATGATTCCCAACAGGGGTGACTCAAAATTTCTCTCAATTACAACCGCTGGAAGTGAATTTCTTACTGCTGCTCACAAGGGACTCAGAAGTTGTCTAATGCTTGAAATGTTGCTCCAGGTAACTTCAGATCGGAGTCAGCACTGTGCTGGGGTCAGTGAATCATCTTCTCTCCTTTCATCTGTTTTTCTATGTGTGTGTTTCAGTCCCTGTTCTCACCACCCACCCCTCATCTCAGGTTATATCCCATCTCCAGTCATCAACTCTCTTTTCTAACTACCTTCCTCCCATAAGCCATCCTGTACAGTAAGTCTCCCAGCAACAAGGTGGAGGGCTCCTGAGGCTGTCCATCAAGGTCCTTCACTGGTGTCCAGCCTTAGCACCGGACCTTTGGAGGCATCCAGCCACCAGTGAAACTGAAGGACTCCTGCCAGTGTTCGCTCCCAGCCCTTCTTGCTTCTAGAATTCCAGGAATACTGATCCTTCAAGGCTCAGCTGGAAGCCTTCTTTTAATCTCCTTTGATTCCCATGAAACTTCTCAACACCCACCCCACCACCACCCCAGCCACACTGGTCTCTTTGCTCTTTCTCAAAAGTGCAGGGCATGACCCCAGTTTCCAAATCAGTGGTCAACTCCCGTCTCCCCTTCCAATCACTACCAAGCCTGCCCTTTCTATGGGGCCTGACTTGACCACGTGATCTGGAATTGTCAGCACATCCACCACTGCCCACTCCTCCCATCTTGCTCTTTTTCCCATAGCATGTCCTGTACTTGTTATGCTAAGTGTTTGCTGCGGACACACCCGCACTTCACCCCTAAGCTCAGCGATCTTTTCTTAACACCTCCCAAGAGCCAAGAACAGTGCCTGGCATGGCATAGGCACTTTAAAAACAAACAAACAAACAAAAAACCCCACGTTGTTGAACAACTTCACTGCTGTTCATTTTCCACCCTCCTCTCACAACAAGAAGATCGTTTCTCATGGAAGACACTTGAGTTTGATTTAAAGATCTAGTCATTTGCAGGCTCAGCTCACACTCAACGCCAGCTGAAGTCACAACTGGAAAGCCTGACTTCGCTGTCTTCCAGCGAAGATCCGGGTTTATGATGTCTTTTATGGAGACACCCAGAGCTCATTTACATGTCTTTATCTTTCATCTTTTTAAAAGGAGAGAAAGTGAGAAAGACATATTGGGCTGTTTTATGGCCCACACTAGATATTCTGTCAACGGGAGGTTCAAAGCAAATGGGGCCCCAACCACAGAGTGAAAAGCTTGTGGGTGTTCCCTGCCCCAGGCTCCGTGGAGACGCTCCCAGGGCTGCAAGGCAGGCTGGTTGGGAGGCTCCAAGCTCCCATCACAGCGCTTTATCCTTCCCAGTTACACTGAGAAACCAGTAATTAATTACACAGCATTGCAGGACACGATTTATGTTGAGGGACACCGACTCCCCTCTCCTCACAGACTAAATGGAGAATGTGGTTTTCAGAGGTTTGGACCTCCCCAAGCTATATTAGCATAAATGAGCTGCTCTCTGAGTGGGGATCAGGGTTCCTTAAATAATTTCAAGGGGCCCCTAAAGCCCTCCCTTTTCCAACTACCTATTCGAAGCAAGACTTTCCCCAAATAGTCCAACAAAAGAGCACATCACAAGAGAATGAATGCAGAGAAGACTCCAGTCTCTTCTGACAGGTTAGAAATTGCAGACAGTTGCAAAAATACAAAATGGGACTTCCCCGGTGGTACAGTGGATAAGAATCCGCCTGCCAGTGCAGGGGACATGGGTTCAATTCCTGGTCTGGAAAGATTCCACGTCCCATGGAGCAACTGAGCTCATGCACCACAACTACGGAGCCCAGGAACTGCAACAAGAAGGCCAGGGCAATGAGTAGCCCACGCACCCAGCAGAGTAGCCCCTGCTTGCGAGAGAGAGCCTGTGCACAGCGGCAAAGACCAGTGCCGCCAAAATAAATTTAAAGCAAAGAAACAACGCCCTTCTTCTCGATCTTTCTCTTAATTTTAGAAGATAAAATTTAACAATTAAAGTTATTTATGTGAACATGTAATGCTTTATTACTGCTATTTTAAGATGAATTAACAAGTATTTTTTACAATTCTGGTTCAATTCCTAATGTGATAAATATTTATAGATATAAACATGAATAGAAACTCCTTGGAGTCTATAATCCTTTTCAAGAGTAGAAAGGAGTCTGAGAACTGCTGATACAAGCCATCTCTCGGCTACCTACTCCCACTCCTCAAAAGAAGATCTTGGCAAAGGAGATGGATATTCATGTTGAAAATGGATGGACTGTTTTTCAAAATAAATATCTCATTGCTTAACTTACGTGCCAGAAAAAGAAAGATAAAAGAAAAAAGAAGCATCAAAAAGGAGAAGTGAAGGAAGAGGTTGTTTTAAGTGGACTGTATATAAAAATATTTTGTTTCATGAAGAATTAACCTGAGGTTCTTAATCAGAAGCTTCTTGATGGATGCTGGAGGACCCATGGATCCCCTGAAATGATACACAGCAGGGTGGTCCCTGTGTTTGACCCAAAAGAATCCAATTTTTTCATCTGATTCTCAAAGGAATCTGTGACCAAAGGTTAGGAATCTCTTGGAGGCTGATGCCAATTCTCAGCTCAGGGAACATATTATCCTTGAACCATTTAAGCTAAGTATAAAACAAAACCCAAATTTTAAGCACCAACACAGTTTATTATGGGAACTCAAGATCTCTTTCTGACCATGCTGCACCCTCTATCTGGCTGAAATCACCAACCTATTACCTGTTTATCCAAGCAAGAAAGTTTTAACAGGGATAGAGCCTTCTAAAGCCACCTTTGGCATTTCTCCAAAAAAAGACATACAGATGGGAGAACAGGTATGTGAAAAGACGCTCAACACCATTAATTACTGCTGCTGCTGCTGCTGCTGCTAAGTCGCTCAGTCGTGTCCGACTCTTAGCGACCCCATGGACTGCAGCCTACCAGGCTCCTCCATCCATGGGATTTCCCAGGCAAGAGTACTGGAGTGGGGTGCCATTGCCTCCTTCGCTACTAATTACTGCTGCTGCTGCTGCCAATTACTAGAGAAATGCAAATCAAAACTTCGATGAGGTATGACCTCACACCAGTCAGAATGGCCATCAGAATGTCTACAAATAAAAAATGCTAGAGAGGGTGTGGAGAAAAGAGAACCCTCCTACACTATTGGTGGGAATGTAAGTTCATGGAAAATAGTATGGAGGTGCCTCAAAAAACTAAAAATAAAGCTACCATATGACCCAGCAGTCCCTCTCCTGCGCATGTATCCAGATAAAACTATGATTTGAAAAGGTACACACACCTCTATGTTCAGAGCAGCACTATCACAATAGCCAAGACACGGAAAGCAACCTACCTTTCCACTGACAGAGGAATGCACACAGAAAACGCCACGCATACACAGTGAAATACTGCTCAGCCATGGAAAAGAACGAAATAACGCTACCTGCAGCAACACGGATGGAACTAGAGATTATCAGACTACGCGAAGTAAGAAAGAAGACAAAGGCTGTATGAGATACGTGGAATCCAAAATACGGCACAAATGAACTTATCTATAAAACAGAAATAGACTCATGGACACAGAGAACAGACTTATAGTTGCTGGCGTGGGGGGTGGGAAGGCCTGGAGTGGGAATTTGGAGTCAGCAGTGTAGACTGTCATATATGTGATGGATAAACAAAAGGTCCTACCATATAGTGTAGGGAACTATATTCAACATCCTGTGATAAACCATAATGAAAAGAATTTCAAAAAGAATATATACACACACACACATAATATATAACTGAATGTGTGTGTGTGTGTGTATATATATAACTGAATTACTTTGCTGCACAGTAGCAGAAGTTAACTGTAAATCAACTATACTTCAATTAAAAAAATAAAAATGAAGTCATCTTTGGTGATCTCTCTCAGGAACCACTCTTTTGAGCCATGGTAGTAGACAGTGGGGGGCCTCGTGGGCCGCCGTCTCTGGGGTCGCACAGAGTCGGACACGACTGAAGCGACTTAGCACTAGCAGCAGCAGCAGACAGTCACTTTTTTTCTTTTCAGCCCACCACCCCTTTGGGCTTCTGTACCAGAACTGAGGGTTTTTACGTTAAACTGTGAAGGCACAGGAGCTAAAAGCTGTTTGAACATGGGGAGACAGTGTGGCGTCTACTGTCTACTCTGGACGCCATGGGGCAAATTCACACTGAGATATGACTTCTGCTCCTGCACATTCATGTCACACATTCTGGGCGAATTGGAAGAGTAGATGGGAGAGAATTCCTGGAAGCCATCACCATACAAGCATGGCTAAAAACAGCCTAATTAGACACAAAATCTATCCCCATATCCAAATTTCACTGGATGTCAGACTGGATGAAGCACAAGTTGGAATCAAGTTTGCCAGGAGAAATATCAACAACCTCAGATACGAAGATGACACCACTCTCATGGCAGAAAGCAAAGAACTAAAGAGCCTCTTGATGAAAGTGAAAGAGGAGAGTGAAAAAGTTGGCTTAAAACTCGACATTCAGAAAACTAATAAGATCATGGTATCCAGTCCCCCTCACTTCATGGCAAATAGATGGGGAAGCAGTGGAAACAGTGACAGACTTTATTTTGCGGGGCTCCAAAATCACTGCAGATGGTAACTGCAACCATGAAATTAAAAGATGCTTGCTTCTTGGAAGAAAAGCTATGACAAACCTAGACAGCATATAAAAAGCAGAGACATTACTTTGCTGACAAAGGTCGGTCTAGTCAAAGCTATGGTTTTTCCAGTGGTCATGTATGGATGTGGAGTTGGACTGTAAAGAAAGCTGAGCGCCAAAGAATTGATGCTTTTGAAATATGGTGTTGGAGAAGACTCTTGAGAGTCCCTTGGACTTCAAGGAGATCCAACCAGTCCACCCTAAAGGAAATCAGTCCCTAATATTCATTGGAAGGACTGATGCTGAAGCTGAAATTCCAATACTTTGTCCACCTGATGCAAAGAACTGATTCAACGGAAAAGACCCCGATGCTGGGAAAGACTGAAGGCAGGAGCAGAAGGGGACGGCAGAGGATGAGATGGTTGGATGGTATCACTGACTTGATGGACATGAGTTTGAGGCTCCAAGAGTTGGTGATGGACAGGGAAGCCTGGCATGCTACAGTCCATGGAGTCACAAAGAGTCGGACACGCCTGAGCAACTGAACTGAACTGACTGCATGCAAGACATTATGCCAGGAGTTCTACATTCATTCCTGTGTGGAACCCTCACATTAGCCTCATTCAAGAGGCACTGAGATCCTTCGGGGTTACAGAGCCAACAGGGAACAGGGTTCCAACTTGCAAGCTCAGACCTGCCGGACTTCAGAATCTCTTCTTTGAAGGACAGTAGGCTGCCCCTCCTCTATCCATTAACCATAGGAACACTAAAAGAGTAGAGTTTAGGCCAAGAAACCAGAGGCATTCATTAAATCAAGAGGCAATCTATTGGGATGTCACAGCAGTCGATACAAATAAACTCTGTTTTACATAGTCTGGGTAAATCCCCCCAACAAATGAACAGCAGACTGACTCTCAAGATACAGTCTTATGCACACAGCACACACACATATTCACATGTACTGAATTCAACAAATAGAATTCCTCAGCATTTACTGGGTAGCAGACCCATGAAATGTGCCACTTTTTAAAACTGAAATGTGAACTCCGCGGCCTTCAGATTCATAGCTCAGTAACATGTCCAACTACTACTCAAATACAAAAGTAGGAAGAACGGTTCCAAACTCTGTTTTGATCATTTGCAAATAAAAATATGTTCTTCATGTTTGTTCAGATAAAACACTGTCCCCCAGGCTCAGAGGCCAGGCCCTTGGGCCAAATGCCTGCCAGGAACTCTTTTCTGAGGAGTAAAACTGCTGACAAGACTATTAGAGATTCGACTACATCACCAGGGCAAACAAGGAGACTGTTAATATCTATGATCCGAACTCATGGGAGAGGGCCCCTGGGTCAGAAACTTTCACCAACAAAAGAAAACGAGAAAAGAATTACTTTCAAAGAAGCCTCCACACCCACTGTCTCTTAAAATACACTGTTTGGAACATAGTGGGTTCTCAGAAAATCGCGTTGGATGAACACGCCAAACTTAAGACGAGGAAGCGTGGGTGGGTGGATAGTGTTGTGCATAATTCTGGGGTTTGTTTCAAGTCATTAAAGATCCTCACTCAACACGTAATGTTGAGACCAAAATAAGACTTCCGTTCATTTTATAGACTCTGCAGAAGGCTTCTATGTATGGAATCCCACTTGGTTCTCCTACTGGCCCCGTCAGAGGCTGGTGTCACTCACCCTGGACAGACAAGGAGCCAGTGATGAAGTGACTTTCCCAAGGTCACTGGCCGATAAGGACTGAGCCAGAAGCAAATGTGCTTCTCAGGATTGCCGGTCCCCTGTACTCTGCACTACATTAAGCTACCAGAGTGCTTTATGAGACAGAGCTCTGAGATGATCTCACTTCCACATATTAACAATTTTAGAAGGCAACAAGCCAAAGCGTGGAAGTGGCATGCAACAAGTACACGTGAGAACTTCCCGAGATGCCAGCAGTGCCCCTCTCCTGGGGGCGGCCAAGGCTCAAAGGCTCACAGCCCCATCAGTGAGGGGTGGGGGAAGCAGGAGTCCAACTGTCCCCCAGGGTCGGAGAAAGAGAGCCAGGATGCCACCCAGCACCCCCTCAAATCTTATATAGAATGGATGCCAACTTAGCGCTGTTCCAGGTGAAAGTGACAGAGGCGAGGTTTCTTTTAAAGGAGTCTGGATCAATGGAGCCTGGTGGAGCTGCCAAGCCCATCTCTGCGAATCAGGCCTGCAGTGCCAATCTGGTGATGTCTAAAGGACAAAGCCAGCGGTGCCTTTCAGGGGATCCTTTAATAGGACCTCCATCTCACCTGTGTGCTGACTCGTCAAGTTGCCAGTGCAAGCAGTGTCCTGCCCCGGGCAGGCAGAAGGGCCACAGCAGGGTCATTTCTATCATTACAATCATGCTGCAGAAAAGGGACAGGTCAGGACTCCCCCGCGGGTGGCCCAGTGCTAAAGAACCCGCCTGCCAATGCAGGGGAACCGGGTTCAATCCCTAGTCCGCCAGGAAGACCCCACACGCCTTAGAGCTACTAAAGCCCAGGTGTCACAGCTACTGAAGCCTCCCCTCGCTGCAGCTAGAGAAAGCCTGCGCACAGCAACAAAGACCCAGCACACTCAAAAATCAATTAATTAATTAAAGATGCTTTAGAAAAAGAAAAGAGGTCAAAATTCAAGGAGGGCATCTGAATGCAATATCCACGCTCACCTTCACACATCTCAGAATCAGCCTTTTTTATCATTTTGTTTCCAAGACACAAAGTCTGATACAAACACCAAAGTACCTGGGGTCCTCAACTCATAGAACACCATTCAGGATACTGAAAATCACAAGTAACAGACTGTCCCTTACTGGTGGCTTCTAAAGTACCAAGCACTAGCCTTTACCCTCCATTTTCTCAAAAATCTTATTACTCTGCCCATTTGACAGATTAAGAAATTAAGCCTTCAAGAGACTTAAAAAACTGTGCCCAAAGTTACTCAGGTAAAAAGAGCTTGGACACCAGCCAAACTTGTCCTTCAACAAATGAATAGCTGGCGGGGGGTGCGGGGGGGCTGTTTGGGGAGTGTGAAGTGTTGGTGGAATACTATTCAGCCTGAAAAAGGAAGGAAATTCTGACACCTGCTACAATGTGTGAACCCTGAGGATATCAACCTAAGTGAAATATGGGAAAGGGAAGTCGCTCAGTCGTGTCCGACTCGTCGCAACTCCATGGACTGCAGCCCACCACGCTCCTAAATCTGTGGGATTTTCCAGGCAAGAGTACTGGAGTGGGCTGCCATGCCCTTCTCCAGGGGGATCTTCCCAACGCAAGGATGGAACCCCGGTCTCCCGCATTGCAGGCAGATGCTTTACCATCTGAGCCCCCAGGGAAGCCCATGAAATAAGACACAAATAGACAAATATTGTATGATTCACTTTAGATGAGGTGGTGGTTTAGTCGCTAAGTCGTATCCGACTTTTGCAACCACATGGACTGCAGCCCACCAGGCTCCTCTGTCCGTGGGATTTTCCAGGCAAGAGTACTGGAGTAGATGAGGTATCTAGAGTCAAATTCACTGAGACAGAAAGTAGAACGGCAGTTGCCAGTGGCTGAGGAAAGGGTAAAAGGGGAACAACTGTTTAAGGGGGATGAAGTTTCAGTTCCACAAGGTGAAGAGAGTTCTGAAGATGAAGCATAGTGATGGCTACATGACCATGTCAATGTATTTAATACCCCTCAACCATGCACTGAAAAATAGTCAAGATGACCATCTGCCCATTATACTCAGACACCCTTCCCAAGACAACTGAACCTCACAATACCCCCCTGACCGTCATGGAAGCAAGACCGGAGGTGCAACATCACCCTGCTGGCCAGGTCAGAGCACACCTGCTGATTTCCAGCTGACCTCAGTGGTATTCACTGCTCACTCTGGGGGCCAATACACCTTTCAGGGCAAAGGAGCCCCACCTGGATTCCGGATCCGAAATGCCATCCTGTAAACTACCAACCCATCCTCAACATGAGCCAGGACTCCTGGAACCCTGCTCCAGGACCAGAAAAGGACTGATGCAGGCAGGATTACTTGACATGTCATTAGCCTTGTGACACTGGGTTGGTCACAAAGTTTGTACAGGGGTGACCAGACCCCCGAATGAACTTTTTGGCCCGCCCAATTATCAGTAATGATTAGGGAATACGAGGGCACTCTTTGTTTTATTAGCAAGACACATTTTAAATCTTTGAAAACGCTTTCACACGCACACCATCATGCCCCAGACCCTGAAGCAGCTGGGTCAAGCATCTTCACCCCAGTGCTCCGAAGAGCACCTGGAAGTCAGGTTTTTGCCCAAGGTCAGAAGCCAGTTGGCTGCAGAGCAGACCTGGAACCCACCCATGTTATTCCTCCTGCAACACCTCCCTCCAGAGAGAGAGGGCTGGCCAGCATCGCAAAGGAACAGGAAATTGAAATGGCTCCCGGGAAGGCAGTCAGCCTGCCAACCTCGGACAGAAGCTGACAAATGACCAGAGCCGGCCCCGAATCAAAAAAGGCTTCCTCCAAGGAGCCGCCTGCCGACTAACCTCTTCCCACCTGCGGCGCGGGAGAAATAAGCTCCAAGAGTCCACAGCCCACCATCCCCATCTGTCCATGGAGAGAAAACCACGTTAGGAAGGAAGCACAGAACCAGTGAGATGCTGCTCAGAGCTGAACTGGAGAGGCAGTTTCCCCATACGAACTTATCAGCTTCATTCCCACTCCTGTCACCTCACCCCCCCCCCCCCACACACACACAGAAGCTTCTTCCTGAATCCCCACCCCTTCAGCAACAGAACTGCAAGAGGGGCGAAGCAGCAGACAGACGAATCTTCAGAGAGGCAGCACCCACCAGGGAAAAAACTGTGTTTAACACGCAGCTACAAGATGGGAAACCTTCTAAGAGCCCAATCATGCACTTCGAGTCATGCACCAGTTTCCAAAATACCAAAACAGATTCCAGGCACTTTACCTGAGTGGTTTTTGCTCTTCTGCCTTGCATGCTGCTGCTATGGCTAATCTGTGGGTTGGTGGCACCTTCAGAGAGACAGTGAGATTTCCTACACGGGAGTGTGTTATAATTACTGTAGGGGAGAGCCTCTTCAGCGGCAGCTGGTGGCATCTTATGGTTCGCGAGATCGGGGATGTCAGACACCAAATTCCGACAGTAGCCTGCAAGTTTGCTCCTGGGTCCCCCGTTTGCCGTCACCCCAGAGTTCTTCTGAGCGTACAAGTCTCCCAGCGAATTGGCCCGTTGACAGGCACTGAGCTGCCGCGGACTCGCCCGGGTTTCCATCGCCCGAGCCTCCTCGCAGTCTTTCTCCTCGGCGGAACCCAAGATCTCTTCGTTGCTTGTTAAATGTTCTTGGCTCAGATCAGACAGTGAGAATTCCAGGCTGTCCTCCCGCCAGATGTCTGCGGATTTGGAGCGTTTCTTCTTAAAGCTCGCTGTCTCCATGAACGCGGGTCCGTTGGAGGCATAGGGGCGCTGCCGCCTGCCGCCCTCCGCCAAGTACGTCGCGTCATCCCCGTAAAGCCGGCTGTCTTCCGAGTCTGGCATGCTCTGCACGGAGGCTGCTGTGAGGACGATGCTGCTGTCCACGCTGGGAGCGACGGAGGAATCGGTGTAAGACACGGGTCTCAAGCCCACATCCACTCGGTCCACCCAAATGGGGCTCCCGAAGTCCTCGAGGGTGCCTTCCTGGGAGAAGGGCTCCAGGCCATTTTCAGCCAGGGACTGGGGGATGCTGGGGGTGCTGCTGGACCGGGTACTCACTTCGGAGTTCCTGTGGATCACCTTGCCGGAGGAGGCGTGCCTGGTCCGCCGTGCCTTGTGCGACAGGCGCAGGGATCGCGACGTGTGCTTGCGCCCCAGGACCGCGTGCTTGTCTCCATAGAACTCATGCACGACACTTTGACTTTCTGCGTTTCCCATGGTTTTATGGTCTGTAGCAAGGAAAAAAAAAAAAGGAGAGGATCACTGAGTCACCCATGGGTACGGGCGGTTAACGGGAAGAGCTCGGTACCTACAGAGGGCAGACAGCTTGACAGGTAACAGCGGCGCCTATATGCACCTGGCAGGCACTTGGACTCAACGCGGCAGCAGGTGAGAACTAACATCACCGACTGAGACTACTCCTGCGGAGATGTGAAATAAGAACATAAATAAGGCCATGGGGGATGACACGGGTCTCTGCCGGGGGAGGGGAGCAGCACTCCAGGCATGGCACAGACTTGCTTTCCTAAAGCTGGCAACACCTGCTTTCTTCTCCCTAACCTCTAGAGTTGTCTATTTAAAGCTCGACGCCTCTCCACCAACTAAAAACTCTAAAAAGTACAAACCAAGGTGTCTGCTCCAAATGAGTAACGTTCTGTTTGAAATGACATATTTCAAAAAACCAGGCGAAACTCCGAGATGCACTGGATAAAGGTCCTTCCTCCCCATAGGTTTCCGTTTCATCCTGACTTCATCTACACTTCAAAATCAATCAAAAACGGGAAAGCCCAAGATGTGAAGTCCAGTCAACTCTTCCTGATAAAGTCAAAAAGAAAAGGGGTTTTTTACCTTTAATGCCACAACTTTCTGAAAACCTTAACAGGGGAAGGGGGGCGAAGTGGGAGAGGGAGAGGGAGATGCCCAAAACAAAACAGAAACCCCACTCTCTGCCCGGCAGCAAACTAATGGGTTCATTTCTGGGAGCAAATCCAACTGGAGAACATTAATCTGGTACAGAGTGCCCTGCACACAGAAATTCACATGATGAAATCACCAAATGCGATTCAGCCTTTTGGAGCTACCCAGGTTAATTCAAGTCCTTTCCTTAACATTGTTCCGGTCTCTCTCATTGGTCTGAGGGCTGTTACCCACAGTGAGAAATTAAAACATCCTCAAAGCTCGACAAGTATGACTGTATTTAGCCTTATTCTCCTTGCTCTGCAGTGAGGTTTCTCTAGACCATTTCAACTGTATACACTTAGGATACACACATGAAAATGGTCAGAAAGGAGAGAAGAAAAATAGAACAGCTGAGCGCATCCCTGAGTTGATGTGTATAATCATTTACACGGTTGTTCATTCAGAAAATATATATACTGGGACTTCCCTGGTGGTCCAGTGGCTAAGATTCCATGCTTCCAATGCAGGGGGCCTGGGTCTGATCCCAGGTCAGGGAACCCAGTGGCTCAGATGGTAGAGAATCTACCTGGCAATGCAGGAGACACTGGTTGGATCCATAGGTGGGGAAGATCCCTGGGAGGAGGGAATGGTTACCTACTGCAGTATTCTTGCCTGGAGAATCCCCATGGACAGAGGAGCCTGGAAGGCTACAGTTCATGGATGGGTCACAAAGGGTCAGACAGGACTGAACGACTAACGCTTTCACTTTCACAAGGAACTAGATCCCACAGGTGGCAACTAAGATCCCGTATGCCAGCAACTAAAAGATTCAAAGTGCCAAAACTGGAGACCTGATGTAGCCAAATAAATCCTTTTTTTTTTTTTTTTTTTTAAACAAAGAGGTGGGGATGGAGCCCGGATGCTCATGCCAGCTTCTGCCCTGACTGGCTGAGCAATCTTGAAAACTGTTTAAAAGAAGAAAAGAAAGAAAGAAAATAAATACTGCATAGCTACCATGTTCCAGAAACCAGAAATACAGCAGAGAAAAAAAGACACACATTCTCCACTCTCATGAAACTGATACTCCAAGCCAGGGAAGGGATACAATAAACAAAAAAGCAAAAGGTACAGAGGGAAACAGGAACAAATTTATTGGACCTATTACACTCTGAAACCCCCTGCAATATAATATATTCCTTCCCAATGCTCCAGAACCACTCTACAATCCTACTCTTCAGTCTCAAAGGTTGCTTAAACTCCTACAAGCACATCTTTACAGAAATGAAATTTGTGGCAACAAGAAGGGAAAAACCTCCATTGAATGTTCCGATGAGTTCAGAGGTAACTCATACAGACACCAGATGTGAAGCTATTCCCATACTGGAATATTCTCTACCAGGTCACACATCATATGATTCTGAGAGCGAAGTTTCCAAGAAAGAGAATCATCCTTTTACTAGTAGCAAATATACTTCAAAGCAATAAGTTCACGCCCCTCTGGCTGGTACCTTTAAGAAGCAAGGAAAAAACATAGAGACTCAACTCAGTACAGGGAAAATGAAAAGATTCATGGTCCATGTGTGACCATTTATGTGATCTATATTCCTAAGAATATCATGTGCTACATTTTTACAAGTAAAATATTTTAACAAGCATCTAAAGTAAGGCTAAAAGCCATGACCAGTGTCTCAGGGTTCTTGATTTTTTAAGGGTATAGCTTTCCTGATAACTCAGTTGGTAAGGAATCCGCTTGCAATGCAGGAGACCCTGGTTCAATTCCAGGTTGGGAAGATCCCCTGGAGAAGGGAAAGGCTACCCACTCCAGTATTCTTGCCTGGGAAATCCCATGGACAGAGGAGCCTGGCTGGCTACAATCCATGGGGTTGCAAAGAGTCAGACACGACTGAGTGACTTTCACTTGAAGATACATAGATGGGGACTTCTCTGGTGGTCCAGTGGTTAAGAATCTGTCTGCTAATGCAGGGGACACAGGTTCCAGCCCTGGTCCAGGAACTAAGATTCTACATGCAGCAGGGTAACTAAGCCTGCATACCACAACTACCGAAGCATGCGTGCCTAGAGTCTGCAAGAAGAGAAGCGCACCCCCAACAGAGTAGTCCCCACTCAACGCAACTAGAGAAAGCCTGAACACAGTCTAAAGAAGACCCAGCACAGCTAAAAGAAAAAAAGAAAGATACCTGAATGTGTCTATGCATCTATATGTTTTGCCAAGGAATAAATAAAAGTTTAGAAAAAGTATTAGCCACAGTCCCATTTTAAGAATCACATAGATTTAAACTCAAAAGAGGGAAAGAATGGAGGTGACAGAAACCACGGTGTAGAAAGCCAAAGCTGTCACCCCAAATATGCTCAAATGGACCCCCCAATATGCTCGGATGGAGCCCCCCCCTTCTGCTGTATACAAAAGTTTGCAAATATAAATTGACAGACATATTCTCAACAACAAATTTCTGGTTAGGCTTGTTTCTGCCAACAGAAAACTAATCAAGTTAAAAGCCTCAGGAGCAGTTTCCTAAAGCAAATGGCCCCAGCCTTCAAGAATTACAGCGTTCCCTGCATCGCTCTGATGGGTCTGTTATATTAATAGCATTTTTAGTAGCAAGATTCTTTTCAGCCAGCCAAGGTAGGAAAGAAGCCATTTTTATCTTCAGAACTAGAATTTAGAGATGAATGCCAAATCTCTTAAATCCTACCAAGAGCGATTCTCAGGGGATGATCTAAGTCGAGTCAGCAGGAAGTTTGAAGCAACTCAAGTTAGGAGAAAAATGTTCCTAGGGACTGCCGAAACACCCCTTCCTTTAAGAGCTTTCCCCCAAAGGTCAGTGCGACTCATGAAGGCCCATGTGGGGGTCAGTGGGGGACCCTGAAACAACACAAGCATGAAAAATGAAAATTGCTCACTGCATACAACAGACACAATCTCCCCTTTCAGGGACGACCCCATCCCACAGGCAACCCACAGAACACTGGTGATTTGAGAGCCCTAATCTTCTCCACGTACAAATGGCAAATGCCATCTACTTTCACCATCTTCACATTCCCCCACTCTCTCCTACCTAACTCTTATCATTTACTTACAACAAACCAAAACAGCCTGGTTTACACTTTACATTTACACAGTCTTTATTTGTTTCTCTGAATCTGGAAGCAACTTTGGTTAGAAAGTGGCTTACACTTTTTTTTTGAAGCCTCTATCGAGAGTGCTTCCCTGATAGTTCAGAAGGTAAAAGAATCTGCCTGCAATGTGACAGACCTGGATTGGATCACTGGGTTGGGAAGATCCCCTGGAGAAGGAAACGACAACCCACTCCAATTATTATCCCCTGGGGAAATTCCATGGACAGAAGAGCCTGGCTGAGCTACAGTCTGTGGGGTTGCAAAGAGTCAGACACGTCTGAGCGATGAACACTCACACTCATAGAGACTACAAGTGTTCTATGCATGATAAGGAGTCAAAAAATGCTCATGCACTTTAGAAACAAAAGTACAAGGTAGTGATCAGTACTTAGCCAACAAAATCACCACACAGTCACTAGGAAAGAGGGGAAAGATTAAGGGGGGAGAGGACAGGCTGAAATGCAAAAACTGGGCTAGAAATGGACAAGCAGGGACTTCCCCTCGTGGTCCCGTGGTTAAGATTTCGCCTTCCAACACAGAGGGTGGGGTTTTGATCCTTGGTCATGGAGCTAGGATCCCATATGCCTCTGAAGCCAAAAAACCAAAACATAAAACAGAAGAAATATCGTAACAAATTCAAGAGTGTAATAAACTCAATTTGTAACAACTTGAAAAGCAGAGCCTCAGAACACAGATACATGATGGCAAGCTAGAAAATGTTACCATTTTTAAACTCATTCAACTCCCTATTGACTTCCTTAGGGAAAATATTAGTGGCCTCAAACAGCTTGCACTTGCAGAGGGTAGTTAGGGGGAGGCATATTAAGCAGGAGGTGGTGGGCAAGACTGTAACACAGGGACAACTGTCTGAATTTAAACCTCAAATCTTAAACTTTCTTTCCAGTCCTCTAAGATACAGCTTCCTGGCTTCCCCAGAGCCTTTGTTCATGCTCTTTCCTTGGCCTCCAACTCTCCAGCCTTCAGGCATCTACACCTGGCTCGCTCTTTCCAGATCTTGACTCAAATGTCACCTTCTTAAAGAGATCTTTCCTAGCATCTCTATCCAAAATGACCCCTTGGAGCTCAACACTTCCCACCCCTCTTCTTTGCTTCCCCCCTACTCCTTAACATTTGTCATAACTGTCTCAAAAAATGTTTTTCATTTCCTTATTTTTTTTTTATTCTATATCTGTCCCCACTAGAACCTAATTAAGCATCAGGGAGGCAGAAAGTTAGTCTCGAGTATTGCTATATTCTCAGTGCCTAAAACACTGCCTGAAAGGCACTAGGAGCTCAGTAGGAAAACACAGAATGAATGAATGACAAAGTTTAATCTAGAATGTAAAAAACCAAACTCACACAGCTGCAAGAGAAAAGCGATGAGGGTGTTAGCATAATGTAAACTAGAGAAAAGACACACTGGCCTTAAAAATGCCAGCTCTCCTACATGAGAGTGCCCAGAAAATGCACCCATTTCCAGACTGTGTGCTGTTCTCTATGTCTCCTCCACCTGCAGACTGGTGTAGGTCCCTCAGCCCAGGCCCCTGGGTTTGGGATCACCCTGATTCTGTGAGCTGAGCTGATGGTTTCAGCCTGCCCTGCTCCACTGTTCTCCCCAACCTTCAATCACCTAGGCAGAGACTCATGGCCTCGCCTTTGTCTCATTTCACTTAATTCCTACATCCCTCCTCCTTTTGGAGGTTTAAGAAAGGGGGTTGGAATTGAGAGAGTACCTCTCCTCCATGTCGGGGAGACAGCTCAGGACTGAGCAGCCTGAGATGATCCAGAGGAAAATACTGACAAAGGAGACCTAGTGACATGATGGGGAGGCGTCATTTGAAAGTAGAGGCGGTCCAAAAAAATCAAGAGATTCTTAGGGTCAGAGACCAAGGACACTAGAGAGAGGATGAATTCTCCATTCTTCCCAACACCATGACCTTTCTCCTTAAGTCATGAGCTAAACTTTTCATAGTAACTTCCTTTAAATCCCATCAAAGTAAATACACAGCAAAAGAGTAAAAAAGTACTCCCATCAAAATAAGTGCACAGTGAAAGTACTTAAAGGAACTTTCTCAATCAGTATAGGCAGCACTGTGTGCAACAGACAAGACATGGAAGCAGCCTAAAGGTGCACTGACAGATGAATGGATAAAGATGTGGTGGACCTGTGCAATGGAATACTGCTGCTGCTAAGTCACTTCAGTCGTGTCTGACTCTGTGCGACCCCGGAGACGGCAGCCCACCAGGCTCCCCTGTCCCTGGGATTCTCCAGGCAAGAACACTGGAGTGGGTTGCCATTTCCTTCTCCAATGCATGAAAGTGAAAAGTGAAAGTGAAGTCACTCCGTCGTGTCCGACCCTTAGCATGGACTGCAGCCCACCAGGCTCCTCCGTCCATGGGGTTTTCCAGGCAAGAGTACTGGAGTGGGGTGCCATTGCCTTCTCCACAATGGAATACTACTCAGCCATAAAAAGGAATGAAATAACGCCATTTGCAGCAACATGGATAGACCTAGAGATTATTATCCTAAAGGAAGTGAGCCAGACAAAGACAAATAGTATGTTGTTGCTTATATGCTGGATCTGAAAAAAAGAACATACAAATGAACTTATTTACAAAACAGACCCACAGACACAGAAAATAAACCTATGGTTACCAAAGGGGAAAGGAGGGAAGAGATAATTAAGAGTTTGAGATGAATACATACACACCGCTGCTGCTGCTAAGTTGCTTCAGTCGTGTCCGACTCTGCGTGACCCCGTAGACGGCAGCCCACCAGGCTCCCCCGTCCCTGGGATTCTCCAGGCAAGAACACTGGAGTGGGTTGCCATTTCCTTCTCCAATGCTTGAAAGTGAAAAGGGAAAGTGAAGTCACTCCGTCGTGTCCGACTCCTAGCAATGCCATGGACTGCAGCCCACCAGGCTCCTCCGTCCATGGGATTTTCCAGGCAAGAGTACTGGAGTGGGGTGCCATTGCCTTCTCCGATATACACACTACTATACATAAAATAGATAACCAACAAGTACCTGCTGTATAATACAGGAAACTATATTGAATATTTTGATACAATCTTTAAGGGGAAAGAATCTGAAAAGTAAATAGCTTTACCACTATGCTGCACACCCTAAACTAACACAATTTAACACACACACAAAAAAAGTACAGTCATTAGGGTGGTTCGTAGATACATCAGATAGGTGATTCTTTCTCAGGGACTGCTTTTATAGATTTATTAGCCTACTAAGCCTTATGTAATAAAATGATATAAAACTATTTACACACTTTGGAAAAAAGTCTCAAATCCCTAGCTTTGGTAGTTTGCGGAAATTAAGATGCAACCATTAAGAGAGGCTAGGTGAAGAGTATGCTTACTGTGTTCAATTTCATGTGGATCTATAATTATTTCAAAATAAAAAGTTAAAGCTGTCACTCACTGGGAGTTTCTGGTCAAGGGAAAATTTTGTTTAAAAGTGACAATGCTGCCAAATGAAGCTTTTTGAATCCTCTTTTTCAACAAATTATGCAATAAGAAAATAAGCACTCACAGGGGCATTATCTGGCACAAGGTCATCAGGAAACAGACACAAAACAAGCAAACACAAAACAAGGTCCAAAGTGAGAGTCAATGGGGAAGCAGGGTGATTCGCTAGGGACAGGGCTTCTGTCTTTAATAGTCGTGAACAAAACTGAAGTACTATTTATAGTACCTGGTGGCAGCCAAGATGAAGTAAGACACAGTGGCTGGTCTTTCTTCCAATGATAAAGATTTAAAACCTCTGAACCAAAGTAAAAAGCAACTACCTGAGGCTTCCGAAGAATAAGCAAAAGCAGGTAAGTCGGGGATGGGAAGAAACACAAGGTCTTCCCTGGTGCTTCAGTGGTTAAGAATCCACCTGCCAATGCAGGAAACATGGGGTCAGTACCTGCTCTGGGACAATCCCACGTGCACAGAGGCAACGAGTAAGCCCCCACTTGTGGAAACTAGCAATGAGGACCCAGTGCAGCCAAAAATAAATAAACAAGCAATAAAACTGAAGAAGCCACTCTACCGAGAGTGGGTTTCCCATTTCAGTTTGTATTACTCTCATTTCTCTTCCAGCCTTGCATGGAGGGTGAGCACACAGTCCGTGCATGCATGCTGGGTCGCTTCAGTTGTGTCCAACTCTTGGCGGCCCCGTGGACTGTAGCCCACCATGACCCCATGGACTGTAGCCCACCAGGCTCCTCTACCCATTGGATTCTCCAGACAAGAATACTGGAGTGGGTGGCCATACCCTCCTCCAGGGGATCTTCCTGACTCAGGAATCGAACTCTCACCTCTTCTGTCTCCTGAATTGGCAGGCCGGTTGTTTACCACTGGTGCCACCGGGAAGCCTGAGCACACAGCTAGCCATAACAAAAGCAGCAAAACTCACAAGATGTGCCCTGTCATTCTGGCCAAAGAAATCGAGACTGGGGATACCTGCAAGCCAAAGAGTGAGGGCGATCTCACAGAAGACAGAGGTGGAGGAAACTAATCAGCTAATGTCATGTATAAACCTACCCAAATCCCAGCTCACTCCTCAGGTGCATGTGCCTGGGACTGACCCAGAGAAAGACAGCAAAGGCTTGGCGAACTGAGCTATGACATAAACACAGCTCACCTCTCAGTCTAACTCCCAAGTGGTGCGTGTGTGGACAAGGCCACAACTTCGGAGCAAAGGCTTTGAAAACTGAACTGACATCGGACCTACCACCCACAGGAGGTCAAACAGAACTTGCCATCTGAACCTAGCCAGGTTGATTGCTTACTAAAATAGGAAAAAAAGAAAATTCAACATTCTCCAGATGATTTTAACAGGACCTAGATTCTCCCAATGTAATACTCGAAAGTGTCCACAATGCATTCCAAAGAACCAGGAAAATCTAATCAGTTCTCAGGGGAAAAGACAATCAATAGATGCCAACCCCAAAGTGACCCAGATGTTGGAATTATCAGGCTTTTAAAGCAATTAGTATAACTATGTTCACTGAGTAATAGTAAACACTCCTGAAATAAATGAAAATTGTAACTCCTTGGAACATCTATGAAAGATCTCTGTGAACATCAATTATTATGTATGAGTGGAGAAGGAGAATACAAATTAAAAAGAAAGGTAAAATATTTTTAATTTGATCCATAATACAAAACTAGCTGCATTTTTTAATCATCAGATGTGAAGTTTTCTTGGTATTGCATGAGAAAACATTTGAGTTAACAGAAACTCACCCATGGTCAAGGTATCCAGGCAGAGAGAACAAAGAAAAACACTACTATAACTACAGATTGTTCAGAGGAAAAAAGGGAGAAAGAAAGAAGATACAAGAGAAACAAAAAATAACCTCATCACTTTGCAGACTAAGGAGGTTATAATAATATTTTTATGGTTTAGGATGTCTAATTCCCTAGATGAGACCAGAAGTTCAAGCGGTACTCCAGACAGCAAAATGCCCCACCCTTTAGCTGAACAACAGGAAAGCTCCACATGATTAAAGCCCAGCCTTGTGGGTCAGCTTGCTGGGGCTTGCCCTGTTCAGAAGTAGATAATCAAAAAGATAATTATATTATTAGGGTCAATCACCTCTGGAGCAAAACTCTTATTCTCAGGAAGTAAAAACTTATATTTGAGATGCATCTCCAAGATACTGGCTTTGAGGAGATTAAAATTCTAAAGACGCTAATATTTTACCTTCTTTCTCTCTCTCTCATAAACACACACACACACGAAGAGGGAGAGAGAGACACATAGAGAATATATAGACCTGTGTAAAAAAATTTAAAGTTAGCATCCTAGATAGAGATTATGGGGTAATTTAATTTTCAAAAGAATACTTTGCTTTTCGTATTTTCCAAAGCAACTACACTAAAGCTATAATTCACTGTTTTGGCCATGCTGCACATGAGATCTCCGTTCTCTGATCAGGGATAGAACCTGCACTCCCTGCAGTGGAAGCACAGAGCCTTAATCGACTGCCAGGCAGGTCCCTTACCTAGAATTCAGTTATGGCAAAGAAAAGAATAAACGCTTTAAGTCCCTAGGTTTCTTGGATAATTCTCAGAGAGTGAGGATGGGGACACCAGGCTGACAGCTAAAGCAAAAAAGCACCAAACCCAAACTTAAAGCAGATGACTTGAGAAAATTACCCAAGATAAAGAAGAAAAGACTACCGAGCTTGGATTTCACCATCCTTTCTCGACATTCCAGTGGCGCTCTGCTTGATCTCCTCCCATTCCGTCTGTGCACGGTTATTTGTACCTTGGCACACTTGTCTTTCTTTGCATGAACCCCTTATTTTATTACAAGCTCCCAGTGGCAGGGACCATGCCTTACTCATTATTATATTGGCCATCTAAGTGAACTGGAGTTTTAGTACTGCTTTTTTCAATGGGATGCTCACCTCTCAGATTGTCTATAACAAGAATATTTCAAAAATATAAAGCATTAGAGCCCACAGTGGGCACACGATGACCCAGCTTATATTCAAGTCAAAGTTAACTATTAAAACATGGTTTCTCTTGTTGGTAAGGGTACTATAGAATATGAACATAAGGCATCTAATGATGTATACAAATTATAATTGTTAATAATAAAATTTTTCACTCCCTCCTGAGGTATTTAAGAACTTATTAAAATAAACGTAATGATTACCCTTCTATGATTTGAAAACAGACCTCCGAAATTGCAGGAGAAAGGATGAAATGTATTTATTTCAAAGTTAAATTTGAAGCAAAAATCACAAGACAACAGATTGCAAATTTAAAATTAGATTCTAGTGGGAGGGCTTGGTTTCAAGCCTGTTTTTTCCCTACTGGAGGCTGAGCCTGAAGACAGGGTAAGGGGGTTGGGGGGAGAGCGGGGGGAGGAGAGCTAAGATTAAACTGAGACAAAGTTCTGAAAGTTTTAGCTAAATCTTTACAAACCCATGAAAAGTATTTTGCCAAGTCACACACAAATACCCCTAACACAGGAGACTAAACAGGAAAGTTTTGCAACAAATAAAAGATGATCTTTGATTTAGAAAGATTATTATTTTGACTGCATTTATTTTGCTTTTTAAGAGATTATCTAAACCAGAAACAAAACATGTCATTGTTCTGAAGTAAGATTTTTGAAGCCGGGTTTACCTTTTTTAAACATAATCCCATCTAAAGATGGTAAAGCTTGGGAATAAATTTCAAAGATCCCTGAGAGCAATTCACAGAGGGAAAAAGATAGGTACCTGCTTTTTCTTTTCTTTTTTTTTTTTTTTAGTTTTAATGCTAATACTTTTGAATTGCTAGATGGGCATAACCTTAATCCAAAAAAGTGAGTTCAAATTCTTTTTCCCACAAGCTGCATACACCATGACAATGCCGTGGTACCTGTCTCACCACCTCTGAAGCATTACGTTTAATTCATGGAGGTATACACAGGCTCAAGCACACATTCACAAACTTACCTTACAAGGCAACAACGGTTCCCAGCCCAACTTGCCCCAAGAGCACTGTGGCATTTAGATACGGAGCCTGGTGATGATGTCAGGATGAACACTGACGGTGGCTAGGAAGTGTCTCAGCACCTGCCCCTGGAGCTGGCCATCACAGTCTCATCTGCGTCTATGCAGCTATGCCAAAAACCTGGAGAGGGCAGAAAAAAGAAAGCCACTATTCAGCCAGAACACAGGAAACAGGAATTTTCCATCAAACCTATTTACATAAATTCTCCAACATCCATTTCATATGAAATAGCACACCCCAGACCAAACAATGCAACATTCAGCTACAGGTCTAAAATGACAGGCATAAATCCATAAATATAAGCATGCTTACGTTTACAATAATAAATCGCTTTACAAACTCAGTCATATTTTATCCTTTTATTTTGTCTCTACAGATGAAAGTATCAGGTAACAGAAATCAATTTCAGTAGCATGATCTCATGGTTCCCTCTTCTTTTTAAAGTGTTATTGGCATACACGTGCTTTACAATGTTGTGTTAGTCTCTGCTGTAGAGCCATGATCAAAACCATACACAAACAGTAAATGCTGGAGAAGGCGTGGAGAAAAGGGGTGTTGGTGGGTAGAAATGCAGACTGGGGCAGCCACTGTGGAGAACTGCATGGAGGGTCTTTAAAAAACTAAAACCAGAACTACCATACGACCCAGCAATCCCACTCCTGGGCATAGGCTTGGAGAAAACCCTAATTCCAAAAGGTACCTGCACCCCTACACTCATGATCCCCTTTGAATCTTTCAAACATCTCAACAAACAGAAATGAGTGACAGGAAACCAGGGAGTCTCAGTTACTCTCAAAGCAGAGCTATAGCTATCACAGAAGTTGAAGAAGATGCTAAAAGACAGTAAAACAAAAGACCAAATTCAATGATAGACCTTCTCATCATATACATGGGGTACTGCTGAGAATTCGTGCTCACGAACTCTCATGTTTTCAAAATAAGCTCCATGAACAGGCATTGTGAGTGGTCTTTGTTTTCTAAAACCTGGCTTCTGGTGAGACTGGAGATGCTAAGACAGGAGAGGGGCTTCTAATGGCTCAGTGGTAAAGTATCCGCCTGCCAATGCAGGAGATGCAGGTTCAATCCTTGGGTTGGGAAGATCTCCTGGAGAAGCAAATGGCAACCCACTCCAGTATTCTTACCTAGAAAATTCCATGAACAGAGAAGCCTGATGAACTACATTCCATGGTGTCGCAAAAGAGTCAGACACAACTTAGTTGACTAAACTACAAGACAGGAGAAAGCCCCAAGGGCTTCCTGGGGGTGGCTGCCTCTTATTCCTCTCCTACAGATCATTCCTGTGGGGCTGCCCACAACTAGCACCTATAACTGGTAGCCTCATTAAGGTAGAACTCAAGATGACAAACAGCTTGCAGAGAAACACACAGAAAATTGCCTACTGTTGTGGAAGGTGGTCACATCAAGACAGTAAATAAATAAATATCCATATCCATAGAAGATAGCATAGTAAGTGAAGTTCCTGTTCACCTTATCTTGGAAAATATGCTACTTTGCTGTGAACCTGGTGAATCACACTTGCCAGGAGAGGAACACGAGTTCTCAGCAATACGCCATTATTACCCTCCAGTTCATGTCCTTGCCATAATTCCCCCACTGCTGTCCTGTTCCCTCTCTTTTCCCAGGCATCCTCCTTAAGCTGCTCTCTGCAAAGTTTTACATTTTCAAAGCAGTTCCTGAATTGCTTAGGAACTGGCAGAAATTAATAAGCAACAGCCCATTTATATTGAAATGGACTCATTACGGTGCCAGCTGCCAATAATTTGCAAGGGCTGGATTCTTGCTGGCAAACCAGGCCTGCAGGCGGCTGTCCTCCACCTGCACATGGAGGCTGATAATGCATTTTTTATACTTGAAAAAAGAAAAAGTACATATTCTGCTACCAGAACTGAAATGTTTCTCTATTATAGTCTTCTATTCCCTGAGCAGAAAAACGCTATGGGGAAGAAAGTGAAAGTTATCAGGCATTGTTTAAAAAATATGTAGGAAGACAAAACCCAGTCTATCTAGGATCTGGGATCCTTTTTTCTCCCCCTGATTCTGATGGAAAAAGTATTTTAACCTGTGACCCATAGAACTGACCCCATGATATAAACAGATGAAGAGAACATATTTGCTCTTTGTGATCAGCAAATATGCTAAGATTGCAACGAGTCACCAAGGATTCAATCTGTATCAAGTACTCACAGTGGATGGATTAACTCCACCATAGCCTTGTGAATATACACCACAACAACCTGAGAACCATCAGGATTCGGGTTTTCTTTACGAGCCGCAAAGAATCCACCCTCAACAGGAGGTAGTCAGGCTTCCTGGGTGGCTCAGTGGTAAAGAATCTGCCTGCCAATGCAGGAGACACAGGTTTGAGCCCAGGTCTGGGAAGATTCCACATGCCATGGAGCAACTGAGCCAGTGCGTCACAATTACCGAGCCCACGAGCCACAACTACTGAAGCCTGCACGCCCGAGAACCCATGCTCCACCATAAGAGAAGCCTCCGCAAGGAGATACCCACACACCGCAAGGAGGAAGGAGCCCCTGCTCACCGCAACCAGGGAAAAGCCCGCGCGGCACCAAAGACCCAGCACAGCCAAAAGCAAATAAACAAGCAAGCGGCAGGTAAACAGCTAACTCAGTGATGGGAGTTTGAGCCTGGAGTCCCACTGCATGCATCAATCAGGTCAAAACTCAGCTTTGTCACTTACTTGCAAGGTGATTTGCGGCAAACACTAATTATCAGTTTACCCCTCTACAAATAGGGACAAGAATTCCTAAACCATTCTATTGAAATAAGCATTAAATGACACCATCTATGTGACATGATTATTTCAGTGCCGACTCCTTGGTCAGTTCTCAGTAAAAATACTGCATTCTTTTCACTGTTATGCAACATTTGTAAACCATAAGGAAGATGCTACAAGAAAGGCCACTATTAAGGGAAATTCCCTGAAACATGGTACCTAACTCACTGAACTGGGTCTACAGTCTAAGTTGGATGAAACCGATTGCCTCAAATGTGTCATGAGACCAAAGGGGAACTCATTAACCCAGCTGGAAGATGTGATTGACTCAATTCGCCACAGTGCACGCATACATGCAAACCACGCTGACAAAATCTGGCAGAACCAGTAGGACAGCTTGCATTACATTAAGATGACCCCCAGTGAAGTAAACGATAAATGTGCCAAGTTTTACAGTCTCATTCTGATTCATCTCAACTCATAAAGTCAATTTCTGCATCAGGTGTCAAATAACCAGTTTTCACAGGGAAGTGTCTGTGCTGGAGAAGGGGAGGGAATTACCAAGCTAATCCCAGGCTTCAAATAGCTCAAAAATAGACAGGGTCAGAAGTTTCATCACTCCAACCCAAGATGAAATATGACAATGTCAGAAATACAGTGTTCATGGCAGCTAATCCATGGCTTTCCCTAAAATGTCTGCCACACCAGAACTTTCTTTTTCACCTCAGAAAACACTCATGAGAGGCATCCTGTCACTTTTAAGTCCTTGCAAGTTCCAGGAATCAAAGTACATAGAGAAAAGGATATTGTACTTGCCATCAAAATACCCACATCTACACCCCTAGCTCTATTACTTACTAACTTATGTGATCTTGGGCAAGCAAACTACCCATTCCAAAACTTAATAGGAAAAAGAAGGATGTGTAAAACTATCTGCTTTACTTAACATCTACCTGAAAAGGTTGTTTTAAAACAGAAATTAGAGATTCAACATGAAACACTATAAAAGACTACAGAAGTACATTCATTCTTACTCTGTTCATCATGAATAAGTGTCCCCAAATGTTTCATAATTACTAAATGCATGAGAATCAGAACATTTCCCTTCACCCTGAAACTTAAAGTGGGAAGGGACTAGTAGTTTTGGGTGAAAATCCTAAACGAATCAGAAGTCCTGAATATTTTTTATGTGCAATAAGCACCAAAAGAATGTAGATTTTAATATTCACATTTAGTCCAAAAATCAGCCTGGGGTGACTAGATGGACAGATGAATCTAGGACCCTGAAAATTTCTTATTGGTTCAGAAATAGTTAAAGAAAATTCATCAGTCATTTTGTTTGCTGATGTTTTTTTAACTATTATTATGTTAGAGAAAGGACTTAGCAGTGACTTCCAAAGACGCATGATCTAAAATCGAATAGGAGAAACTATCATTGGAAAAATAAAAAGGACCCAAACATTAAGACAAAGTGCAAGGGAACAGAATAAAGGGTAATAAATTTACCTGGGTATCAATTTACCCAGCGGGCTCAAATGGACTGTAAAGTTTTGGTAACAGCCAAACAGATGGGGAAAACAGAGTAGTTGTAAGACTCACAAGGTCCTAATCAAGAGTTCAGACAAAGCACAAACATTCTCGGTGCTAAGATCAGACAGGAACTTCCACCAGTGGCCCTTCGAGACCACTGTGATACAAGGAGCCATGGGTTTCGGTTTTTGGTTTTGGCTGTGCTGGGTCTTCACTGCAGTGCGTGGGCTTTCTCCAGTTGCAGCACATGGGGGCTTCTCCCAAGCTGCAGTGCACAGGCTTCTGTTGCTCTAGAGAGCGCAGGCTCAGAGTTCTGGCCCGTGGGCTCAGGTGCCCCCACACCGTGTGGGATCTTAATTCCCCAACCAGGGATCGAACCCTCATCCCCTGCGTTGGAAGGCAGATTCTTAATCACTGGACCACCAGGGAAGTCCCTGAGTCATATTTTTAGAACCACATCCTTTCAAAGACAAACTTCATATGACTGTTTCTTGTCTTGATAATTGATTCAAGGAAAAAAAAAAAAAAAAATCACAGTTCAGGGACAGAAAGGCTGAAGAGGTATGATCCTGCTGAGATGCAATGGCTGCTTACCAGGAAAATCTCTTAGGACGCACGCTTGCTCTCCACAGTACTGGGCTGAGGAGGGGAATCTCGAGTGAGATGGGGCCCCGTGCCCAAATGTGGCTGGTTCCTACTGCCACCTGGCCACCCCTCACCTGGCATAAAGGGACAGTTCCATCGGGGTGAACTTGTCTGGCTTGTGTGAACACTGAGACTGCGACAAGCACTCCTGAACAGAGAAGAGGAACCCGCCTTCCCTATCAGGTCCACCATGTGACTACTGGGGGCCCTGGAGCAGGACCAAGATTCTCCATGAAGAACTAATCCTTCCACACAGATGGGGGCTTCCCAGGTGACACAGTGGTAAAGAATCCACCTGCCAACGCAGGAGACCAGGGTTCGATCCCTGGGTCGGGAAGATCCCCTGTAGCAGGAAATGGCCACCCCCTCAGTATTCTTGCCTAGAGAATTCCACGGACAGAGGAGCCTGGTGGGCTACAGTCCATGGGGTCACCAAGAGTCAGACACAGCTGAGCACACGTCTCCCCCCTCATCTCAACAGAGATGAATGAATCATGACAGGGTTTCCAAATTCCTCCTCCCTAAAGCTTGGATGAAATGGTTTTAGCCCAACCATGTTTTCCAAGGCGAGTAAAAAATAGACATCCAAATCGGCCAAACAAAATTCCTGAAAGTTCCCCTATCCAAAGTCTGCCCTGATTTTGAGCAACTTCTCAGTATATCCAAATGCATCCCAAGGTAACTGCGAAAAAACATGTTCATAGAATCGATATTCTTAAGCCAGCTAAGTCAGTTGGGAAATTTCCCCTGAAATGATAACTTTAATTTTAGAACAGTGATTCTTTGGCAATACTTAACCAACAGGTTCAGCTGGAATAGACACGACTGTGGTTTCCTAGGAGTCAAGGCAATGTACTGCAAAGTGAAGTAATATATTCTCCCCCGGCTCAGGGAGATCTACCATTTATGGAATGCTTACTATCTGGCTGGCACCATGTAAGTGACTTTAGACCAAAATACTACTCTCTAAGTTTCCCTTGGTTCTTGGTATTTATCATCTTGCGACTATACTTGGACACGGACAAGTGCCAATGAGTACAACTCAACTCCAGCATTGCATCACCCACTACGAAGTGTTTGGAAACCACCAGTCCCAAAGGGCAGAGTTACACAGCTGGTCATCAGATCTTTCCAAACGCCCCCACACAGCCTGGCTCTGAAAGGGGCTCCAGTGAAGTCCCAGCTTACTGAAATGGATCAGCTTTTTCAGGACAGACCCCAAGAATCATGTAAATTTTCAAGATTCTAAGCAGCATCATTCCTACTCTGAAGCCATGAAGCTACTGAACCCTTGAGAATTCCACCCAACATTCCAAGAGGAGTGACCACAGGACTTAAGAGGCTCAACTCTGGGCTCCCGGCTCAATTTCAAGTCTGAGTCACGTCAAAAAAGCACACCCATGTCATTGTAAGAGAGCACGGAAAAAACTGATCTCAAAAGGAAATGGGAATGGAGCTGCCTGACTGCAGCTAACTTCTACTGCTGAAATCCTTCTTTCACGACTTCACCAGTGAGAGGAGGTCATCCCATAGAAGACAGTGAGAGGGGATGGTACTCTATTGAAACTGCTTCTGTAACTCCTGCGAAATGTATCAGACTGTTTCACCTTTAAACTGCACTCCCCAACAATCTTCTTGAAAATACACCAATGCCTGAGTTTAGAAGAGATTGCAACCTACAATCGCATCATCCAACAACATCTTTTCCACTCAGCAGACATGAGCCCCATATCCCCATCAGCCTCTCCAGGCACATTTCCTGAGACCCCCACACAGAGTGGGGGAGGGCAGCTACTCTTTCACCATCCAAGACGGAAGCTCAAGGGGAGAGAATCTGGTTTTCGAGGCAAAAGTTGAACCTTGAACAGAGACAGGGGTGTCTCCATCTTACAGGACATGGCCGTGGCCTTGAGTGAGCCCTGCAGAGGAAAGGCACCACAAGAGAAAGGATGGTGGCACCCAGCAGCGGCTGCCTGCCTCCAAAGACCCTTCCCCAGGCTCATCCAAGAGGACCCAAATGTAGGAAAACTGCCATTTCCGTGATGCTCTCCAGCCCCCAACAACCTGGCCTCTCCCTTCACCTGTTCTCCAGCAGCCAAGAAGGAAGTCTTTCAGACCAAAAGACAGTCAGGGCGTTAAGCAGTCCTTTTTCTCTTCATCATGAAGCAGAGCGGGACCCTATCATCCCGGCAATTTCAACCCTTCACCACCACACAAGCCACCGCTGTGCGCCCGGGAGCTGCCTTTCCCACTAAGAATGGGAGGATCACTCTGTGAATCAGACAAGAGCTCCCTGGACTGAGGCCACGCATGCAGGTGGCTGGTGTGGCAACTCTGCCTGCCAGCAAGGAGGGCTGGGACCGTCTTTGTCAGAGGACAGGGGAGAGGCCACCAGGCTGGGGTGCATCTGATTCGTGCTGCTGATCCCTGGCACTCTGAGCCTAAAGGGCCCCCAGAAGGCATCGTGCCCTCTCCCCACCTCTCTATCCATCCCCCCGATGGATGCCTGCTTCATAGTCCTTGGGTTCTGTTCCTGCCACTGTGGGATCTGTGTTGGCGGAAGATGTATTCAAGATGGCAAGATTCTCCAGGAGAAAAGGTTACAGAGAGAACTGGTAGACTGGATGCTAAGCAGGGAGAGGAAGGAAGAACAGCTAGAAACGATAAGTTTGTGCACACATTTGCTTCTTTGATAGCAAGTGGATTTAATAAAAGTCAAGGAGCAAGTATGACAGCTGGAAAACAGAGCCGCTGGACATAAAAACGGAAGCTGTAATGGGGTCCCCTGCAAGACTGTTGCTAGGGGGACACCAGGAACTTCAATTTCAGTATGTGTTTAGGTGGGAAGATAAGATCTGCAGGGAGGCGGGGGGTGGGGGGTGGCCTGGATAACTGCTTTATAGTGTGGTGTTACTTTTTGCTGTATGACAAAGTGAATCAGCTCTGTGTTTACATACACTCCCTCCCTCAAGGGCCTCCCTCCCACCCCCACCCCACCTTTCTACCCATCTAGGTCATCACAGAACACCCAGCTGAGCTCCCCTTGCTTTATAGCAGGTTCCCATCAGCTATCTATTCCACACAACAGTTCAGTTTAGTACAGCCGCTCAGTCGTGTCCGAATCACAGGGTAGTGCATATATGTCAATACTGATCTCCCCATTCATCCCACCCTCCCCTCCCCCATTGTATCCACGTGGTACAGATGAACCTATTTGCTGGGCAGGAAAAGAAATGCAGACATAAAGAAGACGCATGGGAGGACAGGATTTAATCAAGTTGCAATCTTCCTCTGAAAGAATCGTCCGCTTGAAAGTCAAATAAAATAATGTTTACAAAAATGTTAAAGAAATTCCTCCCAAAGATTTTCAAAACTGGCATGATTCTCTACCTGTAAGTCCTCATCTTTTCAAAGAAAAGAGACTAAGTCTCAGTCATAAGACAGAAAAACAACACACAGTTCCCAAGTCAATCCCCGAGTACTTCACCCAAAACACTCCTTTACGCTCTCCTCATTTTATAATGAAAAACATCTTTTAAAGTGACCTCAGTTTTATATTTTCAAATCAATTCAAATTGTTTTCCAGTTAGGCATTCAAGACTACAGCTCTAACAGGAAAAACACAAGTCCTTATGTCGCTGACTCTAACAAATACATTTTTCATGTTGAATGTCTCTGAAGTTGACTATATCTTACAATCGCAAAGGTGTGATGAAAATTAGCACCATTTTCTTTCTTGGTTGGTGGCATGTAAGTGTGGTTTGTCTTAGAATGGTTAGCAAGTCATGAAAGAGGGGATATAAAAACAGATTTTTAAATAGATAGTCGTAACTGCTTGGTGAATTATTGGGGTACAGCAGAGTGTCTACATAAGAACCTATTGATTGTTAACAATTCAGTTCAACTCAACTATTATTTACTGAGCACCCACTTTATGTTTGGGATAAGGAAACCAGACAGTTCTTTATATCCCCACAACCTAAGAAAATGGTGGACACTTTTCCACTCTGAGATAGGATTGTAAAGGCTAATCAGACCTTATTAATAGTGAATGACAGGGGAGGGGACGAATCAGAAATTTGGGATTAACAGATACACTCCACTATATATAAAATAAACGAGAACCTACTGCATAGCACAGGTAACTATATTCAATGTCTTGTAATAGCCTATGATGGAAAACAATCCGAAAAAGAGAGAGTGTGTGTGTAACTGAGTCAATGTGCTCTGCGCCTGAAACGCTGGAAATCAACTGTGTGCTCTGCTCAGGCGTGTCCCACACTTTGCGACCCCATGCACTATAGGCCACCAGGCTCCTCTGTCCATGGGATTTTCCCAGCAAGAATACTGGAATGGGTTGCCGTTTCCTCCTCCATATAAATCAACTATATGTCAATGTAAAAAATAAATAATTTTTAAAGATAGCGAATGATGGAAAGAAACAGACAAATTCTACGAGGGGAGCTATGGGTCCAATCTGGTTCTGAAAGGTTCATTGGATTTGGCTTGGCTTGTGAGGACAGGAGGAAATGAACAGGGATAGGAGAGAGCTTGCAAAAAAAGGGCAGAACATTCCGGGAAAAGAGCAAAGACTCACGCATGAAAGCATTAATCCAACATTGTACAGAAGTACATGGACAAGAGCTGGAGGTGATGGGGCTTTTAGAAAGATAGGTTAGGGTTATGGATGCAACACAGAGAAATTAGATGTTATTAAGTGTAATGAAGTCTGTGATAGGATTTGATTAGGCGAGTTACATGATCAAATATGTTCTCCCCCAACCCCTCCCTACCCTCTGGGGTAACATGAAAGAGAAGGTGGAGGCTTGTTGCAACCAAGGCATCAGGCAGTGCCTGGAGAAAATAAGGAGTCGTTGTTCAGTCCCTAAATCACGTCTGACTCTTTGTGACCCCATGGACTGCAGCACGCCAGGCTTCCCTATCCTTCACCATCTCCCGGAATTTGTTCAGATTCATGTCCATTGAATCAGTGATGCTATGTAACCATCTCATCCTTTGTCATCCCCTTCCCCTTCTGCCTTCAATCTAATCTAGCCTCAGGGTCTTTTCTAATGAGTCCGTTCTTCGCATCAGGTGGCCAAAATATTGGGGCTTTAGCATCAGTCCTTCCAATGAATACTCAGGGTTTATTTCCTTTAGGGTGGACAGGTGAGCCTTGGGATAAAAAATAAGGCTGTTCCGTATCCCATTGTTCAGTCACTCTGTGCTATGAATGGAGTCACTAGGACTTGGTGACCACACATATACCTGTGAGAAATAAGGAGGGAAGGAGGAAAAGAAGGAAGAAACACTCCTGGCATTTCTGGTCTAGTAACTGACAAAAGAGAAGGTGACAATAACACCTTCCACTGTGAGAACAAAGGAGCATCCAATTCAAAAGCTGCACACTTGAGAGGCCGAAAGTCCCTGCCAGCGGTCCCACTGGAAATTCGGTGTCCATTCCACACAAGGCCTCAAGCCAAAAGAACCAAGTTTGGAACACACCAACTCAGCCATAAAAGAAAGTAAGAAAAATATCCTCCCAAAATGCTTAGATCAGGAAGGATACCAAAACAGAGACGCAAATATTGGCCAATACTACACTCAAAGACCTTAAAATCAACAACAACAACCAAAAAAACCCCACATATCTCATAACCTATGCGAGGCAACAGGTTAAAACACTATCTCACTACACTTTGATTGACCAAGCCAGGATCTGTAATAATAAATGGATTCAATACCATAGACAACTTAACACAAAAGTAAAAGCTTGATGCTTCAGGTTTGGTACCACAGAATTAAAATGTAAATCAGGTTTGAGTGCAGCCCCCAAAACTCCCTAGGGCTGCAGGAACACCCATTATGCTCCTTACTCACACCTTGGGATTGGGGTTATAGTTTAAATAAGATCACTGACTGCAAAGCTGATGTTCCAAAACTGTACAAACCACAGTGGAATGTGCCTGGACTGCATAAATAAGTGTGGCTGAGCACCACTTCCAAGAAAGGTAGCATTTAGGCATCCCATCACCTTTCTGTGAGTGAGTGAAATGAGAAGCTGACAGCTATGAACATCAGGTAGATTTCAGGTGAGGCTCCAAGTTAGTTACGCTCTGCTAGAGACCATGATAAAGATGGTACAAGTAGGGCACATGGCAAAGGGGACAGAGAGATGGCAGGAAAAACAGACGCTAATCTGTTGTTGTTGTTCAGGCACTAAGCCATGTCCGTTTTTTTGAGACCCCATGGACTGCAGCACGCCAGGCTTCCCTATCCTTCACTGTCTCCCAGAGTTTGCTCAAACTCATATACACTGAATTGGTGATGCCATCTAACCATCCCATCCTCTGTCACCCCTTCTCCTCCTGCCTTCAACCTTTCCCAGCAGCAAATTCTGTTCCGATGAGTCAGCTCTTTGCATCAGGTGGCCAAAGTACTGGAGCTTCAGCTTCAGCATCAGTCCTTCCTTAACTATGGGGCCACTGACTTTGGAACTCAATCCGACTTTACTAAGAGGATCATTCAGAAGTTTTTATGGTCACTACACTTAAAAAGAACTGCACGAGTCTTTAAGTTGCTTAAGTCAAAATCCATAAATATCCTAATGGGAACCATCAAGAGACTTTCTCTGCTGAGCAAATAGGCGATTCAATTAAGGCAACAAGTACCACTGAGACAAACTCCAGAAATTCAAGATGGAAAACAAATCCTTACTTTTTTTTTTTTTTAAGATTTACTTATTAGTTTATTTTTTGGCTATGGTGGCTCTTCATGGCTGCATGCAGGCTTTCTCTAGTCTTGAGAAGTGAGGGCTACTCTCCAGTTTTAGTCTGTGGGCTTCTCATTGCAGTGGTTTCTACCCCACTCCAGTACTCTTGCCTGGAAAATCCCATGGATGGAAGAACCTGGTGGGCTACCGTCCATGGGGTTGCTAAGAGTCGGACACAACTGAACGACTTCACTTTCCCTTTTCACTTTCATTCATCGGAGAAGGAAATGGCAACCCACTCTGGTGTTCTTGCCTGGAGAATGCCAGGGATCGGGGAGCCTGGTGGGCTGTCGTCTGTGGGGTCGCACAGAATTGTACATGACTGACTTAGCAGCAGTAGCAGCAGCAGCAGCTCTAGGGCTTGAGGGCTTCAGTAGCTGTGGCTCGTGGGCTCTAGAGCATTGGCTCAGTAGTTGTGGTACAAAGGCTTAGTTGCCCTGCAGCAAGTGGGACCTTCCTAGACCAGGGACGGAACCTACGTCCCTTGCATCGCAAGGCGGATTCTTAGCCACTGGACAAGCAGGGAAGCCCCCTAATTCTGACTTTAAAGGCTGACTCAAGATCGTTTTGGCTGAATAATGCCTAATATTCATTGCAGCCAAATAACAAATTGGAAGAGAAATAAAAAGCAGCCAAAGTCATTGTACACTGGATTTTTTAAAGCAGAAGAAAAAGAATTAAACAAAGCATATACGCCCCTCCCTGAAGTCATAAGAGGATAATCAACCTCTTTCAACATAAAGACAGTTCCTGGGAGGTCATGAGAACATTTCTAAAACAATGATACATCAAAGTCCCCAGAAAAACCGATACACCCAATCACAAAGTAAATCTGTTCCCTGTATGACAGCAACCAGCTTAAAAAGCTTGACACTCACTGCCAAGTAATATCTATGAGACCACACACAAGGCGAGTGAAACACACACCAGGCCGTGCCTTCTAAGAATGAGGACGCTCCTATCCAGGGCACTAATGTGCAAAAGGTTTAATGGGAATCCTCATTCAATGAAACCATCCCAACCATGCCCACCCAAAACAGAGTTCAGTGTGTGTCGTCACTTATTTAATCAATGTATAAATTACATGTATGTGCTCTTGTGCAAATACATTATGCACATTTTAAATTTCTGTGTATGTTTATAATTTTCCTCATTTATTTGAACTGAACAGAAGGACACAGAAATTTAAATGCATAACAGAGAAATCCTGAAATTCCCTTCCTCTGCCCTCATGAAATCATCTTGCACATATACCCAGTATTAAAGACCACTGTTCTAGGACAGGGAAAGCTGATCTGGAAACTAAGAAAAAATAAGGAAAGACAGTGGAAAACGCAGAGGGATGCCTGCTTAACTTTACTGACATCTCAGGCTTACTGTGAAGCAGCAGTATAGCAATATCAAAACCTTCCAGAATCTTCAAGAAGGGAATGCAACCATTCAGAAGACCAAGGCAGTAGACACATATGGAAAACTGATGCCTGCTCTGAAATTGTCTGCTGACAGCACCAGCTCTAGAGGATCCATTAAATTGTATTTTTGCAATCAAGACAGTTAACAATATCCCTTCACCAGTCATCAATAAAATTCACCAGTCATCAATAAAACAATGTCATGTGCAGAAAAAGAGAATGATATAAAAAGGAAGGTCTCATTTTTGCAACTTCCTCATCCCCAATCCCTGGAAGACAATATAACAATGGGCCAAGAAACAGTAAGCAAAAACACATTGGCAACCATCACTGCATTGTTCAGTGTGGGTAATCTCAGACACAGCCAGGATAAGTAGCCAAGAAATTTCAGTTATATAGTTTGGAAGAATAAAGGCTATCAATAACACATGCAAAGGAAAATTATTTTTAAAAAGGTTTTTGTGAGTCTGTTTCTATTTTGTAAATAAATTCATATGTATCACTTCTTTTTAGATTCTGCACAAAAGGGAAGTCATATGATACTTCTTCTCTGTCTGACACACTTCACTCAGTATAACAATCTCTAGGTCCATTCATGTTGCTGCAATTGGCATCGTTTCATTCTTTTGAATGGCTGAGTAATATTCCTTTGTATATCCAAGGTATGGTTGCCATGGGGAGAAGGGATACATGTACTGGCAGTTGCAGATCAACAGGCAGACACTGCTATATTTGAATGGATAACCAACAAGGCCCTACTATACAGCACAGGGAACTCTGCTCAGTGTTATGTGGCAGCCTGGATTGGAGAGGAGTTTGGGGGAGAATGGATACGTGTATATGCATGGCTGAGTCCCTGTGCTGTCCATCTGAAACTCTCACAACATTGTTAATCTGTTGTACTCCATTATAAAGAATTTTAAAAAGAAATGAATAAATTAATTTCTGAAAATATTTTTAAACAAAATTTTCATCCTGAAGTGGGAAATGAAGCTTTCCTCTTCTGAGAGAAATTCTCTCTCTCTCTAGCTTTCAATCCAAGTAACAAAAAGAGTTTTCACTGGGGGCCGTTCATCGGCATTTGACCTTGCTAATTTCTTCCCCTAAAATTAAAAAAAAAAAACAAAAACCATGCTCCCTCCCCGTGGATTCCCTTATATAGTTCTGACATGCCCTCCTCACCCCAACTGTAGTTTCTGCCCTCAGCCTTCTACCTAACTCTCCAGACCGAGCACTTTCCTCTTTAACAGACTTATTTACTTCCTTCCACACTGTCGTCTACCTTAATCTCCATCTTCAGTACAAATCCCTCTTCCTAAGTCCCTCTGGACACCTCCATAGGGTGAGCCTGTTGGATGAGCCATAGGGTGAGCTCAAATCTGACATACCACGTAGGGTCAAAACTTTCCACACTTATGATCCCTCCCAAAAGGCAGCGAGATTTATAAAAGTAACAGAGTTGAGATGCAGTCAGAACTAGCCTTCATCTGCTCATTAATGTCCCCATGACGTTGAATGAAACAATAAACATCCCCATGGACCACCTTCTCCATCTGCAAAATAGGAAATCTGCCTTGTAGGTCTGTGCTGGGGACGAAAGGAGGCAATGTGTGAGAAGACATCCTTCTGTCATATTTACTTGGGCTTCCCTTGTGGCTCAGCTGGTAAAGAATCTGCCTGCAATGTGGGAGACCTGGGTTCGATTCCTGGGTTGGGAAATCCCATGGAGAAGGGAAAGGCTACCTACTCCAGTATTCTGGCCTGAAGAATTTCAAGGACTGTATTCCGTGGAGTTCCATGGAGTTGCAAAGAGTCGGATACGAGTTGTATTTACTTAGGGCTTCATAAATGTTCATCTCTGGACTTGCCTGGTTGCACAGTGAATAAGAATCCACCTGCCAATGCAGGGGACATGGGTTCGATCCCTGGTCCAGGAAGATTCCACATGCCATGGAGCAAGTAAGCCTGTGAGCCACAGCTACTGAGCCTGTGTGCCCAAGGACCACACACTGCTAATACTGAGCCCGTGTGCTACAACCATGAAAGCCCACATTCAAGACATACTCAGCGTCCCTCAAGAATGCCACTACATCAGTCCTGCACTGCTAAATGATATGCAAACACCCCTGGCACACCCAGCAGACACAAATCAAAGGACTAAAGGAACAACATTCAGAAGAGTTGGTTTTACTCAAAGATTTACTCAGAAGGTTAGGGAGAACAGGAGCATTGGGGTAGATTAACAATGGAATACAAACTTTTAATGTGTATGATTTTCTACAGGGAAAAATTAGACTGGGAAAGACTGAGATCTCTTCAAGAAAATTAGAGATAGCAAGGGAACATTTCATGCAACAAAGTGCAAAATAAAGGACAGAACTGGCATGGACCTAACAAAAGCAGGAGATATTAAGAAGAGGTGGCAAGAATATGAGAGAGTCAGTTCCTAGGCAGGTTGATAAGGAGTCTAGGGGTCCCCAAGGAGAGAGGGGTCTGGAATTCTCAAGGAAGAAGAAAGGACAAACTTTTTTTCTTTCTCCACATTCCTTAGGATTATATAACAATAATGTATCCTCCCTAAGGACAGTCTCTGGATTAAACCTTCTGTTAACTTAAAATGTAAATTATGGGAGTAGACTTGGTCTTTACAAGGATGTATCCTGCCTGAGGACAGTGTTATCTTAAAATGTAAATTATGGGAGTAGGTCTGATGAGGTCTTTATAACCTCCAGACATTCTTTGGATTATATAACTTCATTGTTAACACTAGCAAGCGGGTACTCTTTCTGCCCCCTTCTGATACCTATGTCAGAAGCTTTCTCTATCTCCTTTATACTTTAATAAAACTTTATTACACAAAAGCTCTGAGCGATCAAGCCTCATCTCTGGCCCCGGATTGAATTCTTCTCCTCCGGGGCCCAAGAATCCCGGTGTATTCGCATGATTCAACAACAACCTTTCAAATACACAGAAGAACTGTACAAAAAAAGATCTTCATGACCCAGATAACCACAAAGGTGTGATCGCTCACCTAGAGTCAGACATCCTGGAATGTGAAGTCAAGTGGGCCTTAGGAAGAAGCATCACTACAAACAAAGCTAGTGGCAGTGATGGAATTCCAGTTGAGCTATTTCAAATCCTCAAAGATGATGCTGTGAAAGGGCTGCACTCAATATGCCAGCAAATTTGGAAAACACAGCAGTGGCCACAGGACTGGAAAAGGTCAGTTTTCCAATCCCAAAGAAAGGCAATGCCAAAGAATGCTCAAACTACCACACAATTGCATTCATCTCTGCTACTGCTGCTAAGTCCCTTCAGTCGTGTCTGACTCTGTGCAACCCCATAGACGGCAACCCACCAGGCTCCCCTGTCCCTGGGATTCTCCAGGCAAGAACACCGAGTGGGTTGCCATTTCCTTCTCCAATGCATGAAAGTGAAAGGTGAAAGTGAAGTCGCTCAGTCGTGTCCAACTCTTAGCGACCCCATGGACTGCAGCCTACCAGGCTCCTCCGTCCATGGGATTTTCCAAGCAAGAGTACTGGAGTGGGGTGCCATGCCTTCTCCCATGCTATCAAAGTAACGCTCAAAATTCTCCAAGCCAGGCTTCAGCAATACGTGAATCATAAACTTCCAGATGTTCAAGCTGGATTTAGAAAAGGCAGAGGAAAGCAGAGATCAAATTGCCAACAACCCTCGGATCATCGAAAAAGCAAGAGAATTCCAGAAAAACATCTACTTCTGCTTTATTGACTACATCAAAGCCTTTGACTGCATGCTGCTGTTGCTGCTGCTGCTAAGTAGCTTCAGTCGTGTCTGACTCTGTGCGACCCCATAGACGGCAGCCCACCAGACTTCCCTGTCCCTGGGATTCTCCAGGCAAGAACACTGGAATGGGTTGCCATTTCCTTCTCCAATGCATGAAAGTGAAAAGGGAAAGTGAAATCGCTCAGTTGTGTCTGCCTCTTAGCAACCCCATGGACTACAGCCTACCAGGCTCCTCCATCCACGGGATTTTCCAGGCAAGAATACTGGAGTGGGTTACCATTGCCTTCTCCACATTGACTGTGTAGATCACAAAAAAAAACTGTGGAAAATTCTTAAAGCAATGGGAATATCAGACCACCTGACCTGCCTCCTGTATACAGGTCAAGAAGCAACAGTTAGAACTGGACACGGCACAACACACTGGTTCCAACTTGGTAAAGAAGTACGACAAGGCTGTATATTGTCACCGTGCTTATTTAACTTATATGCAGAGTACATCATGAGAAATGCCAGGGTGGATGAAGAACAAGCTGGAATCAAGATTGCCGGGAGAAATATCAATAACCTCAGATACGCAGATGATACCACCCTTATGACAGAAAGCAAAGAGGAACTAAAGAGCCTCTTGATGGAAGTCAAAGAGGAGAGTGAAAAAGTTGGCTTAAAACTCAACATTCAGAAAACTAAGATCATGGCATCTGGTCCCATCACTTCATGGCAAATAGACAGAGAAACAATGGAAACAATGACAGACTTTATTTTCTTGGGCTCCAAAATCACTGCAGATGGTGACTGCAGCCATGAAATTAAAAGACTCTTGCTCCTTGGAAGAAAAGCTATGATCAACCTAGACAGCATATTAAGAAGCAGACACATTACTTTGTCAACAAAGGTCCGTCTAGTCAAAGCTATGGCTTTTCCAGTGGTCATATATGGATGTGAGAGTTGGACCATAAAGAAGGCTGAGCACCGAAGGACTGATGCTTTTGAACTGTGGTGTTGGAGAAGACTCTTGAGAGTCCCTTGGACTGCAAGGAGATCCAACCAGTCCATCCTAATGGAAATCAGTCCTGGGTGTTCACTGGAAGGACTGATGTTGAAGCTGAAAAGCCAATACTTTGGCCACCTAATGTGAAGGGCTGACTCATTTGAAAAGGCCTTGATTTGGGAAAGATTGAAGGTAGGAGAAGGGGACGACAGAGGATGAGATGCTTGGATAGCATCACCAACTCAATGGACATGAGTTTGAGCAAACTCTGAGAGTTGGTGATGGACAGGGAAGCCTGGTGGGCTGTAGTTCATGTGGTAGCAAAGAGTCAGACGCAACTGAGCAACTGAACTAAAAACTGAACTGATGATTTTCTAAGATGAACTACCCGTCTTCTTCCCAAAATAAAATGGCACATGGAGTAGTTAGAAATTAATTCTCTTTTTGTGGAGCATTTTACTGAAAATTTTTGCAAAGCTCTGTTCTTTCAAGACATGCTTCATCACTCTTCTCCTCTGAATCCCTGTAGTAATCAGTTATTTGAAAACTTGTCTTAATCTTCTCCTCTATTAGGATGACAACTTCCATGCGGGAAAAGACGACAGTGCATTACTTTTTTATCCTATGGTTCCACAGCTCATGGCCCCTGCATTAGCCATGGTTCTCCAGAGAAACTAAACCAACAGGATACGGATGGATGAATGACTATTTTAAAATACTGGCTCAAGAGATTGTTGAGTCTGGCAAATCTACAATCTGCAGGGAACCAGCAGCCTGCAGACCCAGGAAGAGTTGATGCTGCTGTCTTGAGTTCAAAGGACCCAGGAGAAGAATCCCTTCATTTTAGAGGACCTCAGTCTACTTTTAAGGTCTTCAAGTGATTGGATAGGGCCCACCCACATTATGGAGGATAACCTGCTTTCCTCAATGTCTGATGTAAATGCTAAATCACATTTTAAAAAATGCTTGGTAAAAGAAAACAGTGAGGAAAGAAGGAAAAGAAAGAACAAACTACTATATGATCCTAAAATCCCACCCCCGGGCAGACGAAACTATACTCCAAAAAGACACACACACCCAATGTTCACTTCGGCACTGTTCACAATAGCCAAGACTTGGACGCAGCCTAAGGGTCCATCGGGCCTCCCTGGTGGCTCAGACAGTAAAGAACTGCCTGTAACGAAGGACACGTGGGTTCCATCCCTGGGTTGGGAAGATCCCCTGGAGGAGGGCATGAGTACCCACTCCAGCATTTGTGCCTGGAGAATCCCATGGACAGAGGAGCCTGGCGGGCTACAGTTCATGGGGTCACAAAGAGCCGGAAACAACTGAGTGACCACCACTTTCACTTCTTTCAAGCAGTCACCAACAGAAGAACGGATAAAGAAGATGCGGCATGTGTATAAAATGGAATACTACTCAACCATAAAAAAACAATGAAATAATGCCATTTGCAGCAACATGAATAAACCTATAGATCATCATACTGAGTGAAGTTAGACTGAGAAAGACAAATGTCATATGGTATCAGTTACATGTGGAATCTTAAAAAAAAAAAAGTACACATGAGCGTATTTACAAAACAGACAGAGTGACAGATGTAGAAACCAAAACTACGGTTGCCAGTGGGGAAAGAAGCAGGAGGGATAAATTTAAAGATTGGGATTGACATATATACACTCCTATATATAAGATACGGAGAAGGCAATGGCACCCCACTCCAGCACTCTTGCCTGGCAAATCCCATGGATGGAGGAGCCTGGTAGGCTGCAGTCCATGGGGTCGCTAGGAGTCGGACACGACGAAGCGACTTCACTTTCACTTTTCACTTTCATGCATTGGAGAAGGAAATGGCAACCCACTCCAGTGTTCTTGCCTGGAGAATCCCAGGGACGGGGGAGCCTGGTGGGCTGCTGTCTCTGGGGTCGCACAGAGTCGGACACGACTGAAGTGACTTAGCAGCAGCAGCAGCAGCATATATAAGATAGGTAACTAATAAGGACCAGAGATATATATAAGCATGTATAAGATAGGTAACTATACGGCACAGAGAACTTGACTCAATACTCTGTAGTGACATATGTGGGAAAAGCATCTAAAAAAGAGTGGATGTGTGTATAGGTATCACTGATCCACTTTGCTGCATACCTGAAAGTAAAAACATTATAACCCACTATACACCAATAAAAATTGTTTTTTAAAAAAAACACATGAAGAATGCCAGACATACAAAACAAACAAACCTCGCAGCAACCTGTGAGGTGTTCAACCAAATTACTGGGCACCATAGCCAAGTTCACATATAATATTAACCATCCCATGTCCCAGGAGAGTTTTTCTCTAGTACCTAGTAATAGCATCAATACCAACAAAAGGAATAAAATATGTTGCCAACACAGAATGTTTACATAAGAATATCCAGCAGGTGTTTAGACAACCCAGTCCACAATTCCACCTGATTTCAGACCTGGGGGGGGAAAAAAAAATGTCTTCTTGGGGTGCTAGTGGTAACTGCAGGCTCTGAGGCATCAAGGGGTCATGGAGAGAGTGGTCTGACTTTCAAGATGACATCTTTACCACTTATTTCTCGGGGAGAGCACCCTTCCGAGCTTAGGTTTCCTAGCAGCCAACATCATCAAGAGTTGTGGCTCTCTTTTACGTTATGGAAAACAGTGTCAAAATATATTTGAAGATTGAACAGTACAAGTACAGCAGCCACCCCCCCACCCAACATTAGTCCTCCCCCACCCCTCACACATACACACAAATAACGCATCCTAGGTACACAAGCTTCCCTGGGGCGACATTTCTGCTCTAGCCCTGGGTCTGAAATTACCACCCTCTCCCACCTCTGAGCCAAGATTTCAAGCACACAGCAGGGTGGGGGTGGGGGGATGTCCCCAGCAAGTCCTCAATTCCGATGCAGCTGGGCTTAAAATTGAGCTTGCAAGCCCAGGGACAGAGCGGGGAGGCAGAGTGATTGTTCAACACCCTCCTACACTCAGCTCATGACTAATGCATCACATTGGGAGAGCAATTCCTCCCAGCTAGCTGGAACCGACAAGTCCACATTTAAACCAAACCACCCCTCGGAAGGCTCGGCGCAGCCCTCCCAAGCCCGAAGTGTACCCCTTTCTGAAAATATTCACTTTGACAGAAAACAAACAGAGAGATTAGGCATGGAGTTCTAATTCTGAATGCTTCCCTTCAGCACTTGTTGCTGTTCAGTCGCTAAGTCATGTCCGACTCTACGAACCCACAGAGCGCAGCACCCCAGACTTCCCTGTCCTTCACTATCTCCCAGAGTTTGCTCATACTCATGTCCATTGGATGCTATCTAATCATCTCATCTTCTGCCACCCCCTTCTCCTTCTGCCAGGGAGCTTGAATTTTCAAGGACAAAATCAAAAAACATGCCCACTAGGAAAGCCATAGGTATTGCTCTTTGAGCTCCCTGAAAACCTGTTAAGTCAGGAGCAAATGACTTCATTTCTGTGGTTTCATTCTTCCTCAGTAAAATTCAGCACATAGTCAGCACTTTCAAAAGGTAGAAAACAAGAGCCCAAAGTTAGGTGTGGTATGTCACAAGGAGAAAAAAGGTACTGTGTACATCAGCGATGCAGGGATTTGATATCCTATTCAAAATAGCATCCAGGAGAAGGAGGAGGAGGACTAATCAAGTGTATTCACTAAAGAGAGCTCAGTGATTAAAATAACATCAGCCTTCTGCTTCTGCCGATGCCTCGCTCACACGAGCACAGCAAAGTGTGGCCCGAGCTGGTGCTGACGCCAGGGTGCCAGCTCCAGAGCCACCTGTTTGTTCTGCTTCACTCCGTCCCCACACTCTCAGGAACAGGGTGCCATCTGTGCTGTGCCAGCTCGGCCTGGCTCTCCATAAAGGTAAATAAGATCCTGACGTTGTGTTTCATCTAAAAATTTAAAAATCCCTTCAATTTTGGCTTCCAGACCTCAATCTCAATTTAACTCAACCCAGCTCAACTTCAATGTGTGCAGAGCACCTTCTCGGTGGCTGGCTCCACCCAAGATTCCATGAGGATTCTAAGATAGGGAAGGCTCGAGGCACCTCAAAGAGTCTTAATGATCTTGGAGGTGGGGATATAAGATGAGACAAGGACCCCCAAAGATGCACTAAAAGACCCAAGAGTGATCAGGCATCTATGATGAGCTCAGACGAGTATGAAAAATGAAGGGTGCGATTCAATGAAAATTTAATGCTAAAGCCTGCTGATGCAGCTAATACTCTTTACAATGAAAAATATGCTCTTAACAGGCAAAGGCAAAAATATACATTTAGATTACAAGAATATGCATAGCAGGACAAGATGGCAGATTAATTTGACTGTGATTTTTTTTAAGCCATGCTTACTCAGGAAAAAACTATAATGACCATTTTGGCACCATTTAATGGGGATTAATAATGGGTATTTGAAAATAATTTTGCTATAAAATCATGGTATAGAAGAGAATGTTCACTCTAACAAACTCATGCATTCCAAAGGCTTTATTTAAATAAGAACAGGTCATTTCAAATTTTAGGCTATTTAATTTTGAAATACATGCTATTTTTCATCCTAAAAGTTACAGAGGATTTCCCCAAAAGAGCCTCATATCAAGAGTCACCATTTTAAGACAAGTAAAAATGATGAAACATTAAGTTTAAAAATCCTTGTGCATAAATCTAGATAATAAAGATATAAAACTTAGGTGTTGAAACTCATGCCTCTCGTATTTCAAACACTGATTTAAGAAGCAACAAAGGGCTCTCTGCTTGTCAGGGAGAGCCCTGGGTCACTTTAGTTCTTATCTGAGGACAGACTAGATTCTTTTCCTGAACTTTAAAAAATGTATTTATCTTCAAGTTTTATTAAGATATAATTGACTCACAGCACTGTATAAGTTTAAGGTATACAGCATAGTGATCTGACTTACATACAGCATGAAATGATCACAGTAAGTTTAGTGAACATCCATCACTTCATACAGATACAAAATTAAAGAAATAGAAAAAATTTTTTCCTCGTGATGAGAACTCTGAGGATTTACTCTACACAGTTTTCTTATGTAAGTGCCTGGAGAATCCCAGGGACAGCGGGGCCTGGTGGGCTGCCGTCTATGGGGTCGCACAGAGTCGGACACGACTGAAGTGACTTAGCAGCAGTAGCAGCAGCAGTGTTAATTATATTCATCATGTTGTACATTACATCTTTAGTACTTATTGATCTTATAACTAGAAATGTGTACCTTTTGATCGCTTCGAGGATGGAACAGACTCCTGATCCGCTTTTCTTAAAGGCACATCCTTAAAAGACCCTGTCCTAAAATTGTGGGTACCGCCTAGCCCCAGGGGGACTTCCCTGGCAGTCCAGTGGTTAGGACTCCATGCTTCCACTGCAGGGGGCACAGGTCTGACCCCTGGTTGGGGAACTAAGGCCCCATATGATGCATGGGGCAGCCATGTGATTCATGCTGATATGTGGCAGAAACCAAGAGAATACTGTAAAGTGCTTATCCTCCAATTTAAAACAAACAAACAAAGGAATGGCATCAAGGGTGAGTGAATTAAGAAAATAAAATCTCACATCATAAAAAAAAATCAGAGGATATGCCTGAAGATACTATGCCAAGTCAAATAGGACACTATTGTATGATTCCACTTATGTGAAAGTGAAAAATGAAAGTGAAGTTGCTCAGTCGCGTCCGACTCTTTGCAACCCCGTGGACTGTAGCCCACCAGGCTCCTCCATCCATGGGATTCTCCAGGCAAGAATACTGGAGTGGGTTGCCATTTCCTTCTCCAGGGGATCTTCCTGCCCCAGGGATCGAACCCAGGTCTCCCACACTGCAGGCAGACGCTTTAACCTCTGAAGCCCTACCTACAATAGTCATTGAGAGAGCAAGTAGCACGGTGGTGGCCAGGGGCTGGGGGAAAAGGACGAGGTGATGTTTCAATTTGGAAAAAAACAAGACAGAAGTCCTGGAGATGGACATCGGCAATAACTGCAAAACAATGCACAGAACATTGCGAAACATTAGCCATTAGCAATATACTTAATGGCACTGAACTGTACACCTAAAAATGGTTAAAATGACAAATGTTATGTTATATATATAATATCACAATTTTAAAAGTAGAGGCTTTATTAATAACTAATATTTCCAGAGTGCTTCAAATCTGAAAAGCATCTCTGTATGCATTAGATCATTTGAAGATCACAGCACCCTGCAAGAAAGGCATGTGTATAAACTTGTATACTTGTTTCTAAGTGACGTGCCTGTTGTCTAGAGGGTGGAAGGGTGGCTTAATCCGAACCCAGTCCTACATCCTTCATGTATGCGTGCTAACTCGCTTCAGTGGTGTCTGATTCTTTGCGACCCTATAGACTGTAGCCCACCAGGCTCCTCCGTCCATGGGGATTCTCCAGACAAGAATACTGGAGTGGGTTGCCATGCCCTTCTCCAGGGGATCGTCCCGACCCAGGGATGGAACCTGTGTCTCTTAATCTCCTGTATCGGCAAGCGGGTTCCTGACCACTAGCGTCACCACTTCCCCACATCCTTCATACATATATTCAGTTCTCAACCCCACGCTGTTTTCCACTATCTGTACACATTCCGGAGATACACAGGGAATGTTTATAGATTTTTTTTAAGAGATACGCATTCTAGGGTCAAACTTGGGAACTCCACCTCTTTCAGTCAAGAAGTGGATTTCACTTTATTTAACCCAGTGTTTCCCAAACTTTCTTAATCACGCAACTTTATTGTGCAGAATATCCGAGAGCAACCTGTGAGAAAGTGAGTATTTGATGGGTTACTGCTGTATGAACTCATCTAATGAAATGCACTCATTCATGTAGTATTCAGCCGCCTCACAGAAGAAAGAGCCAAGTAATTAAGCTGTTTACTTAATTGGCAATTCCAAGTATCAATATCATCACCAGCGGTATCCTCATCTCATAATGCCCCCTCTCTAATTTTGTATCTTCCCTCATGCAGATCTTTCCATCAACCATAAAAGTACAACTAAGACCATGAGAACGAGAATAATGACTATCTGAGCATCGTCCTTGGCTCTCAGACTTCTTACTCACGGGGCACGGATCAGAACAGCATGGACCCATTTGAAGGTTCACGTGTAAGTGTGTGAGGGGTGGTATGCATAAGCACATGCATCTATGTGTATACATGATAAGTGGAATGCAAGCTTCAAAAAATTAAAACTATAATGATATACATATACCCCCCCCAAATTCTTTATAAGTTCTGGTATAAATAAGTCAGACAAAGAAACAAACAGCTACTTTACATGCAATACGATTCTTTATTTTATACAGCAACAATACTTCAACTTGGAGTTTAATGTACCACGAGTGGTTTCTTCCCATTCATTAAAACAAAAACATCGACAACCACGAACCAAAATCTCTAATCATAGGTTTGGTGTTTCTACTGTGTTTTTAACCCAGTACTTCCTCAAACCTTTAAGAAATAGTAATGAATTGTTCAAAATTAACTTGTAATATGTTATGCATATTTAATTCTCAGAAAGAGGTCGCTATCTCCCTCTGGGATGCAATCAAAACTAAGTCTCCTCCATGCCCTTCAAAACGAAGGAAAATACAGCCAGGCTTTTAAGGAGTAAACCTGGTCACGTGACCACAGCACCACCACCACCTCCCCCACTTCCATGATATTTCTGAGAATGCAATTAACCACTGACACTGGCCCAGGTTCCACAGACCGTCAGGTCTTGTTGGGGCTTGTGCAGTTTGTTACGCAGTTTCAACTTATAATGGGAGTTTGTCAGCTTCTTTTGGTTGAACTTGACACAATGGGAAAGGCCCTTAAGGGTTAATTAATTAATCTCACAATGAAATCTGAAACAGATAATAAATAGGTCTTGAGCAACTGTGAACGTCAGGCAACAGCATCAGCCAAAATAAGGGCTGTTCCCAGATCAGACTCATCTCAAACTCAACTGCATTTCATTGTTTCATTCGCCATCAAATGGCTGGGACTCAACAGATTAGGGCTCAGAGAATGGGTGGTGGAGCCAGACAGAGCTGGGTGGGAATTTTGCTCCTGCTACTGAATACCCAAATAACCAGTAAAGTTACTTCACATCACACAGACTCAGTTTGCTCACTGGTAAAAATGGGAATAATACGAGTAAATGGAACAATCCACTGGAAACCAGGCAGGCCACTGTCTGAGCCAAGGAAATGATCAATAAATTATACCCTCGGGGACAGACTTCAGACAACACTACAAAGCTACACTAATCAAAAGAGTATGGTATTGGCACAAAAACAGACATATGGGTCAGCAGAACAGAATACAGAGCCCAGAAATAAACCCACACACCTACAATCAATTAATCCTTATCAAAGGAGACAAGACAATACAATGGAAAAAAAGAGTCTCTTCAGCAAAAGATGTTGAGAAAGCTGGACAGTGGAATGTAAATTGACAAAGTTAGAACATTCTCTCACATCCTATACAAAAATAAACTCAAAATGGCTTAAAGACTTAAACAAGAGACATCACACCATAAATGATTCCCTGGGGGGAAAAATACGGGATCTTTCATTACATCTAAGTATTGATTAGTAATTATAATCTCCAGGATTGTGTATCACTATTAGAAGCTTTCCCAAAATAGTAAGAAAAATAAAATTAGTGAAATCAGTGCTTGAATTTATGAAATTTCTTTTCTTATTGATTACACTGAACACGTTTGATGCCTTCACATTGAGTGGGAAGGCACAACTCATAAGGGGAGTATCCCTGTTGGGGGCATTTGGTATCTTCCTTCAATGATCAAGTACAAGGATGAGAAGTGACAACTCAAAAGACCACCGCTTTGTAAAATAATACACCCACTCTCTTCCTCTTGTATGCCTCTGCAAGCTTTTTGAAAAGATTATTGTTCACAGCAAATGCACCTTCTAAATATAAGTAACCATGTTGATTAAAGATAACCAGAGGCAACACTTTCAATATCTGGGAAAGAACACTGCCAATGGTAAAGCATTATTTATTACCCCAGAACCTGTCAGGAAGGCACAAAGCAAATCAGACTTACTGAATAAAAATACACTGAGGTCTAGATATACTATTTAGATTAAAAAGATCACAGTTTTGAGGGATTAAAAACCAAATACCTGTTATCTCATGGTAGGAGGTGCCAATAATAAAATGTGTTGACTGCTAAACTGACTCAGAAAAGCCAGCACCAAAAGTATGACTCACATGTTTGAGTAGAAACTCTTGAGTGATGGTTGGAACTAACAGTAAGGTCAGATCTGAGTTGTGAATTTTAGAGTAGAGTTCATCTAGAGAGTGAGATTATACAGCAAGCTCACTTTTTGTTAACAAGCGTAAACAGAAGTTATTACATCTGAGACACCCCATGCTTAGTACTTAGGGTTGGGAAGAGTTGGGGTGTCCGATGAACTCTGACCCCCATGAGCCCAGGCCTGAAAACGAATGTCCTGTTTCCACAGTGCCTCAAGAGCTAGATTAATTCAGTGGAATTTAAAACTACATAATAAAAACCTGGTTTCAATTTCTTATTCTTCTCCAGACTCTTACTATACAACCCTTACAACTATGAAATACAGAAAAAGGCATTAACCCTGGACACTGTTAGAACTGAGAAGCATACAAAAGAAGATCAGATAAGAATTATCCTCTAGGTAAAATCATCAAAGAATGCCAGACATACACAGTTGATCTGTTCCTGCTATCCAGGCAGGATAGTAGGCTCAGAGAACAAAAACCGTGTTATTCAACAAACAGTTGAGATGTCAAATAGCTCGCAAAACTCTCCATACTCACAGCATGCCACTGTTGTCCCAGTTATTAGCATCAAAATGATTTATAAATAATTGTTAAAACAAAAAATGGCCTTTAAAAAAACACTCTTTGAGGAAGAATAACTAAAATAAAGCCAAAAGCAAACGATATAGTGAATATATACGACACTCTATCCCAAGGTACGACTCACCAAGAGCAATGAAATGTAAGACTTTTGTATGGTGGCATTCCTGAGAGTTTTGACCTCTATTTGACTGTGAAAACTACAGATGCATTCGTGTACTCTCTATACTCCTCTAAAGCAAAGAAAATGTCCTTTTTTCCATTTCCTAAGAAACTCTAAGCCAACGTAAAGGTCTCTTATCTAAGTTATTAGTATGAGAAATGGTAAAAAGCAACCATGGAAATAATAGCAGCCTGTGGAGTGAAGGAAAACAGAGAAGACAAAAAGAGAAGAAAAGAGAAATCTTGGAAACTTAGGGCCCAGAAGGAATCAGGATATACCGACTAAATCCCAGTCTTAAGTTTCAAATGTTCTTTGTTTCTGGGAAGCCATCAGGAGAATTTATTTTTAAGAAACTTACCTTACCAGCCTGAAAACTGGGTTGTAACTCAGCCAAACGATTACCATAGGTTAAAGGTAAGAACGATGTTCTAGAATGAGAATACGGAAATAATTTAATGTGGGTGTGGTCACTGAAAATTAAAAAGGACCAAGACTTTTCCAGTCCTAGCAGATTTTAATAACAGATTGGAAGATTATATCCAATAGTCCAATAATTAATATAAAGTATATCCCTGACATGTTGTGAATTTACCCAACTCCTGCCACAGGTAAGTATCTTTCATCACACTGAGGTGTGTGTGTATATGTGTGTGTGCACGCGTGCACATGTGTGTGCGTGTGTGCACACGCATGAGCATTAAATGGGGGGGCAGAGAAGACATTTATAAAATAAACAGTATAAATTTTAAATATTTTACTTAAGGAGGTGCAACTGAACATGTGCATACTAATCATCATTTCATTAAAATCTCACTTTAAAACAAACTATTGTAAATAATTTTTAAAAATTAAACTCGGGGCCAAGAATTTTAGTTGATGATTCTGAGAGTGGAAAATTCAAGGAAGTCATATAGAGAAGTGGTAACACGTAAGTGAGTGGATCTCTAGCTGAGCACAGGATTGGGCAGCGTGGTTGAGGACAGCAAAATGGAGGAGAGCGCAGGAAGGAGAGATGAGAACAGACAGTTAGAAACAAAAGAGGTCCTCATTCTTTCCCCTTCTTTCCAGAACCTTGCATGCATGTGTGCTCAGTCCATTCAGTCATGTTCCACTCTTTTCAATCCCATGGGCTGTAGCCCACCAGGCTCCTCTGTGTCCATGGGATTCTCCAGGCAAGGATACTGGAGTAGGTTGCCATGCCCTCTTCCAGGAGATCTTCCTGACCCCAGGATCGAACCAGCATCTCCTGCGTTGCAGATTCTTGACCCACTGAGCCACGTGGGAAGCCCCTCCAGTACCATGGGTGACAGGTTCCTCTGTGAGCTGCCACAGGCCTCCCTGAGAAGCTGTCCTTGTATCACCTTGGAAACCCTATCAACATTCAGCAGTGTAGAAAAAAAGTGATGACAGTTTCAAACTTGGGTTTTTAACTTGACTGAACTGCTCCTGCATCTTTTGATAATTTGTGTAAGAATGTGCCTGGAGGCACGGAAGCTCCCCTTTCACGCCAGCTAAAATACTAAACAGGCTCCACTGGGATTTTTTGCAGTTTAGATACAAAATCAATCTCCGCTGAAACGTTCATCTAAATGTCTATAGTATATTGGCCCCAAGTTAACCTGAAAGATACGTGATATCATCGGATATTTGTCTTTTCTCTTACTTCACTTAGTACGATAATCTCTAGGTCCATCCGTTGCTGCAGATGACATTATTTCATTCTTTTTAATGACTGAAGAGTATTCCACTGTACATATGTACCACATCTTCTTCATCCATGTCTCTGTCGATGAACATTGGGTTTGTTTCCATGTCTTGGCTATTGTAAATAGTGTAAATGAACACAGGGGTGCATGCAGCTTTTTGAATTATAGTTTTGTTTGGGTAAATGCCCAGGAGTGGGATTGCTGGATCATATGGTAACTCTATTTTTAGTTTTTTTGAGGAACTTCCATTCTGTTTTCCATAGTGGCTGCACCAATTTACATACCCACAAACAGTGTAGGAGGGTTCCCTTTTCTCCACACCCTCTTTGGAAATATACTTTTTTAAAAAAAATATGAATTAAAAAAAGAAAAGATATCGACTCATGGGAGTGGCCTGGCACAGGGGTTTTAGAGACCATGCAGGTCAGGTCGGGGGACAACAACAGAAAGAAGCACCTGGGATGTCTCAGAGTCCAGCCAGAGTGAAAAAGGGGACAGAAGAGCACAGAGGAGCCCCTCTTGGAGGGACCCCGACAGATCCAACCAGGGAAGACCTGAATATCAACATAAAGACCACCACTAACAGATTATCAGTATAAGCGTTAGTCACTCAGTCGTGTCCAACTCTGTGACCCCATGGACCATAGCCCGCCAGACCCCTCAGTCCATGGGATTCTCCAGGCCAGAGTACTGGAGTGGGTAGCCTTTCCCTCCTCCAGGGGATTTTCCCAACCCAGGAATCGAACCTGGGTTTCCCACCTTGTAGGCAGATTCTTTACAATCTGAGCTACCAGGAAAGCCTAACAGATTATAACCGCTGACTAAAATAGGAAACCGAGTCCTTATAGATATAAATAAACTCAAAGATTGATGAGAAATGGGGAATCTACATCAAAGTACCTCTCTATAAAATGCTTACTAATTACAAAAGGGAAAAAGGGAAAAGAATCACTTCCCAGCAGGGAAGGCTGGCAGAAGCCATCTAAACCAAGGGACCAAATGAGTGAGCATCATCAGAAATGGGACGGGTTCGCATCAAGAGTTCTCAGCGAAGACAGAGGGAGGCTCACTCCATCACCATTGAGGGCGTCTGCTGATGACTCGGAATGTGGATCCGATCTCAAGAACGCACCAAGTACAGCCACACTGAGGGACACTCAACAAAACAATGGCCTGGGTTCTTCAAAAGAGTCAGGGTCGTGACTCTTGATGGGCAGCTGTTTCTGAACGAAGAAATCTGAAGACACGTGACAACTCAGAGCAACACGTGCGGCTCGCTGGAAACATCTGTTATTTGAAATGGAGCTGGGACAAGTGACAAGAGAGTGGGAGAGGGTGTGAGAAGGAGCTGGTGGTAAGGCATCATGATTTTCAGCCCTGTAGAGCGGTTTTGTAGAAGACTGTCTTTGTTTATGGGAAAAAAAAAAAAACTCTCATGCCTGAGGGTAATAGTAATTTACTTCCAAATGACTTAGAGAAAACAACCTTCTTTATAATATAGGGCCAACTTCTCCAGAAGTTTCTGACAATTTCAAATTAAAAACTAAATTTGTGGCCTGATCGTTTCTTTATTCTAAGTTACATACACAGGTGCAGAACCGTTATGGATAACGTGTACAAGGAGACAGGCTTTAGCAAGTGACTCCCTATATCCAATATGAGAATTCATGAATGTATTCTAGATAAAATTTGCTAGTTTCAGCTTGGGGGGCGGGGGTGGGAATCAAACAAAATCCTGTGAGCTACACGTGTTACGAGTGCCCTTCTGGACTCACCAGCATACGTGAATCCTCAGTCAGCGGGCTGGGTAAACTCGGGCCCAGCTTGGTCTTTTCATGCCAAGCCTCTCCTACAACTGCTGTCACCACTCCGAGTACACGGTTAAGAACACGGTACACTTAGAAACGCATCCCGCCAGCCAGAACCCTGCCATGAACTAAGCAACCAGACTGAAATAACTGCACACATGTTCTGCTTTCAAAGTCCACATCGCCAGAGACTCGGGAAAACAATGGTACTTGTCCCAGATCCTCGCTCAGACAGCTCCGTGATGCAACCACACCGGGCCTCGGCTTTGCCATGTGGGAAATGGGGAGATGGCACGATCATCTCTAACGCTGATGGATTCCACCAGCATTGAACACAGGCCTCCCCAGCCCTGGCCCCAGCCTCAAGGAGCTCCAATAGAGGGGTGCGGGAAGGAGGGTGTTGGACAGATGGAAGGTGTAATGACCTCATTTCTGAGCACAGATTTCACTCTGTTCAGGAAAGGGACAGTATGACACAAGGGGCATGTCACAGGATGATGTTGAGTCTCCACTGCATTTTGAGCAGAGAAATGAGGGACTACCCCAAGTAGAATGAGTGGCTGGAGAGGGGATTTACACCCATGACAGTCTGGCCGCTTGTCAACACTACACAGTGGGTAGCTGTGGCACCCCCAAGCTGTGTGACTTTGGCCAGCTCACATAACCTTTGCGTTTCCCTTCCCCATTTGTTAAAGGGAGAGGAGAACAATTACCCAGCCTGTCCTTGAGACAGTTAAATGCTTTCATGTAACCATATGCCCATAAAGTTATAGCTAATAATAATAATTAACTTAATTACACTTAAATACACTTGTGCTTCCCCGGTGGCTCAGATGGTAAAGAATCCACCTGCAATGCAGGAGATCCCAGTTCGATTCCTGGGTTGGGAACATCCCCTGGAGAAGGGATAGGCTACTCACTCCAGTATTCACGGGTTTCCCTTATGGTTCAGATGGTAAAGAATCCTCCTGCAGTGTGGGAGACCTGGGTTTGATCCCTGGGGCTGGGAAGATCCCCTAGAGGAGAGAATGGCCACCTACTCCAGTATTCTTCCCTTGAGAATCCCCATGGACAGAGGAACCTAGCCAGCGACAGTCCATGGGGTCGCAAAGAGTCAGACACAACTCAGTGAATAAGCACAGCATGATTATTAAAATATTAATATGTGATATGTCACATGTGTGTGCTCAGTTCAGTTCAGTCGCTCAGTCGTGTCTGACTCTTTGCAACCCCATGAATCGCAGCACACCAGGCCTCCCTGTCCATCACCAACTCCTGGAGTTTACCCAAACTCATGTCCATCGAGTCAGTGATGCCATCCAGCCATCTCATCCTCTGTCGTCCCCTTCTCCTCCTCCAATCCCCCAATCCCTCCCAGCATCAGAGTGTGTGTGCTCAGTCACATCCAATTCTTTCTGACCCCCCAGGCTCCTCTGCCCATGGAATTTTCCAGAATACTGAATTTCCCAAGAATACTGGAGCAGGTTGCCATTTCCTACTCCAGGGGATCTTCCTGATCCAGGAATCTAAGCCACATCTCTTGCACCTCCTGAATTGGCAGGCGGATTCTTTACCACTGTGCCACTTAGAAAGCCCATGTGATATGTAATAGTATATAGTAATAATAACTATTTTAAATATTTAATATTTTTATCTATATTTAGCATACTCTAAATGCTTTGGTTTCTTGGAGGGTTTAACACTTTATTCTACAAAAGACCCTGGCACATAAGTACTCAATTAACTTTCACTGATATTTTTTACAATTATATGATTTACGAAGATTATGACTCGGTGTGGCTCAAAAAGAGGGTGCAGTGTGCTGGGTGATGAGGGTGGGGTTGCTGCAATTTGTGCAACCAGCTAGGACTAGATAAGCCGGCTGCCAAAGGCTATAGATGGCGAGATGAGGAGTTTGAACTTGACTCTATCATTAGTGGGAGTCTCTCTGTTGTAGTCCTCATTAAGAATCTATTGATTCTCAATTTAACATGCTCAGTTATCCGGCTTGACAGCCAACAGTAAACTAAAGGCAGAGAGTTTGTGGGGAGGAGGAACGAGGGACAGAAAACCACACCAGATGTGCTGGGAAGAAACGAACCAACTATGAGAAAAATGGAGAGGTTAAGCTCCACGACCTCACCTTTCTGGGCCTTCCAACCTCAATTAACTTCTAACTGACCAAATCCAGCTTAGGAGAAAAAAAAATTTTGACTAAAAAGATTCAACCATGTTCAACATACTGTGTTGAAGATTCTGGGAAAAATATGAAATGTTTTAAATGCTTCCAAAATTATTATTAAAGATGAAAGCTTTGGGATTTATAAGGGGAAAGATCTCCTAGAAGAAGGAAAAACTGCATGACTGGAATTCTACACCCCTGAACAGGAAAGTCTGACCAGAGTCCTCCTGAAATTCAAGAGACCTGCTTCTCAAAGGAGGAAATGCGACAATGTGGCCTTCTAACCCTGAAAACTCAGGGCAAAGTGAGGTACGAACATGGACGTCAGGGAATCTTGACGTCAGCACAGATCCACGGAGGAACCATCTAAAAAACCCAAGTCTGATTATTACTAGACTGCATCATGCATGTTTTGCTGTTTAGTTGCTCAGTCCTGTCCAACTCTTTGGGACCCCATGGACTGTAGCCCTCCAGGCTCCTCTGTCCATGGGATTTCCCAGGAAAGAATACTGGAGTGGGTTGCCACGCCCTTCTCCAGGGGATCTTCCTAACCCAGGGATCGAACCCACATCTCCTGCACTGCAGGAGGAATTTTTTCTTACCACTGAGCCACCAGGGAGACACGCATCATGCATGACCAGACATTAATTCCGGATCTTTAGGTAGGCTATAAATACCTCATCAGGTCAAAAAGGAAAATTACCCAGTGCAGCACTTCTTTTAAATAAAAATTCCCTTCTTTGCCATTTGTGGGAAACTCGTGAACCCGAAGGTAAAAATGAACCTAGAATTCAGAACAAATACCTAGCTACCAAGTCAATCCCCTGTCAAGGTCCTCCTAATAGACACACTCACCTTCAGAACCCTTAAGATTAAGCTTATAATATGCAACTGTGGCAGAGACGTTACATGGGTTCCTTTCTCATGTGGGAAGTTAGGAAATGTAGCTTTTCAGCCCAGTCACACCTATATGGGGGCCCGATGCCTGTGTTACACAGCCAATAGAATACAAATTCCTACAATGCTGGCCACTTCCAGAATCTAGCCCTGACACTTTCATGGAGACCCTCCTGTCCTCCCCCTTTTCTTCTCTACACACCAAGTGCAGAGAAGCCTGAAGACAAGCAGGTTGAGCAGCCCTGGGTCCTTGAATGATCTTGTAGAGAAAGAGAACCTATAGGAGACTAACAAGCAATCATAGCAATCATAAACCTCCCAGTATACGCAGCTGCTTAAATTTGGGGTTGTACATGAAAGGGGTCAGCCTATCTCGATGAAAAACTGCATTGGGTTAAAGAACTTTGGGGAGAACCTTCTGGATGGTCACAAAGCCACCAGCTCCAAACCCAAAAATCTTGGAAATTTACTATCATGGAGGTTAAATTAATTTCACAGGCTTACAATCGAGACTTACTGGATTCCTGAAGACCCAGACTCATCAGCTACCATTCAGAACTAGAAGTTAACCACTCCCACATGGCAACTCCAAGCGACTGCATTCTCTCCTTACAATTTCAGTTCAGTTCAGCCGCTCAGTTGTGTCCGACTTTTTGCGACCTCATGGACCCACAGCACGCCAGGCCTCCCTGTCCATCACCAAACCCATGTCCATTGAGTTGGTGATGCCATCCAAAGATCTCATCCTCTGTCGTCCCCTTCTCCTCCTGCCCTCAATCTTTCCCAGCATCAGGGTCTTCTCCAATGAGTGAGCTCTTCGCATCAGGTGGCCAAGGTATTGGAGCTTCAGCTTCAACATCAGTCCTTCCAATGAACACCCAGGACTGATCTCCTTTAGGATGGACTGGTTGGATCTCCTTGCAGCCCAGGAGACTCTCAAGAGTCTTCTCCAACACCACAGTTCAAAAGCATCAGTTCTTCGGCGCTCAGCTTTCTTTATAGACAATTTAGTTGACACCAAAATGACAAAGCCAAAGAAAGTGATATCGTGAGCACAGCCAACAAGCTCAAAGCAAGGGCTACCCAACAACGTGGGGTGTGAGATGGAAGGAGAATGATATTCACTGAAAGAAAAACCTGCTAAAGGCAGTATGTCAAACTGTTTTTCTTCCACAGCAAAGTGAAATCTGCATTTTTATACACTGACATGTAGCTCGGTGACTGGCACAGCTCAATCCCTCTGACAAAGGGCAGCATTCCAACCTTTCTTTAGAGCAAGAGTCAACGTGTCTTCACAAGTCAGCAACACCTGCATCGGCTTGGCAGGCCTCTCAGCATATGTAAATAATGAACCGCCATACGCTGAGGCTGGAACCAAGAAGGAAAACCTGGATGTTTGCACTGTTGGGAAATGTTTTCAGACACTGCTTTGTTGACACAGTAAGAGGAATAGCATCAAAAATTGCTCATTCTTGGGAATTAATATCCTCCAGCACGACACAGGAGGTCCTGAATTGAGTTGCCAGTTTTTTAAAATGGGGAAGGGCCCCACCAAGAGAAACAACAATATTAGTAAGAAATTCTTTTCTCTGATTGTCTAACGACACCACCCAGTGAAAGATGGAAGCTTTAAACATGGAAATGAAATCATTCCAAAAATGCCCACCAGGATTCCCTGGGGACTTGAGATAGCAATTTTGGCCCAAACAGCCACCAGAGGTGGTTAACCATGACCTCTGACCCAACTTAAAAGACTCATCCTCACACACCTGGGTCTATGCACCTGTTTCAGAACAGGTCCATTTCCACTGTATTGGGATGTATCAGTATTTGAAGGACAGTCTTTGACTGGGAAGGTAGGAGAGACACCCTACTCTTGACCCAGCAGTCTAAAGATCTCTGTCCATCTCTTCATGCAGAAAGAGAGGACTGAACAGTGATTGAGAACTTAGGTTCAGGGGCCAGGAAGACTACAGACTGATTCTCATAACATCATGGAATTTCAAGTTTCCATCTGTGAATGAGGCTAAATTACTCATCCCATCCCCAAGTGAGTGATGATGATCCAATGTAGTAAACACAAAAGCACGTATTAGGCTTAGAACATAAAAAATGATCAATAAAAGTTATCATCACTAGCATCTACCACTCAGCATGTAATGTCAGAGACCCTGCAAACAGTAGGGAAACTGAGAAATTTCCAGGTGGTACAGTGGTAAAGAATGTGCCTGCCAATGCAGGAGACACAAGAGACACGGATTCGATCTCTGGGTAGGAAGATTCCCCTGGAGGAGGAACTGGCAACCCACTTCAGTATTCTTGCCTGGGATATCCCATGGACAGAAGAGCCTGGCAAGCTCTGCAAAGGGTCAAACACAACTGAGCATGCACGCATACAATGAAACTTCAGGGCTTCCAAGAAGACCCTCCTTGTTCACAAAATACATTTCCTACCCAGCTGAATAATAACAACAACAACAAAAATCTATAATTAGTTGCTGTTTTTTAATTATTTCTCTGCAACACATACCTTTCAGAGAAGTAAGCTTATCAGTATAAAGTGCTCACTGAAGCCACAGATAAGAGGCCCCTTTTACAAACAATAAACCAAAGCTCAGAGAGGTCAACGTTGTTGCCCAAATTCCTGAAAGTAGCTGAGTGGCAATGCCAACGTAGGTCCATTTGATACTAGAGATGTCTTTTCCTATAGAATGCTGCCAGATACTGGTAACAGCATTCCTTCTGACAGGAAAGTTTTTATTGCTAGAGAGAGTGAAAGGAAGAAAAGAGAATGTGAAAACATTATGTAAATGGAAGGAATGAACAGGGCAGGGTATGGAAGAGAAAGCAGAGTCAGGAAGCATTTTAATGACGATAGGGCTGCCCTGTAAGAGACAGCTCAGCAATCCTCACAAACCCACATCACGTACAACCTTTAAATTATAGCAGCTACTCACCGACCCGGTGCCAAAAAGAGTATTTATATGCATAGAGTACGTCCTATATATTATTTTAAAAGACATCACAAGGTTTAATTTAAATCTCCTCACACTACTCTAAGGGTGGTAGAGAAGCAAGATTTTCATGCATGAATTATCTCTTCTAAGAATTTGAATACATTTATTTGCTTTGAGTATTGCTGATAATTCTGGAAATTCAATAAACTTCTTTAAGATTAACACAGTACCTACAAAAGTAATTCTGAGGGGGAAAAATACCAGGAAAATCACTTAACTCTTCTTGTGAATTTTTTTTTAACCACATTTACTTTATAACAGAATCTGGCAATTGAGTTTTAATAGTATTCTGAGTTTTCGTGGAGACTCCATCTGGGTTCCAAAAAAATCAACATATGCAACATTTGTAACTGAACAGAATGTTGATTCAAAATATAAAGAAAGAGGGATTGTTCTCTTAATGTCATTTATGATGAGAGGTGGCTAAATAATTAATACCAAAAAATGGAGTTAAATAGACTAGATTAAAAAGAAAAAGATTAGACAGACGCTTCTGAAACAAGAATATTACCACACCCAGAGCACTCTTCTGCTTAGTAAACGCAGCCAGAACGGACTGATTCTAAGAAATTCTAAGGGAAGTATAAAACACAATTCCTTTACGGTATACCAACAATTCAAAAAGACTCCTGAGAGTCCCTTGGACTGCAAGGAGATCCAAGCAGTCCATCCTAAAGTAGACCAGTTCATTGGAAGGACTGATGTTGAAGCTGAAACTCCAATACTTTGGCCAACTTGATGAGAACAGCTGCCCCATTTGAAAAGACCCTGATGCTGGGAAAGATTGAGGGCAGGAGCAGAAGGGGACGACAGAGGATGAGATGGTTGGATGGCATCACCGACTCGATGAACATGAGGTTGGGTAAACTCTGGGAGTTGGTGATGGACAGGGAGGCCTGGTGTGCTGCGGTTCATGGCATCACAAAGAGTCAGACACGACTGAGCAACTGAACTGAAATGAACTGAACAATTTAAGCTATGCATCCTATCTATGTAAACTCATAATCTTCCCAACAATCCTAGAAGAAGGAAATTATCATTATCAGGATCATTTCACAGATGAGAAAACCAAGTTTAAGGAATGTTGTCTAAAAGTGGAGACGTAAAAAAAAATAAAAAATAAAAGTGGAGACGTGGTGGCCTGGTGGGGATCACACTGATTTTTACTTATCTGGAAAGGAGGAAAATTAAATATAAAGAAAAATCATGAGAGCCTTCAAGAGCCAGATTTAAGTTTATTTTCACAACTGTGAGTAAGTGATGACTTGGGATAGGCTGTTAAGACATAAAATGTTAGTGGAACCAGTGGACTCTTGGACCGTTTTTTAATAAGAAAAAGGGCCAATACAGTCAAAACAGACCACGAAAAGAAAGCATGCATTTCTTTAAATTGCTCCCACTGCCCTAAATATAAAGTAAAACAAGCAGAGCAGACATCAGTTTTCTCAAACGGGGACCCATATTTCTCATTTCAACTCAGTATACGGACATATAGCCTGGTTTCTTTTCCATCTCATTGGTTTGATAATGCTGGCCCCAAAATACTAACATTATTTCATAAATCCCAAAAGGGTCTCAACCCTCAGTTAAAAATCACTGCCCAGATGGAAATTATAAGTTTCCACATGAAGTTATTTCTATATTTTTTAAACATTTATGCTTGTAAAGGGCAAGGGTCATACAGTCTTGCTCACTTTAGCAATTTCACATAGGCCCTGGGAATTGACCCAATACAAAGGTGCTCAGCATAGGGTCCCTGGAGAACTTTCAAAGGTCTTTGAACCTTCTGGAATTAGAGACAAAATTGCGTGCATAAGCACATCTGCATTTGTGTAAAAAGCAGTTCTATGGCTTTTTCCAGTAGTTATGCATGGACGTAAGAGTTGGACCATAAAAAAAGCTGAGCGCCAAAGAACTGATGCTTTTGAACTGTGGTGCTGGAGAAGATTTGAGAGCCCCTTGAACTGCAAGGAGATCCAACCAGTCAATCCTAAAGGAAATCAGTCCTGAATATTCATTGGAAGGTGTGATGCTAAAGCTGAAGCTCCAATACTTTGGCCACCTGATGCAAAGAACTGGCTCACTGGAAAAGACCCTGACACTAGGAAAGATTGCAGGCGGGAGGAGAAGGGGATGACAGAGGATGAGATGGTTGGATGGTATCGCTGACTCAATGGACATGAGTTTGAGCAAACTCATGGTGAGCCTGGTGAAGGACAGGGAAGCCTGGCGTGCTGCAGTCCCTGGGGTCGCAAAAAGTCAGACACGACTGAGCGACTGAATAACAATGGCTTTTTTACCAGCTTTTCAAATGACTGGGATCCACAGAAGTTTGTATATGAATACATTTATTCTGTGAAGGTCACTAAACTTGGCAGCAAAATCACATACAGTTTCTCCCATTAAGAAATAAAATGTACATACCAGCAGAGCAGATCATCCCCACCAAGACGGCCACGAAATGACGTCACAACACACAGTAGCCACACAGCAGAATATGTACTTCATTCATTTATTCCACAAACTGAGTGCCTACCAAGGAAGATTAACCATATTAAGATTCTGAGTTTTAATTTAGGAGAGGGGGTGAAACTAGAGGGGCTCTGATCCCCCCTGGTGGTATCCTAGTGCTGAGACACTGCTGCTGCTGCTAAGTCGCTTCAGTCGTGTCCGACTCCGTGTGACCCCATGGACGGCAGCCCACCAGGCTCCCCCGACCCTGGGATTCTCTAGGCAAGAACACTGGAGTGGGTTGCCATCTCCTTCCCCAATGCATTAAAGTGAAAAGTGAAAGCGAAGTCGCTCAGTCATGTCTGACTCTTCGTGACCCCATGGACTACAGCCTACCAGGCTCCTCCATCCATGGGATTTTCCAGGCAAGATTACTGGAGTGGGGTGCCATTGCCTTCTCCAGCTAAGACACTAAGATTCTAAAAATCTACAAAATTAAAAACTTTCAGCTACATACTGCAGGAGACCCAGCATCGATCCCTGGGTCAGAAAGATCCCCTGGAGTAAGAAATAGCAACCCACACCAGTATTATTGCCTGGAGAAGCACATGGACAGAGGAGTCTGGTGCAGGGTCACAAAGAGTCAGAAACGACTGAGCACGCTCGCTTGCATGCACAAACATACGCACTTACCTACATTTCCTGTCCAACAGACAACCGACAGAATGCTAAGCTCGTTACTTTCAAAATCACTGGCTTTATCATTGCTCATTCCTACTTTAAAAGCCAAAATACTTTTAGAAAAGGTTTGCACTGATTTAGACAACTGTGAAGTGTAGCCGCTCTCAGATGAAACGGGGTGTCCACATTTCACAAAGGGGAGTATTTTATGGGCAGTAAATATCTAAATGCCTATTAAATAAACACAAACATGGCCTTCTATTCACCGTATGGTAGGGGGCAGAATTCACCATCTTGCTGAAAATAAATCAAGACTCTGAGTGGCTCACTTTTATCAGATCAAAGGTGATAAAAGAAATGTGTTTTGGACCAACAATAGCATTCAGCTTGATGGAGCATGTGGGCCACGTCCCTGGAGAGGATCTGTGTACAGTAAGCCACAGAAAACCCCCTGGCTTTGCTGACCACTTGGACTGCTCTAGCAGGGGCAGAGTCACTCACTGGGTTTGGAGGAATGAGCCCTGCAGGCCTAACTCAAGTCTGTCTCTTCCCTCTCTCTTGGGATCTTCCAGGCGCACGGAGAACCCAAGATCCGACCCGCTCTGGATCATGTGGCGGGTAATTTTAGTAGAGAGGATGCCTACTGGTGTCCAGGGCTGGGTCTGCATAGGTGGGCGAGTTGTGCCCACTTGATCAGACAACTGTACCACATATACCTGTTCTCAAGCAGTTCCCTACCAGCAGCGAAACCAAAACCTATAACCACTAACCCAGTTTAAGAGAGGATTTCAGAGAGAAGGTCTGTTTCTTTAGGTTAATGCCCAGTCACAGAATGAATGACAAGGCTGTACAGTGGAGTTAAACCAGAACTTGAGCTGGTAACAGGTCTTAGGTCTCTGTAGAGTGTATTTCATTCTATAATTCAAAGTGAATTTCCAGAACAACAAGTATTCAAGTGTGAGTATTCTGATGCACCTACTAAGGCTTTAAGTTCAGGATGAATTATCAATGGTTAATAGGTGGTCAAGAGACTCAACCCTGGGAATATGGAATAAATATCCACGAACTCAAATGTTCTAAGCAGATTTTCTATTCTCAACTGTGATTAACAAGACCTATCAATTTCGTAATGGAACATTCAAAAAAATTTAATACTTGGGAAATAAATCTTTGGGGCTCTGTGGCTGGAAGAAAAATGTTCTGTAGATGAATCTTCTTGACATTATTTTATCATTATCTTGACAATGTTTTTAGACAGAAGAAATCTGACTCAGCGTGGCTGCTGCTGCTGCTAAGTCGCTTCAGTCATGTCCGACTCTGTGCGACCCCATGGACTGCAGCCCACCAGGCTTCTCCGTCCATGGGATTCTCCAGGCAAGGACACTGGAGAGGGTTGCCATTTCCTTCTCCAGTGCATGAAAGTGGAAAGTGAAAGTGAAGTCACTCAGTCATGTCCGACTCTTAGTGACCCCATGGACTGCAGACTACCAGGCTCCTCCATCCGTGGGATTTTCCGGGCAAGAGTACTGGAGTGGGGTGCCATTGCCTTCTCCCGACTCAGCATGGATTCTCCTTCAAAATGTTTCGTTTGTATCCTGACATTACAAGATGGCCTCCGTGGCTGAACCAAACTTTCTGTGTCTCTAGGGCTTCAGTTTCAACTAACATGGCTTGCATTATGTGGGTGGGATTTTTTCTGGAGTTCTAATTTCTGCTCTTTTACATGCTAAATCTCCAGATGGCAACATAAGTAAATCGTCCGTAGCATTTATTGATACACAATAGTAACAACTGATACACAATAGTAACAACGAATATGCAAAGAAAGCTCAGTTGGTATAGGAGTATGTGTTTGTATGAGTCCCTATTTTCAAATTCTTGGGACACATACCTAGGAGTGGAATTGCTGAATCATATGATAATTTTATGCTTAACAATTTGAGGAAGCATCAAATAGTTTTCCACAGCAGGTGCACCATTTTGTATTCTCAAGAGCAGTGCACAAGGTTCCAATTTTTCCACATGGTTCCGATTTCTCCATATACTCATCCTATTTTCTTTTTTCTCTCTCCAATTATAGCTACTCTAGTGGGTGGGCAGTGATCTCACTGTGGTTTTGATATACATTTCCCAAATGACTAATGATGCTGAGTATCTTTTCACGAGCTTATTGGTCACATGTAAGTCTTCTTCGGGGAAATGTCTCTTTGTCTTTTTTTATCATCTGGTTTTTCATTGTTGTCATTGAGTTGTATTATGATTCAACGCTCAAAGCAAGACTATTCACAACAGTCAAAAGGTGGAAATATAAACGTCCACTTCCAGATTAATAGATAAACAAAATGTAGTATGTAGAATGTATATATACTGAAATATTATTCAGTAAAAAAAAAAAAAGAAGAAGAATTTCTGATGCATGCTACAAAAGGAATGAACCTTGGAAACATTATGCCAAGTAAAATATACCAGTCACAAAAGGACAAATATTTCACTTACATGAAGGACTATCTGGAATAAGCAAATTTATAGAGACAGAATGTAAAATAGAAGTTGGGGGTGGGGTATTATTGCTTAATAGGTACAAAGGTTCTGATTGGGATGATGCAAAAGCTTTGGGAAAAGATGATAGTGAAGGTGGTGCTTTCCCTGATAGCTCAGTTGGTAAAGAATCCACCTGCAAGGTGGGAGACCCCGGTTTGAATCCTGGGTTGGGAAGATCCTCTGGAGAAGGGATAGGCTACCACTCCAGTATTCTTGGGCTTCCCTTGTGGCTCAGCTGGTAAAGAATCCACCTTTAATGTGGGAGACCTGGGTTTGATTCCTGGCTTGGAGAAGGGAAAAGTTACCCACTCCAGTATTCTGGCCTGGAGAATTCCATGGACCGTATAGTTCATAGGGTCCCAAAGAGTCGGACACAACTGAGCAACTTTCAGTTAAAGGTTATATAACATCATAAATATACTCAACTTGGCTGAATTGTTCACTTTAAAATAGTAACTATTTTGTTATATATATTTTACCACACACACAAAAAATCAGCTCAATTTTGTTCATCTCATGTGTCCAAAATAATTTGGAAAAAAAAGAAAAAGTCAAGACATAAAAGAAGGGTGGTTTTAGATGAGGATGGTGGAGCCAGGGGGTCCTGAGGCACTTGGGAAGAGGAAACAGCATTCAGATTAGGTGGTATCAAGCTTGTAACACTTACAGCTCTACCCTGATCCATGTGTTATGGTGTGCGAATCCTTCAGCCTCTCAGAGCCTCCTTAGTTAAACAATCAAAGGCGAGGCAGTGGCGGGAATTAACCTCAGATGGTTACTGTAGGGATACAGGAAGAGGTGGCGCTAGTGGTGAAGAATCCATTTGCCAGTGCAGGAGATGCAAGAGACACGGGTTCCATCCCTGGGTCAGGAAGATCCCCTGGAGAAGGAATGGCAACCCACTCCAGTATACTTGCCTGGAGAATCCCATGGACAGAGGATCCTGGAGGGCTACAGTCCACGGGGTCCCAAAAGAGTCGGACACGACTTAGCGACGAACACCCAGGAAACTATCTGCCTGAAGGGCCCGATGCAGGGACAGACCTCGGGAACACTCCGTAAGTGCAGCAGGCCTGCACCCCGCCCCCCTCCTAAGACTGCAGTCTTCTCCACGTGACTCGAGCCCAATCCAGACACTGCCCTCTCCATGTTATTCTCTGTGCTGTTCTGTGTCTTTTAAATATTTCATGACAGAATCTTAAAAGCAAGTAAAAATTGCTCCTTATATAACACACTGATGTAACCAAATTGATGGAATTAAGTGTAGGAAAACATTAACCCTCCCTGACATCCTTCAAAAAATCCACTCAGCAGAAGAGGAAAAAAGAAGTCTCAAAGGAAATAAGCTACATGCTAATCATGGGTACCTCTGAAAGCAGGTCAAGGGGTAGGTTTTGATTGTTCTCTTTTTGACTGTCTATATATTACTATTTTTCTGTAATAAATGTGCAAGGAAAAGAGAATAAAAGCCTGGCTCAGAGTTCAACTTCTCTCAAGTCTTCCTTGCCCCTTCCTCCCCTCCGCCACCAGAGGCCATCACTCACACTCTGCGTATTCCATCTACCTTATCACGATATGGACTTCCCTGGTGGCTCCGTCAGTAAAGAATTTGCCTACGGTGGAGGAGACCTGGGTTCAATCTATGGGTCGGGAAGATCCCCTGGAGAAGGGAATGGCTACCACTCCAGTATTCTTGCCTGGAGACAGAGGAGCCTGGCAGGCTACAGTCCATGGGGTCACAACGAGTGAGACACGACTGAGCAATTAATACATCATGATATGGAAGAAGGTCCTAGCTCACATTTGCAGGAATTGTACTAGGGCTGGGCCCTCCTCTGAATCCTGACACATGTCAACTGATTCAGTACTTGCAATAACTGGAGTTGGTGGGTACTGAGTTTTGGTTGTGCTTAGTTGCTCAGATTGTAGCCCACCACGCTCCTTTGTCCATGGAATTCTCCAGGCAAGAATACATCCCTCCCTCAGGGGATCTTCCTGATCCAGGGAAGATCCTCCATCTTACAGGGAAAGAAACTGAAGCCCCAAGATCACAATAATTTGCCCATAGTCATTCCCACCATCTGTGATAAAGTTGGTTCCGCACCCATACAGTATGGTTCCTGAACCCACACTCTTTTGCCTCGACACTCTGCCCTCTCCTAGATGTATTCCTAGGGCTGTCACTGCCTTTCTCATTGTCCACATGCAATGACTTTCCTGTCTCCTCTGCCACACTGAAACAGGAGCTATGTCCGATGAATCTCGACCTACAATATCCATGCCCTACTCGGTTCTACTATTAAACCATTGGCTGAACTTATCGGTGTTCAATACCACATCCCAAACCAAATGGAATTTTTAGGTTACTTACATATAACACATATGCCGCTACTCCTATTTCCATGAGGGTGGTGAGCATCACTGATAATAAGAGCAAAGAGTGACTCATCTGTCCCCTCAAATGATCCCCTCGGCCAGGAAGCAGTTAGTCAAATTTCTCTTCAGGAAACTTGCTGCTGCTGCTAAGTCACTTCAGTCGTGTCCAACTCTGTGCGACCCCAGAGACAGGAGCCTTGTGGGGTCCTGTGCTTCCTGCCTGGGATTCTCCAGGCAAGAACACTGGAGTGGGTTGCCATTTCTTTCTCCAATGCATGAAAGTGAAAAGTGAAAGTGAAAGTGAAGTCGTGTCTGACTCTTTGTGACCCCCATGGACTGCAGCCCACCAGGCTCCTCCATCCATGGGATTTTCCCCAGTAAAGTTCACATTAGGTCACTAGGTGCACTTCTGACCTTCACATCGAAAAGAAAGAAACACGAGACTAATCATAGAGAACATCACAAGAGGAGGCAGAAAACAGGGGCCCTATAGAGACTTCACCCCTCACGATATCCACCTACTGCAGTTAATGAAGCTCCACAGGCAGGAAACGGAGGGAACTGGCTTAGAAATGGTGAAATCCAGCACAGGTTTAGTAGGAGAGAAAAACAGAAATCTTTTTAAAACCCCAACATTACTCATTTAGTTCCAGCCTAAAAGCAGAGAAATGATGACAACAATAAAGTTGATAATTTGGAGAGACCAATCATAACTCTGGGCTTCCCTTGTAGCTCAGCTGGTAAAGAATCTGCCTGCAATGCAGGAGACCTGGGTTCGATCCCTAGATTGGGAAGTTCCCCTGGAGAAGGAAATGGCAACCCATTCCAGTATTCTTGCCTAGAGAATCCCATGGACAGAGGAGCCTGGCAGGCTATAGTCCATGGGGTTGCAAGAGTCAGACACAACTTAGAAACTAAACCACCATCAACAACCATAACTCAGACGGTAAAGAATCTACCTGCAGTGTGGGAGACCATGGGTTTGACCCCTGGGTCAGGGAGATCCCCTGAAGGAGGGATGTATTCTTGCCTGAAGAATTCCATGGACAAAGAAGCGTAGCGGGCTACAGTCCATGGGGCCACAGAAGACTCGGACACGACTGAGCAACTAAAGCACAACCAAAACTCAGAGGTTTCCCAGGGGGTGCTAATGGTAAAGAATCCACCTGCCAATGCAGGAGACATAGGAGATGTGGGTTTGATTGCTGGGAAGATTCCCTGGAGGAGAAAATAGCAACCCACTCCAGTATTCCTGCCTGGGAAATCCCATGGACAGAGGAGCCTAGTGGACTCCATAGTCCATAGGGTGCAAAGAGTTGGACATGACTGAGCGTCTGAGCACAACCATAACTCAGACACTAGAGAAATATGGTGGTTTAGTTGCTAAGTCACGTCCAACTCTTGTGATCCCATGGACTGTAGCCTGCTAAGCTCCTTTGACCAAGTGATTGTCCAGGCAAGAATACTGGAGTGGGCTGCCATTTCCTTCTCCAGGGGAATCTTCCATACCCAGGAATCTAACCCAAGTTTCCTACACTGCAGGCAGATTCATTACCAACTGAGCTATGAGGGAAGCCTATTACTCCTCTTAACAGTTCTAGAAGGAAAGTACTTACCCCCAATTAAGTGAAGCAATCCAAAGCACAGACATTTCAAGTGACTTATCCAAGGTCACAAGCTAGTAAATGGTAAAGCTATGATTTTTATTCCCATTGTATCCTTCTTTTCTCTCTCTTTCAGACACCTACCTCAGAATTCTAGGATTCCACCTACAAGGCCCTTGACATGGCCATGAGCAAAGAGATTAAACTATCCAACTTGAAAGTGTAACGTTTAGACTGAAGGCGAAGATTTTTACTTATTTTGGCTTCTATACAATCAAGTGGATTTATAAGCCATTTCTCCGCTGAAGTTACGTATGCATTTAAAAAATATTCCAGTAATGTCGCCACCAACTAGAGCTCCCACTGCTGCTACTGCTACTACTAAGTCACTTCAGTCGTGTCCAACTCTGTGCGACCCCATAGCCGGCAGCCCACCAGGCTCCCCCGTCCCTGGGATTCTCCAGGCAAGAACACTGGAGTGGGTTGCCATTTCTTTCTCCAGTGCATGAAAGTGAAAAGTGAAAGTGAAGTCGCTCAGTCGTATCCGACTCTTAGCGACCCCATGGACTGCAGCCTACCAGGCTCCTCCGTCCATGGGATTTTCCAGGCAAGAGTACTGGAGTGGGGTGCCATTGCCTTCTCCCACAGCACACAGAAATCCCAAAACCCCGTATTAAGAATGGATGATCTTTCCATTACTGTTCCACCAAAGTAAACAAAGACTACACCAACACTACAACAATTAAAGGAAAGAACACAAGCATTTTTGATAGTTCAAAAGGATTCAAAGACAATCATGGAAACACATGTTCTTTTAGAGGGCGAGCTTTTGGAATTTACTCCAAAGGACCTTCATCTACAATTATATAAACGTTTATCTCTTACCTATGAAAATATGGATCTTTCTAACTTTTTGACCATAAAAATGGAAAGAAACCAGCAATCAGCGGGTTGGAGGTATCCATGGAGGGGACATTCAAAGAACCCACACTTCTCAATATTTTTCCATTATATTGTTTATCTCCACACGCAATTCTAAATAGATCAAGAATACTGGAGTGGGTAGCCATTCCCTTCTCCAGGGGATCGTCCCTGACCCAGGGATTGAACCCAGGTCTCCTGTATTGTAGGCAGATTCTTTACCATCTGAGCCATCAAGGAAGCCACATAAGGCAACATTACATTATAAAATCAATAACATATACTTTATATTGGTATTTTAGAGAAGGAAATGGCAACTCACTCCAGTATTCTTGCCTGCAGAATCCCAAGGACGGAGGAGACTGGTGGACTACAGTCCATGGGGTCGCACAGTCAGACACAACTGAAGCGACTTAGCAGCAGCAGCAGCATGTTGGCATTTGGGAATCTTTAAAAATAGAGCTAAAGACTCTTTTTAAAATAAAAAGGACCAATATATCCAGACGAAACTCTAACCCAAAAAGACACATGTACCCCTGCGCTCACAGCAGCACTATTTATAAAAGCCAAGATATGGAAACAATCTAAAAGTCCATAGACAGATGAATGGATTAAAAAAGATGTATCCAAGCACACAATGGAATACCACTCAGCCATAGCAAGAACAGAATACTGCCATGTGCAGCGACGTGGATGCCACTGGAGATTATCATACTGAGTCAAATGATTCAGGAAGACAAATCAATTATCACTTACACATGGAATCTAAACTACGACACAAATGAATCGACCTGCGAAACAGACACAGAACCACAGACGCAGAGAACAGACCGGTGGTTGCGAAGGGGAGGAGGCTGGGGAGGGAGGCTGAAGTCTGCAGACGTGAGCTTTTATATAGAGAGTGGATAAGCAACAAGGTCCTACTGTACAGCACGGAGAGCTGTCTCCAGCATTCTGTGAAAACCATCATGGAAGAGATGATTTTTTTTAAAAGAACACACACACACACACACACACACGCACACAGACACATATATGACAGCAGAAATTAATACAACATTGTCAAGCAATTACACTTCGATTTTTTTTTTAATCAAAAAAATAAAGATAAAAATAAATAACTCCCATCTCTCTGCCGTCCGCCTGTGCATCTCACAGCACTCTCGTGTGCTGTCAAGGCTAGCCTTTTCCACCTGCCATGCAGCGTCCCCTCATGGAATGACCCCTTCTCTGGCTGTGCCTATGAACACCCTGATCTTGGCAAGAGCCAGATATTTGCTTCCCTCCCACAGCTTAGCAGCTAAATTCCCCACCCATGGATGACATGACTGTAACAGTCTCCCATTTGGTTTTGATGTTGTTGTTGTTCTGTTCCATCTTTTAAACCAATGTCCTCATTTATCAGGAATGAACTGAAAGGAGAAAGACATGGCTCTCTACTGCCCTTCTGTTAACCTAACTCACTTGGGAAACTTTCCGGAGGAAGAAGGTAAAGGTGAGGGGGAATGCCCCAGGCTCCTAAATGAGAATTACCCATTACCCACTTGGAAGGCAGCTGACATTGAAAAAGGAAGTGAAGTGAAGAGAAAGTCACTCAGTCATGTCTGACTCTTTGCAACCCCATAGACTATACATTCCATGGAATTCTCCAGGCCAGAATACCGGAATGGGTAGCCTTTCCTTTCTCCAGGGGATCTTCCCAAGCCAGGGATCGAACCCAGGTCTTCCGCATTGCAGGCAGATTCTTTACCAGCTAAGCCACAAGGGAAGACCAAGAATACTGGAGTGGGTAGCCCATCCCTTCTCCAGGGGATCTTCCCAACCCAGGAATGGAACCGGGGTCTCCTGCATTGCAGGCGGATTTTTTACCAACTGAGCTATCAGGGAAAGCACCACCTTTACCACCATCTTTTCCCAAAGCTATCAGGGAAGCCATTGATAACGAAACTCCCTATCTATTAGAATACCAAACCAAAAAGATGCAAAGAAAAGCAGACAACCTTATCAGTCACCTCTACTATGCTTCAGTCCACAGGATGAGATTCCAGACAATCCCTAATAAGCCATGTGTCCTACATGAACTAGGATAAAAGTCCTCTGAAATGACAGTACTGAAAAGCTAGGGCAAGTTCCCCACAGCCCCCTCCCTGGAGAAGTGCGTGACAATACACTGCCCACCAGGTAATACTTGCCAAGGATTTAAGATGCTAGAGGAAAGGCATTCATGAAATGCAAAATGCCCGTGATTGTGTTGGGCCCAGAGGCTGTCCCTCTAAGTTCTCTGCAAGGGTGACTCAAACCACGCCCTCCGCCCCTTCCCTACCTTCCAGTGATGGGAGGTTTACTAATGTGCACCTGCGGTTTTAAAGGGACCAGAGGTGAAAGTTATTACAATTCTGTTCAAAGTACACGAGTAAACTAACTGTGGACAAGTTCACCACATGCCACTTGAAATGGACTAACAAGGGTCCAATAACAAAAAATTTAGGGTGGGATTTTTGAAAGAGATTCTCCAATATGTTTTGGGCCATGAAGAGGAAGGTAATACACATGACAAGTGGTTGACCTTTTCAAGACCCAAAACATGATCAGACCGAACCAAAAAGGGGTGTGTGAACTGGAAAGGCGAGTCGAACCTGATTACAGGCAAGAAAGGGGCTCTCAGAGCAAAACAAGAGCTAAAGTAGGGAGGAGTTTTCTGTTTTGGAGGTAAATGAAACATCAGACTGCAGAGAACCCTAAATGATCCTCGAACATTTCTCGGGCACTCTCGAACTCATCATGGAATCCATCAGCTAACTATCCTGGCACGATGAAAATCCTTTTTCTCATTGACTATAAAGAAAGATATCTGCACCTAGAGAAGCAGGAAAAAAAATGTATTAATAGAGACCCAACAGCACCGGTGGGATCAGGGACTGTGTGAGCCGTTACAAAGTCTAATCACTGTTCAGACATCAGGATTATTGGCCACAAGGGTGAAAAGAAGGCGCCTGACTCACCCTCAGCACTGCATGCAGAAGGAGCCTTTTAAAACCTCCACCAGGGACAACCACTGCTGATCAGTGGTTAAGACTCCCAACGTCCAGTGCAGGAAGCCTGGGTTTGATCCCTCATCCACGTACTAGATCCCACATGCCACAACCAAGAGTCTGCTTGCCACAACAAAGATCTGGTGCAGCCAAACAACACATATTTTTAAATTAAAAAACCTCAATCAGATCATGTCTCCCACACACTCTCTTTCAAAGGCCTCCCATCTCAGTAAGTCCTACCAGCTCCTCCCCTGATCAAACTCACCCCCTGGGGTCTCCCTGCTTGCTCTCTCCAGCCAGACCCCAGGGGCCTGGGCCCTCGAATTGGATCACTCCCCACCTGTTAACAAAAGATCTCACCCTCACCCCCTCAACATCTTTGTTCCAAAGTCATCCGTGCACGGAATTCCCTGGCTGCCCAGTGGCTAGGATTCTGCACATCCACTGCAGGGGACATAGGTTCAATCCCTGGTCCAGGAACTAAGACCTCTCATGGCATGTGACACAGCCAAGTTAAAACAAAACAAAGTCACCCATGCAGTTGTTATTTAGTTGCTAAGTCGTATCTGACTCTTTTGTGACCCTCTGGACTGTAGCCCACCAGGCTCTTCTTTCCATGGGATTTCCCAGGCAAGGATACTGGAGTGGATTGCCACTTCCTTCTCCGGGCGATCTTCCAAAACCAGGGATGGAACCCATGTCTCCTGCTTGGCAGGCAGATTCTTTACCACTGAGCCACGTGAAATGTACAGTGTCATGTAATTACCATTAAAATGGTCATACCGAACAGTTTCACTGCCCTTAAAATTCTATGCTTTACCGATCCGTCAATGCCTCCCTTCCCCAAGCTCCTAGCAACTAACAGTCCTTTTACTGTCTCCACAGTTTTGCTTTTTTCAGCAATGTTATACAGTTGGACTCATCCAGTATGGAACTTTTTTAGATTAGCTTCTTTCACTTGGTAACATGCATTTAAGTTTCCTCCACGTCCTTCATGGCTTGAAAGATAGTTTTTAGCCCTGAATAATATCCCATTGTCTAGATATTCCATGGTTTATTTACCCATTCACCTACTGAAGGACATCTTGGTGGCTTCCAAGTTTTGGTAATTGTGAATAAAGCTGCCACAGACATCCATGTGCAGAGATTTTGTGTGGATGCTTGTATGGTTTTAATAGCATCTTACGAGCAGAGAAATGTAAAGTATAACCTTCATGAGCTGAAGACAAAATAGGCTTCACACTCTCTAAGAAAGTCCTTCTTTCTAAGAATATTTCTGAGAAGCTAAATTTGTCAAAGAAGGCTGGTTTTAGTTTTATAAACACATGAATCCAATTCCAACACTATGGTTTTTTCCATGCACTTCAAATGGATCATAAACTCTGAAACATCATATAGGTTTTGAATATTTTCTCTTGTTCCTATTAATAACGCTTCTCTGTGGGATTTTGCCATCAATTCCATTACACTTAGCCCATTACCACCACTGGTGCCACCAGCCCCTGAGTTCTGTTGGGGCATCTACCATACCCACCACACCCATCCATGCCTGAATCCCACAAGCCTGTCACTAAGACACAGAGCAGGTGCTGAAAGAACTGTTGACTGCAAAAGGCATTTTGAACATCCAACCAAGCATTCAACCGAGACTGTGACAAATCTCAAGACAAAGACTCATAAAAGTCCCTTGGGACTTCCCTGGCAGTCTGGTGGTTAAGACTCCAAGCTTCCAACGTAGGGAACACGAGTTTGATCCCTGACTGGGGAACCAAGATCCCACATACTGAGTGGCATGGCCAAAAAAACGGAAGAGAAAAAGGACTCATGACAGTCGCTGGACCACAGATACAGAAAGAGAGTAGACGAGCATTCATTCACTCAACCATGTCAAAATCTACACGCTGACTGCTACACAAAAACTAGAGAAAGGGGGTCATCTCAAGTCAGAGATCCATCTCTTTAGAAAAGGGGAGCTCACCACCCCCAAACAGACTGCACGCAGGCTCATGGGCCCTCAGGGCTCGAAGGCCCACCAGTCACAGCAGGTTGAAGGGGAAACATGAGGAAAGATGACGCCCAAGAGCCCAAACGTGTTTCAAGCCATGAAACACTAGAAACCATTTCTAAAGTCAAAATCCATGCTCAACAATTTCTAAAATCAAAATGCCTTCCTAGTATGGAAAACCCCACACAACCATACCACTCAGGACTGAACTCCTGGACTGTGTCATACCAGGTTTAACAGCTGAAACTGAAGGGCTTCCCTGGTGCTCCAGTGGCGAAGACTCCAGGGTCCCAATGCAACAGGCCAAGATTCAGACCCTGGTCAGGGAACTAGGTCCCACAGGCCACAGCTAAGACTTGGCACTGCCAAATAAAAATAAATATTTTAAAATTTAAATTTAAATTTAAAATTTAACTTATTTTAATTAAAAAAAATTCAAATGGAACTACAAGGCATTTCGGAAGGCCGTCCATCTTACATTTGTAAATGCAGACGTTTCCAAAATGTCTACTCAAGGCTGACATTTTGCAGACGAATTCCCCACATCCTGTATTTACCACATTCAAAGTACTCTTGGTGCCTCACACCCACTACCACTTCTGACTTAAAAAGAGAACCAGAGAGGAGGCCAGGTGGATACACAGACAGGGGTCACCCGAACTCAGGTGAAAATTTTCAGTCTGATTTCAAATTACAGAAGTAGAGGAGGCTGGCAATTTGAGTTTAAATGCCAACTTGATGTGTTCTTGAAAAGACATAAATATTTAACATTTTGATCTGCTTTTTTTTTGCTTTCTTTTAAACCATAAAGTCCCAATGAAAAAGTAATCCATGTACAATGTACCCAATTACTTGGCAAGCACTCCCATCCATGTTCCCTTGATTTAGCAACAAAATGGTGCCTTTTCCCATTTTGGTTAATTTCTCCACTGCTGAAAAGTACTTCCAGGTCCAATCTCTTCTTTAGTTTCCATTTTCATCCTATCTGAAACCCCCTAGAGAAAAAGAAAGAAAAGAACACACAACCAGCAGATAACACAATACTTTAAACACCAAAATTGTAAAATGCAGCTGTAGCATCTGGGTCTAAAGAAAAAACGTCTAAATAAATAATGCAGTAATATGAAGCTAAAAGTTGAATCTTGATACATAATACCTCTATTATAGGCCTGTGTAGTCAAAGCTGTGGTTTTTTCCCAGTAGTCATGTATGGATATGAGAGTTGGACCATAAAGAAAGCTGAGTGCCGAAGAATTGATGCTTTCCAACTGTGGTGTTGGAGAAGACTCTTTAGAGTCCCTTGGACTGCAAGGAGATCCAACCAGTCAATCCTAAAGGAAATCAACCCTGAATATTCATTGGAAGGACTGATGCTGAAGCTGAAGTTCCAATACTTTGGCCACCTGATGCAAAGAACTGATTCATTGGAAAAGACCCTAATGCTGGAAAAGACTGAGGGCAGGAGGAGAAGAGGACTTAACAGAGGATGAGATGGTTGGATGGCATCACTGACTCTATGGACATGAGTTTCAGCAAGCTCTGGGAGACGGTGGAGGACAGGGAAGCCTAGTGTGCTGCAGTCCATGGGGTCGTAAAGAGTCAGACACAGCTGAGCAACTGAACAGCAATATAGACAGAAACTTCTGTACATCACAAGGACCCCCAAGGATATAATGTGCTGCCCCAAGCAACTAGCTCGCCTAATGTCCAAGAGATAGGGAGCGCTCAGGTAAAGAAGACCTGGGTCTCTTCACTTCTAGCTCAGTGTTCTTTTCATATTTTATTGAATAAACACTAGCAAATAACAATGATAATCATTTTGCTTAAATACAAATGATTGAGCTTATTTATCTCCTTAATTTTTTAAAAAAACTAAAATGACCATTGATTTTTAAGGGCCCAAAGAGAAAACTCGCTAGACCCTAGCAGGAGATCATTGTTAGCAATGGCAACACTGACACGGAACTACCCAGAGAAAACCATCAGTAGGGTAGATCTGTTTATGACTAAATGGCCCATCAGGCATTCACACAAAACTAGATGCCTGTAAATACTGAATAGAGTGGAGCAGAAACTAAGTGATCAAATTGGTTGTTTGCCGCTCTTAGAAAGAAATACTGAAGATGTACTGACTGTTCCAGAAACACAGGAAAGTCAGAATTGGGAAGAACCACAGAGGCTTGGGGGAGTTGGGCATGCAGGCTGTCCGTGTGTCCACCTGGACTTGCTGTGCATAGCTGTGTCCTTTTCCGTCTCTCTGCCTCATTTTCCTCACCTGTAAACCTGCGCTTTCCTAGTAGCTCAGATGGTAAAGAATCTGCCTGCAATGCTGGAGACCCGGGTTCAATCCCTGGGTCAGGAAGATCCCCTGAAGAAGGAAATGGCAATCCACTCCAACATTCTTGCCTGGAGAATTCCATGGACAGAGGAGCCTGGCGGGCTACAGTCCATGGGGTCGCAAAAGATCTGGACATGACTGAGAGACTAACACACACACACAAAACCGGGATGATAATAGTTCACTGGGTTATTGGGTAGATTAAATGCAATAGGCCATGCTAAGCGTTTAAAACTGAGCCAGGCACGTAATATCTCTGGTAGTCCACAAGTTATGACTCCACATTCCCAATGCAGGGGGCACCGATTTCATCCCTGGGTGGGTAATAAAGATCCCGGATGCAATGCAGCATGGCCAAAAATAAAACTGTGCCAGGCAGAGAGTAAATACTTAATGTGCGTGTGTGCCAAGTCACTTCAGTTGAGCCCACCTCCTTGTGACCCTATGGACTGCAGCCCACCAGGCTCCTCTGTCCATGGGATGAGTGGGTTGCCATTTCCTTCTCCAAGGGATCCTCCCAACCCAGGGATCAAACCCAGGTATCCTGCATTACAAACAGATTCCTTTCCCCTCTGAGCCACCAGGGAAGTTGGGAATTGTATAAATGCATTAGAAAAATACATAACAACAGTTATAACCTAGAGGCTGGAACAGGAAAAGCTTTCAATCAACCCTTGTGGCTTTTGCCTTTTCCACTCAGATTGAACTCCAGGCTTGGTTTGCATGCAGGCAACTGTAATTACCTCCACTGTTCCTTCCAAAATTAAAACCACGAAGATCTGTCAACCCTTGATTTTTCTTCCAGGCGTGATTCTGCGGCCTCATGCCCTCCCTGTCTGGGAGGAATCTTTGTTACCACACTTCCTGTTTCCATCAAAGCCTTCAGTCCTCATCACACAGATTGATGCTGCTTGACCAGCAAAGAGTCCCACAGATAACAGGGCCCCAGCTGTTCCATCTGGACTCCCCTGGGATTTCAGAGACTTTCACCTGCACCTCTAGCAACAGATAACCCAGGTCTCTGGAATGAACGTCTACCTCTGAAAGTAACTAGCTGCAATCCTCTCTCTCTCTTCAGCACCCCATTCCCACCCCACTCCATTCCCATTCTCTTAATAAAACGGAACTCCGCTGAGCATCAATCAGGAGCAGAGGGAAAATCCTGTGCTTCACTGGTTTCTTCCCAAACACACTTCTGTAAGCCTGAAACGGTTGCGGCCCAGCCTGCACGTCTCAGGGCCCCCAGAGCTTCTGGAGTTGCGCTTTTGCTTACCCACTGCCAAGTAGGTATTTCCCAGCCCGCCTCTCCTCCCATGGAGACTAGTGGCAACCACCCGGACCCCCCATCCAGGCAACCAAATGTGACATCAAAGGAGCCCCCGAGTGGCCATCTGTCCCTGCCACGCCAATGTTTATGCAATGTGGGCAGGAGAGGGACAGGACGACCAAAGAATCCAGGGCGTCCGGCTCGAACAAACCCAAGGCAGCGACAGCCCAGGCCACGTGAGCCACCGAACGGGGGACAGTGGTAAGAAGCCCCCGTCTAGCTGCAGAGGCTCCTTCTAAAAACATAGCTGCGACTACCTTTTTAATGGCTACCTTTTTTTTCTTTTTAATTGACAGATAGTTGCTTTACAATACTGTGCTGGTTTCTGCTATCAGCCTGCAACTGTTTGACTTTCTTTCCTGATGGTGTGCAAAAAATGAGCTGGATACATCTCACCTGTGGGCAGGCAGCTAAAAATAAAGTCGGCTCCCTAAGTTTGCAGTAATTTTGTGATATTTTTCAAATATTATGCATCCTGCCAAAAAGTTCCACTTCAGTATGGTATCTCATGCTGTGCTGACATTACCAGACTCATGAACGGTGAAGTGCTAAGGGGAACTGGCTAAGGCAGAAATGCAGAGATCAGACACGAACCCGGGAGCTTCAGAATTCTAGAATCGTCATCTAAACGCCTCTGCTTTTATCTAGAATGGCAGGTCAAGACGCATGGGAGCAGCCATGGATGTAAAAGCCAGATAAAGCACAGTTCAAGTCCAGGGTCACCATGTCAGGGTGAGTTTGGTGAAGTCACGTGGGTGCCATCAGCTGGACTTGGCCAGGATGCCACGTCCAAGGAGGTGCTGAGGTTCGATCATGGGCTCTATTGAGACCAGCGAGCAGAAAGCCAGGCACACAGCACATGCTCGATGTATGTGGACCCTTCTCTGCAGCATCTTCGGTTCCAGCCCCGTCCTCTCTCTGGGACCTTGAAGTGAGACACACCCAGGAGGCAAAGCATGTCTGAATCTCTTTGCCAAAAAGGAGAGGTCACCATGAACAGTGGGGCTGACCACCAGCTCGAACTGAACACACAAACTCTGCTGAAGCACGTCATTATTATCATTCATATGGGGAAGAAAGCACATCAAGTGCTTTCACCTACCATTTTCATGAAGTCTGTCAAACCACATCCCAAGAATTGGAAGAGAGACCGCATTATTCATCACATAAATCTGCTTCCATTCTCCCAGTGGGGGAAGACGGCTAACCACCGTGCTTGAAGCCAAAAGATGATCCATCCACCCTGTGATTCAGCTTGAACAGCTGCAGTGTGAAAACGCAACACGAGCTCACCCAAAAGTGGGCTGATGATTTTTAGATTTGCCCCCTCGCTTATCTTATTTTTTTCAAGTCTGTTCCTTGACCTCGACTTTCCTTCATTCATAGAACCGGGAAACAACCGTGGCATTTCTCTGGACAGCGTGGGCCAGGTTATGATGCATCCCTGAAGAATCAGATCAGCACACGCGTACTCTGTGGTTCCGGGCACCATCACAGCACTCAAGGATTTACAGTTGAGTTGAGAGGAAAAAAAGATTAAAAAGGCAACATCTGACTAGTAATACGGGGCACTGAGGGGGAAAAAATGATTCGGGGCTGGAAGAGACTGGAAAGGCAGCAAGGAGGAGGTGGGCTGACACTGATTCCGAAAGACAGCTGGGGGGAGGTCACCGGAGGGGGAGATGGAATGGACACTCGCCCGGAGACAGGACTTGGTAAGGCTGTTTAGAGCTCAGCTGGGCCAATTAGCCACTCATCAAACAAGCATTTACACAACAGCCTGTGGCAGTCCGGAGAAGGCAATGGCACCCCACTCCAGTACTCTTGCCTGGAAAATCCCATGGACGGAGGAGCCTGGTAGGCTACAGTCCATGGGGTTGCTAAGAGTTGGACATGACTGAATGACTTCACTTTCACTTTTCACTTTCATGCACTGGAGAAGGAAATGGCAACCCACTCCAGTGTTCTTGACTGAAGAATCCCAGGGACGGGGGAGCCTGGTGGGCTGCCGTCTATGGGGTGGCACAGGGTCGGACACAACTGAAGCGACTTAGCAGCAGAAGCAGCAGCAGCTGTGGCAGTCACTCTAACCCACAATGAGGCAAATATACAGGAGAGGACGACCAGCCCTACCTTGGAGAGACACACGGGAGCCTTCAGGGAATCAGGCAACTGTGGTTCAAATCCTCTCTCCTCCTTTCCTAACGCTGTCACTTGGAACAAGTTCCTTAACCCAGAGATGAGAACTCACGCTTAAGTTACTTAGTGGAAGCAGTTTCACAGAAAACCAGTTGGGGAGTGGGAGAAAGAGGCCACCAGAGCTCTCTGGAGACAGGACAGGGAAAACCTCAAGAGTCTGCCTGAAATACCCGCACCCAGCTCTGGCTAAGGATTGCCTCAAGGGACAAGGACTCCATGGTCAAAGGCGCAGCAAGCCTCGAGGCCGGCTCGCCAACAAAGAGAAGGGAAGGCTGGCTTATGGAGTGAAAGCATGGGGGGAAGCTGATTTGCACATAAGACAACGTGGATCCAAACAGGCGGGACAGAGCACAGGCGACATGTGCCTCAGAGGGTTAAATGTTGTTTTCATCATTGTTGTTTATATTATTTACCCCTTAATAAAAAGCCAGCAACCCAACTATGACAATGCAATGGGATTCAAAGGAGAGCAAGAGGTCTGTAGGCTGCCCTGTGCTAAGGCTGCCAGTCTGGATCCAGGTGTGGCCAGAACAGGTAGGACAGGAAGAACAGGTCAGAGCAAGACCTGCAGAGGAGAGCCCGAGATGCTGGTGGGCAGTAAACTGCAGGGATCAGGAGGCAAAAGTGCGCAGCCATTGCAAAAGAAAGAAACAGAACGACCAGAGGATCCAGCAATCCCACATGTGGGTATTTACCCAAAATAAATGAAAGCAGGATCCCAAAGAGACATGAGCCAGCCCATGTTCACTGCAGCATTACTCACAGTAGCCAAGATGGGGACACCACCCAAAGGTTCAACAATGGAGGAAGGCGGGGAAAAGGCAGTACACACACGAATATTACTCAGCCTTAAAAAAGAAGGAAATCCTGCATATGCCACAGCATGGATGAACCCTAAGAACACTGTGCTGTTTGAAATAAGCCAGTCCCAGAAAGACAAATGTTGCATGCTTCCACTTACATGCTGCTAAGTCACTTCAGTCATGTCCGACTCTGTGCGACCCCATAGACGGCAGCCCACCAGGCATCCCCGTCCCTGGGATTCTCCAGGCAAGAACACTGGAGTGGGTTGCCATTTCCTTCTCCAATGCATGAAAGTGAAAAGTCAAAGTGAAGTCGCTCAGTCATGTCCAACTCTTAGCGACCTCACGGACTGCAGCCTACTAGGCTCCTCTATCCATGGGATTTTCCAGGCAAGAGTACTGGAGTGGGGTGCCATTGGTTATCTAAAATAGTGAAACTCATCATGAAAGCAAAGGCTAGAATGGGGGATGCCAGGGGCTGGAGGGAAGGGGGATGAGGAGGTGCAAATCAACGGGTATTAAATCTCAGGTATGCCAGGTGAGCAAGTTCTAGAGACTCACTGTAAAATACCGCACCTACTGCTAATACTGTACTGAACACTTAAAAATCTGATCAGAGGGTAGGTTGCGTGCTGTGTTCTTATTACAGTAAAAAAAAAAAAAATTTTTTTTTTTAATTGCAGGGCTCATGCCTCAGGAAGCATCGGTGATTCAGCCTCTCCATCAAGTTGGAGATCCCTTATTTGTTCAGATCCTAGATCAACTGGCATAGGACCCAAATCTGATCACTGTTAAACAGTAGAGCATTATGTCACTTACTAACAAGGCTTGAGTGGCTACATTGATGGGAGGAAAGCAAGCGTGTTTGCTTGTTGTTTCTTATGTTTGTTTGTTGTTGTTGGCCATGCCATGTGGCATGTGGGATCTTAGTTCTCCAACCCAGGATCGAACCCAAGCCCCTGCCATGGAAGCATGGAGTCTTCCCATGGAAGCATGGGACTGCCAGGAAGTCCCTGGAGGAAGGCAAGCATGGAAAGAATAACTGTACGTGTATAGTTAGAAAGCCCCCTTTGGTCTAAACCATCCTCGCCCAGTGACGTTAAGTGGGAGATGTTGCTCAGGGCAGACGACGCTGTCCCCACGTGGCAGAGGAACTTTAGAGCCACGATTCCCCTTTTGCTGGACTTCCTAGAAGAGTCTCAGGCCACACATGGGAGGCAGGAAAGGTGTCTGTTCCACAGATTTCTTTTCTCCAAGTGCCTATAAACCAGACACTTTTCCCACCTGGATCCTTCCAGCAGGAAGCCCCTTGCCTCTCAAGCAATGATGGGACCCCATCTGGGCACAGCAGTGAAGGCCACATGAAGTACCCCACTGCAACCAAACCTACTTCCCAGTTCAGGCGAAGAGTCAACCTCCCTGTTCCAAGGAACCTGATCTCATGCACAACAGCCCCAGAAAAACCCCATCTGCTACCAAGCTTTCCCAGCTGCTCTCCAAATCGATTCTTTCTTCCCCTTTTCTGGTGTCACGAGGGCAGGCAAAGAAAAAGTCAGGAAAACAAAGGTAGGAAGGTTATCCCCGAAAGTCTCTAAAATTATGTAATCTGAAAATCAATGGGAACCTTCTTCCTCACGACTCAAGGTGGAAGGAATCAGTGCATGTATGGAGGCTCCCAAAGGGCAGACCCAGCCGGCTCACAGTGGTCCTGACTTGGGGTGCGCCCCCACCACCTCATCATCAAGCCCCAAAGACTGGCCTGTCCATGTGGATGATCCAAGAAGAAAGGGCCCCTAAGTGGCCCAGACAGTAAAGAATCTGCCTGCAATGCAGGAGACCCAGGTTCAATCCCTAGGTCAGGAAGATCCCTTGGAGAAGGGAATGGCAAACCACTCCAGGATTCTTGCCTGAAGAATCCTGTGGACAGAGGACCCTGATGAGCTGCAGTCCAGGGGTCCTTGAGTCGCCAAAGAGTAGGACATGACTGAGCGATTAACCCTTTCACTTTCAAGCATCAGGAAGTTCCCAGAAAATCTGTTTCAAAGTCTCAGTTTCTGAGCAGGTAGAATCAGAAGCCCTCTTCTCATCAAAACAGATAATGAAACTTCTATCATCCTGAATAGGTGGATTTCGACAGATCCTAAGACAAGAAGGACTTTAAAGGCTTGCCTACTCATGTCCCAGTGTTCTGAAAACACTCCACTTACCCCATCCCAAACAGGAGAGGCTTCTCAAGATCTCCAAACGTGCCATCCACAGCTCATGTCCTAGGTGAGAGGCTAGGACCCAGAGCCATCATACCCCAAGAGACCAGCCCCCCTGCTCCTGGCTTCGGGTCTAGAGGGGTGGGGCTCAGCCCACTGTGGTTCTACCCACAAGAACAGACAGAGGAAAGCAATGGGTTTTATGCTCACCTTTCATATTCCTCTAGAGGTTACAAGATCTTCCTTGGAAACCTCATTGTGATAACTTAGGAAAAGTACCTCATATGTTGTAGATGGGCTTCCCTCATAGCTCGGTCGGTAAAGAATCTTCCTGCGATGCAGGAGACCGGAGTTCAATTCCTGGGTTGGGAAGATCCCTTGGAGAAGGAAATGGCAACCCACTCCAGTGTCCTCGCCTGAAGAATCCCATTGGCAGAGGAGCCTGGCGGGCTGCAGTCCATGGGGCCGCAAGAGTCGGACACAACTGAGCGACTAAACCACCACCACCACCATGTTATAGATACTCAATAAATCAGTATTTAGTATTCATAGTCTAACAAGGAATTTGTATTTGAATAATCAAAGAAGCATTTGCGTGTATGCTAAGTCGCTTCAGTTGTGTCCAACTCTGTGCAACACTATGGACTGTAGCCCACCAGGCTCCTCTGTCCATGGAATTCTCCAGACAAGAATACCGGAGTGGGTTGCCATGCCCTCCTCCAGATCTTCCCAACCCAGGGGTCGAACCTTCATTTCATACGTCTCCTGCACTGGCAGGCAGATTCTTTACCATTAGCACCACCTTCACTTACCAGGCGCTTATACCACTATGGCTTCATACAAAGCACTTTGGCCATGGTTATTCTTGCCCGCCAAAATCTCATAATTTATGAAAGCCTGAATTGTCAAACACTGGAGCATATGAGTCCAAAGTACTGCATGAGGTACTATGACCTAGCTCAAGAGCTTACAAATCCATCCAGAACAATTAAAAAAGACAGCTTTCCAAAAGTGATGACCTCTCACCCTCAAGTTTCACCAATGAATGGTATGCTAATACTTTGTTTTCAAGTAAGGAATCAAAATAAACTAGGGAAGCAGTGCTGCAAAATACTTAGGAAGACTATGGGCCCTCTTGTTCTCTGTTCTCGTAAAAACACCAACTAAAACAAACAGCAGCTCCTGTGCTGTTACTCAGCCCTCGGGGTCATAGCAGACAGGCCAGGTCAAGGGCAGCTGGTTAATCAATCTGCTGACTTGGAAAATAGCCCCACGGCGAAGGCCAATTCACTCCGCAAAATGTAAACCAAGACTTGCTCCTTGGGCGGAATAGCAAATGATGTTGGCATCACACCATAAAGCCTTTCTCCAGCTCACAATCCTTCCCCCTGCCCAGCTCAGCCCATTGCAACACTGGATGCCTAAATAAATCTTAAGTAATTATGCCACAGATTCTCCCAGGATCTATTCAGAGGAGAAACCCCAGGGAGAACAAACAGCTTGAGTTTGGAGACTTCAATAATGCTACAGTCCTTTGTTCAGGAATATTACCTGGCCAACCTCCTCCGCCCTTTGCTCTTCATTTCTCTCCTTGGTTAAGAAGTCAGCAGTAGCATTCAATGATCCATATCTCCCCGCAAAGCATGGACGAACTCCAAGCCCGGGAAGAGGATGCTCAGAAACTGCGGTGGAAATACGAAATCAATGTGGCAATCAACCCCAAGCATCTCCCAGCTAAATTCTGTAGTAACGAAAGTTAACAAACTTTGCCTTCAAAGGAGCAACCCCACTGACTTACATCTCAAGTTCTGAGCTTTGTACCCATTTCATTCATACCCTGTGTGTGTTAGTCGAGTCTGACTCTTTGCAACTCCATAGACTGTAGCCCGCCAGCCTCATCTATTCATGGGATTCTCCAGGCAAGAATACTGGAGTGTGTTGCCATTTCCTTCTCCACATTTGTACCCTGTGTGTGTTAGTCGCCTAGTCGTGTCCGACTCTTTGTGACCCCATGGACTGTAGCCCGCCAGGTTCCTCTGTCCATGGGATTCTCCAGGCAAAAATACTGGAATGGGTTCCCGTTTCCTCCTCCAGAGGATCTTTTCAACCCAAGGATCAAATCCAGGTCTCCTGTACTGCAGGCAGATTCTTCACCATCTGAGCTACCAGGGAAGCCCTGATGTATACTCTAAAGACAGCCCAAAAAAAGCAAGAAAGAAAGGGAGGGAATTAGAAGAGAGCAGTTAGACTCTCAAGGAGGTGAAATGAGCTGAAGGAAAACATACAGTAATCCCAGGAAGGTGAGGATGGTGAGAGTTGCACAACAGTGTGTGTGCACTTAGAGCCGCTGAACGGTACGTGTGTGCGCGAAGTTGCTTCAGTCGTGTCTGATTCTTTGCGACCCTTAGGGATTACAGCCTGCCAGGTTCCTTTATCCATGGGATTCTCCAGGGAACAATACTGGAGTCAGTTGCCATGTCCTTGTCCAGGGAATCTTCCTGACCCAGGGACAGAACCAGAGTCTCTTATGTCTCCTGTATTGGCAGGAGGGTTCCTTACCACTAGAGCCACCTTATAGTATAGATATCAGAAAATGTGGTGGAAATACAAAATCAAGGTAGTGTTCATCAGCCAACCATCTCCCACCATATTGAAATAGTATGTTGTAGATTATGTCACTTTTTCCACAATTTTTAAAAAAAAATTTAATTAAAAAAAAAAAAGTGGAGGGGGAAATGTACAGTCAGTTTACTATCAATTCACTGGGATAAGATGAAAATACGGAAAGGGACCCTGATAATTCCACTTGCCCGGAATTAAAAAAAAAGAATGATAGAAGTGGTTTTGTTTCATGCTATTGCAATACCCGTTCACATTTCTGGAAGGAAGGCACCCGCAGAACTGTGACCTTGCACAACAGTAGCAGAGGAAAACACTCCTCAGACTACAACTGACGATCCACTGTGTGTGTGCCAAACCGCGAGACGGGTCCCTTACGTGAAAACTCAGAGGAATCTCACGAAGGCCCCCGAAGTAGTTTTCAGACCTCTCTCTCACAGTAGGGGACCCACAGGCTCAGAGAGGTTAGGTAATTTCCCCAGGGCCACACAGCTACAACTGAGAGCAGGAATTCAAACCCAGCTCTTTCTGACTCCAAAGTTATTGTTCTTACACCACCACCACATACTCAGAAAGATTTTCTGAGGAAACTTTAAAATGCCAAGGCTCATGCATTAAATATGAACCAAACTGAAACATTTTCCCTCAGTCATTACAACAAATTTGCTCTGGCTCAGTACAAAGTAAACTTGTTAAGTGGGTTGAAATCACCTTCAATTCACATTAAATTATCAGTAAGTCTTGGGTGAATTCTAGTAAGATGTTTCCAAAACAATTTCACAGGGTGTGTCCCAGTGAATATGCAAAACCCACCCTACAACAATTTGCTCCAACAGGTATGATACTCAGGAACACAAGCTATGTTTTAATAAAACTGGAAAACATTACGTCAAAGACACATAAATATACAGTATCTTCCTCCATACAACTAGGAGACTCAGTTATTTAGTTTTAAAGGCTCTTGAAATCTTTTTTGACAGAGTTCCATAGGGCACAATTTTTTAAATGCATGTAAACTTACAATAAGTTGTATTTGTTTATGCTTCATTTAAAATACAAACAAAACCAAAGTTAGGTCTTTCAAAAATGAATAAAACTGATAATACATTAGCAAGGTTGATCAAAAAAGAAAAAAGGCACAAATAACCAATTCCAGAAATGAAAAAGGAAACACTTCTACAGATGCTGTACTCTTGAAAATTATTATGAAAGGATATTATCTGTAACTTTATATAAATAAGTTTAAGATGAAATGGGAAAATCCCTATTAAAAAGAAAACAAAACTCGTTACTAAAAACAAGATCATCTTAATAGCCTTACTTCTACAGAATAAACTGAACTTGCAATAATAAAAAAAATAAAATCCAAGAACTTCCTTGGCAGTCCAAGGGTTAAGACTCCACAATGCCAATGAAAGAGGGGCAGGTTCAATCCCTGGTCAGAGAACTGAGATCCCACACGTCCTGAGGGGCAGCCAAACAATATAAACAAATAAATAAGATAAAATTCAAATATCCAGAGCCCATCCAGGTATGGGCGAGGTATAGCGACCACAAGAAAACAATGATACAGAAGCTGTGACACCTGCAAGGTCATACAGCGTAATTAATACACGTTTCAAATAGCTTCACGATGATGTCCCCAGACAGTCCCATGTGAGAGTGTCTAGAAACCTTTCTGAATAATATATTCCCCCTTCCCTAGCTGAGGATTACTGTTCCATAAAACTCCACAAACAAGGGTCTATTAGTCAGTGTTAGCAGCATTATCACGAGATCGAGTCTGGTTGTCTTTCCTGTTGAGTAAGTTACTAAAGGCTCCTTGGCAGGGTAGGAGGAATCAGCATCAAGTTCATTCCCACCTGCATGTTCTTTCTTGAGCCCACAACAAGCAAGAAAGCAGGGCTCCAGCAGCCCAGACCATGCCTCCAGTTGTTTTTCCCTGGCACATGTGCGTGATCATGCCCAGTAGCTAAGTCATGACTGACTCTTTGCAACTCCATGGACGTACCCTCTGTAGCCAGGCTCCTCTGTCTGTGGGATTCTCCAGGCAAGAATACTGGAGTGGGTTGCCATTTCCTCCTCCAGGGGAATCTTCTCGACCCAGGGATCGAACCCCCAGGTCTCCTGCATTAGCAGGAGGATTCTTTACCACTGAGCCACCTAGGAAGCCCAGCATGTGTCTAGATTGGTTTAAAAGTAATTTCATTCTAGTTCTGTATCATAAACTTCGAGAAAGCTAAAGGGTGAAAGTAAACGAAGACTAAAACTGTGGGCACAGCATCCCGTCCCCCAAGCCCCGAAGTTCAGATGGAAGGTGGGCTGGGGAAGTCAGGCTGGTCCTTTCTGGCATTAGGAGAACAACAGAATCGGCCGCTAACATCCCCCCAAGTCACACCCACCCCAGAACCTGGAGAAGCCCTTACAAAATAAAACTTGGTTTTCTACAAATATAATAAGATCCACACATTCATTCGCCTTCGCTTCTGGCTCAGAGAGCAGGACAATTCTCTAAAAATTCTTACAAAAGATCAGCTTACAACACACACACACACACACACACACACACACACACACAGAGCTCCCACTGCTCTGCACTAACCTGTTGATCAGATACGAAATAGATGACACAGATAACAGTTAACGCCCAGGCCTCCACCTAACCAACCCTGCAGTAAGGAAACACTACACAGGTCAAAATAAAGCTCCTTGAGGGGCTGAAAATAAAACCTAAAGAATGCCCGCATTTGTCCAAGTTTATCCTCTGCTGAGACAAGTGAAGCGTCTCTTGCAATCAACCCAACCTCATGCCACCCTCCACCCAAACTTCCTCTCCCCACCCCACCCGAAATCGACTTGGGCAATCAATCTAAAGACAAGTCAGCTGCCACAGAAAACTAACATTTTTCAAGGAAAAAAGTTCCACATAAATAAACAACACCTCAATAGCCAGAAACCCTGGAACTGTACTCACTCAATCAGACAGAATTAATGAGAAACGTAGACTTCCCAGGCTTCACTCCAGAATTCCCACCCAGGAGCCTGTTAGCACCACAGCTTCGGAATATTCCTTCGGAAGTTTTTGTCACTTAAAATCCCGAGACTTTCACGGGGTTCATTTTCAAAGACGTGGACACTGAACGCGCGGCAGGGCAGCCTGAGACACGGCGCATCTTTGGTGGATAACAGGATCCCACCATCTCCTTCCAGAACCCAGATTCAGTGAGATCCTCGGTTACAGACGGGGCGAGCGCGGAAGGGGGTGGGGGATGAATCGCTTTCAAAACCCCGAACCCCTTTCCCCACGAACCAAAACCCACTTGGTGGTGTCCCCGGGCAGCCCCAGCGCAGCGCGGAGACGCGCCCCGCCGATCCCGGGCGCACAGGTCCCCGCGCGGCAGCTGCGGAGCCCGGGTTCCCATCCGGCCTCTCGCCGCCCAGAGCTGGCCCACACCTCCCAACACAAAGAAATGTGCCGATGAAAAGAACCGGGTTTGAAATTCAAGCTCACCGTCGCTCAGCGAGGCGCACATGCCGCTCGCGTCTTGCTTCCCATCTCTCAGAACTTCCAGTAACAGAAATGAGGAAGCAGCCAGCCTTCCCCGGGCTCCAGGCGGTGGGAGTGGGCGTTACCTTGTGAAGTTTCGTGCTGTGATGAATCTGGTCATTTGGGTGTGTAGAAGAGGGTTTGTGGCTCCTCCCCGCACACCGTCGCCTCCCTCCTCTCCGCCTCCTCCAATTCGTCTCCCCTTTGGTGTGCGCAACGCCGTGGACTCCCCAGCGCCCAGCTCCTCGCATCCTTTGGGGAAATTAATTCCTAACAGGTTTTACCCATTTTACACACGAACCTGGTCGCCCTGCAGAAAGTCTATTTTTCGAAAGCACGTGGCAAGAAAGCAGTGCCTCTTATCGGATTTAAGAGGCTATAAATCTTAAATAACTGCGCAGTACCCGCTCTTTCCCGGCAGGAATATGGGTAGTTCAGCAAGTGGAGACCTAATTTTATGAATATCTAGTTTAAAAGAGTCGAGGACAGAAAAAAAAAAAAAAAAAAAACACTTTCAGCTGCTTATTTTTCCTTTAAAGCCTATTACAAAATATTTCAGGTATACAAAAATATATTTGAAAATAATATAATGAACCAGACAACTTAAAATTCCCAATCTTGTTGGGAACTCCTCCCTGAAATGCACCCCCCTGCCCCTCCTCTTTGAAATATAACTGCTGTTAATTTGATTTCCCATGAGCAATTTCTATATCACAGTTTCTAAAAATTCTAAAGGACATAAAGCCAACAAAGCTCACGTGAAAGCAGTCCAGTGGCATCTTTCAGCTGGGCTTGCTCTTGGTTCCCAAACAAAAGTTCACTTAAATAAAACTTTAAAAGGACCACACATGAAATGAAGCCTCAGGTGGCCAGTTAAAGAGAAGGAAAGAAATCACAGTATAAGAAAATAGGATATCTGGAATGACAAGCAAGAGGCCCTGTCTGAAAGAGTTGAAGCATTCATGGATGAAATTGATAGATTAATAGCACATTATCATTTTACAAGGTTAAGAGCTGTGTTAAAAGCCAAGGATACTGACCCACTGCTGCAAGGGACTTTTTTCAAACAAACAGGCCACAGAAATAGAAATACAACATTCATCATTAAAGAGGTCGTAATTGCTCAAGTGCCTGTCAGAGATACAGGCTGGGAGCAGTTACTCAGAAAAGGGAATTTTCAAGATAATCATGTTAAAAATCAAAATGGTAAAAACCACAATCCGGTCAAAACTGATTCAAAAATGAGTAAGAAGTAGATGCCTAGTTGATTTATATATTCCCAGTACCTTGCTGAGAAGCTGCTGCTCTGTGCGACCCCATAGATGGCAGCCCACCAGGCTCCCCTGTCTCTGGGATTCTCCAGGCAAAAACACTGGAGTGGGTTGCCATTTCCCTCTCCAATGTATGAAAGTGAAAAGTAAAAGTGAAGCTGCTCAGTCGTGTCTGACCCTCAGCGACCCCATGGAAAGCTAGCATAAGTATACATTTAAAGACTGTCTGATAAATGAAGCAAACAACCAAGAGAATGCTCATGAAGACTTCTGAAGGAGCAGAATGAGAAAGGAAAGCAGTGGTCCTGGATGTGGATAGTGGTTTTGGTCCCGGATTTGGATAATGGTCCTTACCAAAAGGTGACTTCCCTTAAGGGGATATTTAGCAGTATTGGAGACACAACTTGGGGGTGCAATTAGCATCTAATAGGTGTCAGTCAAGGATGCTGCTAAGCACCCTAAAATGCACAGGAAAGCCCCCTTCAACAAAGGGTTATGCAGCCCAAGAAAACAATAGTGCTTGCTATTGTCAGCAAGACCCTGACAGAGGTCTTGCTATCCACTGTCACTTAATGGACATTCCATCTATGATCACCAATATTATAAAGAGACTCTCCTGGGGCTTATGACAATACAGAACAGCATTTCTCCTTCCTTCCCATTGTGTAGCATTTGATGACTGATGGCTGTCGTGTGAGCTCAGAAGAAACTGGGCACTGGGGTCAGATCAGGAAAAAAGTTTACCGATTTGGGGTTCATGCAACTCACAAAACCAACTTCTGTTGAATTTGGATGAAGATAATCAAGAGAGGGTTGAGAGGAAGATGACATAAAGCCAGGATATCAGCTTGAGAATCATTGCATGGCTGGGCAAGGAGGCATCGGGTGCAAAGTGAAAGAGTTGTGAAAGATACACAGGGTCGGGCTTATCCCGGTCACATCAGTCATCTCTGTATAGACAGTCACTAGCTGGAGACACTCCACTGAGAACAGGAAGGAGGTTTAATCTCATTACAGCTTACCGAAAAGCAAGTTACAAATCACTTACAGCAAAAAGAATGTAAGCATCACAAAGTCTACCTCTTTCCTACAGGTTTTTCTGGTCTCATCATTACCTAAGAAGTATTGAACACTTCTTTTAACTAGGATGCCATATGTTTTTTTCTCCTTTCTTGAATAAGAAAGAGATTCGTTGTTGTTGTTCAGAGGTGTGAGGGGTGGGTGCGAGGGGGCAGTGGGTGTGCTCATTTTGAATCCCCCTTAAAACCTAGCAGATGGCAGGTTCTCAATAAATGGACGTGGTATTAAACTGAAGGAGTCCCCACTTTACTACCCACCTCTCAGGTCAGAAAAGAGAGTCCCCTACAGTTGCTTCTGGCAGAAATCCACGGGGCACCAGGGGGTTCAAGAGTCTGAATGATCTGACAGCACATGAAGAATCTGCTGACTGCGTTCAGCGGTTGACAGATTGCCAAAGACCTGACATGGGTGACCAGGGCGAGCCCAGACCAAGATCAGAGCCTGAGCAGTTCCCAAGCGGCGGCCACTGGCCTTCCAGAGAGGTGTCTCTTTGCACCACAGCGCTTACTCCCACAACAGAAGAAGAGTACCAGGCTGTGGGTCCCCCACAAGCCACGTGATGAGCTGATGACAAAAGACACTTGAGCCCTCCTTAAGGTACCAACTCCTGAGCCTGCAGTCTCTAAAGCCACTCATTTTGCTTTTCAAGATTCATATGAATTTAGGAAAAGAACAAGTAAGCACAGTTCTGAGCCCTACACAAGCAATGAACTCAGGCATCAACAGGCAACACTTCTGTAACAGAGAAATACAACCAGTAGAGGGCACCCAACTGACTTTTGTTTTTACCAGTCATCTGGGGTCAGGATAAACCTGGAGACGATATTAAATGAAACCAGTTACAAGAGTAATCCTCCACTACCACAAGTGGGAAAAAAGAAAGATTTACCTAAAAACCAGTTTGAAAAAAATCTACAAGCCATGACACCCTTATATGGTATTTATACTGCTTGTGGATATCTATACAGGAGCTAGCTAAACTGACATAATTATAATTAATTAATCAGTTAATACATGTTGGAAACAATATTTGATATGTGGGGAAGAAAGCCACAAAGGGTTAAACGTCTCTCTTCTTTGTCAGCTGAATTTACACTCAGGAATTTACACTCAGAAAAAATTTTTTTCTTAATTTTCCCCAAAGATTTTACTAGGTCTTTATCTTGCTATTTTGCTTATTAGACCTATAATAGCTGGCTTTTAAAATTCCTTTGAAATTGTGTTCTCAATGACACAAATGCTCTTCTTAAACAAGATTCTTCTGGATGAGCTATTCAAGGGTCTTCAAAACCAACTTGCTCAGGAATCAAAGCAGCTTAACCCCAAATCATTGTAATCGGCTGAGCTGAAAAGATCTGCAAAGTTGATATTAGTGCCTGCAGTGAGCGCTCTGCCACTCTCCCCGGTCTAAATCTGGAGCTAGGAAGGAGGGCTAAGGTACCAAGTGCTCACACCAACCTGCGGTCACCTGTATTACCCTGAGTCAGCAACAAAGCTGGGGAGAAAGTGCTCCTTAGGTGAGGTGAAGCCCAACTGAGGTGTTAATTAACATCGTCAAATATTCTGAATCCAAATAAAATGATTCCCCAGCACAGGTACAGATCTAAACACAGATCCAGTTAATCCTATGATGTCACTAGGGAAATTTCAGAAGCTTATTCACAAATACATTTCACAGTTGACTGACGTCTGATTGCCAAAATCAATTTTTTAATGTTTGAAACTGATTGAAAGTCTAAATATGGATCCATCTCACCCAGCCCGCTTGGTGATCTGAGGATGCGTTCAGGGACACTGACATGTTTGAAAACCCTTGATTCAGCCCTGGACGAGCGAGGCCTTCCTTCTCTCTGAGAAGAAACCAAAGCCCACCCTTTCAATGTCTTGTCTTGTCTTGATGTGCAAGTGAAAGTGAAAAGTGTCAGTCGCTCTGTTGACTCTCTGTGACCCCATGGACTGTAGCCCACCAGGCTCCTCTGTCCATGGGATTCTCCAGGCAAGAATACTGGAGTGGGTTACCATGGCCTCCTCCAGGGGATCTTCCCAACCCAGGGATGGAACCCGGGTCTCCTGCATGGCAGACGGATTCTTTACCATCTGAGCCACCAGGGAAGCCCATGATGTGCAAAGCCCTCATTAAACTTGATTTGATAAAAGAATGTTTTATGACTTTACACTTTGCACCAACCAAACTGTGAGGCTCTTTCTTTCCTTTTACTCTTTCTTGAAGTGCTTATATTGTTGTTGTTGTTGTTTAGTTGCTAAATCATGTCGGACTCTTTTGCAACCCCATGGACCCACCAGGCTCCTCTGTCCATGGGATTTCCCAGGCAAGAATACTCGAACGGGTTGCCATTTCCTTCCCCAGAAAAACTCTTGACATCATTTTTGCTATCTGAAAACTGAATGCAAAATCAATTAGTGGAAATATTCCTGAAAAATACACCATCTGCTGAAAAAGGCATGCAAACTCTAATAGCCTTTAAAGGCCACCTCCAGGATACACTGCAGTGACTGTGCGGCAAGTTCCTTGAAATCCAAAGGCTTCAATTTCCTCAACCATATAAATGATGGTGTTCAAATTAATTTTCTCTGACTTCCCAGCTCTAGCTTCCAATTATATGTTTCCATGACTTTAAAATTCCCATTGGCTTTCATTGCCCCAAATTACATTTCTTTACAGAACCACTTTTATCTCACATGCCAAGGCTAAGAGTTTCAGGACTCCAGTGGTGATTGACGTAACTAAACCCGGACTTGTAACTGGAAGGGTGAAGGGGAGAGGGGAGGAGGGGTAGCCAGCGGAAAGAGGGAACAAGGAGGACAGAGGACGAGTCCATGAGCTCTCAGCCCCTATTAGCTTCACCCACACAGAGCCCAGTGCTGTCCCGCCCCCACACACACTGTGAGGCAGTTGGTTCCAAGGTCTCCAAGCGCCTTGCACAAGAGATGCATGTGGTTCGTGGGGGTGAGAGCATCTGGGTTCTCACTGGTGTGGGATCTTTTAGGCATTTCTCTGCTCAACAGCGATAAACAATAACAATTATTATTGGCACAAATAGTCACATCACTGCTGAGTAACGAATGTACCAAGATAAGAAGTCAAGCTGTAATTTCAGTCCTGCTATCTTTCCAAAGAACATGCAGCCAAGATAACCTTACCATTCAGCACGATAGCCTCCTGCAAAAGCTGGGGCAGGGAGTGTTCTCACTGGGGAGGCCTCCTTTGCTCACAGGAGGTGCAAAAACAGGCAGTAAGAAGACCTACTTCAAGTCCAGGCTCCACTAACAACCAGGTAAGTGACTTAAAGTAAACCCTCCAGTTTCTTCAGTAAAATGGGAAGTTGACATAGATGCCTTTGACAATGGGTGGGATGGGCTAACAGGCTTTGTAGGAGCACATGCCTAATATTTTCCCTAAACGGTAAAGGGTGCAACATAGGCAAAGATATGTCAATCAGGAAATAAGCCAAGCCTGCTTCTCAAGCTGTTTTAGTGGTTAGAATGTTTTTGATGTTTTTCTGTTGATATTGTTATTTTGGTCATGGATATAGATAGTGCAGTTGAGACATGAGCTTCCCTCATGCTCAGCGGTAAAGAATCCACCTGCCAATGCAGGAGACACAGGTTCGATCTCTGGGCAGGGAAGATCCCCTGGAGAAGAGAATGGCAACCCACTCCAGTATTCTTGCCTGAGAAATCCCACAGACAGAAGAGCCTGGCGGGCTACAGTCCAGGGGGTTACAGAAGAATCAGATACGCCTCAGTGACTAAAAAACAACACAATTGAGACTAGTCACATGCTGAATGGGAGAGTGGGGCCCCTTCCAAGAGCCCAGGTCCACAGAGACCCCTCTTGAGCCCTTCCTGTCGAGCCCCTACTATGAGGAAGCAGCACGTCCCCTCACGAGGGTCACTGCAGTGAGTCACAGCAGCCTTGGGTGCTCACCAAGGACAGCCAATAAAGTGGTATTAGGTTTTGTTTTCCATGGGGAAGAGGAGCTTTTAACTTCATTTCATATTACAGGAGAATGGTAAATGTCATTTCACATTTTCTGCATTACCCAGAACATGTCCAGGTGAAGCTGGGTAGGAAGGACACACCCAGCACGTGGGTATAACGGCGAAGTAAAAAGGACCACACCCACAGATGCATTTCTAACACCTGACATCTGCCAGAGTTCTCTGCTAGTGAAAGGAACATCATCAATTCAAATCAGGGGACCTGTAATACCAGGAACTTGCTAATGGGAATCTACTCGGTTCGCTTTCCCTTCCAAGCACACAAGCATTGGATTTTATGGTCTCTAAGACCACACGGCTGGAGAAGGCAATGGCACCCCACTCCAGTACTCCTGCCTGGAAAATCCCATGGATGGAGGAGTCTGGTGGGCTACAGTCCATGGGGTCGCTGAGGGTCGGACACGACTGAGCGACTTCACTTTCACTTTTCACTTTCATGCATTGGAGAAGGAAATGGCGACCCACTCCAGTGTTCTTGCTGGAGAATCCCAGGGACGGGGGAGCCTGGTGGGCTGCCGTCTATGGGGTCACACAGAGTCGGACACGACTGAAGCGACTTAGCAGCAGCAGCAGCAAGACCACATGGCGCCATTTTCCCTAGACACAGATCCAACATGCAAAGATTACTTTCAATCAGGAAATGCAACAAGCTTATATATCAGAATAGTAAATGGCCCGAGGTAAGGCAATAGACTCATGAAGGGTCATAGACCAGTGTATATAAGCGCCGAAACAAGGATGGCGATCTTGTAGGTCAGAATGGTTACGTGACCTGCTCAGGCTCACAGAATAAAATGACAGCAGACTCAGCCTAGAAGCCAGATTGATTGAAACCTGCTGTTCCTTCCACCAATTCAGGTATTACCTCCTTAAAATAATTCCCTAAAATAAACATTAAAGGCAGCATAAAAGTGAAAGTCGCTCAGCTGTGTCCCACTCTTTGTGACCCCATGGACTCCTGCCAGGCGCCTCTGTCCATGGAAGTCTCCAGGAAAGAATACTGGAGTGGGTAGCCATTCCCTTCTCCAGGAGATCTTCCCAACCCAGGGATCAAACCCAGGTCTCTGAATTGCAGGCAGATTCTTTACTGCTTGAGCCACCAGGGAAGCCCAAGAATGCTGGAGTGGGTAGCCTATCCCTTCTCGAAGGGATCTTCCTGACCCAGGAATTGAACCGGGGTCTCCTGTATTGCAGGTGGATTCTTTACCAACTGAGCTACCAGGGAAGCCCCAAGACAGCATATACATAAATAATTCTGAACCTCAAGACAGTACAAAAGGCACATATAAATAAAATGATATACATTGATCCCGTCTACAACTAATAGCAAACCATAATAACTGGATGCACAAGAAACTTCTTGGCTCAACTCCAGACTAGCAAACAAGAGGCTCAGAAACTTCAGATGGAAGGATGCAATTAAGCCAGGATGGCTGAAGGCAGGCTGATTCACCAGCAGCCAGCGTCCTCCCAAACAAATTACAGTGGTAAGCTTGGCAAGAAAAAGGGGGAAGCCTGGTAACGGCATGGGACACTCATACATGCCAAGGGTCAAGAGGGCACCCTGGTCAAAGACGAGGATCCCCCAATTTGAAAAGTCCTACTCCGAGAGGCCCAAGAAATTAAAATATATCTCCACAGATGATACAAAATGGCATCATTCCTAACTTGCACATGAATGCTCAATGCAATATTATTCACAATAGGCAAAAAGTGAAAACATCCGAGGTGTCCATCAGCAAGTGAATGGATAAACAGGATGCCGTCTGATAAACACAGTGGAATATTATTCAGCCATTCAAAGGAATGGAGGATGATGCTTGCTACATATGGATGAACCTTGAAAATGTCATGCTACAGTGACAAGGTCAAAGCCCACTCACATGAAATACTTAGACTAGGCAAATTCATGGATATAAAGAGGAGATCCGAGATTACCAGGTGCTGAAGAGCAGGGGAAATGAGGATTTACTGCTTAATGGTTACAGTGTTTCTTGGAGGTGAGGAAAAAGTTTGGGGCATAGACAGTGATGGTCATTGCACAATCTTGTCAATGTAATTATTGTTACTGAATTATAAACACAAAAATGGTTAAAATGACAAGTTTTATGTTACATTTTTCTACCACAATTTTTTTTTTTTAAGATTCAAAAAGAGAATTCATCACTTTCAAACTACTGGTTCAGGTACGTGTAGCTTTTCACAATACTGCTGTTAAAAAGTCATCAAAACTTTAAGCACGTTAACTAAGCTTTAATGTGTGCCCATTCTCCCTGTCACATCACCATGACCTCGACCATACACCAGCAGCATTTTTCTCTGACTGTAAGAGGTAAAACGGGATTGTCCAATCTGTAAAACAAAACCTCTTGTAATCACGAAGATAAAACGAGGCACACCTTTGCACATCAGGAGCTTCCACGGCTGCCAGACGTTACACCTGTAGGGAACGTCTCTCACCATGGCTCCACTTCCACCAACCCATCCCAGTGCCCAAATTTCACAGCGGAACATGAAGCCAGAAAGGGTGGGATCTGAGCCCAGAACAGTAAGAGGAGAAAACAACTCAAATTCAAATTATCAAATGAAAATACTAAATGGCACACTTTTTTCTGAGAGTGATAAACAGTCTTTTATTGGGTTTGGTTCAGTTCTAGGATGAAAGAAAATATAGCCATGGAAAATGTCTTATATTCCTAGTGTTTACTGTCTCACATATCCATTTAATTGAATATCGGCTGTTTTTTATTATTGAAACTTTATATTATTCTTTTTTTCTACTGCTTTATTAATATACTTTTTAATTTTCACAGAGCATGTTTTATGCATTTTTCCCACAGAGCAGACCTAGACTGGCCAGGAATTCCTTTTCTAGTTACAGGCCTATTTTCTAATTTTTGTAAAGCCTCAGTCCCCCATCTGTAAGACAGGTTATAATGTGAGTTGGCCAACAGTTCCTTCAGGTTTTTCTGCAACACCTTACAGAAAAGATGGACGAACCTTTGGCCAACCCACATAGTATTTTACTTGTGACGCTATAGGAGGCTGAGAGCACTGAGAAAATTTATGAAGACCTCCGTCAAAATCATAGGACTGGGGTCTGCTCATCAATGTTTGTATCTGGTCCTCATGACAGTGCAACAAAGTGCTAGACCCATTTAACCAATAGAGAGACTGAGGCACACAGGGGTTACATGAATTGCCCAAAGCTGTTCAACAGGAGGAGGCAGGTCTGAAATTCTAACTTGGTCTCACAGAGGCTGGGAGCCTGGCTCTTCCCGACCTCAATGCTACACTTGGCCTATAACCTTGACATTCATCATTGACCTGGGCAGCCTCACGTGCACTGCATTTGTTTCTACTGTCCTCATCACCTCCAGAAGTCACTGATTCTCACGGCCTCACAAAGTCACAGAGCTGAGTCTGATTCCCAAAGCCTGTGCTTACTCACAGGGCGCCTTGCCTCCCTCCCAAGACCAAATGGAGCGGCAAGCCACATACTTCAGAGTCTGACATGAACTTACTGGAAGATAATCATCACTCCATCTGAGAAAGATGACCGAACAAGGTATCTACGGTGAGCAAGTTCAACTGGGCAACAGTCAAAGAATATGCATAACCCACATGAAGAAAATTCATCAGTTCAGTTCAGTCACTCAATCATGTCCAACTCTTTGCGACCCCATGGGCTGCACCACGCCAGGGCTCCCTGTCCATCAGCAGCTCCCACAATTTACTCAAACTCGTGTCCAAAGAGTCAGTGATGCCATCCAACCATCTCATCCTCTGTGGTCCCCTTCTCCTCCTGCCTTCAATTTTTCCCAGCATCAGGGTCTTTTCAAACGAGTCAGTTCTTCGGATCAGGTGGCCAAAGTACTGGCGTTTCAAGCTTCAGCGTCAGTCCTTCCAATGAATATTCAGGACTGATTTCCTTTAGGATTCAAAGTGTCCTTTCGCAGAACCAAGGTCCCCTGCCAGAGGCAAGTTCCAGGTCCAGGTTGAGATAATTAACCATTGGGTGGGTATTTTATACTAACCTATTTGCAGTGTTGGTTCCCAGTCAAAAAGAAATACATGATGAACAGAATCTTGCTGGCGCTCAACCAGCTCACACTCTCCCAGACTTCCCACTGAAGCAAAGCAGGTGAGTCACAGGATGACACATGAGCTCTTGGCCTAGGTACCAAGAGTTACCCGTGCCTCCTGGTCAGAGTGGAGGAGGCTCCTCTCCAAGCGGCCTGACCAACGCCTCACCAGACCACCTGAAACCCTGAAGCTCAGCTTTCCACTCCCAGCCACCTGGCTACTGAGGAAAGGGATTTCTCAGCATCGGATTACGACGATGCCCAACCTGCCACACTTTGAGATCTTTGCAGAAGGCTGGCGATGACCAAGATAAGCCATCTCAGCTTCAACGTGTTCACAAACCTTGCTCAAGCTCGGGTTTATGACTCAGACTCCTCCCTCCTCCCAAAGCCCTGTGCCCTGAGAGCCTTTGTTCTTCTTTGCTGGCCACAGATGAACTAAGCCCATTGGAGAACAGCTGTAATCCCTTCCCTGCTGAACTTTCCATCGGCAAAAATTAGTCACGTTGGCTGGGTGTGAGGTCAGCTGTTTCCTGAAGGAACACCCACCAGAGAGTTCCCTTTCCCGCTCCAAAAAAAAATCAAATATAGCTCTTAACCAGCCTCATAGATGCTACTGGCACATACATGGACCCTACTGACTCAGTCGACTTCAGTAACCAAAAACAATACTCTTGGCTTTTGGCATTAGCATGGGATTTTGTTTTCATGGGAACATGGTGCCAGCTCATGGCTATTTGCTCCTGTGGGAATGTGCATTCATTCTGAGTATACATGGACCCTAGATTTGAGCCCTTTATTCAAGGTACCTTCTCTGGGAGGTCCTTTCCCCTCCCTCATGTTCTTTCCCACTTCCCTGCTTTATTTCTTCCTCCTTTATACACACAGAATATGTTAACACACAGGCACTACATCAACAAGAAAAAGATCAACAACCAAATAGAAAAATGACAAGTGATTTAAACAGGTCATTCACAAAAGAGGATATTCCAAATGGCCAAGAAACCCATGAGCAGGCGTTTAGCCTTCATCAGGAAAATATAAATTAAATCCAGAAAATCCCCTCATTACCAGAACAGCTAGAATGAAAATGAGTGATAATGCCAGGGGTCCTGGAGAACATGAAACACAAGAACTCTTACATTCTCAGGGAGAGTGGAACTGGCTCAACTTCCTTCTGTATTAAAGATGAAAAATCAGCAATTCCACTCCCAGAGATAAACCCAAGAAATGCATGCACATGTGCACTCAGGAAACTGTCCCCAAACATTCTCTGCAGCATTATTCACAGTAGCCAAATGTTAGAACTAACCCATTTTTCACCAGCACTAGAATGGTTAGATCAGTTATAGTCTGCATATACAATGAAACTGTGAAATAGTGAAAATGGACAAATCAGACCTACACACAGGAGAGATGAATTTCATTGTTTAAAAAGTGGAGGAAATGAAACCATACCTAAAAGAGTAAATAAAGAATGGTGGCTCGGATAGTAAAAAACTGCCTACAGTGTGGGAGACCTGGGTTGGATACTTGAGTTGGGAAAGGCTACTCACTCCAGTCTTCTTGCCTGGAGTATTCCATGGACAGTGGAGCCTGGCGGGCTACAGTCTGTGGGGTCTCAAAGAGTCAGACACACCTGACTTCACTTTAACTTGAGCTTCCCTGGTGGCTCAGCTGGTAAAGAATCCGCCTGCAAAGAGGGAGACCTAGGTTCCATCCCTGGATTGGGAAGACCCCCCTGGAGACAGGAACAGCTACCCACTGCAGTATTCTGGCCTGGAGAATTCCATGGACTGTGTAGTCCCTGAGGTCACGAGGGAGCCACTAACACTTTCACTTTCTGCTCATATAAGATTCAAAACTAAACTACAGTGCTCAAAGAGACATAATTGAGTAATAAAACTGAAGAAAAGCAAGACCATGATTCCAAAGAACTCCGGCCCAGTTGTTATCTTCAGGAGGTGGGAGGAGATCCTGACTGAGCACAGAGGGGCAGGACTTCTGGCGGGGCTGACAACGTTCCATTTCTTGAGCTGGTGATGACCACACCCACCTTAGAGTGTACATTCAAGTGTGCTATTCCAAACGGGTGGCCCGTTTCACAATTTAAAAAGAGTTTAGAAACCCCCTCCACCAAGAAAATCCACATGAAAACTATCTTGGAGAAAAATATCTTTCATCAAATATTAAACCCCTTCCCAAATAAGAAAGCCTCTTATTTTTAGGCTGCAGATATAAAATCCTGTATAAACAGCAGAGCTTCATAAAAAAAAAATCTCTGAAAGAAAGTTCAATGACTAAGACAGTTAGTGACACATAAGATAACATTCTTGTTCTAAAGGGACTACTTAGTGCATGAAGCCATTTTTCTCTACTAGCCATTTAAACTACATTAAATTAAATTAAATCTACTAGCCATTTAAATGGAGAAGGCAATGGCACCCCACTCCAGTACTCTTGCCTGGAAAATCCCATGGACGGAGGAGCCTGGATGGGCTGTAGTCCATGGGGTCGCTAAGAGTCAGACACTACCGAGCAGCTTCACTTTCACTTTTCACTTTCATGCATTGGAGAAGGAAATGGCAACCTACTCCCGTGTTCTTGCCTGGAGAATCCCAGAGATGTGGGGGCCTGGTGGGCTGCCATCTATGGGGTCACACAGAGTCGGACACAACTGAAGCAACTTAGCAGCAGCAGCCATTTAAAATACTAGTAGGTCGTATGGACATAGATTCCAGTAACTCTTTTCCTTGAGGACTATTGTCATAAGTGTGACTGATTAGAAAAAGACCCTGATGCTGGGAAGGATGGAAGGCAAAAGAAGAAGGGAGTGGCAGAGGATGAGATGGTTAGAAAGCATCAACAACTCAGTAGACAAGAATTTGAGCAAACTCCGTGAGATAGTGGAGGACAGAGAAGCCTGGTGTGCTGCAGTCCATGATGTCGAAAAGAGTCAGACACAACTTAGGGACTGAATGATAACAACAAATAAGATCTTCCCAACCCAAGGATAGAACCCAGGTCTCCCACATTGCAGGCAGATTCTTTACCATCTGAGACACTAGGGAAGCCCAAGATATAGATAGATAGATAGATAGATAGAGAGACAGATAGATATGATGTATATACTTATTATTATGTACACATATACATACATGTTTATGTATTATAGCTCAGTCAGTAAAGAATCTGCCTGCAGTGCAGGAGACCTGGGTTCAGTCCCTGGGTTGGGAAGATCCCCTGGAGAAGGAAATGGCGACCCACTCCCGTATCCTTGCCTGGAAAATCTCACGGACAGAGGAGCCTGGTGGGCTGCAGTCCATGGGTTCACACGACTGAGCAACTAACACTTACTTACTTATGTATTATATATAGCCAGCATAAGAATATGCCACTCAATATGCACTCAATATGCCAGCAAATCTGGAAAACTCAGCAGTGGCCATGGGACTGGAAAAGGTCAGTTTTCATTCCAATTCTTTTATTGAAGAATTGATGCTTTTGAACTGTGGTGTTGGAGACAACTCTTGAGAGTCCCTTGGACTGCAAGGAGATCCAACCAGTTCATCCTAAAGGAAATCAGTCCTGAATATTCATTGGAAGGACTGATGTTGAAGCTGAAACTCCAATACTTTGGCCACCTGATTGTAAAAAGCTGACTCATCTGGAAAGACCCTGATGCTGGGAAAGATTGAAGGCGGGAGGAGAAGGGGATGACAGAGGATGAGATGGCTGGATGGCATCACTGACTTGACAGGCATGAGTTTGAGTAAACTCCAGGAGTTGGTGATGGACAGGGAGGCCTGGCATGCTGCAGTCCATGGGGGTTGCCAAGAGTCGGACACAACTGAGCGACTTAACTGAAGTATAAGAATACACCTCTTTCGAGGACTTTAAGATGAAAGAAGCATGTAACAGTGGGCTCAGCACACTGACTGTCTTCCCTACTTCTTCTAGGGAGTCACTGGAGGTATGGACCTAATGCTTACAACTTGGAAGCGCCAGAAAGAAAGTACAGAAGATGCAGTGGTCAGCCCCCCACTGATCCCAAGGACTCAAGCCATTCACCCAATAGAGTTTGCCCTTGTGCTCATGATGAATCATGGAACCATCACCCTTGAATGTGCTATAATTTTAATTTTAAAGAAATGCCCAAAGGACCATTCATCTCTTAGAGCACTCTTTCTTACCCACACCATGAAGCAGTTGATTTCTTTATGTTCCGATGAGTAGCCAACCTATAAACAGGAACATCAAGCTCTGTGATGTCTTTTTTGCCGAGGAATAGTGGCGGAGACCACTCCTTTCCGCCTTCATTTGTTACTATTTTTCTCTACATGCTTCACCCTTTATTCTTCCTCCATCCCCAGACACAAAGGATGGAATAACCATTAAACCCCAAGCCCCTGAACACAGTCATTGGCCCAGAGGTGAGATGACCATCTATATTAGCCAATCAGAGAACTTCCTTGGGAATAATTTTTTTAAACTGAGGAAGTCAGTCTAGAGCTGCTGGCAGCCAAGTCTCTGCTGTGTTCAAGCTAAACAGAGAAAAATCTAATTCAACTCAGGGGAAAAACAGGGATGAAAGACAGAGAGTCCTGACATGCTGACGCCCCTGGGTCTAAATGTCCCCCAAACCCAGCTTCATCGTGCTCCTTACAGGGTCCAATGTTTCCATTTTGACCTTCTTTAAATCAACTTGTGTTAGTCACTCAGTCGTGTCTGACTCATGATCTCATGGACTGTAGCCCAACCAGGCTTCTCTGTTCATGGAATTCTCCAGGCAAGAAATACTGGAGTGGGTTGCCATTTCCTTCTCCAGGGAATCTTCCCCACATGGGGACTGAACCTCGGTCTCCCACGTTGTAGGCAGACTCTATACCAAGTGAGCCACCAGGGAATCAACTTGAGTTTCTAAACCTTGCAACACAAAATTCTAACTAATATTGCTGGGATCTCATTTTTCTTTTTTAAATGGTTTTATTGTTGATGTTGCTACTTTACTGATGGAAGATGCAGAAATCTGCCCCTATGATCGACAGCACACCTCCACACCATACATTTGTGAAAAAATCATTTGTGAGTCCCTAAGCTTACTCTCTTTTTTTAATTTTTATTTTATATTGGAATAGAGTCGATTAACAATGTTGTATTAGTTTCAGGAATAGAGCAAAGTGATTCTGTTATACATATACATTTGTCTATTATTTTTTAAATTATTTTCCCATTTACCTAATACTGAGCAGAGTTTTCTGTGCTACACAGTAGGTCCTTGTTGGGTGGGAGTGTGTGTGTGTGTGTGTGTGTGTGTGAGTGCGCACAAGTGCGCTAAGTCGCTTCAGTATACGGACTGTAGCCCGCCAAGCTCCTCTGTCCATGGGATTCTTCCAGCAAGTATACAGCTGTGGGTTGCCATGCCCTCCTCCAGATCTCCCCAACCCAGGGATGAACCTGAGTCTCTGATGTCTCCTGCACCGGCAGGCAGGTACTTTACTACTAGTGTCACCTAGGAAGCCCCCTTGTTGGTATCCATTTTAACTATAGCAGTGTGTGTCCACGTCCATCCCAAGCTCCCTAACTATCCCTTCTCCCCACCCTTCCCCACTGCTAACTGAGTTCCTTCTCTAAGTCTGTGAGTCTGTTTGTGTTTTGTAAACGTTTGCTCTTTGCAGAATCTGTCTCTTTTTACTTCTTTTAAAACTACACCCTGGGTGTGTTCTTCTCCCTATTTTATTTATTTCTTATTTGCTCTTGATTTTTTTTCTTTTCCCAATGTTGAAGGACACGTGGCGAGTATCTTGGATTTTTCTCTGTTCCATGAGAAGGGTGATCTCCCCCAAATTAAGACCTGAAAATGGAGCAGCGGCTGTAGATGCTTCTGCAGCATCCAGATTACGATCTTAGAGCTCTTCCCAAAGAAACCTCTGTAGCTCTGAGGAAACTCCACGCTTGGGGCAACCAAAGGAAGTGCCTTTGCAACCGCACAACATGCAATGGAACCACAGAAAAGGAAAAAAAACAGCCACATCCGGTATATTTTCTGAAGCATTTCACTTAAAAGGAGATCTAGAAAGAAACAGGAGGAAAAACACAGAGCAAAACAGCTCCTTGACAACAGAGGAGAATGTTCAGGGCTGCAGGGGTCATTTGCATGGACTTCATACATCTCTCCATTCTCCTGATAATAATGGACATAACTTCAGCATTTTCTAAGAGGGCAAAAATGCATTCCTCCTTTCCCCAGCCAACAGCTTTCTGAAGTAATTCTACGGTGGGCTCACAGGACACCCCCCATCCACTCCCCTGCCCTCTCACCCTGCTTCCTAGGGATGGATTAGAGGCCCCAGCAACTGCATAGTTTTACGTTTCTCTGAACCACACAAAAAAAATTAAAGGATCCCAGGTGGAATAAATTTGTTCAGTAAAGAACCATGTAAAAGTGAAATCGCTTCTAGAGCGCTCTCTCAGAGCTTAATGAATGGAACTCCATTTCTCAATCGAAAATTCTGATCAAATGGGAAGCCCTTCAGAGGTTCCTGCTGAAAACCCACTCTGCTGGCCTTGCAACCAGGAGCTGGAGTGGAGTATTGGGGAGCAGAGGAAGCTGTTTGGCAGTGGAATAGTGGAACTGAGAAAATACTGGAATATGAGCCACAGAGGGAGAGTAAAGAACAGCTCAACCTATAGGAACTGCTGATACGAGTTGGGCTTCACATGGTAAAGAATCCGCCTGCAATGCAGCCGACCCGGGTTCAATCCCTGGGTCGCAAAGATCCCCTGGAGAAGGAAATGGCTACCCATGAGTACTCTTGCCTGGAGAATCCCACGGACAGAGGAACTTGGCAGGCTACAGTCCATGGGGTCGCAGAGAGTCAGACACGCCTGAGCGATTAACACTTTCCAATTCAATACCATCTAAGCTCTACAAACATATCTTGGAGCAACTAATGCCATGGTGGCCGAAAACTGCCATGGGTAGATGGATGGTTGGACAAACTAAGAAGAGGATGATGACAATTACAACTAAATGAGTGTATACTGATGGAGGGGAGAAGGAAGACAGGCAGACCACATCAAAATCGCTGAGCAATGGCCTGGACCAGAGTGGACAGACTTTTTCTATGAAGAGCAGATAGTATTTTAGGCTTTACAGATATTATAGGCTTACCTCAGTTCAGTTCAGTCGCTCAGTTGTGTCCAACTCTTTCTGACCCCATGGACTGCAGCATGCCAGGCCTTCCTGTCCATCAACAACTCCCAGAGTTTACCCAAACTCATGTCCATTGAGTCAGTGATGCCATCCAACCATCTCATCCTCTGTCGTCCCCTTCTCCTCCTGCCTTCAATCTTTCCCAGCATCAGGGTCTTTTCAAATGAGTCAGCTCTTTGCATCAGGTGGCCAAAGTATTGGAGTTTCAGCTTCAACATCAGTCCTTCTAGTGAACATTCAGGACTGACTTCCTTTAGGGTGGGCTTACCTGGATCTCCCAAAATTCCTACGTTCTAACACTGGGCTTCCCAGATGGCACTAGTGGTAAAGAATTCACCTGCCAATGCAAGAGACTCAAGAGGTACAGGCTTAATCCCCGCATTGGGAAGATCCCCTGGAGGAGGACATGGCAACCCACTCCAGTATTTTTGCCTGAAGAACCCCAAGGACAGAGGAGCTTGGCAGGTTATGGTCTATAGGGTCGCAAAGAGTCAGACACAACTGAGCAATCGAGCACACAACCCTCGTACCTCAGAATACGACAGAATATGACAGTATTTGGAGATAGGATCTTTAATGAGGTAATTAAGTAAAAATTAGCTCAAACCAGGAAGTCCCTGGCAGTCCAGTGGTTAAAACTCCATGCTTCCCCTGCAGGGGGTATGGGTTCAATCCCTGGTCAGGGAAATAAGATCCCACATACCGTGCTTCACGCCAGGAAAAAAAGAGCTCCTATGGGTGGGCCCTAATCCAGTAGGACTGGCGAGCTTATAAGAAGAGGAAATTAGGACATAAACCGTCACAAAGGGCAAAGCACGTGAGGACAGAGGGAGAAGACATTCATCTACAAGCCCAGCAGAGAGGCCTCAGAAAGAATCAACTCCGCCAGCGTCTTGACCTCAGACCACTTACCTCCAGAACTTAAACAAGAAAGGAGAGAAGAGGAGGGAGAAAAGGAAGAGATGAGTGGCGGGACAGAGGACTCCCAACTGTGTACGTCAGGCTGGTTCAGCCCACCCTCCCCACCCCTGATAAGAGACGCGACAGAACTGGGGTATAAGCACTACCAACAGCACAGCACAGAGGGGCACAGAGCCTAACGACCAGGACATCCCTTTTCTACTTCGAGGTCCGTCACTTAACTGCTAGATTTAAAATCAAGCCACAGGAAGACTTAGTTTCCTAGTCAGCAGAATGCAACTAGATGTACCAGGCAGACAGATTTAAATAGCAGAATACATTTTTTTTAAAAATTCACTAGCTACCCATTTTAAATGGCTTTGTATTCTTTTTCTTTGTGGAGACATCTCCATAGCAACAAAACCTGAATACCTCCGTATTCAACCCAAGCTTACCCGCCCAGTGAATTTGGCAAGAACGGTTTCTTCTTACTAAAGGCACAAAACAATTAAGGGTAACTAGAAAATCTGACAGACCTCATGCATGCTTCTTGGAGCCAGGAACAGACAACCAAGAGACATCCTCTTGCTTCTCAACCAAGGTGGCAACGTTCCGATTCCTCACGGTGCAGTAACAAAAGCGTTGATCACGGTGCTCCGAAAGACGAGCTCACTGTTCACGTTATTTACACATCTGTCCTTGCGCTGGTATTATCTGCATCCTTGTGGGCCACTATAATATTTTACTTTAAATGACATCTTATTTGGAATCATATGATCAATATAACTTTATCCGTCATTGTCTTTTCTGAACTGCTTCACGGACCACAAATGAAGGGGGCCTAAAGAACAAGATCGATGTCAAGTTCCAAGTAATCAACGTGCTAAACCCCCCAAAGAGGCCACCTATAAATTACCACAGGAAGTTCATCCCAGTTTAGACACTTCATGCAAAGACGCATATTAAAAGAATTAACTTTGAAACACTTTTTTCTGAATTCAAACTTAGCCATACGTATTACGTTCGAGGAACTTGTACCAACCTGACGGTCAGTTGGCAAGAGAAATCCACCAATTATTTTAACTTCATGAAAGATTTTCAGGGAAAACATGTAAGACATATTAATAACTCCCTACTTTGTATCTTAGGCTCCATTCTGAAAAGACCTTTAATATTTCAAAATAATTGGTTTTAAGCTTTCCAAATAACCTTTCCTAAAACTCCAAGTGAATCGCTCCAGCAGTTTATTACTGTTTGTAGCTCAACAGATTACTCACTCGAGCTGAGCCACACACATACCGTTTTTAATTAGCGTGTCACAGTGTGCCTTGATTTCAAATCCAAAATATTCTAATCCAAAGTGATTCTGTAGGCTTCCTATTTGCTGCCAGGAGCTTGAAACGTTAAAAATAGCAACCAAGTTTTCACATCTCAAGGCAGCACGGAGCATTTCAGGAAAGCGTACAGGCTTCAAATAGGCCCACAAAGAGATCCCAAATGGCAGCTATCTGTTGATAAGACCTTAGATCTGATTATCCTCCCCTACACTCATAAAAAAAAAAAAAAAAAAAAAAAAGGATGCTGGGCGGACACTGAATAGCATCCTATTGCTAGAAGGAAAACCTTATAAAGCAGGAACTTGTAGCTTAAACTCTTCAGTAGCAGGAGAAAAATAAGGCAAAACTGCTAAAAATACAAGTATATAGACTCTTCAATACTATAAAACTGAAGATACTGGCTTTGCATGCAAATTTTGAACAAATCCGTAAGGATTCAGCCAGCAAAATCCAGAAACTGGGAAACCTGACAGGTCAAAGACTTAAGTTACTTTTTTTAAAGTTTATGTACTAGAATCTAGCTGCTTGACAATGTTGTTTCAGTTTCTATTGTACAGCAAAGTGATTCAGTTATGCACATGTGCCCTATTTTTTGGATTTCCTTCCCATTTAGGTCACTCAGAGACTTAAGTCACTTTAATCCATAACATGAAAGGGACAAAAAGAAAGCAAGAGAGAATAAGGGGGAACTTATTGATCACATGACACGTAAGACATTATCCATCAGCGGCAACATAGGGCGTGCAATTTGGATCCTGATGTAAAAAGATAGGACATTCAAAAACTATGAGCCAGGAGGATAAATTTGAAAACTGACTAGATATGGGATAGTGTTAATGAGTTACAGTCGGTATGGTTTTTCATGTTATCTTTTTTGCAACATATACTGATATATTTGCAGAGGAGAGGATATGGTGTCTGGGATTTGCATCAGAACAATCCAAGATCTGCATGTGTGTGTGTGTATATGGTGACTGCAGAGGAAAGCAGGCTGGCCATAAATTGCCAATCCTTGAAGCTAGGCAAAACAGTTTGTATGGGGCCCGATATACTATTCTCTTATGAATGCTTGAAACTGTCAGTTAAAAAAAAAATAGTATGTACAAGAAATACTGTGGTCTGAACGCCCAGAAAATGCCTCTGGGTGGCCTGAGGGTGTGTGTGGCCTAAAGACATATTTTGTTTGGATTGTGGGACTGTTTTTTTCAAAAAGATTTTTTTTCTTTTCCTTTTTAATCCAACATTTAAAAATAAGAAGACTTCAGGATTTCCAACTTCTCTGAAAACACAGGAACGATCTGGCAACCCGGGGCCACAGCAGCAAGGCCTGGAGTGTGGCCCGTGCCGCCCCCGTCTCCCTGGCACTCATGGACCGATAACAGCTTCCCCTGGTCTGTGATCAACTGAAACCGATCCCACGCACAGCTCTCTTCAGAGCCTTGACACAGCACCAACCTGAGGGCCAGGGCCTCCAGAATTTACATGTTCCATTGATCAGCCCAAACCACTCGAGTTCTGTTTTCTGACCAGTAATCAAAAGGCCCTGACAATAACTTCAAGACAAGCGCCAGGAGAGTTTCCGTTTATATTGCACAAAGCCGTGATTGGAAACATATGGACAGTCAGGACGCTGCGAAAGAAAACTCTGGAGTTCTTAGTCGATTGGGTTTGGGGACTGCCCCCCTAGCCAGCTCTGCCGGCCTGCCCTATCGCTGAGGACACAGGCCTGGCTGCCGTCTTGCTCCCCAGGCCCCCAGGAAGGAGTTCCTTACCTCTCCCCTCATTTTACAGCTCAGGGTGCAGCCAACGGAGGGTGAGTCATTCACCCAACTCTTTTCCAAAGGGTCATCAGAGGGAAAGGACGGGGGACGAAAAGGTCCTCGGGGGACACACTCCAGAGCTCCTGGATGACTATTTGTTCCTGCATGTTTTGAGTCCCTTTAAAATATTTTCCCAGTGTGGTATATAGAATGCATAAACAACAGGTCTTATGATATCACACTGTATTCAATATCCTGTCATAACCATACAGGGAAAGGATATGAAAAAGAATGTATATACATGTATAACTGGATCCCTTTGCTGTATAGGCAGAAATTAACACCACAGTGGACATCAGCTATACTTCAATAAAAATAAAAAATACTAAAGAAGAATACAAAAACAAAAATATATTTCCACAGTGACAATGGAATAAGTACAATGTTTCCTTGCGGGGGCGGGGGAGAAACAAAGAAAAGATCTTGAACTTGAATAGAACCCAAGTTTGAACCACCTGGGTTCTGGCATGCCTGTTTAACCAACCTACGTGGGATGAGTGTTAACAAGATCTCCGAGCAACTGACAGACATTCCTCACTTGTATAGACAGTTGTCTTCTCATCTGGCAACAAAACAAATAAGGTAAGTCCTTCCACGTCTTCAGGTTCTCTGAAGACTCAGATCCCAGATTCTCTGTAACACAGGCTCTCAGATTCATTCACTCCTTGGGCCCAGCTTACCACGCTGAGTCAAAGGCAGCTCCCAAGGCCCAGACAGTGACTGTCATATTTTCAGATCCAGCCGTCTATGACCTTGGGTTCTTCCCAAAGTAAGCTTCCCAGTTAACAATAGACTATTCTCAAATTTTGACTAATTCAACTGCTGACATCAAAAGCAAAAAAATCAAAACAACCTGGGCAGATATGTACATGAGCTATGACTGTGGTGGACAAGGAACGCTCCCAGCTGTCTAAGGAGGGGATCTCGTCATCCTTTAGTGATACCTCGTAGGTATTTGTTCACTTTGTTCACCTTCTCGTAACTTCCAACATACCTAAAGTAGCAACTCTTTGTTCCCCATTGAAAATGTAGGAAACATCATCTGAGGTCAAAACATCATCTGAGGTCAAAACATCATCTGAGGTCAAAAGGCACCACAGCAACCACTGGCTGGAGTTCCTTAGCATCTGAGCACGAAGACTTGAGGAAATCCTTCAGGACTCATGGTCAGTGGTTCTATGACATTAGTCTGATAAATGCACAGGTTACAACTCATCCTTTGCTCACCACCCCTGTAAGAAAGGTTTGAACTCAACCCAGTGTGAAATATGGAGGTTTGGGGGATTTAACGGGTCATCTATGGCTAACCCCTGCTTGACCGAACTTGAGAGTCACGGAGAGTCATGGAAGAACGTCCACGGCAATTGATCTGGCAAGAAAAGGCAAAAGTCTAAACTGGGACAGAAGCCACAGAGATGAAGAGAAGGGCTGAAGGGAAGAAGGAAAGAGAAGGGGAGGAGAAGGGCTTGAGACATTAGGTAGCTAGAGACACTACAAACCAAGACAATAGAAAGAGAGAACCAACCTTTATTTTATTCATATAATAAATATTTCCTGAGCACTTCGTTTCTGACAGGTACTGTGCAAAACACTGAAGATACAACAAGGAGCAGAATAGAATAAATAGGGAATGTAGAAAGAGAAGCAAGAGGGTGTCTGGGTTTGTTGTTTTTTTTTTTTTTTGGAAAGAGAAAAGTAGAGATGAGAATGCCAGCTCATTCAGAGAGATGCTATGTTTGAGGCAAAGTCAACCAGGCTGAAATAACTTGGGTTAATTCAAGGTAACAATTGACTTTAGACATTCACTACATAAACATGCTTACTATTATTCTCCGAGCTTCTAAAGTAAAAGCCCTATGACTTTCCTGATGGTCCCATAGTTAAAATTCTGCCTCCCAATAGAGGAGGTGTGAGTTTGACTCCTTGTTAAGATCCCACACACCTCGGGGCCAAAAAAAGATCAAAACATAAAACAGAAGCAAGATTGCAACAAATTCAATAAAGACTTTAAAAATGGCCCACATCAAAAAAAAAAAAAATCTTTAAAAAAATAAAGTAAAAACTTCTTCTCTGGTGCTACAAACCCCTCTGGTTATTGCCCAACCCCTTCCCGTGAAAGCCATGGTCACAGAAGTAACAGGTCCCTCCGATGGTCTTTCTCTCCTCACTCTTGCTTAGTCCAAGCCAAGGTCACCAGACACATCCCCAGTGGTCCCTCTGAAGGGTCCTCCCCTTCCCCAACAGCTGCAGAGCCCCTGAGACCATCAGGAAAGCCTCTTTACATCAATTCCACAGCAATTGCAGAAAATTCGGTGTGAGCTTCAGGCCCAATCGGATCAGCACCGCGAAGAATACCAACAGTGGGAGTAGCACCCCTCCCTCCCCAGATTACACAGTTAGTGTCCCACAAGCAGGGCTGGCTCCCCCAAACCATATGCTGGGTGCTGGTCAGAAGATGGGAAATGAACACTGGGGAGACAAACAAAAACTGTCCACTACAGTATCCATGCTTTCCCTCCAAAGCTGGGACGATTTCTTCTCCAACTTCTCTTAGCTTCCTTTCTCTGTACAGTTAGGTATACAGAATATTCTCTATGCATACATCTAGATGCCCACTGGAACCCTCTATTTTTGCCACACTGAAAGCATCTGGGGAACTTTCAGGACCTCACACGTACACTCCATTCCATACGGAGAAGGAAGAGATGGACAAAAACAGAGGTGGGGAAAGGATGCTGTGTGTCTTGAGACTCCCAAGGACATCCTGATACAGGATCTGCACATCCCAGCATCACTCTGCCTCTGGTAAGAAGCCCATCCTGTCAAAGCACTGCTGGCCAGGAAGGAAAACACCAAGTTCCCAGCAAGGAGAAGACGTTCCCAAAGTTACGGAGAACAATAGCTGACTCCTACAGGGTATTTATTCAACTTTAAGACCAAAGCCACAATGAAACAACTGATCGTTTTGGAAAATACTCATAAAAGAAAAACAACTACTCTTCTCATTAAGCTATTTTAAATATATTTATGCCCCCCGCCAAGGACTGAAACGGTTTTGAACCATTAAAAATTTTGTTGGGCCTAGGTATAAGTGGGGAGGAGGCAATGGCACCCCACTCCAGTACTCTCACCTGGAAAATCCCATGGACAGAGGAGCCTGGTAGGCTGCAGTCCATGAAGTCGCTAAGAGTCGGTCACCACTGAGCGACTTCACTTTCACTTTTCACTTTCCTGCATTGGAGAAGGAAATGGCAACCCACTCCAGTGTTCTTGCCTGGAGAATCCCAGGGATGGGGGAGCCTGGTGGGCTGCCGTCTATGGGGTCGCACAGAATCGGACACGACTGAAGCGACTTGGTGGCAAGTATAAGTGGCAAGGGAACAAGAAGAAATTTAGCAACAAATGCCAGAGAAAGGGTGAAATTTCAGGTCTTCAGAAAATCACGGTTTATACTTTAAAAGCAGCATAATAAAGGTTTTAGTTTTCAACCTTGAACCAGAACTCTATGTTTTCGACACAAGCAAAGAAATATGCCTGCTTTTGAACCATTAATTTGGGCTCTTTATTATTTATACTCTTTACTATTAATAACATCTTCAGAAACATCCATTTTGGGGTTGAATTTAACCAGCATTTCAGATAAATAAAATATCAAAAGCTCAATATTTAATAGAAAAGTCGACTTCAAATTACCACCAACATATTAAAAGTCACTAAAATAGCATAATCACCTATATCCAGGTAGTTGAGGTGATTGTGTAAAAAATGGATAACATGTGTGTGTGTATATGTACATATCAATATATTACATGTGTGTATGCCCACATAATAAAGAGAAAGAATACAAAAAATGTCAGACTATAAGCATGATTGATATGGGTGGGAATAGACAATTATTTCCCTTCCTCATATTTTTCTGCTTTTTCAAACTTTCTACCATAATCACTCATAAATATATAAAAGAAAAAATAACTCTGTCACATACATGAAGATACTTGTTTTTATAACATACATTTATCTCCTTAGATCAAAAAATCCAGGCACTAAATTTCCCAAGTTTCACAAACCCTCTGGCTCCAAATTAACCCACACACTTAGAAAAACGAAAAGAAAAACTCAGCTTCATTTCTAAAGTAAATCTGTTCACTGAGAAAAAGAAATGATAGCCCTTTTGTATCAATATTGCTATCTGTATCCTTCAAGCGCCTTTCAATTTCACAGCTGAATGTTAATTATCTATCTCATAAACCGGAATGCCACATCCTCCCCCTTTGCTTTTTCTAGCTCTCTTGTTCTCTGTTTCCTTAAGTGTGCTTCTCCCACAGAGCTGATACACGAAGCACACTCACACGTGCCTGCAGATACACACCCATGAGCACGCCCGCTCCTGCACCAATCCTCATATACGAATCTGAGTCTCTGATCATCACGGGGATCACCAAGAGAAGGCTTCTCCCTGAAGCACAGGGCTCCCTCGGAACTCCAGGTCTCCCTGCAGCCCGTGATGTGCAGGGGAAAGCAAGCCTCCAGCAGCCTCCTCTCTATTTCACCTTTTCACTGGAAAGTCCGAACAGTGTTGAAAGCAAACTCCTGATTATGCACCCTGATGAACGCAAACACTGAAGTAGATGCACGCTCAGCTCAAGATATCCCTAACTGCATTTTGCCTAGGCTATGATCAGAATCACTTAGTGTTCCCCTCAAACACACATGCAGCAAAAGGAGGATACAATGACTAGAAGAATTTCTAGGTGATGGAGAAGCTGACTGAAATATGAAACAGGCCTCAAATAATGTAGGGAAAAAAAAAAAAAAACATGTTGCATATTCGCACCCCTGAGTCATGCACGTAAAAACAAGATAGGTCCAAGTACGTTTCTCACAGCTACCATCTGCATACGACATTTCCATGTGGCCTGAGGTACTGCCTGAATGCTGACGAACGTCATGATCCAATAGTATCAGAAGTACAGAGGAAACCTAGTACGCCATCTACAGATATAGTATCCTGAGTGAAAGCAATACAGCCACGTCTAGAGAGCACAAAATTACAGCCACTCCTTAATTTGTTTCTAACATTTTTTCTTAGGTGGACTTAAAAGATGCCTCTCTGTAACTCCTATCTGCTGGAGGCACCAAACTAAATTTCTATCTTTTGTGTATGCTAATATTTCAAACAGCAGAAGGAAGTAAGTCTTGGCTCCTTTTTACTGTTTCCACCAGCAAGGTGTTCTATTACCATTTCGGTTCTGCTTCTCTGACTTCATTTTCTCAGAGTTGTCCTTCCAGCGCTGGTCAAGGAGCAGCTGAGCTGATGAGCAACCATGGGACCACAGCATGACATTTCCCTTGGCCCATGATGAGTTCATTTACAGCTGGAAACCACATCAGCCTTCCCAACACACACCGTTACAAGTCCTATCTTCCCTGTCCCATCTGTGTACAACAGTGTCTTCTACTTTCTTCTTTTCCCTAAACCCAGGGAAGGACATCACATGTCCTTCAAATGCTTTTTTAAATGATTTGTCACAGGTTCTGCCTGCCATCCTGGGCTGCTAAATGTTCAGAGTTCGTACTGAAGACCCCACAGGTCTTCTGTCCAGGTGTACTATTCAAGTTCAGAACCTACCAGCAGTCACGTTTTAGCCATGTCAACTTAGGAACAAGACAAAAATACTTTCCAGGTAGTACAGTGGTAAAGAATCCACTTGCAAATGCAGAAAACAAAGGAGACACAGGTTTGATCCCTGGGTTGGGAAGATCCCATGGAGAATGAAATGGCAACCCGCTCCAGTATTCCTGCCTGGAAAATTCCATGGACAGAGGAGCCTAGCGGGCTACAGTCCACAGGGTTGCAAAGAGTTGGAGTCAAATGAACACACACACACACACACACACACAGGAGAGAAAAAAGACACAGATTAGCAAAAACAAGAGAAACCAAGTGGGCCAGGGAGTCTAGAATCCTAATGACCTTTGCAATGGATATAATCCCTAGACATATGCGTAACTACCAAATAGTCTAGGAGGTACTCTGTGTCTTCTCAAAAAAACACCAATCTCCTTAAGAAACCAACACAAAACAAACTTATGTCATCTTGAGTTGATTTCTGTTACTTACAAACATGAGTCCTAGCTAACAAAGGGGCTTCCCTGGTGGCTCAGATGGTAAAGAATCTGCCTGCAACGTGGGAGACCCGGGTTCAATCCCTGGGTTGGGAAGATCCCCTGGAGGAGGGCATGGCACCCCACTCCAGCGTTCTTGCCTAGAGAATCCCCATGGACAGAGGAGCCTGGTGGACTACAGTCCATGGGGTCACAAAGAGTCAGACATGATTGAGCAACTAAGCACAGAACGGTACAGCTAACAAAGAAACTGTATTCTCATACAACAAGTGAGCGTCCCATGTAAGTTACCATGCCAGGGATTTTTCAGGCATTGAGCAACTTGTGGTATAAACTACAGACATCCTCCTGGTATGGTGATGATTTATTAAGGAACATTTTAGTGTGTTTCAAGCAGCTTCAAATCCAGCCCACATGTATCCCATGCTTTACCCAGAACACCTGAACTTTTAACCCTCACGGCTTTTTAACTGTTTTATTCTCATCTTCAGTTGGCTTCTGCTAGACCGTGAGATTTATCCTTCTCCCACGCATGGTTTCATCCATACAACCTGGCTACTAGGTTGAGGGTAAATGAAGTAATGAATAATTTCTGTTTCCAAAACACCATGCCATGCCTTTGGCCAAAGAATCACCCAAAGATGGACTTTAGACAAGTTAGATGCAACTTTAGATGTAAATCTAAATTAATAATAGTAAAGAAGACAAGAAAAATGTCAACCCCAGCACAGGCGTGACTTACTTTAGAAGAATACACACACACAAATCTATATTTAAAAGTCTGTTTCACATGAAAAGATGCACACTCAGCATTAGCCGTTAAGGGAGCAAAAATCAAAACCACAATAAGATATTACTTTACACCCTCAAGAATGCCTGCAGTTAAAAATGTAGATAATAAGCGTTAGCAAGGTTGTAAAGAAGCTTCATATGTCGTTGATGGAAATGGAAAGTGGCTCAGCTGCTTTGGAAAATAGTCTGGTAGTTCCTAAAAACAGTAGAAGAGTTACCATATTTGTTGTTGTTCAGTCACTAAGTCCTGTCCGACTCCTTGTGACTCCATGGACTGCAGCAGGCCAGGCTTCCCTGTCCTTCACTATCTCCTGGAGTTTGCTCAGATTCATGTACACTGAGCTGGTGATGCCATCCAACCATCTCATCCTCTGCTGCCCCCTTCTCCTTTTGCCTTCAATCCTTCCCAGAATCAGGGTCTTTTCCAATGAGTCAGCTCTTCACATCAGGTAGCCAAAGTATTGGAGCATCAGCATCAATCCTTTAAATGGTCAGCGTTGACTTCCTTTATGATTGACTGGTTCAATCTCCTTGCTCTCCAAGGGACTTTCAAGAGTCTTCTCCAGCACCACAGTTAGAAAGCATTAATTCTTTGGCACTCAGACTTCTTTGTGGTCCAGCTCTCATATCCATACATGACTACTGGAAAAACCAGAGCTTTGACTATACTGACCTTTGTCAGCAAAATGAAGTCTCTGCTTTTTAATATGCTGTCGGTAAATGATAACATATGTCCTCATAAAAGCTTGTACATGAATGTGTCACACCACCTAAAGAGCAGAAATAACCCAAGTGTCCATGAGCTAATGAATGGATAAATAAAACATATGAGTCCATACAATGTGATATTATTTGGCAATAAAAAGAAATGAAGTGCTGATACATGCCACAACATGCATGAAACTTGAAAACATTATGCTAAGTGAAAGAAGCCAGACACAAAGACCGTACATTATATGATTCCATTTATTCGAAATGTCCAGAACAGGCAAATCTGGAGACAAATTAGGTTAATGGCTGCCTGGGGCTGGAGACGGGTTGGGAGCGCTGGGGGGAAGTGAGGAGCAACTGGTAATGGTACAGAGTTTCTTTTGTTCTAAAAATGACTGTGGGGATGGTTGTAAAACTCTGTGAATATACTGAACGCTATTGAAGTGTACACTTTAAATGGATCAATTGTATGGTATGTAAATTATAGCTCACTAAAGTTGTTTAAAAGAAAAGTCCATTAGAAGGTGATCCATCCCATTACCAGTCAAGATATAAAGAAAAGGAATGTACTTGGTGCCATAGCTTTTCTAGCTCATTAAAATGGTCCAGATTCTAAAATCAACATATACACTGTTTTCATAAAACAGGCTATCCATTAAATTCAAAACATCTCGCATTATATCAGATTGGGTAGGAACAGGGGCTTTGGAATCAGAACTAGTGTGTCTCTCAACTCCACCATCACTCAGAAGCTGATTGACCTTCAGGGCTCCACTTAACCCCTCCAAGCCACAGTTTCCCTACATGTAAAGGAAGGAAAGTAATAGTGGCTCTCCCACTGGGTTATTGTGAAAGATAAAGAAACAACGCATATAAATTTCTAAGCAAGGAACTGGCATAGAGTACCTCTCTAAAACTAGCTTTATAAATACACAAATACAAAAAACTAACAACAAAACCCACAGGCTCTTATGCGCCACGTGCCAAGCCTTTCAGGGGACAAAGATAACATAGTCCCCTTCTTCGATTACGATACCAAGCAGACCAATAAAACTCTATGAGATGAGATTTGTGCAGGAGACATTTAAACTAGCTAAGTGCAAACTCCTGACTCAGGGATTAAAAGGGAGGAAGGAAAAGAACAAAACGGTAAGCATCTCTCACAGGCAACGCTTTTGTGAGCTCGAACGCAAACAGCGGAGACCTGCACGACTGGAAGCCTCAGCGCTCATCAGTAAACTACGGGTCTGTGTGCAGAGCCACAAGCAAGCGTCAAAGCCGCTGCCTGAAAGCACGAACCACACAGAGCGCGACTGTGCAGGCTCACACCTGTTGAGTGCCAACCTAACAGCAGGAGGAGACGAACAGCAGAAAGATTGACTATATATATTGACAAAGTCACATTGGTGAATCAAATACATAAAATTTCCAATCTCAACGTTTCTGACCACTAGCTATCAGGCTGGTCTGTATCTCATTAAAGAAAGTTTAAAAAGAAAATAAATTGTCACAAAGTTTAACAGCCTCCTGACAGCTCTGTGGCTTCTTTTTTCCCAAATACAATATAACTCCGAAGGGTAGCCAATGAAAAGAATGTAGTATGCAGAATGACACAGACTTGAAGTATCTTTTTATGCTATATAACACAAATCTTTAAAAATTGGCAGTCCATTGATGATACTTAAAATGAGATAATAAAAGTTAAGGTATTTCCCTATGACTTCATTGGTGAATTCCACCAAATATTTAAAGAATTAATCTTAACTCATCCCAAACTTTCAAAATATTGAAGAGGAGGAAACACTTCCAAACTCATGAGACCAAAATTACCCTGATACCAAAGTCAGATAAGGACATTGCAAGAGAATTACAGACCAATACCCCTGATGAAACGGACATAAAAGTCATCATCAAAATACTAGCAAACCAAATTCAATAGCACATTAAAAGGTTCAAAAACCATAATCAAGTAGAATTTATCCCTGGATGTAAGTACAATTCAAGATATGCATATATGTGATACACCACATTAACAGAATGAAGGGGAAAAAACTTACAATTATCCCAACAGATGAAGGAAAAATATTTGACAAAATTCAACATCACTTCATGATAAAAACTTTCAATGATTTAGGTATAGAAGGATTTCTGACAAGCCTTCAGCTAACATCATTTCCAATAGTGAGAAACTGAAAGCTTTTCCTCTACGACCATGAACAAGACAAAGACGCCTGCTCTTACCAACTCTATTCAACATATTACTGGAAATCACACACAAAGCAATTGGGTAAGAAAAAGAAATAAAAAGTATCCAAATCAGAAGGGAAGCAGCTAAATTGGCTCTGCAGATGAAATGATCTTATATACAGAAAACTCTAAAAACTAAACAAAAACAAAAAATTGTTAGAACAACACACATAAAAATCAGTTGCATTTCTATAAACTAACAATAAGCTATCCAAACTAGAAAGTAAGAAGAAAACAATCCCATTTATAATAGCACTAAAAGGAATAAAATACTTAGGAATAAATTTAAGCAAGGAGGTGAAAGGTCTGTACCTGAAGGATATAAAGTCTTGATGAAAGAAACTGAAGAAACAAATAAATGGAAAAATATCCTATGTTTTAGTAGAATTAATACTGTTAAAATGCCCCATAACTATTCAATACAATCTACAGATTCAGGGCAATCCCTTTGAAAATTCCAGAATTCTAGGCATTTTTCACAGAAATTAGGGGAGAAGAATCCAAAATTCATATGGAACCACAAAGGATTCCAAATAACCAAAGCAATCTTGAGCATAAAAGGACAAAACTGAAGACATCACATATCCTGATTTTAAAATATTTTACAAAGTGACAATAATCAAAACAGTATGATATTTGCATTAAAAGCAGACATATAGGTCACTGGAACAAAATAGAGGGCCCAGAAATAAACCCATGCATGTGTGGTTAATTAATTTATGACAAAGGAGCCAAGAATATACAATGAACAAAGAATAGTCTCTTCAATAAATGATTTGATGAAAAATGATTTGATATCCACATTCAGAAGAATAAAACTGGACCCTTATCTCACACCATATATAAAAAGCAACTCAAAACTGATTAACAACTTAAACATAAGACCTGCAACTGTAAAACTCATAGAAGAAAACATGGGGAAAAAAACTTCTTTATCTTGGTCTGGGCAATGATTTTTTTTTGGTCTGACACAGCTAAGACAAGAAAAAATAAATAAGTGGAATTATATCAAACTAAAAAGTTTTGCATAACAAAGGAAACCATCACTAGAGTAAAAAGATGACCTATGAAGTTTTAGAAAATATTTTAAAATCAATAGCAGAGGTTAATATTCAAAATATATTAAAAACTCAATACCAAACAAACAGAAGATATCCAAAATTTAAAATGAGCAAAAAATAAATAAATAAATAAAATAAGCAAAGCACCTGAATAGTTATTCTCTAAAGAAGACATACATAGGGCCAACATTCATACGAAAAGGGCTTAACATCACTCGTTATTTGAGAAATGGAAATCAAAATCACAATGACTTATCACCTCACACCTGTTAGAATGGCTATTATCAAAAAGACAAAAGATAACAAGTGTTGGAAAGGATGCAGAGAAAAGGGAACCCTTGCATACCAAGTGAGAATTTGTAGAGCCGTTATGGAAAACACTGGGGAGATTTCACAACAAATTAAAACCAGAACTACCATACGAGCTAGCAATCCCACTTCTGGTTATACATCCAAAGAAAATGAAAGTTGGGCCTTAAAGAGATGTGTATACTCCCAAGTTCACTGCAGCATTATTCAAAATAGTCAAGATATGGAAATATGGAACACCCTATGTGTCCACCAACAGATGAATGGATAAAGGAAATTAGGTTTTATATATGTGAGAAGGGAATGGCTATCCACTCCAGTATTCTTGCCTGGAGAATTCCATGGACAGAGAAGCCAGAATTTGTATGGGCTTCTCCAGTGGCGCTAGTGGTAAAGAACCCACCAGCCATTGCAGGAGATGTAAGAGACATGGGTTCAATCACTGGGTCAGGAAGATCCTGTGGAGGACGGCATGGCAACCCACTCCAGTATCCTTCCCTGGAGAGAATCCCATGGACAGAGGAGGCTGGTGGGCTAGTCCATAGGGTTGCAAAGACTCAGACACAACTGAAGCAATTTAGCATGCACAAATAGTATTCAGCCTTGAAAAAGAAGGCAATGTGGACTTGAAAAGAAGGCAATTCTACCCACTTTGCAACAACAGGGATGAAATTGGTGGACATTATATGCTAAACTGAAAAAGCCAGGCACAGAAAGACAAATACTGCATGATCTCACTTACGTGGAACCTACACGAGTTCAACTCAAAAGAACAGTAGAATGATGGTTGCCGGAGCAGGGGTGGCGACTACGGGCAGATGTTGGTCAAAGAGTAAAGTTTCAGTTATATATATAATAAGATTTGGATATCTAACATACAACACAGTGACTATAGTTAATAATATTGTATTGTATACTTGAAATTTGCTAAGAGAGCAGATCTTAAGTATCCGCGCCACCATCAAAAAAGAAAAAGAGGTTCCTATGTCAGGTGATATATGGTAATCATTTCACAATGTAGACATAATATATATCAAAACACCATGTTGTATACCTTAAATACATACAATTCTTACTGGTCAATTATATCCAGTGAAGCTGGGGAAAAACAAAAAGACAAGGTATTTGCAATAAAAAGCATAGCAAATAAACTTGAAAATTAATAGAAGTGTATGATTCAAAATAATGTAAAATAGTAAAATAGTGATCCATGCAACACCTTCAGCTCAAGAATTATGCTTCTGTCTCTTCAATACAGAAAATTAATCATTTTCACCTTTGTGAAGTATTACTGTGCACTCTATGCCTAAGCCATATTTCTCAGTATCATAAACATCTTTAAAAAGTGGGGATAACCAACAGGGACCTACTGTATAGCAGAAGGAACTGTGCTCAATATTTTGTAACAACCTAACTGGGAAAAGAATTTGAAAAAGAATCGATACACGTATATGTAAAACTGAATCACTTCGTTGTACACCTGAAACTAACACAGTTAAGCAACTGTACTCCAATATAAAATTAAAAGTTTAAAAATACATAATCACCTTTTTAATAAACTTACAGAGTAAAATGTTTCTTTGTTTTTTCAGTAAGATGTTTTAATCCTAGCCTGTCCATCAAAACATATAGTGATTCTAAGAGCCATCGTGAGCCATTGAGCAGTACAGACTTTGGAGAAGGATGTTTGCTGCTGCTGCTGTTAAGTCATTTCAGTCGTGTCCGACTCTGTGCAACCCCATAGATGCCAGCCCACCAGGCTCCCCTGTCCCTGGGATTCTCCAGGCAAGAACACTGGAGTGGGTTGCCATTTCCTTCTCCAATGCATGAAAGTGAAAAGTGAAAGTGAAGTCGCCCAGTCGTGTTCAACTCTTCGCGACCCCATGGACTGCAGCCTACCAGGCTCCTCTGTCCATGGGATTTTCCAGGCAAGAGTACTGGAGTGGGGTGCCATTGCCTTCTCCGAGAATGTTTAGTGAACACCTATTTTGTGTCTGATGCTGGGGTATATGTAACTCTGCAGGAACTCAAAAAATTGGTAAGTGCATCCTGTATCCACACCTCTTCACACACCCAGTTTTCTCACTCTGCTTTGCAAACAAGCTCCGAATGTGCTTTCACAGATGCCTCCAGCTGACCTTGGCCTTGTCTGCATCCATCCCTTCCTGGTTCAGGTTGTCCTTCCCACTGGCAGCTCCAGGCTCCAGGCATGCCAAGGGAAACAACAGTTCTTATATCCACATTTGATTGCATGCATCATATTGTATGCATGTATCTACATCATAAAGTTACACACCAACCAGTTGCATCCCTGCAAACAAGGAACACATGTAAATTAGACAACTCAGAGAACGTGACATCATCTGGGGCCTCTGATTTTGTTAAGACCAGCTTAATTCGCTGGAAGTTTGCATTTCCCAGAATGGAAATCTGGAACAGAAAATGAAAAGATGTTCCAAGGTTATGCTGCAAAACCTCAGAAAGATCTGGGCCAGTGGACAGACAGGTTTCCTGATCTGACAGCTGCTCCTCTATCTGCTGGGACCTGCCGTTTCAAAATTATCATCTGCAGTTGAATGCCTAAGGAGCAATACAAAATGACAGAATCTAAGCAGAGCGTGTGAAGACAGTGGCTGGCAGATGACCGTGTTCCTGTAAGCTCACCCGGGACCGTACATCCTGGTGTGTTCACAGATGTGCCCTCAGCCTCTAGCACAGCACAGCACTGGACACAGGAATTCCGAGTTGAATGAATGGACCAGTTAGGATACTCAAGGAAATAAAGCACATCCAAAGGGGCTTGGGAAATAAAAATAATCAAAGAAACACATCAGCAAATGAAAAAAGTGTCCAAGATCAAGAGGGAAGGTGCCTACATTTATTTTGTTGTTGTTTTTTGTTTGTTTGTTTGTTTTCTAACTTTTTCAAGTTATTCTAGGTCTTATTTTGTACTTCAGGGCTATTTGAGTTTGTTTTAAATATAAAACTCAGAATCAGCAAAAGTCCATCTGACTGCTCACTTGGATGGTTGCCAATGTCTCTTATGCCTCAATTTCTTTACCTATAAAATGAAGATAATAATTGTATCTACATCACAGAGTTATTAAAAGTTAAACTGGAAACCAGGGAGCACTATATAAGTGTTATCCATCAATATAATCAAACATCCATTCATTCATGTATTAGAGAAAAGATAAGGAGATGGAAGGAAGGGCATGGGCCACCGGCAGCATGTAGCTGCTTCCACTAAGCAGGGCTCAGCAAATACTTTCTGCAAAGGCTTTCCAGGACATATGGTCTCTGTCACACCTACTCAACACTGCCACTGCAGCGTGAAAGCCGCCAGAGGCAACACATGAATGAAGAAGCATGGCCACATTCCAATAAAACTTTATTCGTGGACGCTGAAACTCGAATTTCATACAGTTTTCTCCGACCGCACAGTATCATTCTCCTTGTGATTTTTTTCCAGGCATTTAAAAAAAAGTAAAACACACTCTTAGCTTAGTGAAGTGAAGTCGCTCAGTCGTGTCCGACTCTTTGCGACCCCATGGACTGCAGCCTACCAGGCTCCTCCATCCATGGGATTCTCCAGGCAAGAATATTAGAGTGGGATGCCATTTCAGGGACAAACAAAAGAGGCAGTAGCCCAGACACGGACTCTGGGTCCTCGTTTGCTCAGCCCTGTACTAAGCACGAGGCACACACACTTTGCCCAGCTGCATTTTATAGTCATCTGAACCGGCCACTGATGATCAAAGTCCCTTGCCGTGGACGACAGACATTTAATCTCTTATTTCCAACCTGCAGAGAGAAAGAGAGATTTGAACCAAGGTTTGATGAACTGTCTAACCTACTTAATGAGAACAAGCTTCAGTTTATCTATTTTAGCGCTGGTGTTCCTCTTTATAAATCAATTCCTAAAGTACACATTTATAACCATAAACGTCAGGCCTCCACTCTGAGTTTTGGGCTCTTCATTCTGTGCCCCACCGCGCACTACATCCAACATGACAAATTTATTTCATTACTCTGGTAGTTAGGAATACTTCTAGCAGTGGGGGGAGTTGGGGGGACACAACCCTGGAACATATCTCTTTTCTGTACAAGCTTCCTCATCTTAGATCCTTTTTATTATCTTATCAAAAACATTTTTTTAGAAGTTTCCCTGTCAGTCCAGTGTTTAAGACTTTGTGCTTCCACTGCAGGGGACATGAATTCGATTGCTGGTCAAGGAACTGAGATCCCACAAGCCATACAACACAGCCAAAAAACTTTTATTCAGAACAAAAGAAATTATTTTATAGTCTTTGAAACAAACACTTTGCAAAGCAAGAGTGAGAGAACTTGTAAGTGAGTCCCCTGGTCTTAGTGGGAAGTCACATTACCCAATCTGAGTACCCAGCTCTCTACATACAGTATTCAGTTCAGTTCAGTTCAGTCGCTCAGTCATGTCCAACTCTTTGTGACCCCATGGACTGCAGCACAGCAGGCCTCCCTGTCCATCACCAACTCCCAGAGTTTACTCAAACTCATGTTCATTGAGTCGGTGATGCCATCCAGCCATCTCATCCTCTGTCGTCCCCTTCTCCTCCTGCCCTCAATCTTTCCCAGCATCAGGGTCTTTTCCAGTGAGTCAGCTCTTCCCATCAGGTGGCCAAAGTATTGGAGTTTCAGCTTCAGCATCAGTCCTTCCAATGAATATTCAGGACTGATTTCCTTTAGGATGGACTGGTTGGATCTCCTTGCAGTCCAAGGGACTCTCAAGAGTCTTCTCCAACACCACAGTTCAAAAGCATCAATTCTTAGGCGCTCAGCTTTCTTTATAGTCCAACTCTCACATCCATACATGATGACTGGAAAAACCATAGCTTTGACTAGATGGACCTTTGTTGGCAAAGTACTGTCTCTGCTTTTAATGGACACTATAGTTTCCATCTTGATTAAATAACTCATGATGTAAAAGCAAAGCATTGCTTTAATACACTCGAATCACCAGGAGAATAGCACTGTCCACAGACCTCCAAAGTATTTTGAGACCTTCACTAATTTTGTAAAACCTTTATACTATTATTACCAAAAATGGCAAACACTTCATCATGAGAACTTCACTCTTCTACATTTTAGAAACACCCCTTCCAGTTTAAACTTGACCTTGATTTTGACTATTCCTATGTACTGAAATGAGCTCATCTCATGAGAATCCTCTTCAAAGCAAGAATTAAGACATGGGAACATCTACACAATTACAGATGTTGCGAGCATTAAGAATACCATTAAGGAGATTCCAGGAGGTGAATCATTACATTAACTCAAAGGAAACTATGATCCCTGGGATCCCATGCCAAAAGTTAGGTTTTAGGCAACAACTTCATTACAGTTCCTGAAAAGTAAAAGAAGACAAAAAACAAAGCAAATAAACTTCCATCAATGTCTACTGCAGTATCTGATCAAGTCTAGAGCTTTCTAAAAGAGACTGCCAGGATACAATGACATCCACCTGATAATAACAACTTTTAAATTGCATGCTGCTGAATGCCAATGAATTTAAAAGCGGGTGCTTCTCAGTCTACTTTCATTATGTGAAAAGTGATGGCTAATTTTAGGGGATGACAGAGGATGAGATGGTTGGATGGCATCACCGATTCAATGAACATGAGTTTGAGTAAGCTCCATGAGTTGATGATGGACAGGGAGGCCTGGCGTGCTGCAGTCCATGGGGTCGCAAAGAGGCAGACATGACTGAGCAACCAAACTGAGCTGAACTTTTCTAAGATCGAAACCAAAATGCAAAGACTCCAGTAGCAAAGACTCTGGATCCTTTTTTCCAGAATCATCTCTAATACCAGGCAAAGGGCCAGATGTGGGTACTCATATCAGAAGGCCTCCTCTGACCCCCACCAGCAACCATGGATGGATGCCAGTCCCAGCCCTCTCCAGAACACACCCAAGTACCCAGGCCCTAGTGCAAATCCCCTTCAAAGACTTTCCTGGTTCTGTCCCACCCAGGGTGGGGGCAGAGACTGTGTGTTCTATAGGGCACACCGCAGAGCAGGGCATCCATCCATGCAGTTTGCAGAGGGGGCGCGTTTATGTAGGTTGTGATGTCCACAGTCCAAGAAGGAGCCGGGGTGGGAGGTAGCAATGGGACCATGGCTGGAGGCTGGCTGCGCCTCACCTCCAGGATTCCTTCTGGTATTTCAAGGAGTCAAATCATTCTAAATCCAAATCCAATTTTCCCAGATCATTATGAAAGCTTATTTGTCAAGAGAGGAGACCAAAACACCTTTAATTTTATAATTTATTAATGTGACTTACAACTTTTTATAAATTTCTATACTTAGACATAGGTTATACAAGCCTTCAGAGAAGGCAATAGCAACCCACTCCAGTACTTTTGCCTGGAGAATCCCATGGACGGAGGAGCCTGGTAGGCTGCAGCCCATGGGGTCGCTAAGACACGACTGAGCGACTCAGCAACAGCAGCAGCAGCAGCATCCAAGCCTTCATGTGTACTCTTGCTATGGACCAGCTCTTCCACAAAAAGGAACAATAGGTATTTAAATTTTCTTTAAAGTGGCTAGCTATATAGGCCCACTCACAGAAATCATGAAAAGATCATTTTAAGTTGACTTATGGTTTGTTTGCCTTGCTAAAAATGAATAATGAGGGAATCCCCTGGCAGCCCAGTGGTTAGGGCTCTGTGCTTTCACTGCCGAGGGTCCAGGTTCAATACCTGGCCAGGGAACTAAGACCCCACATCCCACAAGCTGTGTGGTGCCATCAAAACAAGAAAAGGAATAATGAGGACAGATTAAAAAGAGATGATTTGTGCATGCACACACACACACACACACACACACACACGAATATTACTCAGCCATGAAAAAGAGTGAAGTCCTGCCACTTGCAGCAACAAGGATGAACCTAGAGATTGCCATACTAAGTGAAGTTAAGTCAGAGAAGGAAAAATAACATATAAGATCATTTAAACATGGAATCTAAAATACAACACAAAGCTACAAAACAGAAGCAGACTCATATTAGAACAGATTTGTGGTTGCCAAGGAGGAGGGGGGTTGGCGGGGGATGGACTGGGAGTTTGGGATTAGCAGTTTATGCTCAGCAGCAAAGAATCCACCTGCAATGCAGAAGACACAGGTTCAAACACTGGGTCAGGAAGATCCCCTGGAGGAGGGCATGGCAGGGCACTCAATATTCTTGCTTGGCAAATCCCATGGACAGAGGAGCCTGGAGGCCTCATTTAAAAAATTCACAAGAAACCTATGAATGTTCCTTAAAATATATATATATAAAGAGAACAATGAAAAGCAATAGGATACCTAGATCAACTTATGCCCTCTTCTGGAGCTGCTATTCAGGTGTGACTACTCCATGAGCCCCCACCTCCCCAGCAGCAGCCTCTACTCCTGCCAGAAGATACCCAGGAGAGACAAACACTCCTACCACCCGAGCAGTGACATCAGGCATTATAAAATATGCATGCACCCAATCCGCTGGGTTCCACATGGATGATTCCCCTTCACCAGCCCTAAGGGTCATTTTTATGCATATCTGGATTTTTTAGAGAGGAGAATTTCAGTACCTGAAGGTCAGTTGCTCAAGGGACCTCCAGATCAGCATTCTGCAAAGCTGACAGTGTTTGTTTGAATGTTGATTATCATAAAAAGTCAGCTTGAGAAGCGATTTTCATGGAAACTGAGCCAGCATTTAGAATGCCCCTAAATCTTGCCTGTCTTTACCACTATTATAGTATAAAATTACTATGTGTCCTACATTTTCTAAGACAGCTCCAATTTCATGTGTTTTATTACATTAAATTAATAAATGGGCTTGTACTGAATTTTTTAATTTTTCTTCTTTTTTTTATATTTTTCAAATAGTATACCATCAAGCACCTCAGAAAAAATAAAACTTCCTTAAACATATATCAAGATATGTATATATTACAGCCACATAAAAATCTGCTCATGAATGTTTATGGCATCTTTATTCATAATTGCCAAACCCTGGAAGCAACCAAGACATTCTTTACTGTGTGGCTGGATAAATAAACTAGGGTACACCCCACAATAGAATATCCTTCAGCACTAAAGAGAAATGAGCTATCAAACCACAAAAAGACACAGAGGGGCCTGAAATGCATAAAGCAAGATGATAGGAAAAGGCTGCATACCGCACGATTCCAATTATATGACATTCTGGAAAAGGCAAAACTACAGAGACAATAAGAAGATCAGGATGGCCAGGGACTGGGGAGGGGACGGGTAGTTAGGTGGAGCACAGAGGACATTTAGGGCAGTGAAACTCGCCTGCAGGACACCATAACACTGGATACAGATCATTACACACTTGTCCAAACTCCCAGAATGTGGAACACAAAGAATGTACAACCACGGACTCCGCGTGATAATGACGTGTTGAAACAGGTTCACAGACTCAGGTTCACAAATGTACCACTCTGGGGCGGGGGGTGGAGGGGAGGTGTTGATGTGTTGATGATGAAGAAGGCTGCGGATTAGGGCAGCGATGAGGGGCAAGAGGTGTGTGGGAACTCTCTGAGCTTTCTGTTCAGTTTTGTTGTGACCCCAAAACCACTGTGAAGAAATGCAGTTCATTCACACACACACACGAGTCGATTCAGGGCTCACAGTGTCGATGACTTGGCCGCCAGCGCTGGGCAATCACCCCTCCACGTCCTCACTCTGTAAGCCTTGGGTTTCTTTTTCCACGGTGTGGAGTGATCCCAGTTCTTACCCACCAGCTACAGACCTTATTTGAAAACTAGTAAGACTGAGCTGCTGTCTGGAGACAGCCCTGCTTCTCAAGGGGCTACTTCCAGCGAGGTAACAACCCAACACAGATCACCGCTCACCTCCAGAGCGAAGCTGGGCCCTGGGGCAGGGATTCATGCGATGTGTCAGTAAGAAGGGCTTTGCAAGAACAGCAGAGAGAGGCAGGGGTTATCCAAACATGGCAAGTCACCCAATATGCCAAAGAGGCAGAGAGGAGACCCTTCCTTGTATTTTCTAGGACAGGAGAACTGACTCTTCAACCCAACTGAAAAAACAAATGTGATTACATCTCTCTACATAAATGAACTTACCGAGGGGATAAGAGGGTAGTAAAAGGTGGTAGACAGGAGAATAAATATTGACTGAGACATCTATCTTGGGGAGGGGACACGTGTTCCCTTGGCTGTCAGCTGAAAATGTTTGCTATCCGAATTTGAGAGGTTACCAAAAGGACGCGGGATGCACAGAATTCATTAACAGCTATCTGTGAGAGGATGTCCTAATTAGAAAAACAACACGCTACAGGCCTGCATCAGCTCGCCAGCAAAAGAGGGCCTGGGCAGAGGCAGGGAGCCTTATAAACCGAAGGAAAATTAGACAGACAAGTGGAGTGCAAATAGATGGAGCATTCTCCCCTCTGTATTTAAAATTCAACAGCAATATGCCTTTTTTTTCCCCCTCCTTAACAGCTACGAAATTGATTGGGATATAGGCTAATAGAGGTCCCCAAAGTGCTAAGCGAAATTAGAGGAAGTCCTATAATTACAGCTAGCAGTTAATTATTATATGATGGGAATTGTAATCAAAGTAACAGATACACTATTATTTTCCATCTTCTCTGCAAAACACGACTAACGAAGTCTCTTTAGAGGAGGAGAAAAGCCAGTTTTGTTGTTCAAGTATGTCGCTTACTGTCAAACGCAAATAAAATCCAAGCAAGAAGTCCTCGCAGGTGAGGGGCCCATGGCCTCAACCTCTATTCTTCCACGCCTTTCCCACACAAGCTCTTCTGGTCCTCCAACCCATTCCTAGTTCCCTACGCCCTAAGTGGAGGTGACTAAGCCCGGGCACCACACCTAGAAAAGCCTGCACACAGCAAACAGAAAAAGCCGGCACACCCCAGCAAAGACCAAGACCACCAAAAAAGATCGATATGAAAATCAGGCAGGATCTGTGTTCAGTTCAGCTAAAGATCTGTGACGCTACAAGGGAAAGGTAATAAATGGAAAGTAGGATTGTTATCTTCCATGCAGTAGGCAGAGTGTTTGGCTCTTAAGAGATGCTATCACTCAACAAAGCACTATCATGCTTATAGATGTCATTTAATATGACAAAAACTAAGGCAGGGAAGTTGGCTTGCCAAAGGCCACACAGACAGGACCAAGTTCTTACACAGGTCTTCTTGCATCAAAAAGCACTGTTAAGAGGATGTAGAAGAAAGGGAACCCTCACACACTGTTGATGGGAATGTAAGTTGTAGCCAATGTGGAAAACAGTATGGAGATTTCTCAAAGAAGCAAAAACAGAACCACCATATGATCCAGCAGTCCCATTCCTAGATATATGTTAAAAAAAAAAGAATGACACACACACACACCCACCCCCAAAACACTAATACAAAAAGATACATGCACTCCAATGCACACGGCAGCATTATTTACAATAGCCAAGATACAGAAGCAACCTAAGTGTTCACCAAGAGATGAATAGCTAAGAAGATGTGCTACATACATACAGTGGAATATTACTCAGCCCTAAGAAAGAATGAAGTCTCACCATCTGCAACAATATGGGTGGACTGAGGAGCATTATAGTAACTGAAGTAAATCAGACAGTTTTAGAAAAACAAATACTGGATGACATCACTTATAGGTTGAACCTAAAAAATACAACTAACAAATATAATAAAAAGGAAAAAGACTCACAGATGTAGAGAACAAACGTGGTTACCAATAGGATCAAGAAAGTGAAGAGGAGCAAGACAGGGATGGGGAATTAGGAGGAACAAACTATTATGGATAAAATAAGATATAAGGATACACTGTACAACATAGGGAATATAGCCAATATTTTATAATAACTATAAATTAAGCATAAACTTTAAAATTGTGAATCACTATATTGTACAATTGCAACTTATGTAATTCTGTACATCAACTATAGTCAACAAAAAATTAAAATAATTTTTAAAGCATTGTTAAGGGTCCATGCATTAATTTGCTTTTTTGCTTTCTTTCTCTCTTCCATTTTCCTCCCCATTTTTTCCTTTCTTTTGGAAAAAAGAAGTAAAGATCAATATATAAACATCTTTATACCTGCCACCTGAAATGAACACATTACATTTTGTCAGATTTGCTTCAATTAGCTTTTTTCTAAACCAGAAATTAAGTCTCTCAGTCGTGTCCAACTCTTTGAGACCCCGTGGACTATAGAGTCCATGGAATTCTCCAGGCCAGAATATTGGAGTGGGTAGCCATTCCCTTCTCCAGGGGATCTTCCCAAGCCAGGGATCCAACCCAGGTCTCCCACATTGCAGGCAGATTCTTTACCAGCTGAGCTAACACTGAAGCCCAAAAATTGCCCAGAAAGCTCAATGTTATTTCCTCTAAAATGAACCAGAAATCATATTAACCTATCCTCTTTGTCAACGTTTAGACAAAGAAAAGGTCAGCGAGAGGTCTTACCACCTGTAAAACTATACCAATGTAAAAATTTAAAGCATTCCTTAGCAGCAATTTGGACTCATTATTCCTTCTCTTCAGAACACCATGTGAACTACCTGAATACCTTCGACTCATACTGCAGATCTCAACATGGTGTCTCAAATGTAAAGTAGTCCGATCACGTGGACCAGAGCATATTTGGGTTTCCCAGAATGTCCAACATCCCCTGCCAACAGTGAGGTGACAGGACCAAGGCTCGATGAAACCGCGTTCAAATTACAATTTATGACTCTTCCATGGCTGGGCGCCAGCACTCCACGTTCTAAATCTGTTGAGGGAAGTCTGACCCGTCAAAGGCAGCTCTGTGTAAAACAAACCTCCCCCTACAGAAAGAAACTCTTTCATTCCACTCCAGAAGTCAGAATGTGAAGATGCCGGGGCCGCTTTCTGGCAGGGAGAGTGAAAAACTCTTGGAAGGAAAGGACCCGAGAGGTAGATCAGAAGAGGCAGAGGCAACAGGTTTCAACAGACATTGACTCGGAACAAAGGGAAGGCAGCCTTTTTTTTCCACTGCTAACTTGCAGAGCAAAAGCACCAGAAAGTTCCTGATAAACCTCTAAGCAAGCTCCAGCCAGTGTGCAGATGGAAACATATTCTGAGTCCCTCCTACTGCCCTGGGAGAGCAGTCACCAATGTCTCTTCTTGCCCCGCCATCCCCCCACCAATCCCACCCCCCAACCAATGCCCCAGAAAGGGGATCCAGGGTCACAGGAAGTGCCCGATCTTTGCAAACCAATGTCAATCTTCAGGGCAAAGAGAAGGTCTTTGTTCTTTAAAACCAGGGTGGAAATTGGGTTGAAATGACAACATACACTCATTTGAGCCCACAAAGGAAGCACCTGTTTTCACGATGGCCTGGAAATGTTCTAAACAATCTTACTTTTTAATGCTGTCCTTCTGAATGAGTAACTATTGGGGGAGGTGGGCCTCCGAGAGTCTGGGGCTGCTTTCCCACTCAAGGGGAATGGTTTACGTGACCGGTGGAAATGTGCAGATTCTTTAAATAAACCACCATGTAATTTTAATCCACTAAAAAATGAAAACAAATACAGCCCTAGGAAGAAGCCTACATGCTTCTGATTCTCCCTCACATCCAAACGCCTAAGCCCGTGGCTGGGCACACGGGCAAGCGGTGGACGTGTCATCACTGCTACATTCTTGTGCATGTGTGCGTGCGTGCTAAGACGCTTCACTCCTGTATGCCTTTTTGCAACCCTATGGACTGTAGCCTGCTAGGCTCCCATGCCCATGGGATTCTCCAGGCAAGAATACTGGAGGGGGTTACCATGCCCTTCTCCAGGGGATCCTCCTGACCCAGGGATCGTACCTATATCTCTTATGTCTCCTGCATTGGCATGTGGGTTCTTTACAACTAGGGCCACCGATAGGCGTGCTCACTCACTTCAATCATGTCCTACTCTTTGCGACCCCATGGACTGTAGCCCGCCAGGCTCCTCTGTCCGTGGGAATTCTCCAGGCGAGAATACTGGAGTGGGTTGCCATTCACTTCTCCAGGGGATCTTCCTGACCCAGGGGTCCAGCCTGGGTCTTCAGTATTGCAGGCAGATTCTTTACCGCTGAGCCACTGGGGAAGCCCAGATTCTTGCTGAGGCAACTTCCAAGCAACATTCACTGTTCCTAGGTCTGAAGATTACTTGGTGTTGCCTCAGTGTAGGAGAAAAGTTGTACCAATTACAATAACCAGGGCATTAGCCATTTGGGATAACTCGGTGTGATGTGAAACTATGGAGCTGATCACTTACCCCCTGTCACTGACAAAGAAAAACAGAAATGTAAATATCAGCATGTCTTGTCCCCAAGCTCTATCTCTTCTCAAACAATTAAAGACACTCCACTAGAAACTGCAAAGAACTAGCAAAGCCAACATTAATCCCACAAGAGGGAAGTGGATGCTTTCCTCATTAATGCTTTCTCACTTCCCCAATAACACTAAGTCTGCTAATAAGTACTTCTTGATGTCGTTGAGTCACTAAGCTGTGTCCAACTCTTCTGCAACACCATGGACTACAGCTCACCAGGCTTCTCTGTCCATGGGATTTCCCAGACTAGAACAATGGAATGGGTTGCCATTTCTTTCTCCAGGGGATCTTCCTGACCCAGGGATCAAACCGAAGTCTCCTGCATTGGCAGATGGATTCTTTACCACTGAGCCACCAGGGAAGCCCAATAAAAAGTACTAACTTTCTATTATTATAGATCTTTAACGTTTTAGACATGACATTGATATGATATGTCTATAAAACAATGAAATTATTTTTTATACTGTCTTAGATAAGAACTGTCTTTAAAATTTCAACCAGCATATCCTTAAATTCTTTGTATCATTTCAAACTAGAATGGATTTAGGGTACATAACAAAATGCTAAACAAAGAATAAATTAAAGTTTAGGTCAACTAGATGAAATCATTGTATCCAATATATTATTGCTTCAAATCCCAAGGCAAAGAAAGGAAATTGCTTCCTCTGACAGGGAGAATGACTTATTTGGATCCACTAGGGGAAAGAAAATATTTCCTTCCATCTAAATCAGCCTGCATCCAAAAGTTTCTATTTCCCATAACAAAGGTTGCAAAATGTGAAAGTCTTAAAAAATGGAGGATTTTATGTCTTGAGAATATGCTACACAGCCCAAGAGAAGAGGAAAGCACAGCAATTAAAAAGAAGTGTTATCTGAGATTGTCCAAACTTAAATTCACCGTGACATTCAGGGTTATTCAAAGCCATTATGATATTAACTTTGATTTTATAAAAACAAAGTGAGTTACCCCCTGCACAAGTAGGAATGTTCTTTCCCTGGGTCATCAAAGACAAGATACCTGCTCATAAAGGTCTCTCACAAATTTTATTTATCTCCTGAACTCAAATAAAGCTCATTTAACTTTTCCCTTGAAATACAAACCTTTCTCAATGCATGCAGACATTTCATTGACTTTTAATGGCTTTTGATCATGTTCTCATATACCTATGCATTCAAATACCCTGGTTTACAAAAGACAGATGAGTCCACCTGCCTGCTACACCGTATTATTTTTAATACTAACTGGAAATTCTAAATGTTTAGAGAATTGGAAAAAAGGTAAGGAAACCACTCTTTTTTGATTTTTAAATTAGAGAAGCAACAGCAGGTACTAAAATATAAGCTCCAGGGGGCGTGATCTCAGTGAATTTCACTCATATATCCCAAGTGCCTAAAAGTGAAAGTGAAGTTGCTCAGTCGTGTCCAACTCTTTGGGACCCCATGGACTGTAGCCTACCAGGCTCCTCAGTCCATGGAAATTTTCCAGGCAAGAGTACTCGAGTGGGTTGCCATTTCCTCCTCCAGGGGATCTTCCGACCCAGGGACTGAACCCAGGTCTCCCACATTGCAGGCAGACGCTTTACAGGCTGAGCCACTGGGCAAGCCCACAAGTACCTTTCAAATAATATAATAATACTGGATGATATACAATTCAGTTTAATTCAGTATAATTCTACTTCTGCTTTATTGACTATGCCAAAGCCTTTGACTGTGTGGATCACAACAGACTGTGGAAAATTCTTAAAGTGATGGGAATACCAGACCACCTGACCTGCCTCCTGAGAAATCTGTATGCAGGTGAAGAAGCAACAGTTAGAACTGGACATGGAACAACAAACTGGTTCCAAATCGGGAAAGGAGTATGTCAAGGCTGTATATTATCACCCTACTTATTTAACTTATATGCAGAGTACATCATGCGAAATGCCAGGCTGGATGAAGCACAAGCTGGAATCAAGATTGCACCGAGAAATATCAACAACCTCAGATACACAGATAACAACACCCTTATGGCAGAAACCAAGGAAGAACTAAAGGGCCGCCTGATGAAGTGAAAGAGGAGAGTGAAAAAATTGACTTAAAACTCAACATTCAGAAAACTAAGATCATGGCATCCAGTCTCATCACTTCATGGCACATAGATGGGCAAACAATGGAAACAGTGACAAGCTTTATTTGGGGCGGGGGGGGGGGGGGTGGGGGGGGCTCCAAAATCACTGCAGATAGTGACTGCAGCCATGAAATTAAAAGACACTTGCTCCTTGGAAGAAAAGTTATAACCAACCTAGACAGCATATTAAGAAGCAGAGACTACTTTGTCAACAAAGGTCTGTCTAGTCAAGGCTATGGTTTTTCCAGTAATCAATTTATGGATGTGAGAGTTGCCTATAAGGAAAGCTGAGCACAGAAGAATTGAAGCTTTTGAACTGTGGTGTTGGAGAAGGCTCTTGAGAGTCCCTTGGACTTCAAGGAGATCCAATCAGTCCATCCTAAAGGAAATCAGTCCTGAATATTCATTGGAAGGACTGATGCTGAAGCTGAAACTCCAATACTTTGGCCACCTGATGTGAAGAACTGACTCACTGGAAAAGACCGTAATGTTGGGAAAGATTGAAGGCGGGAGGAGAAGGGGACGACAGAGGGTAAGATGGTTGGATGGCATCACCAACTTGATGGACGTGAGTTTGAGTAAACTCCTGGAGTTGGTGATAGACAGGGAGGCCTGGCATGCTGCAGTCCATGGGGTTGCAAAGAGTCGGACATGACTGTGCGACTGAACTAAATTCAGTATCAATTTGATATAAAATTTCATGATATAAAATTCAATGCGATATTATATTAAATAATATATCATTCAATATAGCATCTCATTAAATCCTCTCAACATTAAAAGATGGATGTTTTTTTTACTCCATTTTACAGATAAAGAAACTGAGCTTCAGAGAACCAAGTTACCAAGGTTATGCAGCTAGTTAGTGGGGAAATGTGGCCTTCAAGCCTTTGCCCTCCCCTTTTCTCCTTCTTGCCATTCTGTCGCTGTTCCCTTGCCATCCAAAGACTTCAACAATCGAAGTTCTTGGCACTAGAACTGGAATCGCTGAACAATCAGAATGAATTTTTTTTCAAGTCTAAGTCAAGAAAACAAAAAGTAAAAAAGGGCATATAGAAAGTCAAATTGAAATGCACTCATTTCATTCAAAGGCATGAATTAAAATACTTCTTAAGTTAAATATTGATTGGCCAGGTATCCAACTAGCCCTGGTTTTAATTAGTGTTATAACCAGCTCTTCATTACCTGCAGACAAACTAGCATTTCTGTACGTCTTCCTCAGTCGACTGCCTAGACCTGAAACTTCAACTGGGAAAAGTTGGAGGCTAAGACAAGTCCAAAAAGGTATGGGCTCTACTTTCGTAACGCAACCGAGAGCCAAACAGATACAATGGTGAATTGTTCCTTGATTGGGATATGGTAGCCATGCCAATCCCTGCCTCCTACCAACTCCGCCTTCTTGAGAGCCTGCCTGGGCGTGTCTGGGGCCACCCAAAGCACAAATGACCCCAACTTCCCAGCAAGAGCCAGGTAGACCAGAGGTGCAAACATGACCCCGCATGGCCCAACAGACTCCAACTTAAAAACCTGTAATTGAGACACTGGGAGAGCCTGCACAGCCCTGAACAGGAGCGGCACTGTATTAAGTCAAGGCCATATGACTGTCAGTAAAGCCGAGAATCAGAGCAGCCAGATCTAGCGAGGAAGTCACTCTGCCAGTAGAGGTTAAAAAACAAACAAACAAACAAACAAACAACAGCAGAGCCTCATAGAGAAAAGCAAAAATTACAGACTATATGGGCCTCTGAAGAATGTGAGACTGGCATCACTTCCTGATTTTGCTACCACCTTCCTTGGCTACCCTGTGGCATCTTCTCATAGCTCTTCAGTAACACCATTTTATATGAGTTTCTTTGAGAACTTTCCATTTCATTATAAGCAAATGACCCCCAGGGGCTTCCCTGGTGACTCAGACCATAAAGACTCTGCCTGCCAGAGACCCAAGTTTGATCCCTGGGTCGGGAAGATCCCCTGGAGAAGGGAATGCTACCCACTCCAGTATTCTTGCCTGGAGAATCCTATGGACAGAACAGCCTGTCCTCTGGTGGGCTACAGTTCATGGGGTCACAAAGAGTCGGACATGACTGAGCAGCTAACAGTTCTTCTTAAATGACCCACAAGACATAGTACGTTGCCTCACACTTACTGCCCTTTTAGGAAAGGTATCTTTCCGTAGGTCTCAAAGAACACAAGGCTCCACAGCCTTGGAAAAGCCAGAGTCACAGACCCCTGCCAACTCCCTTTAAAAGCCCAACTCCCACAGGCAGCCGTCAGTCAGAAGAATTTTAAATAATTTCCCCAGGTGTTAACAGTGAAGCACAAAAGATGAGTATACTTTTTCAAAAATCTTTATACTATAGGGGAAAAAACAAACAAAACTTTCCACTGCTTTCGTGAAGAAAAAAAAAAAAAATCAGCGGAGCTCTCAGGCAGTTTTAATGCTGTTCCAAGAGAAGTAAGGCCAGTCTGACTCATCATGGCCCCAAATTACACAATAATCTATCAAGGATTTAGCCTTATGGGTTTCAAATGTACATACATGCAAACAGATGGATGCCTGGATAAAGAAGTGAGACTAGAATGAGGAATAGTCTGGAAGCTGCTAGAGGCACAGGGATACAGATCCCCCGTGCTCTAAGCATTTTGCTTGATCTGGGGAGAAAAAGTCAAAAAATGTGTGCAGTGCTTACCCAGTTTGTGACCTCTTGGACTGTAGCCTGCTAGGCTCCTCTGTCCCTGGGAGTCTCCAGGCAAGAATATTAGAGTGAGGGGCCCTTTCCTCCTCCAGGGGATCTTCCCGACCCAGGGATCAAACCCACACCTCTTGCGTCTCTTGCATTGGCAGGCGGATTCTTTACCTCTGGCGTCACCCGGGAAGCCCCCATATTAGACAGTCCCTGCCCGCAAAGAATTCCTAGTCTAGTTGAGAAGACAGGCACCTCCAACGAACAGCTCAGATCCAGGCAGATAGTGTCAGAGGCTAATTGGATTCTCAACAAAGTGTGATCACGGAGGCAGAAGCACTTAATCACAGCCAGCCGGACAGTTGACATTTAGCCCCAGCCTCATCTGGGGCTGTCATCTGAAAAGTAAATCCACTCTAACAGTTATCATGAAATTGCATCCATGATCTTTGAGTCCCACCAGTCCATACATTTTATCTGATTAACCAATCTCTCCCCCACCTTACCAGAGATGACAACATCTGTTTATCATTCACTCCGGGAGCTCTTCATATGACACAATGACCTTGAACTATCCTTTATCTCTAGAAAATATCCTGCCTCTGTAAAGATAACAAAAAACGAAGCTAATATCCCCCCAAAGAGCTCAAGACCATAAATGAAAATAACCAAATGACTTGGTTCTTATTCCAACACTCAGCTGCTGGAATTCACATTCCATTCAACTGTTTGCTGAGTTAACAACACTTTAGGCGAACAGCTTTCAACTAAAACTCATGTGTCTGTAAAATATTTATTACAGTCTTAGTCGGAGGTTCTCCAGCCTAGCAAGAAACACTGGTCTAATTATATATACTAAGTCCCAACAACAACAAGAAAAACCAGTACACGTAAAAACCAATGAAATCCCAGTATGGTCTGTAGTTTTGCTGATTGTATAGTGCCAAAATCAACCTCCTGGTTTGGATAATCCACTGTAGTTAAGTGAGACATCACCAGTGGGTGAGAGGTACACAGGACCACTCTATTATTTTTCAGTTTCCTGTGGGTCTGTCACTATATGGGTTAAAAAGAAAAGCCATTTATCACATTAACAGCGAGTTTTGCAGGGCTTTGCCCATATTAACAGTTTCCTTTTCCTCCTGGCTTCCAACACTCTGACATTAAGACTCAAAACTTGCAGATGCAATTCAGAGAACATGTGGCCCCAGTCCTGGGAGTGGCAGCCAGAAAGGGGAGGTCCCACTGGAGTTGGCGCTCTCTTCAAGAAATCCAAGAAAGTTAACTTCCTCAGCCTAATCCCACCATGCACTAGCTCCCAACTGACCTCCTGGCTTTGCTCTACCACTAACATCCGCTCCCCAGACTACTCTCCCCAACACACACACATGCGCACGCAAGCGCACACACACACACACACACACACACGCACACACACATACACAGTAGAGGGACAATTTAAAAATTCTTAAGAAAAGCAAAACCAGCAGCATCTCTCACCCACAAGATTGACCTCCATCCTCCCAAGACTGAACCTGAATGAGCCTCAACTAGTTTGGCTCTAAGAGTCTGAAGAACTGACTCTGATGAAATTCAAAACACAAGAAGCACTCAAAGAGCCTGTCATCCTAAACTCTTCTCCAAGGTACACACAAGCACCCCCTGCAGATCACCGCCTTAGGAGCTATTTATATAGCTCATCCTCTGCCTCCAGCCCACCTCAAAGTGTCAGGTAACACAAACTGAGCTCCCTGGCTTACGACTTACAATCTTGCATGAAAAGTTTATGGCCTCTGATATTGGCATTCTTGAGCAGTTTCCAAGACAAAATACAGGCATCTCTAGAGTGGAGCAGATAGTAAAGAACTCGCCTGCCAATGCAGGAGGCATTAGAGATGCGGATTTTATCCAGGGGTTGGGGAGATTCCCTGGAGGAGGGCATGGCAACTCACTCCAGTATTCTTGCCTGGAGAATCCCATGGACAGAGGGGCCTCATGGGCTACAGTCCACCGGGTCGCAATGAGTCGGACACGACTGAAGTGACTTGGCACGCACGCAATATAATCAATTAGATTTGTGAGAACTTTAGTTCTGGGTCTGCAATGCAACGATTAAGAACAAAGAAATGGATGTTGAAGATTACCTGTAGCATCTCCCTGGATTTGTGTCCTACCATTTACCACCCAAATAACCTCCAGCAAGTTACTTAAATTTTCTGTGGCAGGTTCCATCTGGAAAATGAAAATATTAATAGGATTAGAATCCTGCCACACAAGATTCTCTTGAGGATTCAAATCAGTTAATACATATCAAGGGTTCAGAACAGTGCCTGCCATATAGCAAGCACCCTTCCAGGGTGGTCTAATATTATTATTGTTGTCATTGTTGCTGCTGCAATAAATTTATACTGAGCGCCTAGGTCTCAAAGGTTACGAATCTAAGATAAAAAGAAGGTGCTACTATTATCCTGCAAGGATCATATATTACCAAATATGGGGACATAGAAGAATGAGACCTTGCAGGTGCTCCCAGTTCAAAGAAACACCTTTCTTGGCTTTTAGGCTGAATGCTACATACAGAACCGTGAGTCACAGATGGTGAAGGCCCAAGATTGAGAAATCAAAAGCTCTGGACAAACCCCAAAAGGGCAGACTTGTGAAAATCATGGGGGTATGTACCACCATGCCCTTCCCTTGTTCACCTTTCACCTTAAAATCAACAAATTTCCCCAAATGGTGCCCAGTCTCTCATAAAACTTGGGCTGTCAGACAAGTTCTTCAAGTTCTGCAGATAATTTTATTAAAACACACCCCTAAAATACTGAAAGACCTAGTCATGCTTTTTCCAACTTGGCCCTCTTCCACAGAGGACACATCTGTGGTCCCCCACCATCAGCGTCCCTGTGACAGAGAGACATTCCTCATAAAGGAAGGTCTCACATGGGGCAGAGTTCTGATCCATAGAGACAGGGTTTGCAAGACACAATTCTGAGAAGCAGGGATCCCCAGGGTTTCTGACACACTGCAAAGCACATAAAGGAAGGCTGATGTATGATTTTCAAGCCGGTTTTATGAAAAGAACAATTACAAATCCCTAAGTGTGCGAAGACAAAACTGTAAATACTTGCTAAAATCCCTGGAGCTGTCTCATATTATTTATTATGATTCTTCCTGGCACCTCAAAAGTGGGCTCACAGAGCCCCTGATTAATTTACACACCATCAGTGGGGTTCACAGATGGTGAGACCCTCACATGAAAAGACTGAGAGCCTTGGCCGAAATCCTAACAACGTGTAAATAAATACAGCTTGGAAGGACCCAGAATGTTATTCAGTCACAAGATGTATTGCTACCACTAGGGCTGAGGCAGGACCAAGCGAATACCCAGGGTAAAATCAAAAGTCAGTGGATTGAGTCATGAAGAAGCAGGCTCCAATTCTAAGGTCAAGGTTTTCAATGCCTTCCTTTTCAAGGGAGTCACCTGCACTCAAATTAATTCTCATAAGGGCTTATAAGGACTCAGTGGGTGACAGATCCATCTAATGTGAACAAAGAAGGAATTAAGAGATCTTCTCAAAGTTGCACATTTGCTTTTTGAAAGGCTTCTGGCAGTTTTGATATGTCTCTTAAAGAAAGTAGATCCTAATTTAGGCCACACACATCAGTTCTTTTAAAGACCTAGAGTTTCGATTGAAAGTGAGGATCATTTTAACAGTGCTAACTGAACAAATAAGAACAGAGAATGAGAATGATTATTACCCTACAATATGCCAAATTTTAACAAAATAATTATAATTTTTAGTACCTGCAATAAAATTTTTTTGTTAACTTTTATATGATCTTTTATATCTTCATGGTGATACTCAACTGCAGAATTTACTTCTAGTGAAAACTGATTTTAACATTTGGTACTCAGCCAAAATGTATATTAGATTCATTTCCAAGATTATACAGAAAACTTGCAGCATGGTGAAGCTACATGAAGTACAAAGGAAATGTATCTGTGGATCATGTGAAGGATGCAATTTTACTAAATTCCCAATAAATAATCCTCAGCTCAGGAGGCAAAAAAAAAAGCCCTAGAGTTTACTCCAGAACAATCCAGGGTATTTTTGAAGCATACAGCTATACTGTTTTTTATGTATCTGATGGTTTAGAGCTTTTTTATTTATATTTTAGATGTTTTTACACTTGTGTACAAATCTTATACCAAGTATAATATATTCAAAATTTTTAAAAAAGAAATGGGAGTCTGTCGATTGAAAATGTAGTCCTACTGACATCCAATGGTCTTCCTGATATTGAGACGACAAAACCAGACAGTGAAAGAAGGAAGCCACTCAGACCCTAGAATTACCTTCTTTTATAAATAAAAGTTCACATGAGGCACTCTCTTTACTGAGTCAGCTAAAAGGATTCAAAATTAGAAAGAGCCAAAACTCAGTTTTGAAACACTCTTCCTGTTTATAGTGAATATATTCCCCAAATGCAGAGAGGAATTAGATTTTAATGAAAGTCTCTACTAGCATGTTCTTGCTCAATAGCATTTTGGCAAAACTAGCTTAACTCTTTCTAAAATTCAGTTCTGACACAATGATCAACCAGATGGGGACAAGCTACTGTTCTTAAGATACAATCAGCTTTATTTTCCATCTTATAATCATATCTTAGTTTAGGTCTATTTTGTAGACACTAACAGAATTCAATGGGAACAACTGAAACAGAGACAGACTTTATTTCGGGGGGGTTTCAAAATCACTGCAGATGGTGACTACAGCCATGAAATTAAAAGGCACTTGCTCCTTGGAAGAAAAGCTATGACAAACCTAGACAGCATATTAAAAAGCAGAGTCATCACTTTGCAGACAAAGATCCATCTAGTCAAACCTATGGTTTTTCCAGTAGTCATGTATGGATGTGAGAGTTGGACTATAAAGAAAGCTGAGTGCCGAGGAACTGATGCTTTTGAACTGTGGTGTTGGAGAAGACTCAAGAGTCCCTTAGACTCCAAGGAGATCCAACCAGTCCATCCTAAAGGAGATCGGTCCTGAATATTTATTGGAAGGACTGATGCTAAAGCTGAAGCTCCAATACTCTGGCCACCTGATGGGAAGAACTGACTCATTGAAAAAGACCCTGACGCTGGGAAAGATTGAAGGCAGGAGGAAAAGGGGATGACAAAGGATAACATGGTTGGATGGCATCACCAACTCGACAGACATGAGTTTGAGCAAGCTCCGGGAGATGCTGATGGACAGGGAAGCCTAGCATGCTGCAGTCCATGGGGTTACAAAGAGTCGGACACGACTGAGTGACTGGACTGAACTGAACTAAACAGATTTCACCATGTCTTCTACACTTAAGCCAGCAGGGCTCCAAGTGTGGTTTCCAGAACCACAGCAGCAGTATCACCTGAGAATATGTTCTTTTTTTTTTTTTTTTTAAAGGAAAGGGATCTATTCTTTAAGTTATAATTTTATTTATTTATATTTGGCTGTGCTTGGTCTTCCAGAGAAGGCAATGGCACCCCACTGCAGTACTCTTGCCTGGAAAATCCCATGGATGGAGGAGCCTGGTAGGCTGCAGTCCATGGGGTCGCTAAGAGTCAGACACGACTGAGCGACTTTACTTCCACTTTTCATTTTCATGCATTGGAGAAGGAAATAGCAACCCACTCCAGTGTTCTTGCCTGGAGAATCCCAGGGACAGGGGAGCCTGGTGGGCTCCTGTCTCTGGGGTCGCACAGAGTCGGACACAACTGAAGCGACTTAGCAGTAGCAGCAGCAGTACTTGGTCTTCATTGCTGCACTGGCTTTTCTCTAGCTGCGACAAGCTGGGGCTATTCTCTAGGTGCATGGGCGTCTCACTGCAGTGGATTCTCTTGTTTCAGAGCAGGGGCTCTAGGGCACATGAGCTTCAGCAGTTGCAGCTCCTGGGCTCTATAGCACAGGCTCAGTAGCTGTGGCGCAAGGGCATAACTGCCCCGCGGCATGTGGGATCTTCCCAGATCAGGGATTGAACTCCTGTCTCCTTCAATGGCAGGCGGAGTCTTTCCCACCAAGCCACCAGGGCAGTCCTGGGAACTTGTTAAAAATGAAAATGCTTGAGCCTCCATGGGAAACCTGTTGCTGTTGTTCAGTGGCTCAGTCATGTCCGACTCTTTGCAACTCCATGGACTGCAGTACTCGAGGCTCTCCTGCCCATCACCAACGCCTGGAGCTTGCTCAAACTCATATCCATCGAGTTGATGATGCCATCCAACCATCTCATCCTCTGTCGTCCCCTTCTCCTCCTGCCCCAAATCATTCCCCGCATCAAGGTCTTTTCTAATGAGTTGGAAAAGAGTTTGCCACATCAGGTGCAAAGTATTGGAGCTTCAGCTTCAGCATCAGTCCTTCTAATGAATATTCAGGACTGATTTCCTTTAGGATTGACGGCTTTGATCAATTCTTCAGCGCTCAGCTTTCTTTATGGTCCCACTCTCACATCCGTACATGACCACTGGAAAAACCATAGCTTTGACTAGATGGACCTTTGTCAGCAAAGTAATGTCTACACTTTTTAATATGCTGTCTAGGTTGGTCACAGCTTTTCTTCCAAGAAGCAAGTGTCTTTTAATTTCATGGCTGCAGTTACCATCTACAGTGATTTTGGAGCCCAAGAAAATCAAGTCTGTCACTATTTCCATTGTTTCCCCATCTATTTGCCATGAAGTGATGGGACTAGATGCTATGATCTTAGTTTTCTGAATGTTGAGTTTTAAGCCGGCTTTTTCACTTTCCTCTTTCACCTTCATCAAGAGGCTCTTGAGTTCTTTTTTGCTTTCTGCCATAAGGATTGTCCACTGGAGGAGGGAATGGCAAACCACTTCAGCATTCTTGACTTGAGAACCCCATGAACAATATGAAAAGACAAAAAGATACGACACTGAAAGATGGACTCCCCAGGTCAGTAGATGCCCAATATGCTACTGAGAAGAGAGGAGAAATGGCTCCAGAAGGAATGAAGAGGCTGAGCCGAAGTGAAAACAATGCCCAGTTGTGGATGTGTCTGGTGGTGAAAGTAAAGTCGGATGCTGTAAAGAACAATATTGCACAAGAACCTGGAATGTTATGCCCATGAATCAAGGTAAATTGGAAGCAGTCAAACAGGAGATGGCAAGAGTGAACATCAACATTTTAGGGATCAGTGAACTAAAATGGGCCGGAACAGGCAAATTTAATTCAGATGACCATTATATCTACCACTGTGGGCAAGAATCCCTTAGAAGAAATGGAGTAGCCCTAATAGTCAACAAGCGTCCAAAATGCAGTCAGATCAGATCAGTCGCTCAGTCGTGTCCGACTCTTTGAGATCCCATGAATCGCAGCACACCAGGCCTCCCTGTCCATCACCAACTCCCGGAGTTCACAGAGACTCATGTCCATAGAGTCAGTGATGCCATCCAGCCATCTCATCCTCTGTCGTCCCCTTCTCCTCCTGCCCCCAATCCCTCCCAGCATCAGAGTCTTTTCCAATGAGTCAACTCTTCGCATGAGATGGCCAAAGTACTGGAGTTTCAGCTTCAGCATCATTCCCACCAAAGAAATCCCAGGGCTGATCTCCTTCAGAATGGACTGGTTGGATCTCCTTGCAGTCCAAGGGACTCTCAAGAGTCTTCTCCAACACCACAGTTCAAAAGCATCAATTCTTCGGCTCTCAGCCTTCTTCACAGTCCAACTCTCACATCCATACATGACCACAGGAAAAACCATAGCCTTGACTACTTTGTTGGCAAAGTAATGTCTCTGCTTTTGAATATGCTATCTAGGTTGGTCATAACTTTCCTTCCAAGGAGTAAGCGTCTTTTAATTTCATGGCTGCAGTCACCATCTGCAGTGATTTTGGAGCCCCCAAAAATAAAGTCTGACACTGTTTCCACTGTTTCCCCATCTATTTCCCATGAAGTGGTGGGACCGGATGCCATGATCTTTGTTTTCTGAATGTTGAGCTTTAAGCCAACTTTTTCACTCTCCACTTTCACTTTCATCAAGAGGCTTTTGAGTTCCTCTTCACTTTCTGCCATAAGCGTGGTGCCATCTGCATATCTGAGGTTATTGATATTTCTCCCGGCAATCCTGATTCCAGTTTGTGCTTCTTCCAGTCCAGCGTTTCTCATTATGTACTCTGCATATAAGTTAAATAAACAGGGTGACAATATACAGCCTTGACGAACTCCTTTTCCTATTTGGAACCAGTCTGTTGTTCCATGTCCAGTTCTAACTGTTGCTTCCTGACCTGCATACAAATTTCTCAAGAGGCAAATCAGGTGGTCTGGTATTCCCATCTCTTTCAGAATTTTCCACAGTTTATTGTGATCCACACAGTCAAAGGCTTTGGCATAGTCAATAAAGCAGAAATAGATGTTTTTCTGGAACTCTCTTGCTTTTTCTATGATCCAGCGGATGTTGGCAATTTGATCTCTGGTTCCTCTGCCTTTTCTAAAACCAGCTTGAACATCAGGAAGCTCACAGTTCACATATTGCTGAAGCCTGGCTTGGAGAATTTTGAGCATTACTTTACTAGCGTGTGAGATGAGTACAATTGTACAATAGTTTGAGCATTCTTTGGAATTGCCTTTCTTTGGGATTGGAATGAAAACTGACCTTTTCCAATCCTGTGGCCACTGCTGAGTTTTCCAAATTTGCTGGCATATTGAGTGCAGCGCTTTCACAGCATCATCTTTCAGGATTTGGAATAGTTCAACTGGAATTCCATCACCTCCACTAGCTTTGTTCGTAGTGATGCTTTCTAAGGCCCACTTGACTGCACATTCCAGGATGTCTGGCTCTAGGTCAGTGATCACACCATTGTGATTATCTGGGTCGTGAAGATCTTTTTTGTACAGTTCTTCTGTATATTCTTGCCATCTCTTCTTAATATCTTCTGCTTCTGTTAGGTCCATACCATTTCTGTCCTTTATCCAGCTCATCTTTGCATGAAATGTTCCTTTGGTATCTCCGATTTTCTTGAAGAGATCCCTAGTCTTTCCCATTCTGTTGTTTTCCTCTATTTCTTTGCATTGATCGCTGAAGAAGGCTTTCTTATCTCTTCTTGCTATTCTTTGGAACTCTGCATTCAGATGCTTATATCTTTCCTTTTCTCCTTTGCTTTTCGCTTCTCTTCTTTTCACAGCTATTTGTAAGGCCTCCCCAGACAGCCATTTTGCTTTTTTGCATTTCTTTTCTATGGGAATGGTCTTGATTCCTGTCTCCTGTACAGTGTCACGGACATCATTCCATAGTTCATCAGGCACTCTATCTATCAGATCTAAGCCCTTAAATCTATTTCTCACTTCCACTGTATAATCATAAGGGATTTGATTTAGGTCATACCTGAATGGTCTAGTGGTTTTCCCTACTTTCTTCAATTTAAGTCTGAATTTGGCAATAAGGAGTTCATGGTCTGAGCCACAGTCAGCTCCTGGTCTTGTTTTTGCTGAGTGTATAGAGCTTCTCCATCTTTGGCTGCAAAGAATATAATCAATCTGATTTCGGTGTTGACCATCTGGTGATGTCCATGTGTAGAGTCTTCTCTTGTGTTGTTGGAAGAGGGTGTTTGTTATGACCAGTGCATTCTCTTGGCAAAACTCTATTGGTCTTTGCCCTGCTTCATTCCCTATTCCAAGGCCAAACTTGCCTGTTATTCCTTGACTTCCTACTTTTGCATTCTAATCCCCTATAATGAGAAGGACATAATTTTTTGGTGTTAGTTCTAGAAGGTCTTGTAGGTCTTCATAGAACCGTTCAACTTCAGCTTCTTCAGTATTAATGGTTGGGGCATAGACTTGGATTACTGTGATATTACTTGGATGCAATCTCAAAAATGACAGAATGATCTCTGTTCATTTCCAAAGCAAACTATTCACTATCACAGTAATCCAAGTCTATACCCCAACCAGTAATGCCGGAGAAGCTGAAGTTGAACGGTTCTATGAAGACCTACAAGACCTTCTAGAACTAACACCAAAAAATTATGTCCTTCTCATTATAGGGGATTAGAATGCAAAAGTAGGAAGTCAAGGAATAACAGGCAAGTTTGGCCTTGGAGTACAAAATGAAGCAGGGCAAAGGCTAACAGAGTTTTGTTAAGAGAACGCACTGATCACAGTAAACGCTGGAAACCTACTGAATCAGAAACGCTAGGGGCAGGGCGGTCTTGGGTTTAACAAGGTGATTCTGACTCACACGCAAGTTCGGGTACCACTGTTTCAGGCCATGGAAACCCCCTTGTATGTGTCATTCAAACAGCCCCTAGGCTTCAGCAGGGTGGTGGTCCCAAGGATGTCTCAGACATGTCACCACCCTACTCACCCACGTCCATCACCCTCCTTGCAAATGGCAGAAACTCAGACTGTCCCCTTGCTTAGATGTCTCTGAAAGTCTCAAAATTGGTCGCCTCTCATAGGCCACCTCTGCTCCAGCTGCTACTCCACATCTCTGTGAGACGACGGAAGTCGCATGGGCCACCATCACACCCCACCCTGAGCTCAAAAGTCGTTTTTTTGAGTGTGCTAAGTTGCTCAGTCGTGTCTGACCCTTTGCAGCTCCCTGGACCATAGCCGGACATGCTCCTCTGTCCATGGAATCTCCAAGCAAGAATACTGGAGTGGGTTGCCATGCCCTCCCTCCAGGGGATCTTCCTGACCCAGGGATCGAACCCGCATCTCTTATGTCTCCCTCACTGGCAGGCACATTCTTTACCATTAGTGCCACCTGGAACTGCTCACTCCAACCTGTAGTCACACCTCTGCCCGCTCCATCTCTGAGAGCCTCGCTGCTGTCTATGGGCCAGAGGAGACACCCACCCTCACCAGGCCCCCTTCTCCAGCGGGGGCGCCCCTGCTAGCTAGCTACCACTGAAAATAATAGACCAGGTCCCAGAAGCCAAGAGGGCCAGCTGGGGGAAGGTGAAGAGGTAGGAAGATTTTTCTTTTTTTTAAAGCAGGATTAACAAAGGCTAGTGATTCCTATGAGACAAAAAAGGAGATCCAAGTTTTCTCCAGCCCTACACAAGCACGAGAAATGAGGAACATCCTGTCCTGGGAATTGACTGAAGCAGAGTCTTTAGAGTCACAGAAAGGAACACTGAGGGTGTAGGCGTGCATACGTGTACACAGGGGAGACAGAGAGAAAACATGAAACAGAGAGAGAGAGGAGACGGGCTGGGGCTCTTCCCTGGTGGTCCAATGGCTAAGACTCAGAGCTCCCAATGCTGGGGGCTCGGGTTTGATCCCTGGGGAACTAGATATCGTATGTTTGCGAGGAAGATGGAATATCACGCTGCGACTAAGATCTGGAGCAGCCAAACAAATAAATGATTTGTAAATGCAAAAATAAATAAATAATAAATAAATGTTACCTCTTTGGAGAGAAGAAAGAAACAGATGTAGTCCAAATGAGTTCCCCCTGTAGTGGCAGGCAGAAAAGTTACCAGATGGTCTCCTGTGTCTGATGGTAACTTCCACAAAAAGCAGGAAAGCAGCAGGAGCAGAGAGGAGTAAGAATCATCTCACCCCTGAGAGATGGTACCAAGATCCCCTGGAAAACTTTAAGCCCCAAACAAAAACAAAACCCAGGTAAGTATACAGGTCTCAAAACGAGTGTGCTCTGGACACAGAGCTGGGCAGTCCTACAGTCTGGGGGCTGTTTCAAACCATTTCCTGCCCCGGCAACACAGTGATGGCTCCCAACTGCAAAAGCTCCTCCCACCCCATAATTTCAAATATGTTCAAGAGGAAAACAGCATCCCACCAAAAACGTAAACTCTAAGTAATCTAAGAGCTAAGGGGAGAGGAAACTTGTGAAGGACAGGCAGGCCTGGCATGCTGCAGTCCATGAGGTCACAAAGAGTCGGCACGACTGAGTGACTGAAAGCAATAAGAAGAGAGGGGCAAGGAGGAGCTATGAGTTGAACTGAAAATAGTACATGTCAAATGCAAGGTGATGTGTTTATCTGTCTAGATAAAGGTGGATAAAGAACAAAGATCAGCAACTTTCTATAAGAAAACAGGATGGAAATCTCTCAAGCTTTGGGGCCCATTTCTTCCATCAATTCTGCCATAAAAAGCGCACATGCAGCCACTGAAATAAAGGAATGGGCATGGCCATGTTCCAATAAATTGAATTTATGAAAACATGTAGTAGTTCAGATTTGGTCTGCCAAGTATCAAGTGTACGTATGTACATATGGAATGCAGAATTGGGCAGCATTAAAAAGTGTGTTTCATCTGCCCCTTTTAAAAAACAAGATGATGATCAAGACCATAATATTCCTTCCTCAGATAGTCCTGTGTTTGGCTGGTACAACTTGCCCTCATACACTAAGCCGTGCCCTTCATTTGCACACTCATCATTCTCCCTTGCATCAAGCCTTCATTCCTGTGCCCCTGAGAAAAGTGTGCACATGTTCAGTTATGTCCAACTCTTTTGTGACCCCCATGAACTGTATGTAGCCCACCAGTTCCCCCTGTCCATGGGATTCTCCAGGCAAGAATACTGGAGTGGGTAGCCATTTCCTCCTCCAAGGGATCTTCCCCACCCAGGGATCGAACCTATGTCTGCTGCATTGCAGGCGGCCCTTGAGAAAGGGATATTATAAAACAGATTATCGTCCTGCTTCTTCAAAATAAGCTGATGAAATGTACTGTCTGGAACTGGCAAGTCCCCTCATCACACATGCTTACACTTGACGCCAGGTCCAGAGCTCGTTTTCAGGGAAGGCACGGGCAAAAAAAGCGACGATCCTGGCACCATCTCCCTCCACAAGGTTCCCGCCTCTAAATGCAGTGGAGACTGAATCCCAAAGTCATGAGCTTGACTCGGCCGGCCCCCCTGCCCCCGCAACACCAGCTGCGGTTACGTCACCTGCCTAAGGTCAACATCTGGAAATCCACAGAAGGACCCTGGTGGGATGGATGGAAGCAGGGCTCAGGAAGCCGTCTTCCAAGTTCATGGGGACTGCAAACAAAACACTGGACAGATGGCAAGCCCTAAAACAATAGCTCTGATCTGGCTCCTCACCTCCACCCTTCAACCCACATCAGCTACCTCCTCTCCAGAGCAAAGGTCCCAGGAGCCCAGGCACAAGAGAGAAAATTCCAGAGCCACAAAGGAAAAACTCTGACATGCCTCAAAAATGGTCAGGATTCATTTGCTTGGTAACATTAGGAGGTGTGATCTGAGAATCCCAAGGTCCAGGCTCCCTTCTTCATATGGATTTCCTTAGCAGCCAGGGGAGCCGCTGAGTGTCCATACGAAAAGCATAAATCGACCGCCGATGTACACATGTGTGGCTCAGATGGTTTTCATCACACTTAAAAGAGAAGCTGCCCTTTTTCTCAAATCCAACAGTGAAGAAGCCCGAGGACATGAAAAGGTCTCAGAATGAATCACCCACACACGGGAAACGCTTCCTAACAGGACCAGTTATGGGTGGACAGAGGTGGGGAGAAACAGCTCTTCCTATGTGTCCAGAAGAAGCATCTTCGGGACACACAGCCTAAAAGACAAGCCCAGGTCAGCCGGGGACCCTCCCCCACCTCCTCCTGTCTCTCGTCCAACTTGATGACTTCCAGAAGTAGGATATAAAACGTCTCTGCGGCAGGAAGCAACACCACGCAGAACAATACAAGCCTCCGAAGGACAGGTGTCCTCGCGGTTGGACCTGAACCACAGAAAAGAGAAATTCTCTCTTCTCTTGCCACCAGTGCAGATGGATGGGATCCGAGGATCATTTCCTCAGCAGGCAAAAGCCCAGGGAAGAGGAACTGGGAAAGGTCACGTCCAAACAAATCTATCAACCGGACTAAGAGGCCCCGGAGTGTGCAAGCGGACACGCACACCGCCCACGAAAGGAGGAGAGAGTGAACCCTGACATGCAGGGGCCATCTCCTCCAGGCAGCCTTCCTGCAAGGGGCCCCGAGAAAGCCCGACATGGTCAGCTGGTTCAACAGACAGCTCCATGAAGGCAGGAAGCCGCAAGAAGAGGTGTAGCCCCCATGAGACAGGCAGTGTCCTGGGTGACCCTGCCAGCCACGAGTGACTCCCTCCACCCGTGAAACTAAAACTCACGTGAAATTAACACATGATACGAAACACGTGGGAGAGCCTCAGTGCTACAAGGTCTTTCTGACCCTTCGGTCCCCAAAGAAAGAGAATCCTGCTTCATCGAAGACACCTCCTTATAACGCGCTTCTGAATAAGCAGAAGGCTGGGAACTGTTAGTAAAGTTTGCTAGAATTTATGCCATATTACAGTTACTGATTATCATATTAACACCAGTACTAATATTTGTGGTTGTTGCTGAAGCATGCGTTCCTCCCAGAGATGATCACTCACTCATGGCTAAGCAAACCCACTGAGTTGGTCAACAAATAACTTTCGAAGCACATTGGTCGGTGCTGGGGGCTCGGGAGGCAGGCGGGGGCTGCGGCGGGTGCGTAGGTAGGGCAGTGAGGAGTGAAGACGGGGAGTTAGTGTTTAATGGGGTTAGAGTCTCAGTTTCGGAAGGCGAAAAATTCGGGAGACGGATGATGGCGAGAGCGGCACAACGATGCAAATGTACTTAGTGCCGCCAAACTGTACAATTAAATCTGGTTAAAGTAGTATGTGTTTATTATGTGACTTTTACCACAATAAAAAAATATATTTTAAAATCACTTACTGCAATCGTATCCATTGAAGATATTTTCTCAAAGTCCACACACCTGTGTGTAAAAATTGGAATTTATCCTGGTCGGTACCCCTGCACCCTCCCCTCTGTAGAGATCTCTTGAGGAGCTGCCCCCTTCACACCCAGATTTTAAGCTATGACACCCCCACCCTCCTGTCAACCTGCTCACCCTCAGTCTGTGGCCCAACAAACCCCCCTCCCCCACACCAGCCCTGGGGTTTTCCTTTCCTGCCCTCACCTGCAAGCGAGATGAAGAGGAGCTGTGTGACTCTGGACCAGTGGCTTCTCCTCTCTGAGCCTCAGTTTGCTCCTCTGCACAGTGGGAGCAGTGGAGATGTGCGGGTCAAGGATGGCCGCGGAAGAGGGCAGGCCAGGACTTGGCCCCATTCACAAGGTTCCAGTTCTGATATTGAAAATCACATATCCACCCACATATGACAGGACTTCCCTGTAGCTCAGATGGTAAAGAATCTGCCTACAAAGCAGGAGATCCAGGTTCAATCCCTGGGTCAGGAAGATCCTCTGGAGAATGGCATGGCAATCCACAGCAGTATTCTTGCCTGGAGAATCCAATGGACAGAGGACCCTGGCAGGCTACAGTCCGTAGGGTCACAAAGAGTTGGACACAACTGAGTCACTAACACTATTACCCACGTGTTATACTGAACTCCAAGCCACTGCTTACTCCAGCAGTGAGTGAAAGTCGCTCAGTCATGTCTGACTCTTTGGGAGCCCATGGACTGTCCATGGAATTCTCTAGGCCAGAATATTGGAGTGGGTGGCCTTTCCCTTCTCCAGGAGATCTTCCCAACCGACCCAGGGATCGAACCCAGGTCTCCCGCATTGCAGGCGGATTCTTTACCATCTGAGCCACAAGGGACTCCGGCGGTACATTTTGTCAATAAACAGTCACTGACAGGTAAAAAAAAAGTTTCTAATCCAGGAATGAGGAATGTGGGTGATCAGTTATTAATGCTAGAAACCAATGTAGCTAGAATGCACCACCCTGCCCGCTCCCAGGTTGCTTTTCTTGGTACCAAGACCTTCCTTCTTCCATCACACGGGGCAATGATGGGACTGCCATAGCCTCTTCTGGGTTAGACATTCTCAGTGTTTCCTCCATGTTCTCCACCTTGCTTTCCTTTCAAGGGCTCTGTGACTCGTTTTACTGCCCATGGAAGGGAATGCGGTCTTTTGAGCTCCTGAGTGATTTACAGAGAATGTCAGCCTCTGTTTTTGGCCATGACCAACAGGATGCTGCCTTCACATCGCCTCTCCCATCCATCCTGTCCATGTCTGGCCCTTGGCCACCGCCCAGGCCAAGCTCACCTCCCACCGAGCTCCTAACAAGCCTCCGTGTCATTCAGACCTTCAATGGCCAACCAGCCTTCCCAACGATACTCAAGGGATTTCTCTACAAGACAGATGATGAGTGTCATTCTCCTCTCCTGAGTGACTTGCTGGAGGTTTTTATTTTCTGCTAGTACTATTCAAACTCCTTGAAAGTGAAAGTGAAAGTCACTCAGTCATGTCCAACTCTTTGCCACCCCACGGACTATACAGTCCATGGAATTCTCTAGGCCAGAATACTGCAGTAGGTAGTCATTCCCTTCTCTAGGGAATCTTCCCAACCCAGGGATCAAACCCAGGTCTCCCACATTGCAGGCAGATTCTTTACCAGCTGAGCCACCAGGGAAGCCCAAGAATACCGGAGTGAGTAGCCTATCCCTTCTCCAGCAGATCTTCCCAACCCAGGAATCAAACCGGGGTCTGCTGCATTGCAGGCAGATTCTTTACCAACTGAGTGATGAGGGAAGCCCTCGCCATCTTTAAAAGGCCTCCACAACACAATGCCCCTCTGAACTTTCCCTTTCCCCCTCCACATTGGCCCCCACAAACCCTGTCCACCAACCGCACAGGACAAGACCCCCCCCCCGCTCCACTGAGGCCTGTAGCTCACGTTCCATCACTGCCCTGGCGCTGTACCCCCCAACCCTTGCTCATCTTCTCCTCACCCCACAGGATCCACAACAAGGGCTGTGCCTCCCACAAAGGGATCTTTAGTCCCCAGACAAAGGGGGGCCCTGCTCAGGGCTTCTGCCCCACTTTGCTTACACTTTGATGCAGATTCATTATGTTACAATAACTGATCATCACGTTCATCTTTTCTGGCAGATTATAAACTCCTTGAAGCAGGGATCATCCCCAGCAGGCACAGCACCCACTCTGCTGCTTCACACACAGTAAACGAGCAATGGATACAGGCCAAGATCGGAAATGCAATCACAACACTGGGGAAGGGACTTCCCTGGCCGTCCAGTGGTTAAGACTCCATGCTCGCAATACATGGGACACAGATTTGATCCCTGGCTGGAGAACTAAGATTCCACATGCTACACAGCACAATCAAAAAAGTTTTTCAAAAAAAAAACTTTTTTTACACACTGGGAAGAACAGGGAGTCTAAATGCACCCTCCCCTTCACCTTGGAACCTGATCAGACCCACTGTAAACAGCTGCTTGGAGCAGTAAGGATTTTCTTAGCCATCCGCCAGCCCCTGGGATTCATAAAGCAATGTTCTCATTCGATTTGACACCTGGACTCCTGAACCAAGGAGTACTAACCTTCTATGGGTTTGCGAGGCTTAGAGATTTTCCATAAAGCCGAGATAAACTCAGGGATTTATTAAATACGTGTCTCACCACCAGCCATCACTAATTAGTTAAATTCCTACAAGCGGACTTAACAGCCTGAGTGGGTCTCGCAACTGAAACTGGAGGGCTCTCCGGACACTACTGGAACTTGGGGGACTACTTGGCCACAGCTGGTAGTGGCCTCCGAAGTGAAACATTAAACATTAAATATGACCCAAGCAAAGGCCCCGATCAGGGGCTGAATCGCCACAACAGATTGAAATTGTGGAATGGCCTGAAACCCAAGAATGAAACAGGAACGGTCTCTAAAAGAGACTCTGCCAAAACATGCAAGATAGCCTCCTGCCATCGAGGAGGCGGGAACAGGCGCATCCGTGCCAGAACCCACACAGGTCGGTCCACCTCCAGTCCCTGTGGACGGCCTGCAACACTCTCAGCCACACTCTACCTACAGAGTCAGGGATGCGGGGGACACACTCGCGATGGTTTTCAATGGGCTCACCTGGGATAACAGTCTCACTGAAAAGGAGATGCAATAGACCCACGTCCACAGGGCTGGAGGGCACCCCGTGTGGTTACTAGGGGACAAGGGCTCCAAGCAGAGAGAACAGCCAGGATGAGGGCTTTGAGGCAGGGGTTTGCCTGGCATGTCTAAGCCATAGCCAGAGTGAAGAAGCTATGGGAGAACCGCAGAGGGAGAAGGTAGCTCCTGCCAGGCCCTGAAACCACTGCTAACACTTTGGTTTTGATGCCTTGTGGGTGGAGGGGTCGGGCTGCTGAAAAGCACAGGAAGGTTTTGAGCAGAACATCTGACCTAACAGCTGCCCTCTGGGTACTATGTAGGGGCAGATGCTGGTGGCTCAGTGGTAGAGAATCCACCTGCAATGCAGGAGACATAGGAGACACAGGTTCGACTCCTGGGTAGGGAAGATCCCTTGGAGAAGGAAATGGCAACCCACTCCAGTGTTCTTGACTGGAGAATCCCATGGACAGAGGAAGCAGGCAGGCTACAGTCCCAAGAATTGCCCGAGAGTCGCTAAGAGTCAGACACGACTGAGCATGCATGCTAAGGTGGGAGGGCAGAGAGGCCAGTTCTAGAAAGGTCTCCACAGCATCCTTGCATGGACCACAGCTGTCATCTTGAGTGAGGGGTTTTGCACCGGCTACCAACATGGATTTAGGGACAGCCAGGGGTGTCCCCCTCACCCACCCCAGCGGCTTCAGACAGGAGCACCAGAACGGCCCTGGTGAGGGAGAGCGCGAGACTGTGGATGAAAGGAGAGGTCCCCGCAGCCCTTTCGGCATCACAGGGCAGCTCCAAGACGAAAGGCAGGCAATGAAGTCCGTGCAGCTTTAAACCCAGAGAGTTAGAGAGGTCACCCCAAATGAAAAGGAAACTGAGACCAACCTTTTTATGAGAGCTCCCCTGGAAACATGGAGAACATACACACCGCCAGAGAAGAAAGGCAGCCGCCAGTCCGATAGCACAGGACTCCACTCAGAACTCGGTCTCAAAGAGCAGCCATTCGGAGAGAGCTGTGCAGCAAGACCTCTTAGAACTGGCCCTTCTTTGCCTGCAGCTGAACAAAAGAAAGGGGGTCAAGGTTACACACTCAGGTGGCTTTGAAGTTCAGCTGTCTCCCAGGCCTCCCGCCTCTCCACAAACTCACAGCTGAAGCTACAAGAAAAGCGCTCTCTGCACCCCTTCCCGTTGTCTCCCCCAGACTCAGCTGGTACCCACGGCATTCCCGCCAGAACTTGCCCTAACCCTGCAACCAGCTCAGCACCAATCACGTCGGAGGCCTCCAGCAAGTCACTGAACACCTCTGGCCCTCTCCTTCTTCGCCTCTATGATAGTTCAGTCAGTTCAGTCGCTCAGTCGTGTCCGACTCTTTGCAATCCCATGGACCGCAGCACATCAGGCCTCCCTGTCCATCACCAACTCCCGGAGCTTACTCAGACTCACGTCCAGTGAGTTGATGATGTCATCCAACCATCTCATCCTCTGTCATCCCCTTCTCCTCCCACCTTCAATCTTTCCCAGCATCAGGGTCTTTTCCAATGAGTCAGTTCTTTGCATCAGGTGGCCAAAGTACTGGAGTTTCAGCTTCAGCATCAGTCCTTCCAATGAATACCCAGGACTGATCTCTTTTAGGATGGACTGGTTGGATCTCGTTGCAGTCCAAGGGACTCTCAAGAGTCTTCTCCAACAAACACCACAGTTCAAAAGCATCAATTCTTCAGCGCTCAGCTTTCTTTATAGTCCAACTCTCACATCCATACATGACCACTGGAAAAACCATAGCTTTGACTAGACAGTCCTTAAGTAAGATCACTCATACAAAGAGCGGACTCATTGGAAAAGACCCTGATGCTGGGAAAGATTGAGAGCAGAAGGAGAAGAGGGTGACAGAGGACAAGACGGCTGGATGGAAAACACAGATGAGATGGACATGAACTTGGGCAAACTCCTGGAGATGGTGTGAGGGAGAGAGAAGACTGGAGTGGGGTAGTACATGGAGTCGTGAAGAGTTAGACATACTAGGCGACTAAACAACAGCAAAGATCATTCATGAATGCAACCTGTACCTGGATGGCACACACAGGAAGAATCATTCTTGGGGTTACTTTTGCTAATTCTCTTAACCTGTCCATGCATACATGACAAATTTAATTATTGGCTGACTCTGTGTGACCCCATAGAGGGCAGCCCACCAGGCTCCCCTGTCCCTGGGATTCTCCAGGCAAGAACACTGGAGTGGGTTGCCATTTCCTTCTCCAGTGCATAAAAGTGAAAAGTGAAAGTTACGTTGCTCAGTCGTATCCAACTCTTAGCGACCCCATGGACTGCAGCCCACCAGGCTCCTCCGTCCATGGGATTTTCCAGGCAAGAGTACTGGAGGTAAAACAATGAGAAGATCTAAATAAGCTGGCACCAATAAGCAAGAGACGTATCAGCATTAAACAACAGAATGGGACTTTCCTGGTGGTCCAGTGGCTAACGCTCCATGCTCCCAATGCAGGGGGCCTGGGTTCGATTCCTGGTCAGAGAACTAGATCCCACTTGCTGCAACCAAGGCCCACAACTAATTAAACAAATAAACTTTTTTAAAAAACAAGGTGGTAACACATCTTATGTAGTAATTCGATCTGCTTAGTTGCTCAGTTGTATACAACTCTTTGCAACCCATGGACTGTAGGCTCCTCCTGCTAGGCTCCTCTGTCCATGGGATTTTCCAGGCAAGAATACTGGAGTAAGTTGCCATTCCCTTCTCACAGGTCTCCTGCATTGCAGGCAGATTGTTTACCATCTGAGCCACCAGGCTGTTGATGGGCCCATGTATATACAGAAAAGAAGACCCACCTTCCCCAAGATCTTGACCCCTAATAAACAGATAAACATCATCTGTACTTGCAAGGAAACTGTTAGAATGAGCACATTTAGACACTGATATGACAGCATTTAAAACACTCCTTCTGGACACAAATTCAGCAATAAAATGCATTAGACGCATTTAAAAGTTCACACCCTTGAACCCAGTAAATCTGTGTCTAGATTTTTTAACCTAGAGATATAATAAAAGATGCAAAGATTCACACATAAGGAAGTTTACAGATCCCGCAACTAAAAGTCAGAAACTGGAAAACTAAAAGTGGAACCAGAAGAAACAAGTTAAAGCAGGTCACATCCTTAGAAGAAAGAAAACATGCAAATTTTAAAAGGGTGACTTTAGGAAAAACATCTACAGGAAAGCTTGAGCTCCCTGAGAATGTGGTAAATGGATTAGACTGGATTAGAAGCACACACTTGACTTTGTCACGTAACAATACATCATGGTACAGAAAACAGGCTTTGAAAGGAAAAAAATTCCTTGGAGTCAAAAGCATGGTCCAGGCTAGTGACATCAGCCACTGCCCTTGGACAGACCCCAGGGTTAGTTCCTTCTACTTTGCTGACACCCTCTCTGGATGCCAGTGAACTCAAGCTCCAAAAATCTCTAGCAACTGAGTGTGAAAAACAGTTAGTTCAGGGAGACTTACTAAAGGGATATTTGCGAAAGAATTTTCCAGCATCCTATATGGAAGTCAACTTAAAGATTACGAAGATAAACAAACCCAACATGGGCTCTGAGTAAAGCACGCAAGACTGTTTACATGTTGCACCAAGATGTTGCACCAATTTAGAATTGAAGTGACCCCCTGACTTGTTTCGTTGTTGTTGTTACTGTTATTGGTGGAAGTGCATTTGACCAAATTTTGACCAAATACTTCTCAAATCTTTGTCTGACAATGCAGAATGGCCTTCACAACACAAACTTCTATGTAATTAGTTACATGGTGTCCCTGAAAATTCACAACCACCTAATTATGTCCACATAACTCCAAAAAGTGATCTTATTAGGGCAGAGTTTTGCAGATGTTATAAAGTTAAGATGAGGTCACGTTGAATTAGAATGACCCTAAATCTGATGACTGGTAACATTAAAAGAAGAGAAGACACACAGAGAATAAGGTCATGTAAAGACAGAAGCAGAAACTGGTTGATGCAGCTACAAGCCAAGGAATGCTAGCGACTGCCAGAGGAAACCAGAAGCTAGGAAAAGACAAGGAGGTGTTCTTCCCTAGAACCTTCTGAAGAAGCATGACTCAGCCAACACCTAGCTTTTGGACTTCTGGCCTCCAGAAATGCAAGAGAATGAAATTCTGTTGTAAACCATCAAATCAGTGGTGCTTTTTCCATTTGTTAAGGCAGCCCTAGTACTCTAATAATACAGTGTACAAGCAGAAGTTCCAAAGACAAAAGAAGATAAACACACAAAGAAGGATTGCCATGGAATGAAAATATTCATTATTTGTTGTTCAGTCTCTCAGTTGTATCCAACTGTTTGGGACCCCATGGATTGCAGAATGCCAGGCTTCCCTGTCTTCTCTATCTCCCAGATTTTGAGTTTGCTCAAATTCATGTCCTTTGAGTCAATGATGTCATCCAACCAGCTCATCCTCTAAACCCCCTTCTCCTTCCACCTGCAGTCTTTCCCAGAATCAGGGTCTTTTCCAAAGAGGTGGTTCTTCACATCAGGTCGTCAAAGTATTAAAGCTTCAGCATCAGTTCTTCCAATGAATATTCAGGATTGATTTCCTTTAGGATTGACTAGTTTGACTCCTTGCAGTCCAATGGACTCTCAAGAATCTTCTCCAACACCACAGTTCAAAAGCATCAGTTCTTCAGCACCCAGCTTTCTTTATGGTCCAACTTTCACATCCATACACGACTACTGGAAAAGCCATAGCTTTGACTTTAGCACCTTTGTCGGCAAAGTAATGTCTCTGCTTTTTAAAATGCCATCTAGGTTTGTTGTAGCTTTTCTTCCAAGGAGCAAGTGACTTTTAATTTCATGGCTGCGGTCACTATCTGCAGTGATTTTGGAGCCCAAGAAAAGAAAGCCTGTCACTGTCTTGAAGCACTAATCCCCAGTGTTTGAAGGCGGGCATTTGGGAAGGTGATTAGGTCATAAGGGTGGAGTCCCATGAATGGGATTAGTGCCCTTACAAGAAGAGTAATGGGAGAATCTCTCTGCCATCAGAGGATACAACAGAAGATGTCCCTCTCTAAGTCAGGAAGGTAACTCTCACCAGTGCCTTGACTTTGGACCTTCCAGGCTTCAGAACTGTGAGAAATAAATGTGTCTTGTTTAAACCACCCAGTCTATGATGCTTTTGTTATAGCTGCTCAAGCTGACTAAGACAGGATCAACAGAAGGAAAGTGTTCTTAGGACATACATTACTTGACAGCTCCATCCTCCTGGGCATAGGAGTTGGGGACAGTTATAAAGAAAAGTTGCAAGATAAAAATAATGTTATAACTTTATTAGCAGTTATCTTGTTTCTCAGAGCAGTGATCCCTAAGCATCTGTGTGCATAAGCATTACCCAGCAAGAGCATTAGAATGCAGATTCCTCAGTCCCCTACCCCAGACCCTGATGCAACCAATCTTGTGCTTCCCTGGTAGCTCAGATGGTAAAGAATCTGCATGCAGTGCAGGAGACCTGGGTTGGATCCCTGGCTCAGGCAGATCCCCTGGAGAAGGGAATGGCAACCCACTCCAGTATTCTTGCCTGGAGACTTCCATGGACAGAAGAGCCTGGTGGTCTAGAGTCCTTGAGGGCTGCAAAGAGTCAGACACAACTGAGCAACTTTCACTTTTCACTCACATTCTGACAAAGCTGGATTCCTGATCATACTTAGAAAGACTCTGCTAGGATTCAACAAGACATGTAACAGAAACATCCTCTCTGGAGCTTCCCATCTACCTACCTCTCCAGCCTGGTGTCTCAAGTCTCTCTCCAACAACCCAGGAGCACAGGAACCCTTTAAGTCTGAGCTCACACCATCCATGACTGCTGCCAGGAGTGTCCTGTACCTCCATCTGCATCCGCCTTTGGCTGGCTACTCCTGCACAGTACAGACCTGAATGTCTCTAGGAACTCTTCCTGACCAGGAACTGACCACGCACTCATTCCTTCACCATTCTCTAAAGCCTGTGAAGAACCATTGTTCTCAGTACCAAGAAAAATGAGCTCAACTGAACTGATATTCTTATTGGTAAAGATACAACACACACATAATGGCTAGGAGCTGGTCTCTGGAACCAGACTGCCTAGCCTAAAATCCTGGGATAAGCTGTAGGCCCCTTGGGGCTGCTGCCAGGATTCAGCCAGTGGGTAGTTGCAAGAGTGCAATAAAAGATCATTTCTATTCGATAAACAAGATAAGTTCAGATTCTGATACATACAGTGATAAGCAGGGTACCTTGAGAGAGTAACCTGGTACTGTATCATAGGGTGGACACCATGGGGTTGGGGAGGATTATTTGGGGTAAACCTTGAAGACACTGTGTCATGAGGCCTGGCCAGTCTCAGGGATCTGACATGTTCATTTCCAGGTGACAAAAATCTCAGATGTCAGAGAGCCGTTCTCCAGCATCTCTGCATGCAACATGCCCCTTGGCAAGGACTTAGCTATTCTCACCATAAAGATTCGAGTAAGACAGTTCTTCAAGCAGATATTAGAGCAGGTGACTGACAGATGAAGGCACATCAAGAGAAGAAGCACAAGGCAGACACTCGTGTGACCAATCATGATCAGCCTTGGATCCATTAGACGCCATCCTCTGAGAATCCACAGAAATTCTGAGAGATGCCACAGGTAAGAGCTCCACAAGCCCAGGTAGGAACAAGGATGACAACGTTCATTATTAATACCAAGACAACTGCATGAAATCAACATGCGGGGGAGGCCTGCTGACACCTGAACTCACAGTCTGCTGCCCTGGGCCACCTCCCTGATTACGGTGTAGAGCACTCCAGCGTGGAGATGCAATCGCTGAATGCACATAAGCTATAGCTATCAGCATGCAATAAATGTAGTGGTGGATGAATAAAGGGTTGCATCTCTTTGCACTGATTGCCTCAGTGGTCCTGGATAAGAATGCATTCAAATATAACACAGTTGGGACATCCCTGGCGGTCCAGAGGTTAAGAACTCACCTTTCAACGCAGGGGACTCAGGTTCAATCCCTGGTTTAGAATTAAGATCCCACATGGCGCAGAGCAACCAAGCCCTGGCAACGCAACTAGAGAGAAGCTGTGTGCTGCAGAGAAAGAGCCCACGTATCACAGCTAAAACCTGACACAGCTAAACAAATACATAAAGAAACACTTATTTTAAAAATATAACACAATATGTGCTTGAAACTAATACTGTAAATCAACTTTACTTCAATAAAAACACACACTATGATGGTTAGATTGCCTGGAAATGATTAGACGGCTGGACCTCACATGTCACAACATTTTTGATCACCGTGTAGAATCCTAGATATCAAGGTAGGTAATGTATGATGAAACGGGCCCTAAAGCTATGATGGACTGGCCCATAATCTCACATCTATTTACCAGCCATGACAGGTACTATCCATAAATGGCAGCTCACAGAATCCCTCTCCACCTATAATATGGGCCCAGAAAAACTTTATACCCTGCAGCTGATGGCTCCATTCAACTTCCTGCCTGTCTCCCAACTTCTTATGTTCCCATGTCCCAGTGAAGCTAAAAGAGTGGCTTGATCCTTCACTGCTTTCAAAGCTCCGGTGCCTTCAGCACTGACACTGCAGAGGAGACAGCTCCCTGCAGAGGATTCTGGTGCTGTCTAGAAAAGCCACTGGAAAATATGCCACCTTGTGGCGAGTCACATTTAGGAGAGGGATGCAGTGACAACCCCAAATGGGGGTGAAGGTCCTCAGAACTAAAGGATGAAAACCTGAGACGTGGAGGATAAAGCTGCTAACCTTTGCTCTAAGATGCTTCACAACCCTCCCTGCCTCCTTCCTTTAGCTGGTCCCCACGCCGTGGCCACACCAGGCTCCTTGATGCCCCATCCCTAAAGAACACTCCGAGTATCTTTACACTTGCACTCATGACCTCTGCTCAGAATGTCCCTTCCCTCCATGCACAGGGAGGCTCCCTAAGACATTGAACTCATCTATCAGAATTCCATTCAAGCATCACAGTGGCTCCCTAAAGACTCCCGTGAATGCTTTGGGGAGGTCCACCCAAGCTCCAGCATCCACAGTCCAGACTCTGAACCATCCAGCAGCGTGGTTGGCCATCTGACCTGTGACAGGGTGAGCTTCTCAAGGACACAAACGGGGTCTCGTTTTTTACCACATCATCATCACCAACAGTCACATAGTAGACCCTGATGCCCCCCGTGAGCTCTGTGGACAGAAATCATCCTGAAGACGAGGGCACTGAGTCAGAGCTCCCCTCACCTTCTGCCCGGTACACCCTCCAAAGCACCCGAAGTTTCTCCAGTACAGAACCCAGTACTTTGTGATTAACATCTATGTTGAATTCACTTAATGCCCATCTTGCCCACAAGACAGGGTGCTCTTTAGAGCCAGGGGATGTGTTGGGTATTTCGTGCTATGTCTTCAGCCCCAGTCCGACAGCTGGTTCTTGGCATGAGGAGAAATATGATGCTGATAATAAACGAACCCCTCACATGTGAGATTACTTGACACCTTGGAAAGTTACACACGAAGCTTGCAAACGTTATGCTGGGTGAAAGAAGTTAGTCATAAAAGGTCACATATTTATGATCCCACTTATATGAAACATCCAGAATAGGCAAATCCACAGGGACAGAAATAGATTAGTGATTGTCTAAGCTGGAATGGGGGCTGGGGGGCGGCAGGCTGGAGGAAAATGGGTGGTAACTGCTGATGGGTACAGGGGTTCTTTTGGGGATGACAAAAATGTTCGGAGATTGGCCATTGCACAACGTTGAGAACGTGGTGGGGAAAAACACTAGTTTGTAAACTTTACATGGTAAATCAAACAGTATATGAATTATATCTCAATAAGTTCAGTTCAGTTCAGTCGCTCAGTCGTGTCCAACTCTTTGCGATCCCATGAATCACAGCACACCAGGCCTCCCTGTCCATCACCAACTCCCGGAGTTTACTCAAACTCATGTCCATCAAGTTGGTGATGCCATCCAGCCATCTCATCCTCTGTCGTGCCCCTTCTCCTCCTGCCCCCAATCCCTCCCAGCATCAGGGTCTTTTCCAATGAGTCAACTCTTCTCGTGAGGCGGCCAAAGTATTGGGGTTTCAGCTTTAGCATCAGTCCTTCCAATGAACATGCAGGACTGATCTCCTTTAGGATGGATTGGTTGGCTCTCCTTGCAGTCCAAGGGGCTCTCAAGAGTCTTCTCCAACACCACATTTCAAAAGCATCAATTCTTCGGTGCTCAGCTTTCTTCACAGTCCAACTCTCACATCCATACATGACCACTGGAAAAACCATAGCCTTGACTAGACGGACCTTTGTTGGCAAATGCCTCTGCTTTTTAATAAGCTGTCTAGGTTTGTCATAACTTTCCTTCCAAGGAGTAAGCGTCTTTTCATTTCATGGCTGCAATCACCATCTTCGGTGATTTTGGAGCCCAAAAAAGCTGTTCAAAAAAAAGTTGCACAAATTCTACTGTCAAGGATATTCAAAAATTAAGTCAGCTCAAGAAAGGTACATGGTATCATCAGGAGGAACCATGGAAATCCTTAGAATGCATATAATTTTTTTAAATAGTGAGTGTGCTTAGTCACTCAATAGATATAGATTTTATTTAGTATCCTATAACTAGAACTTAAGAGAATGTTGGAAAGCATCTGACTTTCCTTTTGTATTAATTTTTGTTGAAGCATAGTTGCCTCACAATGTTGCATTGGTTTCCTGCTGCAGAGCACAGTGAATCAGCCATACGAATACACGTGCCCTTCTTTCTCAGGGTCACCACAGCACTGAGCAGAGCTCCCTGTGCTCTGCAGTGGGTTCTCATCAGTTACATATTTTATACAGTATCAATCTCCCAACTCACCCCACTCCCCTTCCTGCCTTGGTATTCTCACATTTATTCTCTGCATCTGCGTCTCTATTTCTGGAAAGCATCTGAATTCCTTACTTTTAAAGCACTGGAAAATGAGATGCAGAAGTTCACTGATTTGTCTCAGATCTCGCCTCCAGCTTGTAGTAACTGAAGGTCCACACTCAATCACAGCAGCATCATTTATAACAATCCAAAGATGGAAGCAACCCAAGGATCCACAGACGGATGACTGGTTAAACATGTGATACATACATACAAAAGGATATCATTCAGCCTTCAAAAGGAAAGAACCATGCCACGTGCTACAGCAGGAATGGACTTGGAGACATGACGCTAGGACAAAGAAGTCAGACACAAAAGAACAAATACTGTGATTCTGCTTATGTGAGGAACCTAGGATAATTAAATCTACAGAAATAGAAAGTAGAATGGTGGTTATTGGGAGCTGGGGGAGGAAAAAATGCAGAACTGTTGTTTGATGGGTACAGATTCAGTTTTGCAAGATAGAAAGGGTTCTATAAACTGATTACACACAATACGAATGTACTAGGGCTTCTCCGGTGGCTCAGTGGTAAAGAATCCGCCTGCAATGAAGGAGCTGCAGGAGACGTGGCTTCCATCCTTGGGTCGGGAAGATCCCCTGGAGGAGGGCATGGCAATCCACTCCGTGTTCTTGCCTGGAGAATCCCATGGACAGAGGAGTCTGGCGGGCAACAGCCCATGGGGTCACAAAGAGTCGGACATGACTGAAGCCATAGCAGGCACGCACATATTTTATCACAAATTTACAATAAATTTTTATAAAAAGAGAGAGATCAAACCTCAAGTCTCCCAACACTTATCCTAACCACACCCTGCAGCATGGCGCTCTCAGACCCAGCAAAATGACCAGATGAAAAGCAGAAAAAGCCCATTCTGCTCCATCAGACTTCACGACGGAGAAATGAAGTCAATCTCTCCAAGGGACTGCTTCCAAAGAATTTCAGGAACTTTAACAAACCTCAGCAACACCAATCAATACACAGATCAATAAAATAGAGTCCACTCCACAGGTCTGAGTGTTCCCCAGAACAAAGCCCTGCCAGAAGGTGATGGTGATGGTGGCAGAGCAGCTCAAACAGCTTTCTCCAGGACAGGGCTTCTCAGACCAAACTGAGCATAGAATCAACCAGAGACCTTGTGAAAATGCAGGCTCACCAGGGTGAGGCCTGAGAATCTGCACTTGTAATAGGTGCCCAGATGACGGGGTATGATGCTGGTCCCAGGGACCACTCTTTCCCACTCCAAGTGGCCAGAATGGAGATGAAACTCCACACCACATCCCTCTCCCCAGACGAGAAGCTATCTTCATGGGCTGAAGGCTCCATGGCAACATTCCACTTTCAGCGGAAGTACGTACCCCCATCACAAGCCAGTATATTTCAGTTCATTTCAGTCTGAATTAGAAAACCCACATATTTTGTGGTTTCTGAAAATGCAGGTTTGATTTACACTAAAACTGAGTCAGTGGGTTGACTGCTTGATTGTTGGCGGCATGGGTAAGAAACCAACTGTGGTCCACTCTTTAAAGGGAATATTAAATATGACTTAAAATTCCAAAGTCGATGGAATGTGGTCTAATATCTGATTCATAAACGTGCCTTGGTAAACCATACTGGAAAAAGCCACAACACACAGAGAGCTGAAACATTCTGTTCTACACAGGGTCATAGACAATAGGGAGTTTGGGTTTGTTTTTGGTTTTCTTAATTTTTTTAAATTTTTATTTATTTATTTATTTACAGCTGTGCTGGGTCTCTGTTGCTGCACGGGCTTTCCTCTAGTTGTGGAGAGAAGAGGCAACGCTAGTTGCAGTGCGTGGGCTTCTCAATGTGGTGGCTTCTCTTGTTGCACAGGACAGGCTCTAGAGCACTCGGGCTTCAGTAATTGTGGCACAGGGGCTCAGCAGCTGTGGGAGACGGGTTTAGTTGATCCGCAGCATGCAGGATCTTCCCAGACTAGGGATCGAACCCATCTCTTGCATTGCCAGGCAGATTCTTTACCACTGAGCCACAAGGGAAGCCCTACAACATGGTTTTTTAACCTTGATGTTCATGAAGTTTTGGTTTTCCTGCCATTTCCCAATAGAAATGAACAAGAAAGGAAACTCATCTACATAGGGACAAGAGGTCTGTGAGGACCGGAGCCTATAATCAAGAGGACAGATGTTAAAGCACCAGACAAGAACCAAGAGAAATGAAAATGACAGATTATGTTTTCAGGATCAGAGGTTACCAATTAAAATTAAAAGTATTCTTATAGGACACTTCTCTTAAAAAGAGAAGGCAAAAAATTGACTCCCTGCAATCAGAAACTGTCCCAAAATACTCTACAGCAAGTCTGACACATGACTTCGGAGAACTTTGCAGCTTGACACCAAATGAGCTTCTAACTTTCACTGCAGTTGCTAATACCCATTTCAATACCCCTGTTTCAACTAATTAACCCTTGCACTTTATTGCTGTTACAATTAGTGAGTCCCCAAAACAGGAAAGGGTGGTTTATCTATTACTCACAAGATCTACTAAGTGATTCAACCTCGAGAGATACAACCATCACTAGTCTTTACTTATTGCCAAGTCATTTTAACTTAAAAAAAAAAAAAAAAACCACTTCATCTGAAAGGACAGTTATAAACAATTCAAACGAAAACCTCAAGAAGTTCGAGGAGAAAGAATACAGTAGTCAGGATCAGCCACAGAGCAGTCAGAGAAGACGCTTCATCCACTGCCCTGGTGGTGTCACCGGCACAATCTTATTGTGTAAACTGGCAACATGTGCTCTCTAGAGTGTTTAGACTTTTTAACCGAACGATTCCTCTTTTGATGATCTATTGTCAAGAAATACTCCAAAATTCAGAAAAAGCACCAGATGGATATAAAGACATCCTCTTGAGTACTTCGTCACAACAGAAAGAGCACCAGAGACGAGCACTGGGAGGCATGTACCCTGTCGCTGGAGCTAAGCAGGAACTACACCTCCCAGAATCCCCTCTTCTAGGAGCTACTTGTTTAGAATCAGCCATCAGGGGAGTTTACTCAGGCTCTGAAAGCACATTTCAAAGACATCTGAAATTACATTACTTTAAAAGACATTACTTTGCCAACAAAGGTCCATCTAGTCACGGCTATGGTTTTTCCCAGTACTCATGTATGGATGGGAGAATTGGACTATAAAGAAAGCTGAGCACTGAAGAATTGATGTTTGTGAACTGTGGTGTTGGAGAAGACTCTTGAGAGTCCCTTGGACTGCAAGGAGGTCCAACCAGTCCATCCTAAAGGAGATCAGTCCTGGGTGTTCATTGGAAGGACTGATGCTAAAGCTGAAACTCCAATACTTTGGCCACCTGATGCAAAGAACAGACTCATTGGAAAAGACTCTGATGCTGGGAAAGATTGAAGGCAGGAGGAGAAGGGGACAACGGAGGATGAGAGGGTTGGATGGATCACCAACTCGATGGACATGAGTTTGAGTAAACTCCAAGAGTTGGTGATGGACAGGGAGGCCTGGCGTGCTGCAACTCATGGGGTCACAAAGAGTTGGACACGACTGAGCAACTGAACTGAACTGAACTGAACTTGAAAGCCCAAGTGGAGAAACAGGTAGGGTCAGGGTGGTGAGCTCTGTATGGCATGGCAGTGGGGACAGACGCTGGAGCTCCTGAGCCAGACAAACGTGCAGCTCCGAGGTCAGCGGCAAGCCTCTTCTGCAAGTCACCCCGTGTCATCATCAAGGTGGGAGGCAGGGAAAAATTTGGGCCTCAATGTATCCTGGCTCTTCCTCCTACTCCTGCGGCTGTTTTTCCTGAACTTCTTCCAGCGCCCACAAGTACACGGAGTCAACTTCCCATGAGGAATCCCTATTTCACACCCATCATTGTGATGGTTAACTTTATGTGTCTACATGACTAGGCAAACAGATGCCTAGAGAGTCGGTAAAACATTATTTCTGGATGTGTCGGTGAGGGTTTTTCTGGATGAGATAAGCATTTGAATCAATAGACGAGTAAAAATGATCACCGTCTCTAATGTAAGCAGGCATCATCCAATTCACTGAAGACCTGAATACAACAAAAGGATGGAGGAAGGGAACTCTCTCTCTCTCTCTCTCTCTCTCTCTCTCTCTCTCAGCTGATACATCCATCTTCCCCTGCCCTGGGACACCGGCACTCCTGATTCTCAGGCTTCAGATTCAGACTGAACCACACAGCTGCTCTCCTGGGGCTCCAACCTGCAGACAGTAGGCAGCACAAGGGACTTCTCTGCAATCATAATTGCATGAACCAATTTCTACCATAAATTTCAGTGCCCACCTGCCCTTTCACATAGACGTGTGTGTGTGTGTGTTAGTTGCTCAGTCACGTCTGTCTTTGCAATCCCATAAACTGTAGCCCACCAAACTCCTCTGTCCATGCAAGAATTCACCAGGCAACAATACTGAAGTGGACTGCCATTTCCTTCTCCAGGATATCTATCTTCCTGACCCAGGGATCAAACTCGTGTCTCCCACATGGCAGGCAGATGTTTTACCACTTGAGCCATCAGGAAAGCCATCCAAATAGACAGACAAATAGATAAATAGATAGATTCTATTGGCTTGTTCTTTTTCTCTGGAGACACTCACCACACCTTAACTGATAAATAATCAGTGCATGCAAATGAGATTCCAGTAAACCTCAGTACAACATTCCATAGAATGTTAAACATTTGCTAAAACAGATATTTACAAAGCACTTAAGCATATTTGCAACACAATGATTTTTCCCAGTAAATGAGAAGAAATAACAGGCTAGAATCTAAATTAATTTATTACACATACTATAAATAATAAACAAACACAAGACAGAAAAAAATGCTACATCAAAGTACAACTGAAAGGTAAAGAGTTCAATCTAGTTTGTATTAGAAATTAGGCTTTGTTTCTTTCTTCTGATATTTTCTAATTTTTAAGTCTTCTATGCGTTTTCTCTATTTTTTAGAATTAAAATTAAGATTATGTGGAGAAACAAAAAACCCCAAGAGAGCCAAAGTCATATGGAAGAAGTAGAACAAAGTTGGAGGATTAACACTAACCAATTCAAGACTTTCTACAACATTACAGTCATCAAAACAGAGTGGTATCTGCAAAAGAAATCACATAAAGATCAGTGACACAAGATAAGAGAGCCCAGAAACAGATCTGAATAAACAGAATGGATCCTTGACAGAGGAGGAAAAGAAATACAACCAAGAAAATACAGTCTTTTCAACAAATGGTGCTGAAACAACTGGATCAGTTTCAGTTCAGTTCAGTCGCTCAGTCGTGTCTGACTCTTTGCGACCCCATGAATCACAGCACACCAGGCCTCCCTGTCCATCACCAACTCCGGAGTTTACTCAAACCCATGTCCATTGAGTCGGTGATGCCATCCAACCATCTCATCCTCTGACACCCCCTTCTCCTCCTGCCCCCAATCCCTCCCAGCATCAGGGTCTTTTGAAATGAGTCAGCTCTTCGCCTGAGGTAGCCAAAGTATTGGAGTTTCAGCTTCAGCATCAGTCCTTCCAAAGAACACCCAGGACTGATCTCCTTTAAGATGGACTGGTTGGATTTCCTTGCAGTCCAAGGGACTCTCAAAAGAGTCTTCTCCAACACCACAGTTCAAAAGCATCAATTCTTCAGTGCTCAGCTTTCTTCACAGTCCAACTCTCACATCCATACATGACCACTGGAAAAACCGTAGCCTTGACTAGATGGACCTTTGTTGGCAAAGTAATGTGTTTGCTTTTTAATAAGCTATCTAGGTTGGTCATAACTTTCCTTCCAAGGAGCAAGTGTCTTTCCATTTCATGGCTGCAGTCACCATCTGCAGTGAAACAACTGGATATCCACATGCAAAAAGAAGAATCTAGATACACACCTTATGCCCTTTACAAAAATTAACTCCAAATGGATCACAGACCTAAATGTATACTTGTAACCAAAAAAATGAAACTACAAAAGGTAACATACAAAAAAATTTAGATTACCTGGCCTACCACAATGACTTTTTGATACAAGACCAGAAGCATGATCCATGAAAGAAAGAACTGATACGATGGACTTCATTAAAATTAAAAACTTCTCTTTTACATAGCACAATTTCAAGAGAACGAAAAAACAAGTCATGAGCTGAGAGAAACCACTTGCAAAAGACACATCTGATAAATGGCTATTACCTAAAATATACAAAGAACTCTTAAAACTCAATGATAGGAACGCTATAAAAAGAACTCTTAAAACTCAATGGTAAGAACACAAACCACCCTGTTAAAATATGGGCCAAAGGCCTTAATAGGCACCTCAACAAAAAAGATACATGGATGGTAAATTAGTATGTGAAGAATGTAAATTAGTATGTTTCACATCAGATGTCTTCAGAGAAATGAAAACCAAAACGTCAGTGAGACACCACTACACACCTATTTGAATGGCCAAAATCCATAATGACGACAATACCAAATGTAGACAAGACTGTGAAGCAACAGGAACTCTCATTCATTATTGCTGGGAATGCAAAACAGTACGGACACTGTGAAAGAAAAACAAACTGCAACATTCTTAAGGAGATGGGAACACCAGGCCACCTGACCTGCCTCTTGAGAAACCTGCATGCAGGTCAGGAAGCAACAGTTAGAACCGGTCCTGGATCAATGGACTGGTTCAAAATTGGGAAAGGAATGCATCGAGGCTCGATATTGTCACTCTGTTTATTTAACTTCTATGCAGAATACATAAGGCAAAATGCCTGGCTGGATGACGCAAGCTGGAATCAAGACTGCCAAGAGAAATATCAATTACCTCAGATACGCAGATGACACCACCCTAATGGCAGAGTGAAGAGGAACTAAAGAGCCTCTTGAGGTGAAAGAGGAGAGTGAAAAAGCTGGCTTAAAACTCAACATTCAAAAAACAAAGATCACAGCATCCAGTCACATCACTTCTTAGCAAATAGATGTGGGGAAAATAAAAACAGTGGCAGATTTTATTTTCATAGGCTCCAAAATCACTGTGGACAGTGACTGCAGCCATGAAATTAAAAGACACTTGCTTCTCGGAAGAAAAACTGTGACAAACCTAGACAGCATATTAAAAAGCAGAGACATCATTTTGTCAACAAAGGCCCACACAGTCAAAGCTGTGGTTTTCCCAGTACTCATGTATGGATGTGAGAGTTGGACGAAGAAGGCTGGGCACTGAAGAATTGATGCTTTCAAACTGCGGTGCTGGAGAAGACCCTTGAGAATCCCTTGCACAGCAAGACGACCAAACCAGCCAATCCTAAAGGAAATCAACCCTGAATATTCCTTGGAAGGACTGTTGCCGAAGTTCCAATACTTTGATTATCTGATGTGAAGAGCCAACTCACTGAAAAAGACCGTGATGCTGGGAAAGACTGAGGGCAGGAGAAGAAGGGGGCGACAGAGGATGAGATGGTTGGATGGTATCATGGACTCAAAGGACATGAGTTTGAGCAAACTCCAGGAGATAGTGAAGGACAGGGAGGCCTGGTTGCTGCAGTCTATAGGGTTGCAAACAGTTGTACACGAATTAGCGACTGAACAACAACAACAGCCACTGTGGAAGTCAATTTGGTAGTTTCTTACAAAATTAAACATACACTTACCATAAAATTCAGTAACCACACTCCTTGGTATTTATCCAAAGGAGCTGAAAACTTACATACACACAGAAACTTACACATAGTTATCAACAGCAGTTTTACTCATAACTGCTAAAATTTAGAAGTTCAAGATGTCCTTCAGCAGGTGAATAGACAAATAAAACTATGGTACATCCAGACAAGGGAATAATATTCAGTTCTATAAAGAAATGAGCTATCAAGCCACAAAAAGACATGGGGAAACTTTAAATGCCTATCACTAAAGCAAAGAAACCAGTCTGCGAATGCAACATACCATACCATTCCAGCTATACAACATTCCGGAAAAGGAAAAACTATGGAGATAGTAGAAGAAACACTGGTTAGCAGGAGCTTGTGAGAGGGAAGCAAGATAATCAGAGGATTTTTAGGGCAGTGAAATGACTCTGTATGATAATTACAGTGGTAAAAACATGTCATTATAAGTAGGTCCAAACCCATAAAATGTACAAGACCAAGAGTGAACCCTAACATAAGTAGGGGCTTTAGATAATAATGATATGTTAATTTATGTTCACCAATTGTAATATATGTATCCATCTAGTTGTGAATGCTAATGAAGGGAAAGGGGATGTATGTACGCAGGCCATGGGTATATGGGAAAACTTCTGAACACTCTGCTCAGTATTGCTATAAACCTAAAACTGCTGTTTAAAAAAAAAAAAGGCTATCATACTTTTTAATTAAGAATCATTAATAATAAAAATAGTAAAAATTAAATTCTGAATTCTTTATGTTTTTCCTCCTTTACTCTCAGCTTATGTTTCAAACATACCACAAAAACTTGTTTTTTCTAATTTGTAAAGGGCTCTGTTATTCTGTGTATATTCAACAGAATTGTAAACCTGATCTTATTTCACTTCACTGCCACAAAACCATTCAGTTATTTTCCAGGAGAAAAGCCAAACTTCTCAGCAAGATCTGGCCACTGATCTCACCAGCTCAGCTCATCTTCTGACCCTGATATAAGAATAATAGTCGTAAAGAAGGACACAATGACAATAACAATTGTGATCCCCAGAAGGGACCAAGTCCCTCGATTGCTCTGTACTTTTGCATGTGGTTCTTGTTGTTCAGTTGCTAAGTCATCTCTGACTCTTTGCAATTCCATGGCCTGCAGCACACCAGTCTTCCCTGTCCTTCACTATCTCGAGTCTCTCAAACTCACGTCCACTGAGTCGGTGAGGCCAGCCAACCATCTCATCCTCTGTCACCCCCTTCTCTTCCAGCCCTCAATCTTTCCCAGCATCAGGGTCTTTTCCAATGGGTCAGCTCTTTGCATCAGGGGCCAAAGTACTGGAGCTTCAGCTTCAGCATCAGTCCTTCCAGTGAATATTCAGGATTGATTTTCTTTAGGATTGACTAGTCAGACCTCCCCCATCTCTAAGGGACTCTCAAGAGTCCTCCCAAAACCATCAATTCTATGGCACTTAGCCTTCTTTATGGTCCATCCAACTCTCACATTCATACACTACTACTGGAAAAATCATAGCTTTGACTACATGGACTTTTGTCAGCAAAGTGATATCTCTGCTTTTTAACATGCTGTCTAGATTTGTCATAGCTTTTCTTCCAAGGGGCAAGCGTCTTTTAATTTTTTGACTGCAGTCACCGTCCACAGTGATTTTGGAGTTCAAGAAAATAAAATTTGTCACTCTTTCCACTTTTTCCTCATCTATTTGCCATGAAGTGATGGGATCAGATGCATTACCTTACTAGCACATGGAAGGAGTCCAATTGTGCAGTAGTTTGAACATTCTCTGGCATTGCCCTTCTTTGGGACTGGAACGAAAACTGACCTTTTCCAGTCCTGTGGCTACTGCTGAGTTTTCCAAATGTGCTGGCATACTGAGAGGAGCACTTTCACAGCATCATTTTTCAGAATCTGAAATAGCTCAGCTGGAATTCCATCACCTCCACTAGCTTTGTTAGTGGTAATGCATGTGGCTTTCTTGATAATGCTCTCCTTCTAGCCCTTATTCATCTCAAGAACAACCACTCAACAATTAAGACTTCACTCGAACATCATTTGTCTAAAGGCCTATCTAACTCTCCAAAGGCATTAATTCTAACTCCCCAGTTACTCTTTAATACACGCAATGTGCTTTCAGGGACAACAACCAGACTTTAGCTGGAGAGTTTATTAAAATTTACATTGTTAGGCCCCACCCCCAGAGTGTTGATTCAGCAGGGCTGAGTTAGGGCCCAGGAATGAGCATTTCTAACAACTCCAGATGGTGATGATGATGCTTATCTGAGGACCACACTGTGAGAGCGGCTGAGTTAGCACTATGAGACCCCTTGATGGTGGGGCCTATGATTTACTCACCCTTGCATCTCAAAGGCTCAAACACAGTCCCTGGCACATAGCAGTGTTCAGAACTGGAGGGCATGGCAACCCACTCCAGTGTTCTTGCATGGAAAATCCTATGGACAGAGGAGCTCCAGTCCATTGGGTCACACTGAGTCGGACACAACTGAAGCGAGTTAGCACACACGCAACCGTATTTATTTTACCTTTTTAAATAAAGAAAACCCTGATACAGAGAACAAACTACTGGGGAGAAGGAAGCAAGGAGGGGCAACATAGGGGTAAGGGAGTAAAAGGGACAAACTATTAAGTATTAAATAAGTTCTCAGGATATACTGTACAACACAGGAAACATAACCAACATTTGATAATAAGCAGGGTATAATCTCTGTAAATTGTGAATCGCTATATTGTACACCTGTGACTCATATATAAATAACACTATAGATCAATGAAACTTCAACAAAAATAAAGAAAAACACACCTTTCCCCTACACGTGGCTAACTTCACTAACATGATGTGCAGTTACATGGACTCTGATGACTATTTTTTTTGTTTATACCTTTATGAAATCTGGAAACCTTAATAAATACAAGGTGAAAATGTGAAAAATCCAAGGTTTTTATTTCCCCATACACACTCTTTGTGAAAAGCTCTCCACGTTTTACATTACCATTGTAATTTCTCTGTTACTCCAGGCAACAGGAGATAAAGCCAGAAACAGGTGGAGATGGACAGAAGATACTTGGCTACTCTTTTGGCTCCCACATTTCCAGTGTTAAAAGACGAGATTGTTTTCCCTTCAGGGCTTTTAACTCTGTCTCTCCTGTCCACACACACAGGGTGGCCTGGCAGTGCTAAACCCAGGAGCAGTGCCCGGGTCACCCGACCTTCAAGGCTTACTCACGACCTTCCTGGTAACAGTGACCACCAGCTTCCCAGGCACACCCTCAAGCCAGTTGGTGAGAAGGTTACTGGAATCCAGGCAAGAGAAGAAGCAATTCCACATGCCAAGATTGGGAAGATGTCCCAACACACACGACTTGGGAGGGGAAGGCGCAGGGAGAAAGGCTCTTCAGGGGGACAAGGGGAGCAAACACACAGAGGTCTTAAATACACAGCATGTCCCAGCGACAGTGAGAGCCCAACAGCAGGAACATAACGTGCGACGGAGAGACACCTGGAGGAGACGCTGGGGTCTGAAACACCACGCCACAAAGATGGGTCTGTAATGTGGACACAGTAACTCCTGTCAAAGGGGAGTGAGAGTGATCATCTACATGTTGGGTAACAATTCTGGTGGCTGAATGGATGATAAGGAGATGCTAGCGGGGCGAGGGGGCAGGCTTCCTTGGTGGCCCAGTAGTTAAGACTCCCTACTTCCATTGCAAGGGGCACAGGTTCAGTCCCTGGTTGGGGACATAAGATCCCATGTGTCGCATGGCACAGTTAAAAATTTTTTTCCTTTAATAAAATAAAAAACAAAATAAGGAGGCTCTGGAGGAGATGTGCTCTGTGTTACTGATACTCAGAGAAATGCCAAGTGAACCAGCAAAGGAAACATGAAGCAAACTACAATTTATATACCGGTATGCCTTTCTTGATCCAACTGTGAAGTAGAGGCTTTTTATATTCTCTTTCCATTCAATCTCTCATTTCAGAAATAACGCAGGTAAATAATTGAAGCAATAAGGACCAGAGAAATCAAAAGCTAGACCTCTTCAGAGCAAGGGAGCCAGACAAGTGTTTGGAGGTTTGATCCTGACCTTTAAAGATAAGAGAGACTTCACCAGGAGGAGCAGCACCATTTATAGTTATTGGGGTCATGAAGCCTTTGCAGAAAAGCTCAATTTACCGTGCTCTTTAACAGCCAAAATCTTCTGAAATGCACTTTAATCCCAAATTAACAACACACAACTGATTATACTGAGCAAACTGGTAGAAAGAGAATGAAAACACACACATCGGTTCTGCCACAGATAACTTCAACCTCTGAGAACAGATCAAGTAATATGATATCTGGGTTTCCCTGGTGGCTCAGTGATAAAGAATCCACCTGGCAATGTAGATGTGGGTTCGACCCCTGAGTGGGGAAAATCCCCTAGGGAAAGGAATGGCAACCCACTCCAGTGTTCTTGCCTAGAATATCCCATGGACAGAGGAGCCTGGCGGGCTCCAGTCCATGAGGTTGCAAAGAGTCGGACATGACTGTGCGACTGAACAACAACAACAATTTGGTATCTATTTCAACTGCGATTAGGTTTTACAGTCTGTACTTTGAGTTTGAAGAAACAATTCCTACTAAACTTTCAAAACTCAAGCCTTTCTATAAGAACAATTTCCCAACACATAAGAAAAAAAGGCAGTAAATTAAAGAAGGAAATTAATCCCCAAATGGATTAGGAGAGAGGTTTTAATTATGCTTTAAGAGGATGGTGATATAGACAATAAATGTATGGACACCAAAAGTGGGGAAAGAGAGGGTGGAATAAATTCGGATATTAGGACTGACATATATACACTCCTGATTCTATGTATAAAATAGATAACTAATGAGAACCTACAGTATAGCACAGGGAAGGAAATCCAAAAAAGAGGGGCTTCCAGATGTTCAAGCTGGTTTTAGAAAAGGCAGAGGAACCTGAGATCAAATTTCCAACATCCGCTGGATCATGGAAAAAGCAAGAGAGTTCCAGAAAAACATCTATTTCTGCTTTATTGACTATGCCAAAGCCTTTGACTGTGTGGATCACAATAAACTGTGGAAAATTCTGAAAGAGATGGGAATACCAGACCACCTGACCTGCCTCTTGAGAAACCTATATGTAGGTCAGGAAGCAACAGTTAGAACTGGACATGGAACAACAGACTGGTTCCAAATAGGAAAAGGAGTTCGTCAAGGCTGCATATTGTCACCCTGTTTATTTAACTTATATGCAGAGTACATCATGAGAAATGCTGGACTGGAAGAAACACAAGCTGGAATCAAGATTGCCGGGAGAAATATCAATAACTTCAGATATGCAGATGACACCACCCTTACGGCAGAAAGTGAAGAGGAACTAAAAAGCCTCTTGATGAAAGTGAAAGAGAAGAGTGAAAAAGTTGGCTTAAAGCTCAACATTCAGAAAACGAAGATCATGGCATCTGGTCCCATCATTTCATGGGAAATAGATGGGGAAACAGTGGAAATGGTGTCAGACTTTATTTTTTTGGACTCCAAAATCACTGCAGATGGTGACTGCAGCCATGAAATGAAAAGACGCTTACTCCTTGGAAGGAAAGTTATGACCAACCTAGATAGCATATTCAAAAGCAGAGACATTACTTGGCCAACAAAGGTTCATCTAGTCAAGGCTATGGTTTTTCCAGTGGTCATGTATGGATGTGAGAGTTGGACTGTGAAGAAAGCTGAACGCTGAAGAATTGATGCTTTTGAACTGTGGTGTTGGAGAAGACTCTTGAGAGTCCCTTGGACTGCCAGGAGATCCAACCAGTCCATTCTGAAGGAGATCAGCCCTGGGATTTCTTTGGAGGGAATGATGCTAAAGCTGAAACCCCAGTACTTTGGCCACCTCATGGGAAGAGTTGACTCATTGGAAAAGACTCTTATGCTGGGAGGGATTGGGGGCAGGAGGAGAAGGGGACGACAGAGGATGAGATGGCTGGATGGCATCACCGACTTGATGGACTTGAGTTTGAGTGAACTCCGGGAGTTGGTGATGGACAGGGAGGCCTGGCATGCTGCAATTCATGGGGTTGCAAAGAGTTGGACACGACTGAGCGACTGAACTGACTGAACTGAACTGACTAATGTGTATACGTATGGCTGATTCACACTGGTAAACAGCAGAAAATTACACATTGTATAGCAGTTATACTCCAATAAAAATTTAAAAAATAAAAAAATATGAGGAAGATAATTGGCTTATATACTGATCTATCGTAACTCCAAGATCATACACAGAAACAAATTAATTATCAACTAAGATTGTCAGGGCACATGCTACTCATATATGTGAATTGTCTCTGTTAACTGAAGCTTAATGTTTTTAAATGAGCAAAGTTAGTTTAATTTCTTAAAATCTATTTTGAAAGGGAAGGAAAGCATTGTTAAATGTTACATAACTTCTATATCCAGCCAAGATGAAATAACAGACCAGATCTATAAACCCAAATAAAACTATCTTTTCAAACTATAGTTGATTTACAGTATTGTGTTCCTTTCAGGTGTACAGCAGAGTGATTCAGTTTTACATAATTTTTTGCCGATTCTTTTCCCTTACAGGTTATTACAAAATGCTAAGAATAGTTTCCTAAGGTATAAAGTAGGTCCTTATCGGTTATCTATTTTATATACAGTAGTATAATCCCAACCTCTGGACCCATCCTCTGGACCTCTCTTTCTCCTTTGGTAACCATAAATTTGTTTTCTATGTCGGTGAGTCTATTTCCGTTTCGGAAATAAGTTCATTTGTATCTTTTTTTCGATTGCACATTTGTCTTTGGCATACCGCACTTTGTATGATAGTCTCTAGGTCCATCCATACTGCTGCAAACAACATTGTCTCATTCTTTTTTCACAGCCGAGTAATATCACACACACACATATATATCACTTAGGTTGCTCTCATGTCTTGGTTATTGCAGATGTGCTGCTGTGAACACTGGGGTGCATGTATCTTTTCGAATTATACTTTTCTCTGGATATATGCCCAGAAGTGGGACTGCACAATCGTATGATAACTCTATTTTACCCATTCTTAAAAATGGACAAGATATATGAAACAAGGTTTCTGAGACCTTGGACAGCAGCACAGGATAGTGACCTCTATTAGGCTGCAAACAGAGAAGGTGAACCGAACGAGTCCCAGGAGAGGGAACCCAGGAGGAGCCCAAGGTCTCCCAGGGTGGAGGAGAGGAGCTGAAATAGATTACATGCCACCCTGCCATTTGAAACGAGCATGGCAAAGAGTTTCCCGAATGCAGAACCATTTGTTTTCCTGATGACAAAGGGTTACCCGTTATTTTGTTGTGAAGACTCTGAAGACCATGGTTAGGAGCTAGAAATATCTCTTCTCAACACCACTGAAGTCTTTAAATTCAGGCATGCTCTTGTACTGGATCTGCTCTCTTCCTAACAGGTTGCTACCACCCCTGACACCAGCCCTCAGATGATGTACTTTCGTTGAGGTAATAGTTCACTGCACCTTCCATTCTTATGACTCCCAAACCCCAAAGTCCCCAGCGGCAGGCTCTGTCCCACATCCGCCCCGATTCTCCAGAATGAAGCCAAGAGCACTGGCGCGGGGACTGCTACAGCTTCTGGGTTAGCAGTTTGACCTCTCGGATGGTCTGTGTTCTGCGGGGTACAGTTTGCCAGACAGGTGACCTCCACCTAGTCCACAATGAAGAACTGCTGGATTCATCCGTTCATTCATTCATTAACAAATGAATGATTCACCAGGGTTAAAAGTCGCAAGTACCTTCTTTCCCGAATTTCTAATCTATTCATGCTTGGATCAGCCTAAACCAGACCAGTCAGACATCCTTCTGTACCAAGCAGACTGCTTTCGAAAAGCAATCTCCAACGTTCATTATTGGGCCCCACTCACTATACTGAATCCATTGGTAGAGGAACAATGGAATCCACGGTTCTACAGTGGCAATTTCAGATTTCAATCTGAAAACAATCTCCATGTCTAAAACTAACATCCATCTTCATTCAAGTCAGCCTCTGAAAGGCCCTTAGACCAAGAGTTTAAAGCAACAAGGTAGGGCTCTTTTATGGTCCTAGGAATGCAACGTTACTCTAAACATATGTGTCTCTAAGGCCAAAAAATGCCTTGTCAAGCAATGTAAACAAATTGTAATTAACTCATTGGAGAAGGAAATGGCAACCCACTCCAATGTTCTTGCCTGAGAATCCAGGGACAGGGGAGCCTGGTGGGCTCCTGTCTATGGGGTCACATAGAGTTGGACATGACTGAAGCGACTTAGCAGCAGCATGGAAAATGACCCATCTAACTGTCATATAAAAAGGACCAATGGGAAGAAAGCCCTGAGTCACATACTTCTGCTCTAAGTAGCATTACAATGACTTTATTAAAAACCATAATAATAACTCTCTTTCACATAGCAATTTACAGATTACGGGACAGAACTGATGAGCAACTCCCATTCATTGTTCAGAAGCAATTTTATGACACAGATGGACTTATTTACAAAATCAGAAATAGAGACACAGATAAAGAAAACTGACAGTTACCAGGAGGGAAGGGGGCAATAAATTGGGAGATTGAAACTGACATATAAACACTACCATATATAAAACAGATAATTAATAAAGACCTACTGTATAGCAAAGGGAACTCTTACTCAGGGCTCTGTGGTGCCCTAAATGGGAAGGAAATCCAAAAAGAGGGGATATATGTACATGTGTAACTGATTCACTGTGCTGTAGAGCAGATATAACTGTATAAAGCAACTATACTCCAATAAAAAAAAATTTTTTTTAATTGGTCTGGTGTTTCTCAGCCCTTCTTTACCTCATAAATTCCTACCCTGGCATCAGGATCTTCTCACATGCCACCTCCTCACTGAAGCCTTCCTTCCTATCTATTCCACCTGCTATTGTCCCAGAGAACTCTATTCCCATCCCCACATCAGCTCCTACTCCTCTACAGTGGAAGGAGCCATTCATTTCCTGGCCTCTGATATGTCTAGCACTATCTCTGGTGGTAGCCATCACTTGATAAATAACCCTTATCTCAAATGATGTATTCAATTATTTTAAACACAGAAACTTCTAAATACTTGCAGCCAACTCTAAAATATGTACATTGAATCCACCTGCCAATACAGGAAATATGGGTTCAATCCCTGGGTCAGAAGATCCCCAGGAGAAGGAGATGGGAACCCACTCCAGTATTCTTGCCTGGAGAATCCCATGGACAGAGGAGCCTGGCGAGCTACAGTCCATGGGGTCACAAAGAGTCAGACACGACTTAGCGACTAAATAACAACAAACACAAGCCTACCTTAAGCATATGTGTCAAGCTGTAAATGCTTCGTCTCCTTTTCTTCCAGATATCTTACTCTTTCTCTCCCAAGTTCTTGTCTATAAACTACATCTTACCCCTGACTAACTGTTCAGAAATCCTCCAAAGATCAAACCAGGGCTTCTCCAGGGAAGTCTGGCATGCTGCAGTTCAAGGGGTTGCAAAGAGTCGGACATGACTTAGCGACTGAACAACAATCACCACCACCACTCTGGCACCACTGGCATTGGAGCTGGGTTAAGTCTTTGTCATGCGGGGTGGAGGGGTTCCACGCATTGTAGAATACTTAATTTAGCAGCATCCCTCACCTCTACCCACTAGATGCCAGCAGCAAACCCCACATTGAGATAACGAAAAATAACACCAAACAATGCCAAATGTCTCCTGGAGAACGACTCAATCTCCAGTTGAGAACTGATGATCTAAATCAATCATTTAGTTATTTGATAACAAAGGCGGGTTCATGGTCATCCAGAGTTGAAACCTAAGCGTCAACTAATTCGTTATGATCAATTGGAAGTACTTGGCTGATTTCATACCCCCAGTACAGTGCCACATTGATTAGGGATGTCCGCCACCAACTGGGAAAGGGCAGTTTGCCATCTCCATTAACTCACCAGAAGCAGCTGGACAGAAGGAAGTAGTGGGCACAGTGTTTAAACTTGGACTTGGCTACAGAGAGATCCGATATCATCTTCCCTTGACTCCATAAAAGGAGCAACAGAAAGCTTAAAAGCATTCTATTTTTTCTCTTTTAATGTATTACTATTTTTTAATTTTGGCTGCACTGAATCTCCAATGTGGCACACAGGCTTTCTCCAGATGTGAAGCACGGGCTTCTCTTGCTGCATCAGCTTAGCATGAGTTAGTTGCCTCGTGGCATGTGGGATCTGAAGGCCCTGACCAGGGATGGAACCCACGTCCCTGCGTTGGAAAGCAGATTCCCAACAACTGGACCACCAGGGAAGTCCCTCTATTCTTTCGAATGCATCTGACTGGTAACGTTCTCTGAAATGATACCTAAAAGAATTCATAGTTGGCCAGTCATTAATATTTATAAGCTTCTTCTGCTATCTGAGCACACTGTACACCATTGAAGGCTGGAAAGAAATAGAGCTGACTGCATCCACAGTCTCAAAAAGCTGGCAGTACTGAATGCTAACCCAGAAACCATAATTTTCATGAAAGGAAATAGAACCACTTGCTTCTGTACCATATAATCTATGTGTAAAGAGAAAGGGAGAGTGGGCTGTCTCCAAAAACCACTGGTTGTTCAAGAATATAATGGCTGGTGCAGAACAAACCAAACTGAGAAGGAACAAAACCATGGATTACGTCTATTTCTGATTATCAAAAGGTTTTGATTACCCACAATGTAACTTCAAACCATTACTGAACCACCACATGCCTTAGTCTCTGTTTCCTGCATCTGGTAAAACCTCTTCCTTGTGTTGTTAGGATGAGGATATAAGATCATAACAAAGGCCATATACTAAGATTTTCTTAGTTGATATTGCTTGGTGTGTGTGTGTGTGCGCGCATGCATTCAGTCATGTCCAGCTCTCAGTGACCCTCTTAGATTGTAGCCCACCAGGCCTCTGTGTCCACGGGATTCTCCAGGCAAGAATACTGGAGTGGGTTGCCATATCCTCCTTCAGGGGATCTTCCCACCCAAGGACTGAATTAGCATCTCTTCTGTCTCCTACACTGGCAGGTGGATTCTTTATCACCTGTGCCACCTAAGAAGCCTGAGATCATTTGGTGTCAGTACTAAATTCAAACTAGAAGGTATCCACTAGCCTCTCTCATATTTGCCTATAACTTAGCAACTGATGATGTTGAGAAATTAAAAACCTAAAAAAGTATGACCCAAAGCCTCTGTACTCACAATCCAGTTTACAATTTTTACAATTTTACGATTGCGATTTGCTCAAACCATATCTCATGCAGATCCAAATGTCTCTTCTCACTCCACTAACTGGGTGGAGTTAAGGAAAACAGATCACTATGTTTTCCTTCCCTAACCCCATGTCTGCTTTTAGTATAACAATGTGGCACCCCACTCCAGTACTCTTGCCTGGAAAATCCCACAGAAGGAGGAGACTGGTAGACTGCAGTCCATGGGGTCTCGAAGAGTCCGACATGACTGAGCGACTTCACTTTCACTTTTCACTTTCATGCATTGGAGAAGGAAATGGCAACCCACTCCAGTGTTCTTGCCTGGAGAATCCCAGGGACGGGGGAGCCTGGTGGGCTGCCATCTCTGGGGTCGCACAGAGTCGGACACGACTGAAGCGACTTAGCAGCAGCAGCAGCAGCAGCATGACATAAAATAAACCCAAATCCTTGGCCTTTTTGAAACTCACAACATAAAGGACCAAGTCAGTAGCAGACACTGTCAGAGTTTTCATGGTCTCAATCTAATCAGAAGAGATTCAGATCAGATCAGATCAGTCGCTCAGACGTGTCCAACTCTTTGCGACCCCATGAATCGCAGCACGCCAGGCCTCCCTGTCCATCACCAACTCCCGGAGTTCACTCAGACTCACGTCCATCGCGTCAGTGATGCCATCCAGCCATCTCATCCTCTGTCGTCCCCTTCTCCTCCTGCCCCCAATCCCTCCCAGCATCAGTCTTTTCCAATGAGTCAACTCTTTGCATGAGGTGGCCAAAGTACTGGAGTGTCAGCTTTAGCATCATTCCCACCAAAGAAATCCCAGGGCTGATCTCCTTCAGAATGGACTGGTTGGATCTCCTTGCAGTCCAAGGGACTCTCAAGAGTCTTCTCCAACACCACAGTTCAAAAGCATCAATTATTCGGCGCTCAGCCTTCATCACAGTTCAACTCTCACATCCATATATGACCACAGGAAACAGGGACAACCCAAATGTCCGTCTAGTCAAGGCTATGGTTTTTCCAGTGGTCATATATGGACGTGAGAGCTGGACTATAAAGAAAGCTGCATGCTGAAGAATTGATGCTTTTGAACTGTGGTGTTGGAGAAGACTCTTTTGAGAGTACCTTGGACTGCAAGGACATGCAACCAGTCCATCCTAAAGGAAATCAATCCTGGGTGTTCACTGGAAGGACTGATGCTGAAGCTGAAACTCCAATACTTTGGCCACCTGATGCGAAGAGTTGACTCATTGGAAAAGACTCTGATGCTGGGAGGGATTGGGGGCAGGAGAAGGGGACGACAGAGGATGAGATGGCTGGATGGCATCACTGACTCGATGCATCTGGTACCATCACTTCATGGCAAATAGATGGGGAAACAGTGGAAACAGTGTCAGACTTTATTTTGGGGGGCTCCAAAATCACTGAAGATGGTGACTGCAGCCATGAAATTAAAAGACGCTTACTCCTTGGAAGGAAAGTTATGACCAACCTAGATAGCATATTCAAAAGCAGAAACATTACTTTGCCAACAAAGGTCCATCTAGTCAAGGCTATGGTTTTTCCTGTGGTCATGTATGGATGTGAGAGTTGGACTGTGAAGAAGGCTGAGCGCCAAAGAATTGATGCTTTTGAACTGTGGTGTTGGAGAAGACTCTTGAGAGTCCCTTGGACTGCAAGGAGATCCAACCAGTCCATTCTGAAGGAGATCAGCCCTGGGATTTCTTTGGAAGGAATGATGCTAAAGCTGACACTCCAGTACTTTGGCCACCTCATGAGAAGAGTTGACTCATTGGAAAAGACTTTGATGCTGGGAGGGATTGAGGGCAGGAGGAGAAGGGGACGACAGAGGATGAGATGGCTGGATGGCATCGCCCATTCAATGGACATGAGTTTGAGTAAACTCTGGGAGTTGGTTATGGACAGGGAGGCCTGGCGTGGTGCAGTCCATGGGATCACAGAGTCAGACACGACTGAGCAACTGAACTGAACTGAACTGAAAGTCTTCAGTGGGTTTAAAGAGACAAACCATCCACTGTTGCTAGCTCATAAGGAAAGCAGGCATAGTTCTTGTGCTCTGCATTCTGGTCCCCAGGACCCCATTATGTAAGGAGCTTGTTGTTGTCTAGTCGCTAAGTCATGTCCAACTCTTGTGACTCCATGGACTGTAGCCCACCAGGCTCCTCTGTCCATGGGATTTCCCAGGCAAGAATACTGCTGTGGGTTGTCATTTCCTCCTCCAGGGGCTCTTCCCCATGCAGGATCGAACCCTGCATTGGCAGGCAGATTCTTTACCACTGAGCCACCTGGGAAGCCCCATATAATGAAGTATTACAGGGAAATACCCTGGTGTGTTCCATGAAGCAGAAGAGCTGCAACAAGATGCTTCTGGGGCCACTGGGAAGAAGGGATGACAACCCTGACCTGTTAATCAGTTGATCTGAAGAGTTCAACATGTATTTCCAAACCTAGAATACAGGCAGAAGAATCGATTACTATTGTTCAACTTCCCTTTTCACTTTGGAAGCACTTGCCTGCATTTGTTTTCCTTGTAAAAAGGAAAAAAACTCTTCTCCCATGAAAACTCTTCTCCCAGCACAAGAGAAGCATAGACTATCAGGGCTGGGGAATATTTAGCAACAATTATAGAAAGCATCTCTCAAAGTGTGATCCAAGTATCCCCCTACATCAGAATTACATGCAAACTGTTTAAAATGCAGATTCATGGGTTGGTGTTCCACAAATTCATTCTCTTTTCATCTGGCTTATATTGCCTCTGGTTTATATTTCTCTCCTTGGAAGAGAGATGTGACCATGTGACTTGATCCTAGCCAGTGGAATGTGAGTGAATGAAGAGATGTGCCCTCCCTCATGCAAGCCTTCAGGCTTTTTGCCCTTCCATGACTTGACTCACGTGCCAATCGTGGAAGGTGCTGATGGGGATGGCAGAGCCACAATAAGGAAGGAGCCAGGGTCTTAGCCAGGGCAAAGAGTTCCCTCTTAGACATCAACAGGATAAGAATCCAGAATCTTGTTAAAGAAAAAATTTATTCTGACACTTTTTACAACAGTAAGGAAGACCTAATTCAAGACTATCATGGTAAGGGTATAATAATAGAAGACAGAGATCAAGTTCAATTCTGAATGCAAGGAGGACAAGCAGGGATTTACGGCCACGGTGTAGGGTGAGAAGTCACAGTGGATATAAAATTACTAACAGCAAATATCAAGAGTAGGGGGGTTTTGCCAAACTTGCCTAACAGGATTCTTGCTAAAGACAGGCGAAGGGTACAGACATCAAAGGTAGGGGATGAGGAATTTGATCAGATATCAAGAGTGGTCAGATATCAAGGGTAGGGGATAAATGAGCAGGATACTTTGCTAAGACTGGGCCCAGCTGACCAAAAAGAGAACCAGAGGCCAAAGACGATTCCTAGATGAAAAGAGGGCTCAGAGGAGCCTGACTAAACTTTGGTCAAGGAGAGAGGCTTTGTCAATGGAAGGTCTTGGAATTCTGCACTTTACCAATCTCATTAGAAAATAAGCCACAGGAAAGATCCTCTACACCAGGCCACACAGGCAAATACTGGAAAGAGCCAGGACTAGAAGTCTCCAAGAGATCTGTCTGCAGGTTTGATCCTGTGTTTCAATGAAATAATAACTAAATAACAAGTTCAAAGGTATCTCTATGCATGTACTTTATCCAAGATTGAAACAAACTTTTAATGATCCTGGAGCAATTTAAACAGAAAGCATCCCTGCTGAAAATATAGAAAACATGGACTCTCATCTTTCCTTTCATAGCTCAAACTCTGAAAAACTAAAGAAAAGAAGGATGGGAAGGAATGGGTTACCAAAAAGCCTAACAAGGGGCATGGCCAGGCCTGTCAGATTCCCCAGCTGCCTGCAGTCATTGGGAATAATTAGACCCGCTAGCTAGTAACAGGCAAGAAATAATGAAGAGAGAATTCAGGGCCAACTCCCCAGAGATGCAAAGATGTCCCCATGGTCCCAAACACTTCTTAGAATTGGGTTCAGAGTCTATTCATGCTTAAACAAAGGACCTGGTTATTTGGAAAGGGATTTTAAAAAAATAATCCGGCAGGACTTCCCTGGTGGTCCAGTGGTGAAGAATCCCCCCCGCCAATGCAGGAGACACAGGTTCGATCCCTGGTCCGGGAAGATATCACATGCCACGGCAACTAAGCCCATGTGCCACCGGGACTGAAGCCTGCACACTGCAACTGTTGAAGCCCACATACCCTAGAGCCTGTGCTCTGCAACTGGGGAAGCCACCACCGTGAGAAGCTCCCACACTGCAACTAGGGAGTAACCCCCAACTGCCGCAACTAGAGAAAGCCCATGTGCAGCAACAGAGACCCAGAGGGGCCGAGTTAAATAAAAATTATTTTAAAAATCAAGGCAGAGTTTAGAGTTAATATTCCTTCAGTTCACTCTCCTGCTTCTAACCTCTTTTGCCTGACCTGGCAAATCTGCTTCTTGAAGCCCTACTTGTTCATCAAGCCCCATTTAAATGCCCCCTTGGAAGAAATCTCACTTTCCCCACTGGCCCAATCGTTGGAATACAATCCCCAGATCTGAGATGCCTGTGGGCCAAGCTGTGAATCTCTTTTAGCATCTGAAGTATCATTTCTGATATGTTTATTTGGGACCAAAAGAATCATATTTTATAAACATGGTTTCTATGACCCTTGAATGATTCTGGTTTTCCAAGTCTTTGATCTCAAGTCAGCTAAGAGGATCCCTACCCCTCTTGCAAATCCCAATTTGGACGGCATGGCAGGCAACATAAATCTGACCAGTTATGCAACACAGAACATCAGACAGAGCCGACTCCCTTGCCAGTCATTTAGAGCATAGTTCATAAGAGCTGGACTTCATGGAGTGCAGCCTCCCTACAGACAAAGAGAAGGCACAGTCTGGAACTTCCTCATCCCTAGACCCTCCTCAGTCTCAAATTTAAATACCTGGGAGGATAGAAACTGATGAGATTTCATTAAGTGAAAAATTTCATGAAAATCAATTCTAACCTCTTTAGCTCCCAGCAGTGGGGCCTGTGTTTATAAGGACAGCATTGAAGATAAGCTCTCCCAGGAAAATGACAACAGGAGTGATCAAACAACTTTTCATACACTCTCTGAAGAAGAGGCTATGATTTAGAATTTGCACTGGCTTTCCTGTCATCGAAAAGCATGGTGCTGAGTCAGCCAGCTCATAGAGACAGCGGCTAAGGAATATACAGCTGCCTGACTTACAAATACTAATGAAGGCAGGTTTCCACTAACTTCCTTATTGCATTAAATTTCAAAGGCGGAATGGAAGTATCTACAATGCCACAATGGTTTTAAAAGCATGAGGGATTTGGATTAATGAATTTCATGCTTATGTTCTGGGAATTTACAAGGGGAAAATTCAGAATAGATGACTAATTGCTGCAATATTAATTTCATATTTACATTCCCCAAAAGCACTGAAGTGAAATTTGTCAGCTGGAGGAAAAAGAGGCCGGGCTATTTATCAAGACCTCGGATAAATAACGATCTAATATCTGAATGAACTGGAGACTGCCATTAAATAGGTAACAATAAAAGAAATATGTCAGCAATCCTTTCTAAGAATAAGAGGGTGCAAACACAACTACCGCTTCTGCTGTAGACTATTTTATTGACAGTAAACAGGTATCATTTCCATGGGAAATGTCCCGTGGCATATGGGATGTAACACCAAACAAATGTCACAGGCTAACGTGAAAGATGGTCTATGGTGATGATGGTGATGAGCGAATCTTAACTCTGAGCAAAACACTTAATCCAGGGCCTCAGTTTCTTAATCTGTATCAAGAAAAACTCGAGTTCATTTTACCGCTATACCCCTGCTGGCTTTCACAGTCTGTAACACCATGATAAACTTTACTCCGGGTAGTACAAGGGTCTTCTAGAATGTTCTTTAACCACAGTTCTTTCTTACCACATTTGGGTTTTGCTGAAGGAGGTACAGTGCTCACTCCAAAAGACTCCTTCGTGCAACATTAAGTTTTGTGGAAAATAATCTGACAAATCAAGATGTAAAGTTTCCCCTTGTCATCCTGGAAGTTGTCTATATTCGCAATTAAAAGAAACTCAGGCCCTTAGCAACTGCACAGAATTCTGGCTATTGTCACAAAGGCTGCCCCACCACAGCCTACGTGGCTAAGACCTCAGACACTCAATCTCCTGGCAACGTCTGAAATCCTGTTCTCTTCAGAGGAGACATAGGATATCCCAAATTCTTGTAAACGCCAAGAATTAATTTAAGACTACCATCCATTGCTTCCTGAGTCGGAATATACCCGCTGAGAATTTATCACCTAGCCCTCCTGATACAGGGAGAGGAATACAGTCTCAGGGAAGCTGGGAGCAAAGGGGAGATTAGGGGTTTTGTTAGTTGCACTTCTGGTTGGGGTTTGGGGGAGGGTGGTTTGGGTGCAGCGGGTGTTGTTTAACTCAGCCTTTAGCAGAAATTTCTGCAGCTGACAATTAGAAGCAACCTCTGGTGCTGTTATCTATTGAAAACCACTATGTGAGGTCTGGCTCTACCATCTCTCGTGACACAGACACCCATTCCAAGGGCGGAGGTGACAGGTACCACTTCCGTCCCACGCTCACTCTCAGAGAGCTCACCGGGCCTCGAGTCCGCATCCTGGCTTTCGTGGTGCACGAGGGCCACACAGGACTGCAAGCGCCTGGGTATTACTTAAAGACAAGGGCATGAAGAAGTGTGAGTGAGAGAGGTGCAGAGAAGGCAAAGGAAAAAGAAGAGAAATGCAGAGCACCCCAGCGCAGCAATGGCAGGTCGTCACTGACCACACTCAGGTAACGAGACAGTGGAGGGCCCCACGGCAGCATCCCGGCCACTCTCCGCCGGCGCACAAGCCTTTTCAACCCACACTACAACCAGTGCGCTGCTCGTTTTCAATGAGAACAAATGCAAGGAACGGAAAAGCTGCAACCCTTGCAGTAAAATCAAAGCAAAACAGTTTAGTTTGAAAGGAAACAATTTATTCAGCATAAAACCTGATGCTTAAAAAAAAAAAACTAGATTTAATAAAAAAAAAAAGACAGGGTAGCTGGAGACATTCTTGGAAACTCCAGGCTGGGCTTGAGAGACCGGTGGATTTGCTTGTTATGAAGGATTTCGTGTTAAAACTAAAGATATCAATACTGCCCTGGACCTTACGAACCACAGTTATTCAGGTCATTTTGGATCCTAGCTAGGTTAACAGTAAGAAAGAAAAGCAAGGAGTGGGAAGGAAAGAAGAGACAATGATTGGGAAAAGGCAGAGGAAAGGAAGAAAGTAGACCAAGGAAGAAGAAGTTTTCCTAAAGTCACTGAAAAATTATTGGAAAAGGAGGAAGACTGTAAGAAGGAGCTACCTGTGTTAAAAACTGAGCTGTGAGTTCAGAGATAAAGAACAAAGGAAATCAAATGGAAGTAAAGACTATGGCTCAGATAGGAGCTGTAGCCGGACGGCCGCTGATCTGACAAATATGGAGACAGGCAGAGACCTGGTTCGGGCACTTACGTCGGTCCGAGTTCCCAAGAGACAAAGGAAGGAAAAATACACATACACATTCACACACACATATATACATCTGGCACATTAAGCAGACATTAAGCTTCCCTTTGCCTTTCTGGAAGTTGTCTGTATTTACAATTAAAGGAACCCAGACCCTCAGCAACTGCAGTATCTATATAGACATACATAGAGAGACACACAGGGAGATTCTGTATGAGGAATTGGTCCACCTACAACTGTGAAAGCTGACAAATGCAAGCTCTGCAAGTGGCAAGCTGAAGACCAAAGACAGCTGAGGGTATAGCTCCAGCCCAAGGTCAAAGGCAGAAGAGGCCAGTGTCCCAGCTCGGTGGTAAAGTCAAGCAGGAGGCATTCTCCCTTTATGGCGACAGCATCTGCTTGTTGGTACATTTAGGCCTTTGGCTGATTGGACAAGGCCCACCCACACTGAGTAGAGCAGTCTGCTTCATTCAGTCGATTCAGAAACATCCTTAGAGGGGATTCCCTGGTGGTCCAATGGTTAGGACTCCACATTCTCACTGCCAAGGGCCTGGGTTCACTCCTTGGCTGGGGAACTAAAATCCCACAAACCATGCAGCATGGCTGGAAAAAAAAAAAAAAGGACTTCCCTGGTGATCCAGAGGTTGAGAATCTTCCTGCCAATGCAGGGGACACAGGTTCAATCCCCAGTCAGGGAAGACTCCATATGTGGCAGGGCAGCTAAGCCCATGAGCTGCAAACTTCTGAAGCTTGCATGCCCTCGAGCCCATGTTCCGCAACAAGAGAAGCCACCACAATGGAAGCCTGTGCGCTACAACCAGAGAGCAGGCCCCACTGACGCAACCAGAGAAAGCCCACACACACAGCAATACAGACCCAGCACAGCCAAAAAGAAAGAAAGAAAGAATTATCCAAACATCTGGGCACTGGGTAGCCCAGTCAAGATGTCACAGAAGAGTAACCATCACAACACTCAAGTGTTAGCAGGATCCAACATAAACCCATGAGAAACACTGGTAACTCCTAAAACATCGACGCTTGCCAAGATTCGAGGACAGAATCTAAACTAGAAATGCCAAGTGGAGAAGCCCCAAAACAGGGGCCGATGGTGGAGGTGTTTTATAAACTCACCCTCAACTCCGCCTCTGACCTCAGTCTGCAACTTCCGTGTGGCCCAGGAATCTGAGAAGACATGGACACCTTCTACAAGAGGGGCTAGCAGACACCCAAGTTTTGGGCACGAGTTTTTCAGCTCTACCCAGTTAAGTCCCCTGACTTTTACTCTTAAAAACCCCTGTGACCAAGGTACGTGACCTCTCCTGGCCTTGGTTTTTCCATCTGTAATAGTAAGTGAGCCAAGAGCATTCACATACCCAGACTGTTCTGGACACTCCAGGAAGCAATGACGTTAAGGACTCAGTCCAAGGCTGGACATAGTAGGTGCTTAAAAAAATAGTAGCTGTTATTTTGCTTTGCTTCTTAATTGACTGCTAGTTCCCTCCACAACAATTCCACAGAAAAATACCAGCTACTTCCACCGTGAAAACTGCCAGGCAGTTGTTATAACACAACTCCCTTTTCTTTCTTTGGTAGGACTGGGTTTGGCATCAGGGCAACCTACTATATAAAGTACCAGGAGCGCTCCCTGCCAACTGACCAAGACTGGGCAAAAAATGCCCACACCCGGGCATAATTGGATTAGGCAGAAAAGCAAATATCTGGCGGGCTGTAAAAAAAGGAGAGGGAAAGTGCATGGGGCCCGGGGACTCCCTCTGGGCCACCAGTCTGGTATCAGGCAGCAACCACACAACCAGCCTGCTCCCTCCGAAGAATTTATGAGATGATGAGAGGAGATGCCCGTGGAGAAAGCCGCTGTGGAAGGCAGGACGCCCTGGCCCGCGGGGAGCAACACTGCCCTTCTGCCCACTGGCTGTGGAGGAAGAAGGAAGGGGGAGGACGCAACTCCCTCCCTCCCAGAATATAAAGCCAACTCCATATCCAGCCCGAAGAACTGGAATCCTCCCAAACCACCTCCTTTCAAAGAGGCACATTTAGGCCTTCCCTAACACAAGCAACCAGAGCCTCTCTCCTGTTCCAGAAAAGCGAGTCCAAGATACTCTCCCACTTGTCTCCTGGGTCCCCACGTAACCACGCAGGTCCGTCCTCTAGAACCCCTGTTAGGAAGACTGGCTTTTTCTCGCAGGCACCCTGCTTGTCGCCCAGATCTAAGTGTCTTCAAGGCAGGACCAGTGCTTTCTCTCTGCATGTTGCTTCCCAGGGCTTAAGAATGTGTGCAGAGCACACAGCAGACACCCAAAAGACCCTAACAAAGAGGAGTGTTGACCCACAGCGGGACCAGGGGCAGAGGACCATCTCTTCCCCTTAGAGAGTCCATCAAAAGAGTCCTGGCGGGCCTCAGACAGCATTAAACAGCACCTAATCCATCCAGAAGTCAATTAAGTTCAGAAGCCAAACTAAGAAGTTAAGAGGAAAAAAGTTCCCACAAGATGGATAGGGCTGAGGCCCCACAAGCTAAGACAGGCCTTGTCATCTGTGTTATACCACGCGGTGATTTGCAGCTCCGAAGTGAACATAAATCAGGCCTCAAGCAGCAGGCGCGGCCAGTCGACTGGGCCACAGGCATCCTGGCGTTGCCCATGCATCAGGCCTGCTGATATCTGGGGGGTACCCAACCCCAGGCAGAGCCAGCCGAAGGGAGAGGCGCACCCGGTGACCCAGACTGCCAAACAGACCGCATGCATGATTTAATAGATCATGTTTTTCTCATGCAGTTTTAAATTCAGATAATTCACCCCACATTACTTTAACAAAATATATATATATGCTCTGCGAGCAGGGACCTTTGCCAAGCCTATCCATGGTTGAGTAATCCAATTCAAGTGACCTTGATGAATCCAACACAAAGCCGGGGTGGTAAACGCTAGGTGTTCAGGAGGGCTCAGAGAAAGGAGTAATCAGGGGGCTCGGGGCTGGGGGGCAAGGGGATGACGTGGAATCTGTTGGGAAAGAATGGAAAAGGGGAGCTGAGGACATTATAAGACAGACAGACACACTCTGAATGCACAGGGCGAAAACGAGACAGACATCATCAGAAAATGAGACAGAGAAGCAACTTGCTCTTCAGGAACAGGTTGGACAATTAGGCGTACACCAGACTCTAGGAGAAATGAAATACCAGAGTCTCTGTGTGTGTGTGTGTCACAGACACAGAGAGATAGAGATTCAAGTCCATGTTTAGGAAGATAGGTTTCAAGGACATTTCAAAGAAAATTAGAGAGGACTTAAAAAGCGAAAGGTGAAATGCGAAATCAGTGAAATGAAAAGGACAAAGAAAAAGAGGTGTCAGTGTTAACACTCGGACTGAAAATCTGGTGGCTGGAAGACCAGTGCCCACACTAACAGTTACCAGGAAGCTGGAAGGGGCAAAATGGTGAGTTCTGGCTTCAGGGAGAACTTTCCAGATCAGTGAGTCATGCTCACAGTGAGGCCCCAAACACCCGCACCCCTGTGCCAGCCCCTCCCCTCCACTGTGGGCAGGGCCTGTAACTGGACTTTAACCAATGGAATATCACAGCAAAGGTGCTGGGATGTCCCCAACTGAGGACAGTTCATTATGAAGACATCCACCTTAGCAGGCTGGGCCTTCGAAAAGAAAGCTCTCCAGGTTGCGAGCTGCCTGAGGAGGGGGCCGCGTGGTGGGGACAGAGGGCAACCCCTGGGCACTGAGTGACCTCCAGCTGATGTCCATAGCAATGCAGGCAGATCCATCCCACAAATGAGAGGAAAGGAATGAATTCTGCAGCAAAGGGAAGACCTCCGGGGCAGTTTCTTCCCCAGCCTCTTAGATGAGAGTGCAGCCTTGATGCCAGCCTTATCAAAGTGTGCTCGCCACTCAGTCGCATCCGACTCTGCCACCTCATGGACTATAGCCGGCCAGGCTCCTCTGTCCATGGGATTCTCCAGGCAAGAATACGGGAGCCAGGGAAGCTGCTCAGTCGTGTCCGACTCTGTGATCCCATGGACTGTAGCCTACCAGGCTCCTCCATCCGTGGAATTTTCCAGGCCAGAGTACTGGAGTAGGTAGCAATTCCCTTCTCCAGGGGATTTTCCCAACCCAGGGATCGAAACCGGGTCTCGTGCTTTGCAGGCAGACTCTTTACCACCTGAGCCACCAGGGAATAGCCTTGTAAGACCCACTCAAGTGCACCCAGACTCGACTCACAGGACTGTGAGAACACAAGTGTGTGTTAAGACCCTAAATTTGTGGGGGTTTGTTGTGAATCCCCCGGAAACTGGAGCAACTGGGCTGAAGATCAGTAGAGAGATCAGGTGTGGACATAAGTCCATCACACGGTGGATAAGAGCCCACGTGCTCGAAGCAAATGGCCTGGGGCTGAGCCCCGGCGCTTCCTAGCTGTGTGATTTATGTATTCGCTCTGTACTTCAGTTTCCTCATTCATAAAGTTCAAAAAAGAAATAAGAGTACCTATCATCCAAGGTTGTTACAAATGATTAAATTAATAACTGTTCAGCACTTAGAATAATACCTGCTCCGGAGAAGCCTAATGGGCTGCAGTCCATGGGGTCGCTAAGAGTCAGACACGACTGAGCGACTTCACTTTCACTTTTCACTTTCATGCATTGGAGAAGGAAATGGCAACCCACTCCAGTGTTCTTGCCTGGAGAATCCCAGGGACGAGGGAGCCTGGTGGGCTGCTGTCTATGGGGTCGCACAGAGTCAGACACGACTGAAGTGACTTAGGAGCAGCCAGGGTAAGCACTACTGGGGGAGGGCGGGTGGATTAAATTCTCAAAGGCAGAAAGTGCTAAGAAAGGCGAAGCAAAAGGTAAAGCAATAAGCAAGCAGGGGGAAAAAGATGGACCAGGGGCAGTGAAAGCAGTCAGACAGGAAGAGGCCAGGAGGATGAACAAGATCATAGTCCAGAATCTCACTCCTCACTCCTCAGGACGGCAGAACTTCGATGGGGAACGTCAAGACATACAAGAAAAGGGGGGACCAAGGAAAAGTCATCAAGTGAGAGGGCGGTAGCAGAATGCAGACATTTCCATAAAGTGTGCATTTGGTTTTAATTTAGAATATTACAAAGTCCAAGTATAATAAATGGCTTTCAGACTTGGAGTTTAAAATATAGCTGTAGAAGTGGCTTTGATTCTTTTAGATGTCTCATAAAATGAAACTTTGTATATGCTAATGTATTGATGTAATAAAACTGAAACAAGATTACTCTCCATTTGAAATTTGTGGAGAGCTTAAAAATGCTTCCATATTTTTTGCTCATCTTGTGGCACTGCAGAACTTTGGTGCAGAGTTTATATTTAGCTAAACTGCTACGTTAACTAAGAAATGCATAAATCTTTTATTCTTAATAATTGTAATTCTAAATAAACTATGAAAAAATATTTTTTAAAGGGGTCCACTCAAAAAAAAGGAAGGGGGAATTAACTGGCCTACAAAGACTGAATGGCCTGGTCCCCCCAGCCTCCTTGCTCAGACACACGGGGATACTCCCTCCTCAAAGCCTTGGCACTGGCTCTTATTATTTCTTCCATAATGTTCTAGACACACACTTCCTTTCAGTGTTTGCCCAAAAGCCCCTTCTCATCAAACAAGTCCTGACCAACGTATTTTAAATGGTACCCCAATGCCCTTGCACCCTGCTTTTACCTATAGTGTTTATCTCCTTCTACCATTCTATACGATTCAGTGTTTGTTATATTTATTGTTTTTCTGTTTCCCCTGCTAGAAGCTCTGAAAAGACAGATCTTCGTCTATACTTTTCACTGATATACATTTCCAGAGTTTAGAACAAGACATAGCTCATAACAGGCACTCAGAAACATGACAACTAAATGCAACATCTCATTTGGAATTAGACGCTTTGGCTTATAAAGGACATTATGAGAACAAGAGCCAAAAAGGAAAAAAAAATGATTGGAAGGTGGGGTGGAGGAAATAAAATTATTTCAGGCTACAGTCCCAACTTTCTGAGACTGCTTAAAACATTTTTTGCAGTATTAAAAATTAAAGAGCTAAAACTCTAACATGCTAGTAATAACCCAAAAAGACCAGAAGACTCCTCATCACTTTATTATAAATATTTATGTATTTCTGCAATAAACTTACTTACAAAACAGAAAGAGACTCCCAGACTTGGAAAATGAACTTATGGTTGCCAGGGCGAACAGACAGTTAGAGAGTGTGGGAAGGTCATGTACACGCTGCTATATTTAAAATGGATAACCAAAAAGGACCTATTGTATAGCACATGCAACTCTGTTCAGTGTTATGTGGCAGCCTGGATGGGAGGGAGGGTTTGGGGGAGAATGGATACATGTATACGTGTGGCTGGGTGCCCTCACTATTTCCCTGAAAGTATCACAACACTGTTAATCAGCAATACCCCAGTACAAAATAAAAAGTCCCAAAGAAGCAAATAAATATTTATGTATTTCTGGAAAAGGCGATGAAATCAATGAAACGGGAAAGAGTGAAGGACAGGAACGTTCATTTCTATTAACACCCACATGGCTTTTACAAAGAGCATATATTACTTACCTAATATTTTAATAGTGAAATGTACATGGGGAAAAAAAATAAGCTGGCCCACAGACCATTTCTGGGAGAGAGCAGAAGGGATGGACGGACAATCAGGGAGGAAGGCCTTTGGGTTTCCTTCCCAGAGGCACCACAGCTCCCCAGGGACACTGCGGGGTCTCTGCTGGCACACAGAATGGGGGGGACCTGGTGGAGACCAGCAGCCCAGTGCCCACAGAAAGGCAGCCTGCCCACCCAACTGCTGAGGGCAGCTCCCCTCAGCGCCCCTTCCCACAGCGCAGCAAACTAGAGAGCGCCTGCAGGGCTCAGAAGACACTCCTGAGGGTAAGATTTTCAAATAACACATAGCTCATGCTATTTATAGTTTTTGTCATTGCAAAGAAGTTAATAGTTTACTGAAATCGATCAACCTGCCATTTAACTTACTACGGAAAGTTGTCTTATGAGGACATCATCCCCATGGACCCATAATTCAATTGAACTATTCAATCCTATTTACACACACACACACACACACACACACACACACACACAGAGTTGGTCCATTCAAATCAACATATAAGCAGGATCCACACACTGCAGTGGGTTGACTGAATTCTTTGGTTTCTTCACCAGGAATTCCCCTTTTCTTCCTCTTTTTATTTCCTTTATGCTGTTTTTCTCACCATTTTCCCATTTCCATTTAATGTCTACACAGTTTAAAGCACTCTTCTGTCTGCCCTTTCTGTGACCTCCACCCCCTAATTTCCTCCTGGATCACTTTTTTTTTTTAATTGAAGGACAATTGCTTTACAGAGTTTTGTTGTTTTCTGTCAAACCTCAACGTGAATCAGCCATAGGTATACATATATCTCCTTCCTTTTGAACCTCCCTCCCATCTCTCCCCCATCCCACCCCTCTAGGTTGTTGATACAGAGCCCCTGTTTGAGTTTCCTGAGCCATACAGCAAATTCCCATTGGCTGTCTATTTTACATACGGTGATGTAAGTTTCCATGTTCCTCTTTCCATGCATCTCACCCTCTCCTCCCCTCTCCCCATGTCCATAAGTCTATTCTCTATGGCTGTTTCTTCAACTGCTGCCCTGTAAATAAGTTTTTCAGAACCATTTTTCTACTAGATCACTTCTTAAATTTATTTATCTGACTGTGCCTCATCTTAGGTGAAGCATGTAGGGTCTAGTTCCCTGACCAGGGATCTAACCAGGGCTCCCTGCCAAGCTCTCTGACCACCCTAGTACAGACGCTCTATGTTCAAGCTCCAGCAGGGAGCTCACAGGAGAGATAGGAGCCCCTAGAGAACTCTGCCAATCACAGCATCAACCACACAGAAAACCAAAGTGTAAGAAAATTCCCCAGAAACACCCATACGGTCATGGCTCTGCTGCTAACCACAACTTGGGTGAATCACGGTCCCTCCTGGGCCTCCGTTTCTCCACCATTAGAATAACTGGAATAAATATGATGACAATGATGAAATGATGATGTTGGCATTAATTGGATATTCATTGCCCAAAGCTCCTCCAAGATTCCCTCCAGCCAAGACTGTGGTCTTTGGCAATAACACAGTGCATTAGCAAAGGATGACAACCTCCTTGGGTGGATAAAGGGTGGAGGGAGTAGGGGGAGGAGGAGACTATTTCACCAATGACAATGGGGAAAACTAGGGGAAAAGAGAAAAACTAGGGACAGTGGTGACAAAGAAACTGAGACCACTAAAGTGGATAACAAAACTTCAGTCATCAATATAATCCAAATTTGAACAACAAGCCATTTTCTCAAAGCACTTTCTTATACATTAGCGAATTTGATTCACACTAACTGACAAAGGTCAGTCTAGTCAAAGCTATGGTTTTTCCACTGGTCATGTATGGATGTGAGAGTTGAACTATAAAGAAAGCTGAGCACAGAAGAATTGATGCTTTTGAACTGTGGTGTTGGAGAAGACTCTTGAGAGCCCCCTGGACTGCAAGGAGATCCAACCAGTCCATCCTAAAGGAAATCAGTCCTTAATATTCATTGCAAGGACTGATGCTGAAGCTGAAACTCCAACACTTCGGCCACCTGATGGGAAGAACCGATTCACTGGAAAAGACCCTGATGCTGGGAAAGATTGAAGGTGGGAGGAGAAGGGAACGACAGAGGATGAGATGGCTGGATGGCATCACTGATTCAATGGACATGAGTTTGAGTGAACTCCAGGAGTTGGTGATGGACAGGGAAGCCTGGTGTGCTGCAATCCATGGGGTCATAAAGAGTCGGACACGACTGAGCGACTGAACTGAACTGAACTGAACCGACAAATGATTCACGATGGAGTAAGAAGTTAATGGTAGAGTCTTGGGTATAAGAGTGTATCACTAGACCCATGGTTCTCAACCAGGGCAATTTTATTCAGCTTCCCCAGGAACCTTTGGCAATGTCTGGAGCCACTTGGGTTGTCACAGGTGGGGCAGGGTCCTAGCCTCTAGTGGGCAGAGGCTGAGAATGCTTCTAAGCAGCCTACAAAGCTCAGGACAGCCTGCCTCACAAGGACGCATTCAGCCAAAGTGTCTGCAGTTCTGAGGTAGACAGATGCTGATTGGGGGAATCTTGTTACCCAAGTGAAACTGCACTGGGAAGAGGTGGGTAGAGACAGGGGCGGCAGTGTATGCTCTGTGCTTAGTCGCTTCAATCGTGTGACCCCATGGACTGTAGCCCGCCAGGCTCCTCTGTCCATGGGATTCTCCACCAAGAATACTGGAGTGGGTTGCCATGCCCTCCTCCAGGGAATCTTCCTGGCCCAGGGATCAAACCTGCATCTCTTACATCTCGTGCATTGGCAGGTGAGTTCTCTATCACTAGCGCCAACTGGGAAGCTCTCAAACCACAGTTAGATAAGAAAACCTGCCCCCTATCTACGCCTCCATGATGCAGATCACACCAACACACAAGATCTGATATGGAGGGATTTCCCTGACGGTCCAGCAGCTAAGAATCCTCATTCCCGGTGCAGGGGGTCCTGGTTTACATCCCTGGTCAAGGAACTAGATCCCACGTGCCCCAACTAAAAGCCAGTGCAGCCAAATAAATAGTTTTTTAATTTTTTAAGATTGGATAAGGAAGCTGTCTTGCTTTAGTTTGCTCACTGAGATAGGTCAGAACACATCTTTCTGAATCTCAATTATTCCCTCAATGTAGTCACCTTGGAAAACTATTTATAAGACACTCTCCACCTGAAGAATTCCCCTGCATAGCAGACTCGTCTCTGAATGAGGGGTATGGCAGCGTCTGACTGAGGTCATGGGCCACTGGCGACCTTGGAAAGGACAGGCAAAGAACGTGCCAGTGAATGAGAAAATTCCGAGAGCCCTCATTCTATCATGAGACCAGAGCAGTGAGACAGGGGTTGCTGATGGGATGGGCAGAGTGTGTAACGAGGGGCTGCTACTTCATATTCAATTCTGGAGGCTTGCTCAGGCAGGCGATATTTGAATCTTAACTGAAAAAAAAAAAAATTTAATAAGAAAAAGCATTTTTTAAGAAAGAATTTTAATAAAAACTAAAGCCATCCAAATAGAGGAAAAAAGAGCTATTGATGAAGATATTTCAAACAATACACTCCAGACTCTAAAAGCTATTTTCAAAAACCAGTGAACCAGTGAAGTTGCTCAGTCCTGTCCAACTCTTTGAGACCCCATGGGCTGTAGCCTACCAGGCTCCTCCATTCATGGAATTTTCCAGGCAAGAGTACTAGAGTGGGTTGCCATTTCCTTCTCCAGGGGCTCTTCCCAACCCAGGGATCAAACCCAGGTCTTCCGTATTGCAGGCAGAGGCTTTACCGTCTGAGCTACCAGGGAAGCCCCAAACTTCTGAACAGCAGGAGTCTCCTTCAAATTAAGTATACTGGGCAGTGCTGCCCCCTCAGACCTGTACCTCCGAGGTAACTCTTTCAAAAGATGAGCTCTGGTGTGACTGTTTTGACCTCAACCTCTTTACAGAGCTAACCTCCCCCAACAAGCTGGGCCTCAGGTATTCAGCACCAAGGGCAGTGAACAGCACCCACCACCACCACTGCTCTGAGAAGAAGCCTAGATACGGCGGGTCCTGGACAAGGAATGCTTGAACCAAAGGAGGAGCAAATAAAAGCTCAGGTCTAGCAGAGAACAGACTTGTAGTTGCCAAGGGGGACTGGGGTGGGAGTTGGGGATTGCTGTTGCTGTTTAGTCCCTAAGTGGTATTCGACTCTTTGCGACCCCATGGACTGAAGCACACCAGGCTTTCCTGTCCCTCACCATCTCCTGGAGTTTGCTCAAACTCATGTCCACTGAGTAGGTGATGCCATCCAACCATCTCATCCTCTGTCGTCCCCTTCTCCTCTGCCCTTCAACCTTTCCCAGCATCAGGGTCCTTTCCAATGAGTCAGCTCTTTGCATCAGGTGGCCAGGGTATTGGAGTTTCAGCTTCAACATCAGTCCTTCCAATGAATATTCAGGACTGACTTCCTTTAGGATGGACTGGTTGGATCTCCTTGCAGTCCAAGGGACTCTCAAGAGTCTTCTCCAGCACCATAATTCGAAAACATCAATTCTTTGATGCTTGGCCTTCTTTATGGTTCAACTCTCACATCCATCTGGGATTAGCAGATATAAAATTACATATAGGATGAATAAACAGCAAGAGCCTTCCTATCATACAGCACAGAGAACTTGAGTCAATATCCTGTGATAAATCATCATAGAAAAGAATATTTTAAAAAAGGATGTCTATTTGTCTATAGCTGAGTCACTGTGCTGGACAGTCTGCCCTACAGCAGAGATTGGCACAACATTGTAAATCAATTGTACTTCAATAAAAATAAATAAATTAAATTGTAAAAGCTCAGGTCTGCCTGCAATGTTCTCTCCCAGTGCCTTTATTTCAGTCCTTGTATGATCTCGTCTCCCAGTCCTCAGGGAACTAACTGCCCAGCCACAGGGAAACTGAGGTCTAGGCTCTGAGTCTGGGAGGCCAACCCCTTCCCCTCTTTTTCCTGGTGGTGCTTCTTCTAGGACTCATCATCTCTGGCCATCTCAGCAATAAGATTGATCCTCGGGGCTAGATTAGGGGATGGGTCTAGAGAAACTAAGGAGGTTTCTCAGCCTGACTGAAACATAAACCCCAGGCTAACCTGCCTGGGGTTAGTGGCAGGTCCACTACCGGGGCAAAAAGGTCCTCTACCTGGTCTATATCAACTCCCCAGGAAAGTACCCTGTGATCTAAGCTAAAGCCACAGCCCATATTAAAGAGTCTCTCTCTCCTCTCTTCCCTAATCAGCAAGGCAGTAGGAGGCTTATGGTAAAGCATTAGAGGACTCTCTGTCCTAACCTCTCCTCTAGTAAGTATCTCTCTCTACCACACACACACACAGCACTTAATACGGCAGACAAGATGCTACAATCTCTGCACAGATTCAGAAGTGCTATTGTAGGAACTAATTCAGATATCACCACTTCCTAAAAGGTTCCCTGCCCACCCAAGCTTAAGCTTCACACTTCAAAGAAGGATTGTTAATTACACATTATGATACCAATTATTTCCAAATGTATTATGAAACAGGAGTTATGCTAAGCAATTTTATTGTTTTAATTCTTTCCTTCATTTTTAATAATTACACTCTGGTTTTTAATACATGAAGATGCAATGAAGGGGAAAAAAACTCCTTTGTATTTTAAATCTATCTCCATTTTTTTTTTTTACACAAAGAATTTCAAAGCCATCCGTAATAATGTAGCATACAATACAGCCGAAATACAAAAGGAATGGCTTAGGGAGGCAACTTTGAGCTCACCAAGTAGACAACATGAGCACAGCTCACCCTCCCGACTTGAAGAAACTTATGCACATGGAACAACAGACTGGTTCCAAATAGGAAAAGGAGTTCGTCAAGGCTGTATATTGTCACCCTGCTTATTTAACTTCTATGCAGAGTACATCATGAGAAACGTTGGGCTGGAAGAAGCACAAGCTGGAATCAAGATTGCTGGGAGAAATATCAATAACCTCAGATACGCAGATGACACCACCTTTATGGCAGAAAGTGAAGAGGAACTCAAAAGCCTCTTGATGAAAGTGAAAGTGGAGAGTGAGAAAGTTGGCTTAAAGCTCAACATTCAGAAAAAGAAGATCATGGCATCCGGTCCCATCACTTCATGGGAAATAGATGGGGAAACAATGGAAACAGTGTCAGACTTTATTTTTCTGGGCTCCAAAATCACTGCAGATGGTGACTGCAGCCATGAAATTAAAAGACGCTTACTCCTTGGAAGGAAAGTTATGACCAACCTAGATAGCATATTCAAAAGCAGAGACATTACTTTGCCAACAAAGGTCCATCTAGTCAAGGCTATAGTTTTTCCTGTGGTCATGTATGGATGTGCGACTTGGACTGTGAAGAAGGCTGAGCACTGAAGAATTGATGCTTTTGAACTGTGGTGTTGGAGAAGACTCTTGAGAGTCCCTTGGACTGCCAGGAGATCCAACCAGTCCATTCTGAAGGAGATCAGCCCTGGGATTTCTTTGGAAGGAATGATGCTAAAACTGAAAGTCCAGTACTTTGGCCACCTCATGTGAAGAGTTGACTCATTGGAAAAGACTCTGATGCTGGGAGGGATTGGGGGCAGGAGGAGAAGGGGACGACAGAGGATGAGATGGCTGGATGGCATCACTGACTCGATGGACGTGAGTCTGAGTTAACTCCGGGAGTTGGTGATGGACAGGGAGGCCTGGCGTGCTGTGATTCATGGGGTCGCAAAGAGTCGGACACGACTGAGCGACTGATCTGATCTGATCTGATCTGATGGACAAGAAGTTATCACTGAAATTAAATGGTGGCAGACATGTCCAAGGAATATTGTGAGGATTTGATCCCTGTATGTATCTTGTGATAGATGATTGTGTGGAGGTGGCAAATAGCAACAGAACAATACTGAGTGGTGGCAATATGAGGAAATAGAATCTTCACGTTAGGAGCCCTGGAATGCGTATGAACAATGGCTGTGTTCACCAGAGAAATCAATTACTTTCATGAATCGCCTCTCCATATTTTACTACGATAAAAATTGGGTCGTGTACATTCTTACTGAACTTTTTTGTTAAATAAATTTTTATAATCGTAAAAAAAAAAGGAATAGCTTAGATAAAACTAGCTGAGTTCCATTTAAGGGAAAAAATGCAAGTCTACTTATTTTGAAAACTTTTAACATGAGACATTTGCTGAAAGGATACAGAATTCTTCCTCAAAAGGCAAAACAAACCACAAAAGAGTACACTGGTAGAAGAGAAAGCTTTATACTAGCTAAGGAAGAAAGCATAACAAATCAAGAGTCAAATGCTGAATGTGCAGATTATTAATAATCAATTATCGGCCCGGTAAAATGACACCATTCTTTAATGCAAACCCACCCATGTTGAATTAGATTTCCAAGTAAGTAGAAGGATGATGTCATCTAATGGTTAGAAAAATGAACAGAGAAAAATAAAATTATTTTAACAACTTAAAATCTGTGAGCCATGGAATTTCACATTCACAGGTACTAAGGCTGAGTGACATTTCAGTGATGAGGAATTATTTTTGTTTGATCCATAGGCTAAAGCCTTATCCTCTGCTTTCCTTCCAGCCCAGAGGTCAGCAAACTTTCTTTTCGTAAAGGGCGAAACAGTAAATAGTTCAAGCTTTGTTCAGGCCAATACTCAACTCTGCCGTTGCAGTACTAAGGCAAATACCAACAATACATTGAAAAACAGGCATGGCTGTGTTCCACTAAAAATTTATTTACAAAAACAGAATCGTGGGCTGTGATTTCACCTACTCCTGTTGTCACCCTCATTGTGCTATAAGAAAGCGGGGTGAGACAGAGCACGCTTAAGACACTCTTGTAAGAAACGGCAGGAATGGACTTCCCTGGTGGTCCAGTGGCTAAGACTTCACACTCCCAATGCAGGGGGCCTGGGTTCCATCCCTGGTCGGGGAACTAGAGCTCACGTACCGCAAATGAGTTCGTATGTCGCAGCTGAAGACCCCGCATGCTGCACAACTAAGGCATGCTGTAGTCAAATAAATAAAATAAATAAATATTTTTTTAAAAAGAAAGAAGGAAATGACAGGAATAATTAAAGACAGCAGGCAGATCTGAAACTACCCACCAAGACATTGAGCACAGCCCCTCACACTCAAGAGTATTCTTCAAGACCAAATTCAAATCTCGATACACGAGGTAGGAATCTCTCAGCAACCTTTGTTCTCAAACTGCACGAGTTCCCCACTCACAGAGTCAGCTTCTACCCTACCATACGGCTCGTTTTCCAAACTGGCTGAGAGAACACGCTACGCTATCACGTGTCAACTATTCTGGACCCAAAATTTGAACCTAAATCTGTGCGAGCCTTTAGTTTACACGACACTTTGGGGACAAAGAAACATGTTAAATGGCAACACCAGAATGGTGGCAATAAAATCTACGCTGTAGGAAACCATATAGATCCAGATTCAAAAGTCTCAAAAGATCTAGCTGCTTTGACCAAATATATCACAAGACAGGACAAGAGAGGGACACGAAGCCTGTGAATTAAGAGAGACTTCAAGGATTTCCCTGGTGGTCCCGGGGTCAAGAATTCACACTCCAATGGAGGGGACAAGGGTTCGATCCATGGTCAAGGAACTAAGATCCCACATGCCTTGGAGCAACTACGCGGGCTCACCACAACTAGAGAAACACCTGCCGCAAGGAAGACCCAGCACGGCCAAAAACAGAGAGAGAGAGATTTAAGAGACATCAACCAAACGCACTCTGTGGACTGTGTTTAAATCCCTCGGTTGCTCTAAGGTATTTTTAACTAACTGTGAAAAGATATTTCTTAGACAATCAAAGAAATCTGAACATGAATATTCAGTGATATTAAACAATGAGTCACTGTTCATTTTTTATGTGTAATAATAGTATTGTGTTGCTGTTTTAACAAAAAGAATGCCTATCTTTTCAGAGAGTCATATTGAAATATGTATAAATAAATCTGATTTTCCTTTAAAATCCTCATCCTGAAATTCTTCTTTCACAAATCTGGTTGTTTTGATCCTGCAGAAGTCACTGCTTTTCAAATATACCCATAAATGGGGTGATGCAGAAAGAAAAGAGGGTGAAAATCAATACATATGAAAGACAGACTTAGGGCTAAATGATAGATAAATTTAAAAGACTAATATATTTAATACCCTTAATGGACCTAGAAGGTCCTTCAGAGCATATATACCATGTGGAGGTCAGGCTTCTGATAATGTTAACATCTGGAAAGCAGCTATCAATCTGGAAATTAAAAAAAAAAAAAAAAAAGACTTCTGAGTGATAAAGAGCTTTCACAAAGCCCATGCACTTTACTCCAGGAGAGAAAAAGAAGCACATCATTCATGAAACTGTATCAAACAAGGCATAAGAAAGAGCTAACTCCAAAGAAAAGAAACAAAAGACTTAGAGAAGAAGCAGGGCAGTGCAGGAGTTCATGAGATAAAGACAGAGTCCACACAGAGTAAAACCCCAGGGCATCAGCCCAACACAGCCTTCTACAAGGAACCATACCCCAGAGTTGGCAGCACAGGCTCACACAGGCTCAGCGTCCTGTTAAAGAAAGCAAGAAGGGCAACATAGACACTGCTTAAAATTATCTTCATTAAGATGGTTCAATTTAAGAAGCTAAACTATTCACTTAATAGAGAGATCAGGTTTTACAAAAAGGCAGAACTGAGGTCAATGAGAAAAAGCGAAGACAGACTTTGAGCTTGAAATGGAGGCAGAGCTTCCCAACAATGAAAAGCAGCCCCCAAGGGAGTGAATGGGGCTCCTCGATTGCTGTCCGGAGGTGCTGAACCCCTCAAAGTGAGCTCCCTGTGGTTCTCAACACTGGGTGAGGTTGGACCAGAGGTCCTTGAGATGATCTGGAGCAATTTCAAGGGTTTCTGGTGGGTAAACTTTAAGAAAAAAAACTACTCTGATGCTTGTTAAAATGGTAAAAAAGACTTTTTTCAGAGCTATTGTAAAATAGGAGGGGGATGAGGCTCAACTCGGAATGTAGCAAAGACAGCTGAGGATTCACAGCAAACAGACTGAGGTGGTCAGTAGTCAGAAAATTACTTAGAGGAGACATCCGAGTAGGGAGATGCCCATTAAACAAACAAGCCATAGGATTTTTGCTGAAGGCAGCCCTGGGTGACCAGATATTGAGGATGATCGCATACCAAAGCGGGGCGGGTGGCCCAAGTTCCTCTGTAGACTGACTTCAGATTCTTGCTAAAATGGGACCAGGGAGAGAAAAGACAGGACAGGGACCAAGGTCCAGATCCAGACAAAAATAGAACTCAGAGGAGCGCAAGTCTGCTCTTCAATCCCAGACTGCCCAGATCCAAGCTCGGTGACATCACTTACACCCACAGCCTCATAACAATGCATAACACTTTTTAACTTTGCAATTGCTTCCTCATATAATCTCTCTGCTTGTAAACTCCAGAAATGCTCATTTCTATACATCAAGCTACCTTAAATAGGGGGAAACTACCTTCGAAAATAATTCCACGTGAGTAATTGATAGGCACTCCTCTGTGATGCTGAAGCAGACTGCTTCATCATCATGAGGCAAAATGAAGCCTTTTAAAGCGGCCTTGAGGGTTACAGTCCACGGGGTTGCAAAAAGTCAGACACGACTGAGCACTCACTCACTCTGTGTAATAACAGGCATACAAATAAAATAGAGAAAAAATAAATGACTGGATTTCAAAGCATCTGAAAAGAGCAGGAAGCTTCCAATCCCTAACAGGATTACGAAACCTCCATAGCACGAGCTCAGCAATTTTCCACGATGCCCAATCCCCAGGGAGAGTGTTTACAGATGACAGAGCCGCTTCCTGGTCTCCTGAAAGTACCATCTACAGGATAAGTTATTTACCAGGTGTAAAACAGATAGCTAGTGGGAACTGCTATAAAGCACAGGGTGCTCTGTGATGACCTAGATTAATGGGATGAGGGTTGGGGTTGGAGGGAGGTCCAAGAGGCAGAATATATATGTATACATACAGCTTATTCATTCAGTTGTATAGCAAAAGCTGACACTACCTTGTAAAGCTATCATACTCTAATTCAAAAAAAAAAAAAAAAATCTGAATGGCAACAAACTAAATATTCTCTGCTTACCCTTTATATTACTCCCCATCTTTTCCACTAGTTCTGTGTCCTAAGAGTAAAGTGAGGTGAAAGCGTTAGTCGCTCAGTTGTGTCCGGCTCTTTGCGACCCCATGGACCATCACCCACCAGGCTCCTCTGTGGAGGGGATTTTTTCAGGCAAGAATATGGGAGTGGGTTGCCATTCTCCTCTCCAGGGAGATCTTCCCAACCCAGGGATCAAACCAGGTCTCCAGCATTGCAAGCAGATTCTTTACCATCTGAGCCACGAGAGAAGCCTGAATTCTCCACAACTGACCTAAAAATGGAAAGTCAGTGCTCTACGAGAAAAACAGCACAGAAACTGCCACCCAGGAGAAGAAAAATGACCAGGCTGACAGCAGGTACCCATGCCAGCTACGGGAGCAGAACACAGTCTCCAAGCGGCCAGACTGGAGGAGGGACATCCACCTCCCCTGCGCCCAGCATCACCCACCCCAGGAAGGCAGCTGGAATGGTGTGTTCCTGAGAATCACTCACGGCTCCCTCCCAATAGTCAAGTGACATTTCAAAAGCTCATCAGCTCAGCAGATGCTTGGATGCAATAGTAATAGCAAAAAAAAAAAAAACAGTTCCGGGCTATGGAAAATCTTGTCCTGTTGTTCTGAGAAGCTCGGAGCATGGAAGCCAGAAGAGTGTGGAAGCAAAGTGTGTGCAGAAGAACAGGAGCAGAGAAAGGGACAGAGGAGTAGAGCTGAGCTGACCCCACAGGAAATGCCCCAGAGTTAGGCAGGGGTGACCCCCACTGTGATGTCAGCCCCTTACTTCACAGACACATATTGCAAGCCCTGAACCCAGCGCTGCCCCTCACCTGCTGTGTGGCTGAGGATATGTGGCTCACCCTCTCTGAGCCTCACACACTTTCCCCCTTTACCCTTCAGAATAGGGAAGCCCGGTGGCTCTTGGTAAACAATCTGCCTGCCAATGTAGAAGACATAAGTTTGATCCCTGGGTGGGGAAGGTCCCCTGGAAAAGGGAATGGCAACCCACTCCAGTATCCTTGCCTGGGAAATCCCCTGGACGGAGGACCCTGGTGGGCTAAAGTTCATGGGGTCACAAAAGAGTCAGACACAAGTGAGTGACTAAAAAACAAACAAACAAAAAAAACAATGCATTTCATAGAGGCGTTGTGGGGATCAAAAAGAAAATTCCTCTTAAACCCAGGAAATGCCTTCCAGGGTGTTTTATGCCTTCTGGGTAGGCTTTAGGATTCACATCAGAGCTCTTATCCATTTTCTTGACTGAGGAGGTGATCTCACGTACAAACAAACAGAACATACAAAGGACTGATTAAAAAAAAAAAAAAATCAACTTCAGATTCCATAAGGAGACGGGTGCCAAAAGGGAGTGACGATCACTCGGGCAAGGGCACCTGAGAGCATCCAGAGCCTCCATCCCACACAAAGCCCGTGAGTATCCATTTCCTTTCCCGGCTGTGCCAGGGGCCAGAGCCCAGAGACAGCCTCAGCCTACACTCAGCCTTGCCACGTACTGCCTGGGGACCGGGGGCAAGTGAGACTACCCCAGTGACTCAGCTTCCTCATCTAAAAATCAGGAATAACCATAATCAGAGCACCCATCTTTTTGTGAGGATGTTAAAAATTCACGTAAACTTCTTAGAACAGCGTATGGCACACAGTTGTCGCTCAGTGGCTCAGTCGTGCCCGACTCTTTGTGACCCATGGACCGCAGCACACCAGGCTTCCATGTCCCTCACTATCTCCCAAAGCTTGCTCAAACTCATGTCCATTGAGTTGGTGATGCCATCCAACCATCTCATCCTCTGTCATCCCCTTCTCCTCCTGCCTTCAATCCTTCCTAGATTTTCCAATAAGTCTTTTCCAATAAGTCAGCTCTTCCCATCAGGTGGCCAAAGTATTGGAGCTTCGGCTTCAGCATCAGTCCTTCCAATGGATATTCAAGGTTGGTACACAGTGGTCACTCAATAAACGCTGGCTGTAGTGTCGCCCCGTACATTTCAGCTCGTTACCAGGCCCATCTCATAAGAAGGCACCTGTGCTCTGATGAGCAGTCAGATACAGGTACCACCAACGCCCACGAGCCACATACATCCTTGATTCTAAGATGTGTTGTGTATTTTCGCATTCCCAACATCACAATATACATGTACTGTAGTGGATTTTCTCATCTGAAAACTAGGAATAGCAACAGCATCCAGCTAAAAGTTAGTATGTGTAAAACGCTTTAAATAGGGCTTGGCATCAGAAATTGTTCTCTACAGGTATTACCCTCAGTATTATTTTTTATTTAATATTTTTTTATTTGGGTGCCTCAGGTCTTAGTGGAAGCATGTGGGATCTAGTTTCCTGACCAGGGATGGAACCCAGGCCCCCTGCATTGGGACCACAGAGTCTTAGCCACTGAACCACAGGCAAGTTCCCCTTGGTTAATGATCTAACCTGCTGGAGGCCTTTCCCATCCCAAGAGACTGTAAGAATTCTCCCTCACTCCTCTCTTAATCTGAGGGCCACTGGATCCCTGGCACCTGAAGGTGCTGAGGGTGTATGTTAAAGGGTCAATCACTCAGTCGTGTCCGACCCTTTGCAAGCCCCACCAGGCTCCTCTGTCCATGGGATTCTCCAGGCACGAGTACTGGAGCGAGTTGCCATTTCCTTCTCCAGAGGATCTTCCCAGCTTTCCCACACTGCAGGAAGACTCTTTATGGACTGAGCCACCAAGGAAGCCCTTGGGGTGGGGCGGGGCCCTAATAAACCCAAAGGACATACACAATTTCAGGTGGTTGCTTGATTTTTACCATCCCTTCAGCTTCGTACATCTGATAACTTACACAGCATCGTTAAGTTGCTGAATGTGGTTCTGGGTTTCTTGAGGTTCCTTTCTTTTGCCCATTGAGTAAGGTGCAGGTCAGAGTGTGGACCTGGGGTCTTAGAAGGGCCCCTACTCCCTCATTCAGCATGTAACTAGAGTCTCAACTGTGTTGCTGTTGTTGAGTCACTAAGTCATGTCTGTTTTGCGACCCCATGGACTGTAGCCCGCCAGACTCCTCTGTCAATGGGATTTTCCAGGCAAGAATACTGGAGTGGGTTGCCATGCCCTTCTCCAGGGATCAAACCTGCATCTCCTGCATTGGCAGGCAGGTTCTTTACCACTGAGCCATGAGGGAAGCCTTGGGGTGGACTACCTGGATTCAGATCCTGACGTCCCCAGTCATTAGCCATGTGGCGTTGGACCAGTCCCCTAGCCACTCTGTGCCTCAGTTTCTTCATCTGTAAGATGAGGAAGGCAGTAGCTAAGAGGAGAGTGAGGCTGACAGGAATTACGAGCACACATGAAGCTCTTGGAAACATGCTGGGCCCACAACAAGCACCCACAGACCGTCAGCCACCATCGCTTTATGGTATCTGAGCCCCAGGAGCCATACCGGGGGGAACCAGGTTCAGTGAAACCGGGGTATCAGGGTGGGGGCAGTGTTTGCTAGCTCCCCGCACCAGTGAAGGACTTCCCCGGTGGCTCAGACAGTAAAGAATCTGCCTGCAATGCAGAAGATCTGGGTTCGATCCCTGGGTTGGAAAGATCCCCCACTCCAGTATTCCTGCCTGGAGAAATCCCATGGACAGAGGAGCCTGGAGGGCTACAGTCCCTGGGGTCACACAGAGTTGGACACGACTGAGCGACTAAGCACAGCACACAGTACCCGTGAAATGGGAAGCCGGCTGGAGACAAACAGAACAGGGTTCCAGCAGCAGCCACCCCACGCACAAACTGTGACTGATATTCTCTGAACCGCAGCGTGCCCACCAGGTACCCGGGGTTTGGCTTCCTCGGCTCTCAGGGTTTCTTTCATGAGAAATGAGAACACACTGTGTAGACATCAAATAAATAGCACTTCTTGTCATCTCTCCCCCTTCCCTGGAGAGCCAAGAAGGCGGCGGAAGCCAACACTGAGACCCCGTGGTCGGCACACGAGTGAGGTTTTCCTACCAACAAAGCCAGACGTTTCCCTGTGCCCCGCTCAGGTCGCCCACCTTCCAGCACTAAGAGGTCAGCCATTTCCTACCAAAGGCCAGTAAAACCCTGCAGAGGGGACTTCCCTGGTGGTTCAGAGGATGAGGATCCGCCTGCCAATGCAGGAGACACGGATTCGATCCCTGATCCGGGAAGATCCCACGTGCTTCGGAGCAACTGAGCCCAGGCACCATAACCACTGAGCCTGATCTCCAGGGTCCGTGCTCCGCAGCAAGAAGTCTGCTCTGTGCGACTAGAGAGAGCCCTCGCAGCAACAAAGAATCATCGAAACCAAAAATAAACAATTTTTTTATTTTAATCCCTGCAGGAAAGGGGGAAAAGGCCTAGGTTTTGGAAGTCCTCCTCGGGGAAAAAACCTCTCACCAAAGGTTACAGGGGCTATTTGACAGCTACGTCAGCCTGAATTATTAGGCAAGGGCTAGAAACGTCTGAGGGATAGGATGTAGATAAATGTCAGAAAACAATGCCCAAAACGGTTGCACGCTACTTGCTTACGCAGCTTTTTCCTTCTTCAGACAAATGATAAAACATCCACGTCTGAATATAAATCAGCTTCAATTAAGACGCGGCTGTTGGAAAGCACTTCTGGCAGGACGCACGCAATATCTGCCACCGTTTTCCAACTTGGAGTTTTCAAGGTTGGCAGGGCGATTTATTTTTGTTGATTAAACAAAATACCAATGGAAAGGACCTAAAAATTGATTTGCCAATTAAACTCAATGATTCTGAACAATGAAATGCGCTCTGTTCCCTTTGCCAGAGTGATAAAAATGCCTCCCAGCTTTCCTGCAGCTTTCAAGATTTACACCCTTGATGTGTGTGCTGACAGAAAGATTAAGGAAGGGCTGCATGATGCAAAAATGTGTCTTCTCTTTCACTGGAATGGAAGGGAGAGAGACGATGAAGGGCCTGGGTCATTTCAGAAAGAGCGTCTGCCCAGCAACCATAATTCTTGAAAAAGTGATTTGGGTGGAGTGAGGGAGCCGTTGTCACTAACGTTGTGTGTCCTTCTTCTTTGGCAAATTACAGAGTCACTAATAGGGGACAATTGGTTGAGATGAAAACAATCACAAAGAACCAAATTCTTCATTTTCTTTCACTTTCCCAAGGGATGAGAGTTCTGATAGGCAGCCAACCAAATGATGAGTGTGCTAGAAGCCTCTGAAAAAACGGACCTATGCACAGAGGAGCGCCAGAAGCCAATTTCGGTCCAGCGCAAAATTTTTCTAAACTGCAACCAGGACATCGAGGGTACAGCTGCCATCAGTTCACACACAGTAGCCATAAACCCAGGCCAGCAGAACACTCATACTTCCTGGTGGTCCAGAGCATGGATGTCACAGACGGCTATGCATTTTTAAACTTGATTGTACATAATTGTTCATCACTGACCCATTCGCCAACCCTCCTGGGCTGGAACGTGTTGCTAGGCAACCAATTTTGCTCTAGATACATTCTGAAGGCTAGTGAGGCAACAACCAAGTATCAACTAAGTGACTACTAACAGGTTCAAATAAAACAGGACGTCTGGGGTCTTGAAAGCACGTCCATCTCATGCTCTTTTCCTTATGAAGACACCTATTTCCTGTATCTTCCAACTCATCAAATAAGCTCTCTTAGGTTGAATTGGATGAAACTGAGCTACCCTTTTGGTAGCTCAATGGCGATTCATATGGTTCAACCTAGTAACTTAAAAGAGGTTCATGTACACTGTAAAACAGGAGCCATAATCCTCGGCTATTATAATTACAATTGTGCTCTGTATCAGTAATATATCATTTACCTAGTCCACACATCTCTGGAAACTGTTTTTACAGGAGACAGTTGGGAGAGGCAGCCTGCATCACTTTGCAAATGCCTGAAAAAGCAGTCACATTTCTTTTTCCATTTTAGGCCATCCCACACCGATCTGACGATCTCTTGTACAATAATTCACACATTCCCTGACTTTTCCAGTGCTCGGAGCACTGGAATGGGACTCAATTTATTTTTCCTAATTTGAGATCAGAAACACCAGGGGACATCCTAAAGATAAGGACAGAACTGCCAACTAAGAAGAGAAGTTGCTTTAAGGGGAAAGAAATGGGAAGGCAGGATCGCTGGTATCTCAGAACAAGATGCTGCTCCGGGAAAGTCAGTGAAATAATAAACAGTGTGTGTGCTAAGTCGCTTCAGTCGTGTCCAACTCTGTATGACCCCATGGACTGTAGCCTGCTAGGCTCCTCTGTCCATGGGATTCTCCAGGCAAGAAGACTGGAGTGGGGTGCCCCGCTCCAGGGGATCTTCCCGACCCAGGGACTGAACCCATCTCTCGTGTCTCCTGCATTGGCAGGTGGTTCTTTACCACTAGCACCACCTGGAAGCAATAATAAACGGTACAGAAACATACATATAAAGGTAAAGGTGGGAAGTTTTCTCTTGAAGTCATGACTGCCCTCATTTTCACTGCCCAAAGGGACGTGCCAACTTGTTTACTTGGGGTCACACAGAGTCGGACATGACTGAAGCGACTTAGCAGCAGCAACATGTATGGTAGCGGGAAGCGGGGGGGTGCCAGCTCAGTTACTGAGTCGTGTCCGACTCTTTGCAACCCCATGCACTGCAGCCCACCAGACTTCCCTCTCCATGGGATTTCCCAGGCAAGAATCCTGCAGTGGGTCGCCATTTCCTCCTCCAAGAAATCTTCCTGATCCAAGAATCAAACCCATGTCTCCTGCATTGACAGACAGTTTCTTTATCGCCACGCCACCTGGGAAGCCCACTTGTTTACTTGCTTTTAACAAAAGTGGCATCCTAGACACATCCCAGCATCTTGGATTTTTCACTCAACATTACAACATAAGAAGATAGTTCTAAACAGAGTCCTCTGGAGTATTCAATTCACCAGACCATCTGTCCACAGTTTCAAAATAAAGCTTCTTGGATAGTAAGAGTCAGCCTTCCTCACTCAGAGCTGACAACAATTTAAAGACCATCAAAGAATACAGCCAATATTTTATAATAACTATAAATGGAATATAACCTTTAAAAATTGTGAACCATTATGTTGTATACCTGAAACTTACATAATATTGCACATCAACTACACTTCATTAAAAAGAAAGAAAATAGAGACCATCAAAGCAGTATCAATTATTTATTTCCTAAAATCTCCAAGACAGACTTCTAGAAGCCCAGGAAAGAGGAAAAAACCTTTCAGATCAATAGCTATCTTGCCGGAAATTCAGCCCAACACAAAGGGGGCTCCCAAGAAAAGTCTGGTTGGCACCACAAATGGGGGCCTTGAGTTGGAGTCTCCAAGGAAAGACGTCTATATCACAAAGAGAGAGAGAAAAGTGAAACCCAGAAACATCAAAGACTGAATAAGTACCAAGGACCAACTGCTAAATTAAATTCCGAAGCCCACTGCTACAAACTGGAAGAAGAATATTACTCCAACAGGGACATTCTGAACCGCCTGCAAAGGAAGTTGTGAACCTGCTGAGAACCAGCAACTGTTGAGACAAGGAACAACAAAAACAGCTTCATGAGCAATAGGACTGTCACAGAAAAGTGCAGAGAGACAGAACTCTGGTGTGTGCATCATGAATTCCACGCTGCCCCAAATCAGGAGTTACCAAGTCATATCTGAGATTATATTTTCTTTACTTAAGGGAGCAGATGCAGACATAAATTCTGAAGCCAACAGTCTTAACCTCAATTTTACAAGTCAACTTTAGGTAAGTCAGTTCCTCTCTCCAGGTATCAGTTTCTTGTCCGTACAATGAGAGGATCTGACTAAGGGAACTCTGAAATCTTTAACATGACTGATTCTGATGATTCTGTTTGGTTAAACTATGTTTGTGGATGGATGGATGGAAGAATGAATGAATGGATAGATGGATGGATGGACAGAAAACAGAGGGATAAGTGGGTAAATGGGTGGTTGTGCAGGTGGGAGGACAGATAGATGGATGAATGGATAGATGGGTGGACGGATGATGAATGGATGGATGGATGAATAATGGAAGATGGACGGATGAATAAATGGAAGGATGGGTGGATGATGGGTGTATGAATGGATGGATGATGGATGGATCATTGACGAATGAATGATGGATGATAAATAGATAATGAATGGAAGGGAAGCAGTTGTCTACTGAGTGGGACTTTACAGACTTATGACTAATTGTTAAAAAATGTTCTAAGTCTGTGGGCCAACTGACGTTCTCTTGATAATTTGGAGTCAGTCATGGCGGGATTATTTACACCAAGGAAACTGGCAAATGTTACAAAGTAGGCCTTTTCATTCAACCCTGAAATCTCTTTACCAAAACACCAAACACTGAAGGAGTAGACAGAGGAAGGAAAATAAGAGGAAAAAAGAGACGATAGAGCAGTTCCTGTGTGTACACTGCTCCCCAAGTGGGCTGTCCCCCCACTATCTCCATGTTGATACACTTAATTTCTTCTCTGTCTGAAACACCTTTACTCAGCTTTGCCTGAATAACTGGAACTTGCCCAAAGCTCAGCTCAAGCATCACCTCTTTTGGAAGTGAGGATGCTTTAAGGAAAGCATCCTGTAGTCTGTGTGAGACACTGCCCTCCCCCTGCAAGCTCTCACCAGATGCTGGAATGGCCTCCCTCTGCCATCGCAGGGAAGACCTACAATACAGAGATAGCGTCACAGACTCAACGGACAAGAATCTGAGCAAACTCCAGGAGACGCTGCAGGATAGATGAGCCTGGTGGGCTGTAGTCTGTGCGGTTGCAAAGTCAGACATGACTGAGCGACTGAACAACAACAACACCATCCATTTAGCCAGAAAGAGAGTTCCAGAAAAACATCTCCTTCTGCTTTATGAACAACACCAAAGCTTTTGACTGGGGATCACAACAAACTGGAAAATTCTTGAAGAGATGGGAATATCATACCACCTAACTTGCCTCCTGAGAAATCCGTATGCAGGTCAAGAAGCAACAGTTAGAACCGGACATGGAACAACGGACTGGCTCAAAATTGGGAAACGAGTATATAAAGGCTGTATATTGTCACCCTGCTTATTAAGGGGTGACATACATAAATGCAGAGTACATCATGTGACATGGCAGACAGGATGAACCACAAGCTGGAATCAAGACTGCTGGGAGAAATATCAACAACCTCAGGTATGCAGATGACACCACCCTTATGGCAGAAAGCTAAGAGGAACTAAAGAGCCTCTTGATGAAAGTGAAAGAGCAGAGTGAAAAAGCTGGCTTAAAACTCAACATTCAAAAAACGAAGATCATGGTATCTGGTACCATCATTTCATGGGAAATAGATGGAGAAACAATGGAAACAGTGAGAGATTTTATTTTCTTGGGCTCCAAAATCACTGCAGACGGTGACTGCAGTCATGAAATTAAAAGTTACTTGCTCCTTGGAAGAAAAGCTTGACAAACCTAGACAACATATTAAAAAGCAGAGACATTACTTTGCTGACAAAGGCCCATCTTGTCAAAGCTATGGCTTTTCCAGTAGTCATGTATGGATATGAGAGTTGGGCTATAAAGAAAGCTGAGTGCCGAAGAACTGATGCTTTTGAACTGTGATGTTGGAGAAGACTCTTGAGAGTCCCTTGGACTACAAGGTGATCAGACCCGTCAATCCTAAAGGAAATCAGTCCTGAATATTCATTGGAAGTTCTAATGCTGAACCTGAAGCTCCAATACTTTGGCCACCTGATTCGAAGAACCGACTCATTGGAAAAGACCCTGATGCCGGGAAAGATTGAAGGCAGGAGGAGAAGGGGACGACAGAGGATGAGATGGTTGGATGGCATCACCGATTCAATGGACATGAGTATGAGCAAGCTCAAACTTGAGTTGGTGCTGGACAGGGAAGCCTGGTGTGCTGCAGTCCACGGGGTCTCAAAGAGTCGGACATGATTGAGCGACTGAACTGAACTGAGCCATCAGCTAATTCAGAACAGCGACTATGCATTGTAGTCCCTGGTGCTCAGTGCTCAGCACAAACCAGGTGCACAGTCACCACCCAATGAGTACATTCTGAACTAAAGCGGCAGCTATAACCACAAGGCAGAGCAAAGTGTCTGCTGCAAAAGGTTTTAGCCTCAAAGAGCTGCACCTACTCTCTCCCAGTCATAACTGGATAATTGGAAATATTTCAAGGATTTAAGCTTTTCAAGTCCACTTTTCCCTAGATTGTGGTTTTCCATTAAATCAGTTAACCTACATTTATCACAAAACAGTGCACTGTGTCACTGACCCACTTTGTTTCATTTCTTTGCTCGTCAATGACATCCACATGTCACTATGAATTGCATTTTTAAATAAAGAATTAAGTATATTTGCCCTGGATTTACCCATGCGAGTTCTGAGAGCATCGGGATTCACCCTCGGGCCCCATTGCCTAATCTACTAAAGTGGCTTCCAGCAAACTGCTTAAGCTTTCTCATCCTTAGCTACCCAATCCATTAACTGGAGACAGAAGACTAAATATAACACAGACCAGAAGCTACACCTGCCCTATGCCACCATAAAGGCAGGCTCACCAACCCTGACCTCAACGATGGCCAACAGTACCGCAAGCGGAACTACACACAGCTGTCACCATCAGAAGAAAGGAAGTGAAGGGAAGTGAAATTTGCTCCTTCATGTCAGATTCTGCTATCCCATGGAAAAGTCCATGGAATTCTCCAGGCCAGAACACTGGAATGGATAGCCATTCCCTTCTCCAGGGGATCTTCCCAAACCAGGGATCGAACCCAGGTTTCCTGCATTGCAGGCAGATTCTTCTTTGGGATTCGTCAAGGAAGCCCAAAGTGAAAGTGACAGGTGCTCAGTCATGTCTGATTCTTTGTGACCTCACAGACTATACAGTCCATGGAATTCTCCAGGCCAGAATACTAGAGTGGGTAGCCTTCCCCTTCTTCAGGGGATCTTCCCAACCCAGGGTTTGAACACAGGCCTCTAGCATTGCACGTGGATTCTTTACCAGCTGAGCCACAGGGGAAGCCCAAGTGTCTTCATCTGCCTGCTCAGACACTCAGTCATGTCCGACTCTTTGTGACCCCATGGACTGCAGCCCTCCAGGCTCCTCTGTCCATGGGATTCTCCAGGCAAGAATAATGGAGTGGGGTGCCATTTGCTACTCCAGGGGATCTTCCCTGCATCTCTTATGTCTCCTGCACTAGCAGGCAGATTCTTTATCACCAGTGCCACCTTGAAAGCCACTTCACCTGCTTGGGTTGCCATAATAAAACACCATAGGTTGGGTGACCTAACAACAGTAATGTATTGTCTCACACTTTTGGAGGCTGAAAGTCCAAGATCAAGGTGCCAGTAGGGTACTCAGATTGGACAGAGCTCTGGCGTCTGTTCCCCGTCTTATAAGAACATTATCCATGTTGGATTAGGGCCCTACTCTTTGGGTCTCATTCAACCTTAATTATCTTCTTAAAGGGGCTTCCCTGCTGGTAGCTCAGTCAGCAAAGAATCTGCCTGCAGTGCAGGAGACCCAAGTTTGATTCCTGGGTCGGGAAGGTCCCCTGGAGAAGGAAATGGCAGCCCACTCCAGTATTCTCGCCTGGAGAATCCCATGGACAGAGGAGCCTGGTGGGCTACAGTCCATGGGGTCACAAGAGTCGGGAACTACTTAGCGACTAAACCACAACCACCACCATCTTCTTAAAGGCTTACTATATTCAAAGGCAGTCACGGGGGGAAGAGGAAGGGTAGACTTTCAACATACTAATTTGGAGGAGGGGGGACCACAATTCAGACCATAAAAGAAAACTACTCAGCACCTACTGGATAGTAATGCCTACTGTTCTGGGGACTTTTCTGGTGGTGCAGTGGCTAAGACTCCACACCTCCACTGCACAGGCTCAATCCCTGGTCAGGGAACTAGGGGGCTTCCCAAGTAACACTAGGGGTAAAGAACCCCCTGCCAATACCGAAGGCATAAGAGACACAGGTTTGATCCCTGGGTTGGAAATATCCCCTGGAAATGGCAACCCACTCCAGCATTCTTGCCTGGAGAAACCCATGAACAGAGAAGCCTGGTGGGCTACAGCCCATAGGGTCACAAAGAGTCAGACACGACTGAGTGACTTAGCACACACACAAAGGGAACTAAACCCCACATGCCGCAACTAAAGATCCTTCATGCTGTAACAAAGATCCCACCAGCCACAGCTAAGACTCAGCCCAGTCAAAGTAGTAAATAAAATTAAGATTTTTTTCTTAAAAATACTATTCTTCACAAAGGAAAGAATCTTTCTTCACTCTCCTGGAATTTAAAAAAAAAAAAAAACAACCTCCATTCTGGGTTGAACTATGTTTCCCAGCCAAATTCACACGTCAAAGTCCTGACCCCCAAAACCTCATGCTGCTGCTGCTGCTAAGTCGCTTCAGTCGTGTCTGATTCTGTGTGACCCCATAGACGGCAGCCCACCAGGCTCCACCGTCCCTGGGGTTCTCCAGACAAGAACACTGGAGTGGGTTGCCATTTCCTTCTCCAATGCATGAAAGTGAAAAGTGAAAGTGAAGTCGCTCAGTCGTGTCCGACTCTTAGCAACCCCATGGACTGCAGCCCACCAAGCTCCTCCGTCCATGGGATTTTCCAGGCAAGAGTACTGGAGTGGGGTGCCATTGCATTCTCCATTGCCTTCTCTTCTACCTTTTAATTCTTAGGTAGGTTGATAAGGAGTCCAGGGTTCTCAAGAAGAAAGGGATCCAGGGCTGTCAAGGAAGAGAAAAGGACAAACCTTTTTTCTACATTGCTTTGTCTTAGACACATAAGATGCTTTTTTTTTTAAAGTTTGAGAGTTGTTATGACAACAATCTCTAAGACTAACTTTCTTTAAGCCTAGAGGTAATGATTATACAACAAAACAACTCATCTTGCTCAAGTGGCTGTTTTTCCTTAAGCTCTGTACTAATGATTATATAACAACAATGTATCTTACTCCGGGACATGTTTCTCCTTAACAAGAACCTTCTAACTAATCCTGTTACCTTGAGACGCATATTGTGGGAGTGGGTCTGGTGAAGGTATATAAGTCCTTGATAAGACTAGCAAGTGGGGCACTCTCTGTCCCCCTTCTGATGTCTATGTCAGAAGCCTTTTCACTGTCCTTTTTCACTTCAATAAAAATTCTGCCACACAAAAGCTCTGAGCAATCAAGCATGGTCCCTGATCCAGAAGCTAAATCTTCTTCAAAGATCACAAATCCGACACCATCCACGTAAGCTGTCACTTCTAAAAAGGGGGATTTTGGACACAGACAAACACACTGGGAGGACATCATGTAAAGATGAAGGCAGAGATTGAAGTGACAATTCCACAAGCCAAGGAACACCCAGTGGTTGCTAGGAAACTGCCAAAACCTGGGGAAGAAAGCATGAAACAGGTTCTCCTTCGCAGCATTCAGGAGAAAACTTGACCTTGGACTTTTGGCTTCTGCAACTATGAGACAACAAATTTCTGTTGTTTCAGCTACCCAGTTTAATATGCTTTGCTATGGCAGCCATAGGAAACTAATACAAGCTCTTTCCACATCCCCTAACTCATTCCTCCCCAAGAAGAAGAGGACTCTTTGGCAGACTGGGCTGGGCTATGCATGTGCTCAGTCACTCAGTCACGTCTGACTCTTTGCAACCCCTTGGACTGTAGTGCTCCAGGCACCTGTCCATGGGATTCTCCAGGCAAAAATACTAGAGTGGGTTGCCATTTGCTCCTCCAGGGAATCTCCCAACCCAGGGACTGAATCTGTGTCTTCCTGGGTCTCCTGAATTGGCAGGCAGGTTCTTTGTTGCTGAGCCATCAGGTTAACTGGGAGAAGATACGAAACACGTGATGCCTGACACCTTCTGGACTCTGTCTTCTGGAACTGATCACTTTCAGGACATACCACTTCCTTCTCTGTCCTGTTCTCAGGATTGACCAGCCCTGCAAGGGAGGTGAGCAAGCCCATTAGGCCCTCACCTCTAAACCTATTCTCCAACCAGCTTTTTCCTGTAATAATGATGATGTCCTGATCTCCCTTTTGTCTGAATTCTCTTTTATACTCATCAACTGGTGCTAAACACTGGGGTGAGAAGGGGGGTGATTAATTACCATCCTTCAAACTTTGACAGTGCCCTTCACAGAGCTCCATCGCTGAATTCTCATGACACCCCACTCTCTTACAAACAAAGGAAGCAGCTGAGACTCGTGAAGGTTTCCTTTCTTGACCATAGTCCCAGGACTACTAGGTAGGTAGGAAGCCAAGAGTCCAGCCCACATCTTCTGACAGCAAAGCCTACATTCTTTCAATAAGAACCCCTTTTTGGACTCATTAGAGCAAAGCAAGTATTCAACAACAAGAAAAAAAAAAGGTAGAAGTCTTTGCTAAAGTTCTTAAGAAAAGGAGAAGAGAAAATCCAGTTGGTTACCAATGAGAGCTAATAAAAATGACTAGGTCTGGGGTCTTGCAGCCAAACACTACTTAGTCACCTACTAATGTACCCAAGAGGAACATCTTTTCCATGCTGAGGGGAAACTCTGACAATTTTAGGCTTATTAGTAAGACCGGTTCAAGTATAGTTCCACTTAAATACCAAGCCAGAATTACTTGAACACAGTGTTGGCCTGTGCGCTCCAATGAGCTGCCATTATTAAACACTTATACACACACATTTAGAGAAAAACTAACACCTATCCTTCTGAAACTATTCCCAAACATTTCAGAGGAAGGACTACTCCCAAAAGCATTCTGTAAGACCACCATCACCCTGATACCAAAATTAGACAAAGACACCACAAAAAAAGAAAATTACAGACCAATATCACAGAGGAACACAGATGCAAAAACCCTCAACAAAATACTAGCAAATGAAATCCAACAACATATTAAAAAGGATCATAGACCATGATCAATGGGCTTCCCTGGTGGCTCACACCAACTCAATGGACTTGAGTTTGAGTAAACTCCAGGAGATAGTGAAGGACAGAGAAGCCTGGAGTGCTGTAGTCCATGGGGTCACAAACAGTCAAACACCACTTAGCAACTAAACAGTAACAACTGGTGGCTCCATCAGTAAAGAATCTGCCTGCAATGCAGGAGACCACATGCAGTGCAGGAGACCCGGGTTCAATCCCTTAGAAAAGGGAATGGCTACCCACTCCAGTATTCTTGCCTAGAGAATCCCATAGAGGAGCCTAGCAGGCTACAATCCATGAGGTCGCAAGAAGCGGACATGACTTAGCAGCTAAGCCACCATAGACCATGATCAAGTGGGATTTATCCCAGGATTTTTCAATATCTGCAAATCAATCCGTGTGATACACCACATTAACAAACTGAAGAACAAAAACCATATGATCACCTCAATAGATTCAGAAAAAGCTTGTGACAAAATTCAACACCCATTTATGATAAGAATTTTAAAAACTTCTCCAGAAAGGGGGCATAGAGGGAACATACCTCAACATAAAAAAGACCATATATGACAAATCCATAGCTAACATCATATTCAATGGTCAAAAGCTGAAAACATTTCAAACAAATGTGATTCCACACCATCTAGAAAACAGAAAGCTCAAGGAGATGACTGTGTCATGTGGCTGCAATTAAAGTGTCATGTGACTGCAATTAATTCGATTCCTGGTCAGGGAACTAAGATTCCACATGACAGTTGGTGTAGCCAAGGTAAAAAAAAACCAGTAAGCTCCGGTGTGAGTGTTTTGACATCAACCTCTTTACAAAGCTAACTTCCCCCAAAGGGCTGGGGCTCAGACCAAAAAAAAAAGTTTTTTAACTTTTTTTTAAAAGCTAGGAAAACCTATAAGAATGAAGATTCTTGATCAAAGTTCAGTTGGAAAAACGGATCAGCTCTAGATAACCCAACTCACTTCAAGGAGGTCTTTGATAGTCTGGAGAACAACCTAGAAAAGAAAGTAGGAAGAATCCTGTGTGGCCTAAAAACAAAGCCCAAGGGATGAGAGTTACAGGAAATGGCAAACTTTAACTGGAAAGAGAGATAAAAGGAAAGACACAGCAACAGTCTTCAGATCCTCGAGGGCCCTCATGCCAGGTGAAGGCATGAGAAGAGGGGATTTCAGCTCAATATAACTAAAATTAGAGATGCCTCCCCAAGATGCAGAGACTGTTCAGTGATAAAAATTTTGATCTCTAGTAACATTCAGGGGACAGATAGACACTCACAGTCACAGATGTCCTAAAAGCAAACCCTCCATTAAGACAGGGGCTTCCCTCGTGGCTCAGATGGTAAAGAATCTGCCTGCAACGTGGGAGACCTCGGTTTGATCCCTGGGTTGGGAAGATCCCCTGGAGAAGGGAATGGCAACCCACTCCAGTATTCTTGCCTGGAGAATTACATGGAGAGTCGGACACGACTGAAGTGACTTAGCAGTTAGCAAAGGAACTTAGCAGGCTACAGTCCACGGGGTCGCAAAGAGTCAGACACGACCGAGAGACTCACCATTAAGACAAAAGTGAGTTTGGATGACCACAGTGTCCTTCTCAGCTCAACAATAAAATCCAACCCACACCCCCAGGGCAATGCTTGTTTGCTCGTTCTCATTTTTGGCTGCAGTGGGTCTCCGTTGCCACCCAAGGGCTTTCTCTAGTTGCGGTGAGTGGAGGCTGCTCTCCAGTAGTGGGCCAGGGGCTTCCCATTGCGGCAGCTCCTTTGTCGCGGCGCACATGCTCTAAGGTACGTGGGCTTAGTTCCTGTACAGCATGTGGGATCTTCCCAGACCAACGATCAAGCCCGCAGCTCCAGCACTGGCCGGCATATGTTTAACCACTGGACCACCAGGAAAGCCCCCAGGCAGTGTTGATACCTCCAACTTCAGCCCTAAGCTCCTTGTTGGGGGACCTCCTGGTTAATCACGCACCGGGACTTGCATGCAAACCTAAAGATACGTCCTTCCAGTCACCTGGGATGTACCTAGCATGAGGAAATCAAAAAAGAGATTCTTTTTAAGAACCTACACTCTCAAGTCTCCTTCGTTTCTATCTGGTGATGCTGGGAGGCGGGAGAAACAAGTGCAGGCAGGAGCACAGAAGCGCCTCGAAGGGTGATGTAATGTGTAGGCTGACATTCGGGGACTCACCCACCTGCCAGCCCGAGTTCACCTGGCCAAGTTCATTTCAGGCTCACCAGTCCCTAACCAAAGCAGAAGCAACCCCAGGCAAGACCAGCCTAGGGCTGAAAACATCATGGGAGACCTTGGCAGTGACTCCGTGCAAGGTAAGGACTATACCATTAAATTATAATAATAATGGATATCACTTATCAAGCAACTACAGAGCCAGGCTCGGTGCAGGTATCATCTATAATCATCAGTGTCAAACCGGTAAAGAAGGTGACGTACCAATATTAAAATGAGGGTACAAAAGCTCAGAGGCTAAGTGGTCTGCCAAAGCCATGCCGTTAGTTAACAAAGAAAGATATGAGGACCTCCGTGGCGGTCCAGAGGCTGACTCCATGCTTCCAATGCAAGAGGCCTGGGGTCGATCCCTGGTCGAGGAACCAGATCCCACATGCCGCAACTAAGAGTTCGCATGCTGCAAGGAAGATTAAAGATGCCATGTGCTGCAACTAAGATTCAGAGCAGCCAAATAAATAAATTTTTTTTTTAAAAAATAAAGAAAAGCTATGAACCCATATGTATCTGGCTCCAAGGCCATGCATGGCCCTGGCCTCACACCAGACCATGTTGCCTCTTATGCCAGCTCCTTTAAGGAGGAGGTTCGCTAACGGTCTAGAGGTCCGAACTTGGCATTTTCACCAGCATCACCCCAGGTTCAATCCCTGGTTGGGAAACTAAGATATTGCAAGCTTTGAGGTGTGGGCAGAAAATAAAAAGAAATGAGGTAGACGAAAGGGATTCCCGGGTGGCGACTGAAGCAACTTAGCATGTATGCACGCAAATAGACCAAAACCAGTTAAGTCCAAAGCAAACGACGCTGCAGACCCCACCACCCTGGGGGCAAACACCATCCCTCTCCTCTGCGGATGAAGCCGGAGGTCTTGAAAAGACACACACGCCACTACCCCACATGTTTCCACCCGCAAGAGTCAGTGTGTAAGTGGCGGAGTGGGTCTGGTGCCAAGAAGCAGGAGCTGGTTTATTTTAGTCTCAGTGTTAAGACAGCCAGCACCAGGTTGAGGCTGAGAAATGCTCCTTCTAATTAAAACTTTATTTTCAAACACATGTCACAGTTGCAACATGGTGAGACTCATTTCTGGCTTTGTGGACGCCTCCGAGGAGAAGCAGCTTCCCTGTGACAGCCTCGAGCATTCATCCAGGACGGCCAGAGGAGACCCGGGGGCAAAGGCTCCCGGTGACACCCAGGGCACTGGCACAGGGGACCCTTCCATTACTCAAGAGGGTGGCAGAATCAAGAATGGGGAGCAGCGATTGTAAACTAGTCAGCAGTGCGAGAGTCTGCACGCCCCATTGAGGAGCAGCCCAACAAACATGCACGGAGAACCAGAAACAATCTCCTCGTGTCCCCAGCAGGTGGGCAAACTGAGTCCAGCAGGAGAACTTCCAAGCAGAACTGGGGCGGCCGTGGAAACCGGAAGTGAAGCAGCCATTACAGACCCTTGATTAGTGTTGAAAAAGGAGTTAGGAAACCCCGTAAGCACACTGTATCCCAACCCCCGGGGTTCCCTGGTGGCTCAGCAGTAAAGAACCCGCTTGCGGTGCAGGAGTGCTAAGTGCTAAGTCACTTGAGTCATGTCCGACTCTTTGTGACCCTATGAACCATAGCCCACCAGGCTCCTCTGTCCACGGGATTTTCTAGGCAAGCTTACTGGAGCGGGTTGCCATTTCCTTCTTCAGGGGGTCTTCCCAACCAAGGGATTGAACCCACATCTCTTTTCTCCTGCATTGGCAGGCAGGTTTACTACCACTAGCGCCATCTGGGAAGCCATCTGGGAAGATGGCTTGCAGGAGATGCAGATTCAATCCCTGGATCAGGAAGATCCCCTGAAGGAGGAAATGACAACCCACTCCAGTATTCTTGCTGGGGAAATCCCATGGACAGAGGAGCCTGCAGGGTAGGCTACAGCCCATGAGGTCGCAAAGAGTCGGACACGACTGAGCGACTCACAGCAGCAGCGGCATCCCAGCCACCTGACTCTCTCCATGGCCCCACGGACTCCAGCAGGAAGCGGCCAGGGTAGGGACAGGGTCTGCTTTAGTTCCTGTTCCATTCACAGGCACATATTCAACAGGTATGGGCCTGATACGTGAAGACTTCAATACCTGCTTACTGAAGTAACACTGTGGAGCGGGCATCGTGGGTGGCCTCCAAACCCAGCTGCTTCCGAACGAGGACCTACCGTGTATAGTAGCTCTTCTGAACCAGTGTGAAAGTCAGGGAGAGGAACAGAAATAAAGAATTTGCAGAAGTCTGGAGGAGCGGAAATCGGTGAGTTTTAAATCCTTCATCCACTGCTTTAAGCCCTTCATCCATGGGCTTCCCTGGTAGCTCAGGTGGTAAAGAATCTGCCTGCAGTGCAGGAGACCCAGGTTCAATCCCTGGGTCAGGAAGATCCCCTGGAGAAGGGAATGGTTACTCACTCCAGTATTCTTGCCTGGAGACTCCCATGGACAGAGGAGCCTGGTGGGTTACAATCCCAGGGGTCGCAAAGAGTCGGACATGAGTGACTAACACAAACCCACTCAAGACCCAGCTATCAATCACAGCATGAAGCTCACAGCGCTGTGTGTCCTGAAATTTCAGATTTCCATTCACCCAGGATGGGGACCATACAGGCTGTGGAGGACCCTGACCCCAACCATGAGCCAAGGCCTTCCCAGGAACAGCCAGGTCAAGAGCTAGAAAATGATACTTCACTTTTCATGTATGGCAGCCCCAGAACACAGCCTGCAGGTAAGACCATTTCCACAAGCTAGAGAAGAGACTACAAGGCAGGCTGTGTGCCTTGAAGGCCTCCCTTGGGGTGAAAAAGCCACAGAGAAACAGTCAAGACCGAGTCTAGGACACCGAGCTGCCTTCCCAGCCTTCCTTTGTAACCCACATGTATTCCCACTGGTCCCAGGAGAGCAGCCCCAGGTGTTTCTCAGACCGGGTCATTCTAATCCTCACATCACTTACACTGAGACCATGCCAGGATTCAGACGCCAAGAGGTTGTGCTGTTGGGTCAACACTTCTCAGGTCACTGAGGCATTTTCTAGGAGTCTATGAAATTCAGATGGAAATCTCGAGACAAAGAAGTAGAAGTGTTTAATATCACTGTTGCCTGACAGTATGGAAATGGGAGGCCGGGGGAAGCCAAAAGGCTAACTGTGGAATTACAAGTCAAAATTGAGACCTCAAGATGTGAAGAGAAGGGAACCCTTGTGTGTTATTGGTAAGAATGCAAATTGATGCAGCCGCGATAGAGAAGAGTAGAGAGGTTTTTCAAAACACTAAAAACAGAACTACCATATGACCCAACAATTCCACTCCTGGGTATACATTCAAAAAAACACTAATTCAAAAAGACACACGCACCCCAATGTTCACAGGGGCATTATTTACAACTGCCAAGGTACGGAAGCAACCTAAGTGGCCATCAACAGATGAATGCATAAAGAAGATGTGGTATGTACTGTGGAATATTACTTGGTCATAAAAAAGAACAAAATTTTGCCATTTGCAGCAACATGGATGGACTTGTTAAGTGCGGAGGGCTCACACACTTAACTGAAATAAGTCTGACAGAGAAAGACAAATACTGTATGATATCACTTAGGTGTGGATTCCAAAAAAAAAAAAGACGGCAAACTAGTCAATAAAACAGAAAGAAACAATAGAGAACGAACTATTAATGACAGGATAGGGGTGTGCTGGACGGAGAAGGCAATGGCACCCCACTCCAGTACTCTTGCCTGGAAAATCCCATGGACGGAGGAGCCTGGAAGGCTGCAGTCCATGGAGTTGCTGAGGGTTGAACACAACTGAGCGACTTCACTTTCCCTTTTCTTTTTTTTTTTTTTTTTTCCCTTTTCACTTTCATGCATTAGAGAAGGAAATGGCAACCCACTCCAGTGTTCTTGCCTGGACACGACTGAGCGACTTCACTTTTACTTTTCACTTTCATGCATTGGAGAAGGAAATGGCAACCCACTCCAGTGTTCTTGTCTGGAGAATCCCAGGGACGGGGGAGCCTTGGTGGGCTGCCGTCTATGGGGTCGCACAGAGTCGGACACGACTGAAGTGACTTAGCAGCAGCAGGGGTATGCTGGAACATAGGACTGTGGAAGAAGGAGGGACAAACCACGGGGTATAAGACAGGCTTAAGGATGTATTGTGCAACACAAGGGATACAGCCAATATTTTGTAATAACTGTAAATGGAAAGTAACTTACAGTAATTGTATAAAAACTCCCCACTGCCCCCTGAAGGCCATCTGTGTCACTACCAATCTACCACTGAACTGGGGAACCAGAGATGGGCGAAACATCCTTCAGGGTCAAGACAAGAGGGACCGAGGAGGCACCCACAGCGAGATGTGCCGAGCACTGCACTGATGCTTGACAAACACTGGGTCCCGACCTCTGCTGGGCTCAGCAGTGTGCTTGAACCACGCAGCGTTACATTCGACAGCTCTTCGTGATTGTGCTCAGCAGTCTGGCCAGGCTCTGGGCAGAGAAGGGGATGGGTTGGCTCCCTTCCTGGGAGCTCCAGGACCATCAGAGCCGGATGGTCTTTGATCTGGAGGAGTTTGGGAGCAGCAGCCCTGTGAGCAACGGTGCCTTGCCCACAGCCTGAGATGGAATGGGAACCATATCACTGCTGGGGGAACCTCCCTGCTGTGTGGTCCTTCACCCAATGATCCCGGGGGTCGGGGTAGGGAGGGGGGCAGGCATCTAAACATGGAGCCCAGAAAGGACAGTGAGAGAGTTAAAGCTGAGCCAGTCCAGACCCCTTTAAGGAGGAGGTGAACATTCTAGCTCATGCTTTCCTGAAGCCTTGTGCAACAATCCTGCCCGAGAACTGGCCTTTCTTAAGGAGCTAATGACCACACAGCCCAATGTCTTACTCATGGAAATGCTTTGCTTAGACTCCATGTTAATATTTATTATAATTGTAACAAATCTTGCCTGGGAACCTATTTCTCAAGACTTGTACCCCTGATTACATAGCAACAGTATATCTCACCCAGAGCTGGCGCCCTGGAACCATTCTCCTCGGCTAATCTTGTGCTGGAGTTATCTCAGGATGTATGCCTTGGGAAAGGGTCTGGTGGCACTTTTACAAACCTTGAGGTATTCTTTGTATCTATTTTCAGCAGCTAGCAGAAAAGTACATAATGGCCTGCTTAAACTAGTGAGGAGGGGTACCCTCCTACCCTCTTCTGATGTCTATGTCGGAAGCTTTTGCTGTCACTTTCACTTTAAATAAAAATCTACACAAAGCTCTGAGAGACTGAGACTGTCTTTGGTCCCTGAGTTAAAGCTTCTTTGGAACCACGAGTCCAGCAGCGCCGCTCACCAAATGCCGTAAGCTCTCACCAGGCACACAGAGGCCACAGCCAGGGGCAGGTCTTTCCTGCGACTCTAAGACTGCTGGATCTTGCAGCTTCAAACCAAACGCATGAGAGCTGTTCAGACACTGAGGAAGGAGGCAGGCGAACCCTGTGCCCGACCTTCATGGCTGCATATGCTGGTAGCCCATCAGCTTTGCTCCAGGTGCCCATGGGCAGTCCCAGGTGACAAATCCTGAGGCGTCAGCCCAGGGGGTCTCAACCCAAGGTGATTCTGACGGGGCCTGGGGTTGAGGGGAGGGATACTACAGCCTCCCCTGCAAGGCATGGGACAGCCCCTCACCACAAAGATGCATCAAGCCTGAGGGTCAGTAGTGCCAAGGTGAAGAAACCCTGCTCTACGCTACACAGTACATCCTATTTCCCTTTGCCAGAAGCTATGGTTTTCAACCCTTCTTTACAGTCCCAGCAGTCTGGGTTTTGTGGAAAGGTGTGATGGCGTTTGATCACTGAGATAAAAAGGAACTTCAGCCAAAAGACATTAACACCAGCACCAGACTGAGCGCTTCACGGAGATCTTTACAATGAGTCATCAAATAACCATCATCCCCTTTTACAGACCAGGAAACTGAGGCATAAAGAGGTCACACACTGCTCAGTCGAGGACTGTGGTCCAATCAGTCCAATCCCAGACAGTCTGTTAACTAGGGAAAAAGTATAACATTGTATCTGTATTCTGGGTGGTCCTCTTTATGTGCTGATTTTTAAAGGGGGGGCGGGCAGAAAGAGAGGGAGGAGGGAGACAGGACATAGAATGTATGAGCAAAGGGACCAAAATGTCAACAGCAGCTCTTTCTAAATAAGTGATGAAACGCAGGCGACTTCTTTTCTTCTGTTGCTGCTGTTGTCGTTCAGTCGCCCAGTCGTGCCCGATTCTTTGCAACCCCGTGGACTGCAGCACACCAGGCGTCCCTGTCCTTCACCATCTCCCAGAGTCTACCCAAGTTCATGTCCATTGCATTGATGATGCCATGCAGTCATCTCATCCTCTGATGCCCTCTTTCTCTGTACCTTCCTGCATTTCTACATTCTCAATCACAGAAATGCCTTTACGGGCAGAAAAGAAACAATGAGGAAAACAAAAACTCCAGCCAAGCACACATGTCAAGACGGCCGGCAGCACCAGAGTCACGCCCATCTATAAGGTAACAATCCCTGCGCTGGGGAAAAGGATGCAGACCCCCGCCTGGCAGGACATGCAGGCACACCCTGGGTCGCTCGAGCCCACGGCAGCCTCGATGACAACCAGTACAGGGAAGCCATGCCCCAGAGGCCTTGTGCACAGCACACCTGCAAGGGATCTGCTCCCGAGTAAAGACGCCACCCTGAGTCTGAGACAACTTGTCAGCTCCTCATCCATCTCAGAGTGGAAAGGGCCCAGAGAGAGAGAGCCACGGACCACCAGGTCAGACCCCCCTCTGCCACGCCTGACTGTCTCCACGCTCGAAATACTCAAAGACAGCTTCGGGAAAAACAAGCTTTCCAGATCATTAAAATTTCCTTTCAACAGTTTATTAACCTGTAGGAATGAGAGAAAAAGACCTTTTTTTTTTTTTTTTAAACCTAGGGCCTAATGTGAAAGATTGTGAAAGCCTGTTTGGGGGGGGGGGGTGCGGGGGAAGGGAAAGAATTCTAAGAACACTGAAAAATTCGCTTTTCCTATTTTTTCCCATAGAATTTGTATGCACATTATCTTAAAGTCCCTTTCACCATAAAAAACCTACACAGCACACAGATGCCGAGTACCTACTGCATGTTTTTGTTATCCTTGGTTGTTGGTCACTCAGTCATGTCCGACTCTTTGTGACCCCATGAACTGTAGCCCACCGGGCTCCTCTGGCCACAGGATTCTCCAGGCAAGAGTACTGGAATGGGTTACCAGCCATTTCCTTCTCCAAAGGATCTTCCCAACTCAGGGATCGAACCCAGGTCTCCCGCATTGCAGGTAGATTCTTTACCAGCTGAGCCACAAGGGAAGCCCCCAAATACTGGAGTGGGTAGTGTATGCCTTCTCCAGCAGATATTCCCAACCCAGAGGGAATCAAACCAGAGGCTCCTGCACTGCAGGCAGATTCTTTACCAGCTGAGCTACTAGGGAAGCCCCTGATATCCTTACTGTTATCTTATCCTTGTTATCCTTACTGTTAACTAAAAAAAAAGGCTGGTTATTCTATCCCCTCTCCTGATAACATGGGGATAATCATGAGGCCCTCTCTAACCCCACCTTGTGTAAAATGATTAAGTAGTTCGATAGCCATAAAAAAATCTTACATATCACCTAAAGTTTCATGAAGATATCACACCCCAAATGCAGAGATTCAACACATCCAAATGTCACCATTGGGCAAGACAAGAAGTAATTTTTAAGGCCATCAGCAGGCCTAGGTCTATCTTTAAAAATTAATAATAATAAATCCTTAGTTGCTATCCCAAGAACCACGGCTGGGTGCCTCCCTCCTGGCCAACAGAGCGCTGGCTGCTCAAAGTCACCATTCTCAGGACACTTGGACTGGAGAATAGCTTTCCCCAGCCTGAAATAGGCCTGACATGAAGCAATCAGGTGCATCCTACTCCTCCTTGCCTGTGATTGGGTTAAAGCAAGACACTCTTGCCTGGAGAATCCCCATGGACAGAGCAGCCTGGGGTCACAAAGAGTCAGACATGACTGAACAGTCAACTTAGCATGCACGCACAAGCAAATCCACTGAGGATAGTGAAGCAGGAAAATGGAACCAAAGAACTCAATTCTGAGGCCAGCACTGAATTGCTGAATTAACCTTGAAACCATCATGTGAAATAGTAACCCCCGTATTGTTTTTTTGTGTGTTATTTTCTTGATTCTTTTCTTTGGAGTATAATTGCTTTACAAGGCAACTATATTTCTGCTATACAACAAAGTGAATCAGCTGCAGGTATACATATATGCCCTCCCTCCTGAGCTTCCCTCCATCCTCCCCTTCCAAGTTTCAGTGGTCTTTTGTTTCTAGCAATCAAAAACATCCTCACTGATAGACCCCTACACCCAGGCTCTCTAAGAGTTTGAGGTCCTACCAATTCTTCAACGCTGAAAGAGAACATGTCCAATGGTAGGGACGAGATCCACAGCAAGACAGTGGGAGGACATGTGGCTGGAACCTTTATAATGACTTCTTGTCAATTACCAATCCATGTCCCAACTCCGCCTCCTCTGCACCCTGACTGTAACTCACCGCAACAAAAAGTTAAGCAGCTGATATCCTTTGAGACATATTCAAGAGGTAGATAATGGGTGCTCTAGGACGAGAGGAGTAAGGAAAGTGAGGATTTGAACGCATTTATCTCCCCTGCTTTAGCAATTCACAGAGTACCAGCTGCTAAAAGGCTTCTCCGAATTTAGACTTTAAATAAACTGACTCATGAATCTTTAAGGCTTGCAGAAAAGAAAACTTAACAAGGCAATTTTTTTCAGGAATGGAGGCTGGTGAGAGGCACAAGCCATAGATAATAGTCAGTACTTAAATCATCTTGTTAAAGATGTGAATTTCATGTGAGGTTTTCTATTCTCAGAAAACAGACATATAACAAATAATAACAGCATCTCATTAGACAGAAGGTCTCTCTTCTATCTGCCTGCAGGTTTATTCTTCAAGAACTTGTTTCCTGTAGGCATTAAAAATAATTACCTTTAAATGTATAATATGAAATGTTAAGTGAAAAAGAAAAAAATCCATGTATCACATTACATATATACTGATTCCAAAAACAGTGCACAAGTGCTCAGTGAGAAGACCAGCAATGCATTTGGGAAGATAAAGATCCTTGAGATGTGTTTTAATGAAGTTGCCTTTTGTATGAAGTTAAGTAGCTGGTGAATATGTGCACATTTTTAATGAAGTTTTTACATTGTTAATAAATATATGAACATCCTCAGACATCCACAATTACAATTTTTTAATTTTTTTCTTTTTTGGCTACACCAAAAGGCTTGCAGGATCTCAGTTCCTCAACCAGGGACTGAATCCGGGCAGTTAAAGGCCAGAATCCTAACCGCTGGGCCAGCACAGAATGCCTCTCTGCAATTGTAAATTTACCAGTACCACTCAGGGACCTTTTTCCTTTAAAGAAGGAAGCTCAATCCTGCAAATATCTGAAAGCCAACTGCATGCCAGGTGCGGTGTAGGTCTGAGAATTCAGCCAGGTTTCAGATAGAGCCCAGGTGGCCTTGAATTCTTTCTAGAACATGGGAAGTGAGAGAGTGGGAAGGAAGATGAAGTGAGCCTTTTAAGAATGTGTAATCTAATCAGAAAGAGAGAGGAGTATAAGAGGGGTAAAAACACAGTTATATAAAGCACACAACCAATGATTAGAAAGGGATATGAAAAAAAGAGATAATATGACAGAAGTCTTTTTAAAAAAGAAGAGATCTTACTGAGTTGAGAATTTCAAGAAAGGATTCACAAGAGAGGTATCACTACAAGTGGCTCTTTAAGAATGAAGAATTAGGTAGATGGGATTTTCAGACAGTTGGAACAGCTTAAGCAAAACCAAAAACAAAAAAAACCCAAAAAACTCCAAGAATTCCGGAAACACTGCTTCGTGTCAAACTGGGCTGAAATGAAAGGTGTGTGTGTGCTCAGTGGTGTCCGACTCTTTGCGACCCCATGGACTGTAGCCACCAGGCTCCTCTGTCCATGGGATTTCCCAGGCAAGGATACTGGAGTGGGTTGCCATTTCCTGCTCCAGGGGATGTTTCCAACCCGGGGATCGAACTTGCATCTCTTGCATTAGCAGGCAGATTCTTTACCACTGAGCCACGTGGGAAGTCAGAAATACAGGGTATGCACAGACCAATCATGAGTTAACAAATGAAAAATAGACAGTGAGACCTGGTGGGGCTTGACACCAGGCTGAGGCACCTGCCTTGCTCTGACAGGCAAGGGAAGGTGGGGTGAAGTAGGGTTTGGCAGTGACACACTAGAGGTGCACTTTAGAAAAACGAATCCGACAGCCCTGGGCAAAGAGGTCTGGAGCTAGGAGAAGGTCGAGTGGAGACCTCTGGGCTAACTCAGGGCAGAAGCACAGTGTATAGCCCGAGGACTGGCAGCATGCCTGCACGGTGTGGGCAGCTCCACAAATATCTGTTAAACTGAATTAGACTTCTTGTCTGAAGGGATCAGATAGGTCTGGTTTTTTTCTGAGCTTTTGACATGCTCCTAATGCACATTTAGGCACTAAATAATGATGCCAACCGTCCCCTAAATGAGGCTCCCCCTGCCTCCATCTTCTGCTACAAGTGAAGAGAGATAAAGCAGCAAAGATCAAGAGAAACACTCTTGTCTTCCCATTCCCAGTAAAGAATGTTCTCTGTCCCGGAGCAAACATTAGGAAAGTACAGTGGTCCCTCGGCATCCGCCGGGGACTGGCTCCGCGACTCCTATAGACACCAAAATTCAGGACGCTCAAGTCACTCACGTAAACACCACAATACACTCAGGCTGCCGTATCCGCTGTTGGGCATCCTCGCATTCAACCAGCTGCAGGTTAGATTGGTTGAATCATACCTGTGGATATGGAGGGTTAATTCTACAAAAGATCAGTACAAAAGATCAGGAAAGGCAGAGTAGGGAAGAGCTACGAATCCAAGAAAGAACACTTTATGGGCACAATATGAAATAACATGCATTATCCTCCTACACTCCGACTGGCCCTAAAAATTAACAAAAACGTATGCCCATATAATCAACAAAAAAATCAGACTTGGAGAAAAGTGCAGTTAAAGTACAAAGTGATTCTCAGAATATATGGTTCTCAGAGTATATGAAAGGGTATCTGCATTGTTAGGGCGGACACGCTGGATGTCGAGACAAAGAGACATGATGCTTCCAACAGACTCTCAAATGGATCACGAAAAAAGTGTGCGTGTGTGTGTGTGTATAAATGTGCTTAGGTATATATATGTATATATGATAAATGTGTGCAGATGTAAACGTGTGTGAAAAGAACACATGGAGAGATAATTATGAAAGCAAATGGGGCAAAATGCAAATCAGTGCTAAATTTGGGTAAAGGACCAAAGAAAGTTTCTTATACCATTCTTGCAACTTTTCTGGAACTTTGAAGTAACATCAAGACAAATAGTTTTGTGTGTGTGTGTGTGTGTGTGTGTGTGCCTGCTCAGTCATGTCCAACTCTTTACAACCCCATGAACTATGGCCCACCAGGCTCCTCTGTCCATGGGATTCTCCAGGCAAGAATACTGGAGTGGGTTGCCATTTCCTCCTCCATATAAAAAGACCATGTTGCACAGCATTCAGGACCTTACTTCCCCGATCAGGAATCAAACCTGTGCAGTTTGCATTGGGAGTGTGGCATCTTAACCAATGGACCACCAAGGAAGTCCCTCGTACTTGCTGATCATAAGGTTTTGGCCTCTTCCATCACTGGGAGGTCTCTGCAAAATACAGGACCCAGATGTCTGGGCCCAAACTCAGCTGCCCAGGGCCAATCCCACCCTTCCCTGGGTAAGGAGGATCCTGAGCCCTGGCCAAGGTGCTTGTCATTTGCACTCCAGGGATGCCAGGGGTCCTCTTAAGTGACTCACACAATACGGGAACTGCTGTCTGATTCGATGACCGGAACTCAAGAACCAAGAAGTGGATGGAAATGTCCTGCCCACGCAGGATGTCCAGAGAAGTCCAGGCCCCAGCTGGGAGTTTTCTGAGAAGGTTACCTTATAAACAGCACACCCACCAACTGCCCCAGGGCTCAAGTTAGGAAGAACATGTCAGGCAGCCACTGTGATGTGTATTTTATCTTCTCAATTGAATGTTATTCTCCCCAAAGCCCTGGGAGGTAGAAATTTTCCCTGTCTGTTTTAGTTGAGGAATGAGACTCAGAGACATGAACACACAGCCAGTAACAGGCATGGCAGGGGTTCACATCCAAGTGTCTTTCTCAAGTCACTGAAGATTTTTTTGTCATAAAGTGTTTTTATTTTACTCTGACCAGGCTAAATATCAATAACCTCTGACATTCAGATGACACCATACTTATGGCAGAAAGCAAAGAACTAAAGAGCCTCTTGATGAAAGTGAAAGAGAAGAGTGGAAACATTGGCTTAAAGCTCAACATTCAGAAAACTAAGATCATGGCATCTGGTCCCATCATTTCATGGCAAATAGATGGGGAAACAGTGGAAACAGTGACAGACTTTATTTTTTTGGGCTCCAAAATCACTGCAGGTGGTGATTGCAGCCATGAAATTAAAAGACGCTTACTCCTTGGAAGAAAAGTTACGACCAACCTAGACAGCATATTCAAAAGCAGAGACATTACTTTGCCAACAAAGGTCCGTCTAGTCAAGGCTATGGTTTTTCCAATAGTCATGTATGGATGTGACTGAGTTGGACTATAAGGAAATCTGAGCACAGAAGAATTGATGCTTTTGAACTGTGGTGTTAGAGAAGACTCTTGTGAGTCCCTTGGACTGCAAGGAGATCCAACCAGTCCATCCTAAAGGAAATCAGTTCTAAATATTTATTGGAAGGACTGATGCTGAAGCTGAAACTCCCAATACTTTGGCCACCTGATGCAAAGAACTGACTCATTGGAAAAGACCCTGATGCTGGGAAAGACTGAAGGCAGAAGGAGAAGGGGACGACAGAGGATGAGATGATTGGAGGGCATCACCGACTCAATGGACATGGGTTTGGGTGAACTCCGGGAGTTGGTGATGGACAGGGAGGCCTGACATGCTGCAGTCCATAGGGTCGCGAAGAGTCAGACACGACTGAGCCACTGAACTGACTTGGCCAGGCTTCCCTGGTGGCTCAGTGGTGAAGAATCCACCTGCCAACGCAGAAGACACAGGTTTGACCCCTGGTCCAGGAAAATCTCACTTGCCGCGGAGCAGCTAAGCCTGTGTGCCACTCTTGAGCCTGTTCTCTAGAGCCTGGGAGCTGCAACTACTGGGCCCACGTGCCGCAGAGCCCGTGCTCCACAACAAGGGGAGCAACGCAACGTGAGCCCAGGCGACGCAACTAGAGGAGCCCTGCACACAGCAACAAGGGCTCGTACAAGTAAACGAACAAACAACACTTTTAAATTTACTTTTGTCAAAGTAATACATAGGGCTGAACAAGTATTAGGTACCCTGGAAGTTTATACAAGACAGTGACCCTGTTAGTTTCCCCTGGGAGGGGAGTGAACTAGCTGGGAAAAGACATTGCACAATAACTCTTTTCAAGTTCTGGCCCATATGAACATACTAGCTATTTTAAAACTGAAGAAGGCAATGGTACCCCACTCCAGTACTCTTGCCTGGAAAACCCCATGGACGGAGGAGCCTGGAAGGCTGCAGTCCATGGGGTCGCTAAGGGTCGGACACGACTGAGCAACTTCACTTTCACTTTTCACTTTCATGCACTGGAGAAGGAAATGGCAACCCACTCCAGTGTTCTTGCCTGGAGAATCCCAGGGACGGGGGAGCCTGGTGGGCTGCCGTCTATGGGTCGCACAGAGTCGGACACGACTGAAGTGACTTAGCAGCAGCTATTTTAAAATAACTAAATAAAATAATTCTAAATGCAAATTAAAAGTTGCAAGAAAGAGGAAATTATATATTGATAAGATCTTTGAAATCCATTGTTAAATGAGAAAAAAAAAAAAGATCCAGAATGGGATAAATGGAATGTTACCATTTGTATAGAAGGCAGAGAGGAAAAAGGGGAAGGGGAGATAAATATATAGATAGATAGACATAGATGGGCTTCCCTGGTCACTCAGATGATAAAGAATCTGCCTGCAGTGCAGGAGACTTGGGTTCGACCCCCGGGTTGGGAAGATCCCTTGGAGGAGGGAATGGCAACCCAATCCAGTATTCTTGCCTGGAGAATTCCATGGACAGAGGAGTCTGGCAGGCCACAGTCCACGGGGTCTCACAGAGTCGGACAGGACTGAACAACCAACACACACGTGTAGACATAGATAGATACGGATATGCACACATATGTGTAGCTGTCTCTACATATCTGCACTGACATACAAGAACTGGAAGCATTCAGAGCTTATCTGTAGAAGGAATACGGTAAAGGGAAGTTCACATTATAAACTCACTTACATATTTTTCATTTTGAACTATGTGAATATATTACCTATTCAAATATATAAATAAACAAAATACAAGTGCCTTTTAAAAAGATGCTAAAGGAAAATAACAGTGCGAGCATATGGTTTGGGGTAGCTCAGAACAGAGGAGCACAGAAAATGGAATAAGGACCACCTGGCAGGGTGCTGCCCAGATGCAACCTCACAGGCCGCTGTGCTTGGAGAGCTGCCTGTTTAGAAAGGAGTTGTTCCAGACCAGCAGAGCTGGGGGCTTGGAAAGCACGTGCTATCAAGTTGCAGCCTAAATTGGATAGGAATTTCCCCTAAAATAAACTATGTAATTTACTTCCAACAGACAATTCCCCATTGCCCTGTTCTCCACATTGATACTGCTCATTCTGATATTTAATTATCTGGCACACGGTCCATCTGTCCAGCATCTGACCACCACAGCCTGCAAAGCCCTGGTGAACAGCTCCAGCAGCTGACAGAAACCCATGCTCAGCAGGATGTGACCAAATATAAACAACATCCAATTGCCTTCATCCGCAAGGCGCCCGCCCTTGGAGATAATGCCTAAGGCATTCACAGGTTGTGTCACTGGCAGGAAAGACAGTCTGGTTTTTGGTTTTTAGTTTTTAGTTTTTTTTAAAAATGGTAAAATACACAGAACCTAAAATTTGCCATCTTAACCATATTTAAGTGTACAGTTCAGTACCAAGTGATGCTGGGAAAGATTGAAGGGGAGAGGAAAAGGGGACGACAGAGGATGAGATGGTTGAATGAGATGGTTGGCTGGTTGGACACTCAATGGACATGAGTTTGGGTAAACCCCAAGGGTTGGTGATGGACAGGGAGGCCTGGCGTGCTGCAGTCCATGGGGTCGCAAAGAGTCGGACACGACCGAGTGACTGAATTGAACTGACACTCACATTGTTGTGTTACCAACCTTGTGAACTCTTTTCATTCTGCAAAACTGAAACCCTGTCTGTCCCCACTGAACAACTCTCACGCCCAAACCCCAGCAACTACCATTCTACTTCCTGGCCTATGAATCTGACGCCACTAGACACCTCACCTGAGTAGAATCATACAGTATTTGTCCTCTTGTGTCTGGCCTATTTCATTCAGCAAAATGTCCTCAAGGTCCATCCATATTGTAGCCTCTTCCAGGACATGCGTTCTCTTCAAGACTAAAGACCATTCCACCGCACATATACACCAGGTTTCGTTGAGCCATTCCTCCACTGAGGGACACTCGGGCGGTTTCTGCTTTTTGGCTCTTGTAAGGCTCTTATGAACATGACGCCTCTTTGAGAACTTGTGGAAAGACATTCTTGAACGATATTTTTAAGACTTTCCAAGATGCTCATCTAAGATTGCAGAGGACAGCAATTCAGAATAGGGAAATGGAACTTCCCATCTGTCTAGACTCAGCCCCTGTTAAACTTCATGGGGATTGAGCGAGTTCTCAAACAACAGAAAGATAAGACAACAACCTCTGGGGAAGCCAGAGAAAGAAGGTACCTTCCAGAGCTCACCTGACTTTCTTTCTGGCTATCAGAACACCAGGCAGGGGACCCCTGGGCACGTCTATCTCCCTTAAGGAAACACACAGTTGCTCTCAGAGCCAAGACCTCGGCTCCACTATTCAGTCTCTAGTGCTGGGGGCTGGGGGGGGTTAGTATTTATGTGAGCACATCTACCTTTGCTGTTTGTGTCTGAAACTGCCACATGAACTGTGATGAGAAATGTAACTGATACTTGCATCTGAACAGGGGTAGGGAAAAAGTAAGAAAATAGGACAAGGGCTTCCCTGGTGGCTCCTGGGAAAGAATCCAGCTGCCAATGCAGGAGTCACAGGTTCTACCCCTGGTCTGGGAAGATCTCACGTGCCATGGGGCAACTCAGCCCCGGAGCCACAGTACTGAGCCTGTGTCCAGTGGCGGCAACTAGGAGCCTTAGAGGCCCTAGAGCCTGAGCTCTGCAGCAAGAGAATCCAGGGCCATGAGAACGCCACGCAACACAACTCGTGAGTGGCCTCTGCAGCTGGCAACTAAAGAAAAGCCTACGCAGCATCAAAGTCCCGGGAGACCCAAAATAAATTAAAAAAAAAATTTTTTTAAAGCAAGACACAAGTGGAGTTAAAGATCGTTCTGCCCCAGAACTTTACAGATAATGGACTAAGGAACTCCCAGTCCAGCAGAGGGAAACGAAGTCTCATTACAAATAACGTAAGGACATGCATATCCGTCCACCTGCAGCCCTACTTCTGTGTCTTAAGAAGGCATGTCCACATGTGGGTGATCACCACTAACGAAAACGGGCACACTGCTAATCAACTATGCTCAAAAATAAAAAGTTAAACAAAGGCAGGAGGAAAGGAAGGGCACACAGCACATGGAAAGAGCACCTGGTTGCCAGAAACCTGGATCTCAGCCCAGCTCTCCCTGACAAGCTGTAGGTGACTGGGCCAGTAACATCTTCTGAGACTCAGTTTCCTCATCCGTAAAATGGAAGAAACTACACCTACCTGCAGAAGTGTCCTCACGATGAAATTAACTTCGCAGGTGAAGCTGAAAGTGCCTAACAGCGCCTACCACGGGAGCAGACCCCTGGCCAACAAAGCTTTCCTCTCCTTCTGTTTACATCAGACTCAACACACAAAGCCCTGGTTTGGGGGGTTGGCTTCCCTGGTGACTCAGACAGTAAAGAATCCTCCTGCAATGCAGGAGATCTAGGTTCGATCCCTGGGTGGGGAACATCCCCTGGAGAAAAGAACGGCTACCCAATTCAGGATTCTTGCTTGGAGAATCCTATGGACAGAGGAGCCTGGTGGGCTACAGTCCATGAAGGTGCAAAGAGTCAGACACGACTGAGCGACTAACAATTTCCAAAAAGGGTATGTTGCTTTCAGAGGTTGGAATAATGTGTGTACAAGCTGAGAACACCAAGGAGAACAACGGGCTTGGGAAGAGGCACAGAGCAGACTGTCCCAAAGAGGCCTTGGGGACACCCACCCTGCTGACACCTCCACCTTGGAATTCTAGCCTCCAGATGGATGAGAGAATAAATGGTACTTAAAGTCACCTAGTTTTGTTACTTTGTTACAACAGCCCCAGGAAAGGAAATTTATCCTCCTTCCCTCCATCCTCTTAAAGGAAAAATGAAATTTCTGACTTGCCTGAAGAAGTAGGACACTTTTAAAATATAAATAATAAATAACATCCCAGGAAAGGTAATTTTTGGTAAAAAGCCTCTGCAGAAGAAGGAGAAATACGAGAAATTCAGAGGCGTCTTACTGGTCTTCCTTCCCTTTTACCTCCTCTTGCTCTCTGCCCGCTCCTTCTGGGAGCAGCCACCCTTTGCGGTTCCTCATTCTTCCCAGAGGGATGAAGACACGCTAAGAACGACTGTCTAATACAGTCCAGAAGGTCAGAGCGATGAACCCTCACCACTGCAGAGGCAGGGTCACAGCCCACACACTTTCCACCTCCCCAGAGACCTTGAAACATGCCCCCCTCAGTAAGACTGCTGCTGCTGCTAAGTTGCTTCAGTTGTGTCCGACTCTGTGCGACCCCATAAATGGCAGCCCACCAGGTTCCCCGTCCCTGGAATTCTCCAGGCAAGAACACTGGAGTGGGTTGCCATTTCCTTCAGACTAGTGACCATGTTTTGTAGCAAAGAGGAGGAGAGCCTGGATTTTTTTTTTTCTTTAATACAATCTGCCGGCAGTCAACCACAGGGATGGAAAGAAGACAAAGAAGAGTCAAACCAGAAAAGCAGAAAATCACTTTCTAAATCCCTATGTAGGGACTTCCCCGGCAGTCCAGTGGTTAGGATTCTGTGCTCCTGATGCAGGGGGCACAGGTTTGATCCCTGGTCAGAGAAGTAGGATCCCACACCCTACATGGGGCAGAAAAAAATCTTTTTTTTTTTTAAGGTTTAAAATAAAATATTTAAAGTCTATGTAGCTAGAAGGAATAGAAATGATGCATGAGTCTGGCTTAACCAACCCACGTTAGCCATGTGAAATCCCCTCTTTGGTCTTCCCTCTCTACCTGTGGTCTGACCATCTATGTCACCTCAAAACTCATCTTAAAATCCTAATGCCTAAGAAGGTAACATTAGAAGACAGGGCCTTTTGAGAGGTGCTTAGATCATGGGGGTGGAACTCTCCTGAGTGGGATCAGTGCCCTATAGAGACCCCCATGGAGCTCACTTGGCCCTTCCATCAGAGGACACAGCAAGGCGCTGGCAACCCTGCAGCCCAGAAGAGGAACCTCGCCAGAACCCCAAACCTAGACTTCCAGGCTCCAGAACTGTGAGAAACACATATCCATTGTTCTGAAGGCACCCAGTCTCTCGTATTTCTCTACAGCTGCCCAAATGGACTAAGACAATCCTACTATTCCATTAACACCAATGGTATTCTCGCTGGAATCCACAAAATCCATTCTGTGGTTTGAACCAGGAACAAAGAAGCCATTTGTTTGGATATGGGCGTCCAAACTCCCATAACTGGCTACAGGCACAGTTATCAGCCATCTGATAAAATCCAACCGGAGTGAAACTAGGAGCGGGCTCAGCTCTGGCCGTTGTTTCTCTTCTTCTCCCTTCTCTGTTCCACCAGATTTTCCAGCTTTCACCTAGCTGTTTTGAGGGCTTAGGGGAAATTTCCAGTGTCAAGGAATGAAACTGCAATAAGTAATGACTCCATAGCGCTGGTTCTAATAAGGTCACCAAACCAGTCCACCAAGTGACATGTCTTAGAACAGTGAAGGGAGAAATACCAGATGGTTCACTCTGGGACCCACAACCCCAGCCAGGAAGCAAGAAAAAAGCACTGATTTCTTCCTTGGCCACCAGGACTGGCACCACCCGAATCCAGGGCAGCACCAAGCGCGAGGGCAGGAGGCAGAACGAGGGGTGGGGTTCCCGCTGGGGGAAAGAGGAAACCGTGATGCTGAGATAGTGAGTCAGGTGAGAGGAGATTCTGCTCAACTCAGGAAGCTGCCTTACAATGCTTCGCACCCAGATCATCTGTCTTCGGCTTCCTGGTTCACCCTGGCATGCTCCTCTGATGCATTTCATAGTTTCCCTTTACACTCGGATCTTAATTATTCAAGGATTGCTAATCCAGGTGGCAGAAATCTCCAACTCTGGCTGCCTGCCATTTCTCTGCTAGGGAGCATCTCCACGTGAGGGAGGGCAAAGGAAGCTTAAGGAAAAGCAAACAGTCAAGCAAGGAATCCTCATATTCAAACCCCTTAGCAGAGTTAGGATGATGAATTTGCCTTGGCAGGAACCAATTCAAAATGGGGGGGGGGGGGGGCGGGAGAGGGGAGGATTTGAAAGAAGAGGAAAAGAAAAGTCTCAGAAAGAAAATTCCAAGAATCTTACAACCTGAATATTGCCTTGCTGGAGATGATCCTGGATTCTATACTTGTTCGTAAGAGACACGCGTTCAATTCCTGAGTTGGGACGATCCCCTGGAGAAGGAAATGACAACCCACCCCTGTATTCTTGCCTGGAGAATCCCATGGACAGAGGAGTGTGGAGGGCTACAGTCCATGGGGTCACAAAGAGTCAGACACGACTGAAGCACACACGCTAGACAAGAACACAGGCACTGAAAATGATCTCAAGTCACAAAAATGGTTCCTGTCAGACTTCCCCAGCGGTCCAGTGGCTGAGAGTCCGCTTGCCAGTGCAGGGGACATGGGGATTCAATCCCTAGTCCAGGAAGGTCACACAGGCCACGGGGCAACTAAGCCCATGAGCTGTAACACGAGAAGCTCCCACAACCAGAGAGGAGGCCCAGATTGCCACAACTGGAGAAAGCCAGCACGCAGCAAAGAAGCCTTGTGCAGCCAAGAAAATAAAATTTTCCTGCTCATCGATTGATCAGCCCTCCTTCCCCCATCAGGCCACTCCGTACCCTGCTCCACCTGCAAGATGAGCACACAGGTATGACAGGAGGCCTGCTCACAACTCAGGACCAAACCCATGTAAGGTGAGTCTTTAAAAGACAAAACGAACATCAGAAGAGGCTTTGCTAGCTGTGGCCCACCGTGCGAGGACAGGAGTCATGTCCTGATTACATGCATTCAGGGAGGGGGGCAATGGGGTCAATTACACTGCACAGTCTAACGCTGAGCTTTGAGAGATCAGGCAGGCCCAATGCCCATGGTCCCGGCAGAGGCACAGTCCTTGTCTTGAGGGTTCACACCCTAAGGCTGTGCCCTCACACCACCAACCTCCACCAGGCTTGTTCTGCAGAGTCTTAAATGAACAATTCCACACATCACCCTAAAAGGACCAATCCCAGGCTCTGGGCAAGACACCAAGATCCACTGGGCATGAAGCAGATGTGGGCAGTGACCCAGGGGTCTCTGTGGGTGAGGACTTGCAGCTTAGTCCTTTCCTTATTATTTGAATCTTACACATATGCCTCTTCCTTGACCACCACTCCAAGTTTTTAGAAGGCTGTCTTTCCATCTCAGTGGCCTCACTCCAGGACAGATGGCCCATAACCTCAGGGAGTGCTCACTCCAGTCTACTCCCATGATAGAACTTGTCTGGGTCAAACTGCTAGAGAGCTGATGTTTTGTCAACTATCAAATGTGAAAGCCGAAGTGGCCCCTTCCAACTCTAAAACGCTCATGATGATTCAATGCACCAAGTGCTCCAGGTAATCCAATGAAGGAGTTTGGATCAGCCCACCCCTTTCCCAGAGCAGATCTCTGATTAATGCCTATCACGTATCATTTGCAAATGGATAAAAGATTCAGTGTCTCTCCTCTTGATCCATGCCCAATCCAATAGCAAACAAGAGTCTGAATCTTGCAAAGGAAGCTTGACTTTGTTCCAGGTGAGGTCTGAGCAAGCTGATGGTTGGCCTGCTGTCTGTCTTGACTTGCCAGGGGAGTTACAGGTCCCTGCTTGCCTACCAAGGCAACATAGGGCAACCTGGAATATCAGCAAACAACCGTGTTTGAGAAACCAATCAGCTTGAGATGAGTTGTGTTTCGCATGCATGCTCAGTCATGTCTGACTCTTTGAGACCTCACGGACTGTAGCCTGCCAGGTTCTTCTGTCCATGATATTCTTCTGATGAGAAAACTGGAATGGGTTTCCATTTCCTTCTCCAGGAGATCTTCCTGACCCATGGGTCCAACTCTCTTCTCCTGCATTTGCAGGCAGATTCTTTACCACTGAGCCATCTGACTCAGCTGCATTAGTTGCATCTGCAGGCAAAGGAAGAGCTTGATTTAATCTTCACTGAGATGCAAGGGCACATCCGGAAGACTGGGCAGGTCAGCTAAGAGCAAAGAATCCACTCCTTTGGGGTGACTCACATCCTTATACTTTCCAAGGATGGGCTATATTTTGGCAAAGAGAAGGCGGCTCCAAGCAGGCAAGATCTCTACTAGAAGCCACCCTAAGAATAAGCCCCATCCCTCCAAGTTCAAAAATGCTGGTTTGAGAAATGAAAGCAATATGGGTGGCTAACTTACATGCAGAGTACATCATGCAAAATGCCAGGCTGGATGAAGCACAAGCTGCAATCAAGATTGCTGGGAGAAATACCAATAATCTCAGATGACACCATCATTATGGCAGAAGGTGAAGAACTAAAGAGCCTCTTGATGAAAGTGAGAGAGGAGAGTGAAAAAGCTGGCTTAAAACTCAACATTTAAAAAACTAAGATCATGGCATCCGGTCCCATCACTTCATGGCAAATAAAGGCAGAAACATGGAAACAGTGAAAGACTTTATTTTCTTGGCCTCCAAAATCACTGCAAATTGTGACTGCAGCCATGAAATTAAAAGATGCTTGCTGCTTGGGATGAATGGATAAGAAAGCTGTGGTACATATACACAATGGAATATTACTCAGCTATTAAAAAGAACGCATTTGAATCAGTTCTAATGAGGTGGATGAAACTGGAGCCTATTATACAGAGTGAAGTAAGTCAGAAAGAAAAACACCAATACAGTATTTTAATGCATATATATGGAATTAGAAAGATGGTAACGATGACCCTATATGAGAGACAGCAGAAGAGACACAGATGTAAAGAACAGACTTTTGGACTCTGTGCGAGAAGGTGACGGTGGAATGATTTGAGAGATAGCATTGAAACATGTATATTATTATATGTGAAACAGATCACCAGTCCAGGTTCGATGCATGAGACAGGGCACTCACGGTCAGTGCACTGGGATGACCCAGAGGGATGGGATGGGGAGGGAGGTGGGAGGAGAGTTCAGGATGGGGAACACATGTACACCCATGGCTGATTCATGTCAATGTATGGCAAAACCACTACAATATCATTAAGTAATTAGCCTTCAATTAAAATAAATAAATTCATTTACATACAAAAAAAAAAAAAAGCTTGCTGCTTGGAAGAAAAGCTATGACCAACCTAGACAGCATATTCGGAGAAGGCAATGGCACCCTACTCCAGTACTCTTGCCTGGAAAATCCCATGGACGGAGAAGCCTGGTAGGCTGCAGGCCATGGCGTCGCGAAAAGTTGGACACAACTGAGCGACTTGACTTTCACTTTTCACTTTCATGCATTGGAGAAGGAAATGGCAACCCACTCCAGTGTTCTTGCCTGGAGAATCCCAGGGACAGGGGAGCCTAGTTGGCTGCTGTCTATGGGGTCGCACAGAGTCAGACACGACTGAAGCAACTTAGCAGCGCAGCAGCAGACAGCATATTAAAAAGCAGAGACATTACTTTGCCGACAAAGGTCCATCTGGTCAAAGCTATGGTTTTTCCAGTTGTCATGTATGGATGTGAGAGTTGGACTATAAAGAAAGCTGAGAGCCAAAGAATTGATGCTTTTGAACTGTAGTGCTGGAGAAGACTCTTGAGAGTCCCTTGGACTGCAAGGAGATCAAACCAGTTCATCCTAAAGGAAATCAATCCTGAATATTCATTGGAAAGACTGATGCTGAAGCTGAAACTCCAATACTTTGGCCACATGATTCAAAGAACTGACTCATTCAAAAAGACTCTGATGCTGGGAAAGATTGAAGGAGGGAAGAGAAGGGGATGACAGAGGATGAGATGGTTGGATGGCATCACTGACTCTATGGACATGAGTTTGAGCAAGCTCCCGGGAGTTGGTGACAGACAGGGAAGCCTGGCATGCTGCAGTCCATGGGGTCTCAAAGAGTCTGATACAACTGAGCAACTGAACTGAACTGATAGGTGGCTAGGATCTAAACCTCTCTCCAGAGGAAGAGAAGAGAGATTAGGTTTGAGAACACAGCAACATGAAAACTTCCAGAGTTGGGAAATGCCCTACTTCCTAGTTAGCTCAAAGTGAAAGTCACTCAGACATGTCAGACTCTTAGAGACCCCATGGACTATAGTCTATGGAATTCTCCAGGCCAGAATACTGGAGTAGGTAGCCTTTCCCTTCTCCAGGGGACCTTTCCAACCCAAGATCGAACCCAGGTCTCCCACACTGCAGGCAGATTCTTTACCAGCTGAGCCACCAGGGAAGCCCAAGAATACTCTAGTTGGTAACGTATCACTTCTTCAGCGGATCTTCCTGACCCAGGAATCAAACAGGGGTCTCCTACATTGCAGGCGGATTCTTTGCCAACTGAGCAATCAGGGAAGCCTAGTTAGCTCACAGCAGCGGCCCTAAGGCTAGTTCTCCATGTGAGGGTCCCTGGATGCAAAACGGGGGCTGCTGATGAGTTCTGGAGCAGAGGGGAAATGCAGGAACCCAGGGTGGCTTTTCTATGCTCGGATCTTGAGTCATCCTTTCAGATGTTAAATTAGACTGCATTTTTCACAGGATACCACACTCACTAATAGCCCCTCTTGAGTTTATAAAGGAAATTTTTGAGGAAGCCAACTCTTCTCCCCAGAAGCTAAGAACCTGACTACTGCGTTCTGCTCAGCACAAGAGCTATTCCTTCCCTGACACAGTGAGACAGAAATGATTCCTCTTTCTTTTTTTTTTCATGGAGCTGTAAAGCTTATAGGATCCTAAGTTCCTCGACCCTAACCCTAGTTCCCTGACCAGGGATCAAAATTCAGGCCCCAAGTAATGAAAGTGCTGCTGTCCCGCTGACTAACCACTGGCCTGCCAAGGAATTCCCAGGAATGATTCCTATCAAAGAAACTAGAAAGTACCTTCTAAAAACGTCTATTGGTCTCTGACAGGCCTGTACTAGAGACCTCAGAAGGACCAAAAAGACAAAGATAATGGCCCTGCCATCCAGGGCCCTGGGACACAGAAGAGCTGCACTAGCCTAGCGCAGAGGGTATGGCGTGCACACAGCTCAGAACAAGCCAGGCGCAGGCACAGCACAGCCACTGCCCCGCGGGGCGACCGCGAGCCCAGACAAGCTCCTTCACCTCTCGCTTCCCGTTATCCACAAAACAGAAACCACGAATCCACGTCACGGTGCTGACATAAGGTTCCGATGACTGAATGCATGCAAAAAGCGTAGCTATATACAGGCGTTACTATTATCAGCATAAGTTATTAGAATCCAAGAAGACCAAGAACCACAAATAAAAGGCCAAGGAAATTTTTTTAGGGTGACAATTGATTTATTCATTTTTAAAAATTTATCTTGGAGTATAGTTGAATTACAATGCTGTGTTAGTTTCATGTGTACAGCAAAGTGAACGTTAGACATATACATAATCCCCTCTTTTTTAGATTCTTTTCCATATAGGTCATAAGAGAGTATTGAGTAGAGTTTCTTGTGCTAAATGAAAGCAAAAGACTTAGTCACTCGGTTGTGTACGACTCTGCAACACCACGGGCTGTAGCCCACAAGGCTCCTCTGTCCACAGAATTCTCCAGGCAAGAATACTAGAACGGGTTGCCATTCCCATCTCCAGGGGATCTTCCCAACCCAGAGATGGAACGTGGGTCTCCTGCATTGCAGGTGGATTCTTTACTGCTGAGCCACCAGGGTCCTTATTAGTTATCTATTTTATATATAGTAGTATGTACACATCAATCCCAAACTTCCAATTTACCTCTCCTCTCAGAGGCCTTCCCCCTGGTAACCAGAAGTTTGTTTTCTACATCTGTGACGGAAAATTTTAAAACTAGGAAACATGAAAACTGGATTGGAGTGAAGAAAAACTCAGAAAAAATTAAATGTGTTCTTAACCAAATGAACTGATGACATTAAAAAAAACTGGAGATTCTTGACCAAAAGGTGATTCCTTCAAACGCACTGCCTGAAGCCAGTAGAAATCAGAAGAGCCCGCACCGAGTGTAGACATTGCAGAGAATTGTGAAAGAAGGAAAAAAAAAAAATGAGTGACTCAGTGATACCCTGTTAGATGCTTCAAAACTCTGAAGTTTTCTGAGCTGGAAAGATGTGCAGAGGTTACTATGCCAGCTCCCTTTCAAACCAGATGCCCACAATGGGAACCGATTGATTTGCTCAAAATCCCACAGCTAGCTGGAGACAGAGCTCTGATTACAACCACAGGCACTGATAACTACCCAGACGCTTTCCCCCCAGTCCAGCTTTTCCTCTCAATAGGCATTCACCAGCCCCTCTGGCTGCTTCCCCATTCATCTCTCCCTGCCTTTCCTCTGGAACATTCTCCAAACCCATTCACTCTTTCACACACACAATCCATGCACAGAAATGTGGTTTGAATTGGGTTGATTTTGGGGTTGTTTTTTTTTTTTTTTTTTTTTGCATCCTTCCATAACATTTTGCACATGTGCAGTGTTAAGGTTTAGTGTTCTACACAGAACATTAAATGTATCAGGACTGTCCTGGGGGTCCAGTCGCTAAGAATCCACCTGCCAATGAAGGGGACACGGGTTCGATCCCTGGTCAGGGAAGATCCCATGTGCCTTGGGGGCAACTAAGCCTGTGCACCACAATTACTAAGCCTGTGCTCGAGAGCCCACAAGCCCAACGACTGAGGCCCCGCAGCCTGTGCTTCACAAGAGAAGCCACCACAATGAGAAGCCCACAAACCACAACGAAGAGCTGCCCCTGCTCACCACAACCGGAGAAAGCTCACACGCAGCAACGAAGACCCAGAGCAGCCAAAAATAAGCAAACACTAAAACATGTATCACCTTTACCACTGTTTTATTTCATTTTTTACTTACTGGGTTTTTTGGAGGGGGGCTGTGCTGGGTCTCCATAGCTGTGCAGGCTTTTCTCTGGTTGCAGGGAGCAGGGGCTACGCTCTGTTGCCGCGCACTGGATTCTCACTGCAGTGGCTTCTCTTGCTGTGGGCCAGGGGCTCTAGGCACGGGGCCTCCAGTAGCTGTGGCACCTGGGCTCAGTAGTTTCAGCTCGAGGGCCCTAGAGCATGGGCTCAGTAGTTGTGGCACACGGGCTTAGTTGCTCTGAGGCATGTGGGATCTTGCTGAACCAGGGACTGATCTCGGTACAAAGGTTACAATCATTCATGAGCTAAAGTCATGGGCCCTTGTCTTAATAGGCTTTCCAGTCTAGTGGAACAGACAGGAATCAGATCTCAGACAAATATCTGTATTTCTCCCAAGGTGAATACCATGCAGAATCTTTGGAGAATGTGTATGTCCTCCAGAAAGGCACAAAACTGAAGTGTCCAGGCAGAAGTGTGCTGTCATCAGAGGCTCAACAAAGCAAAGAATAAAAACAAGAGACATTTAGCAGGGAAGAGTAGGGCAAGGGAGTAAGGGGAGAGACATGATCAAAACAATGATATGGGGGACTCCCGTGGCAGCCCAACAGTTAAGACTTCATGCTTCCACAGCAGAGGTCCGGGTTCAATCCTTGGTTGAGGACCTAAGATCCCACATGCCACAAGGTATGGCCAAATTAAAAAAAAGAAAGAATTAGGTCAAACGAAGAGGGAAGAAACAGATAATAATAAAATCGATGCAGGCAGTCGTGCCCCTAACATCAATCAAATAGGAAGGCATTTCAGGACGGCAATGCAATGAAGTGGTGGGGGGGGTGTGGTGGGTCCAGTTGTGTCCCCCTAATATATGCTTAAGTCCTAACCCTGGTACCTAGGAATATGATCTTATTTGGAAATACAGTCTTTGCAAATGATGACATCAAACTGCAAACTATGGAAAATTCTTAAAGAGATGGGAATACCAGACCTCCTGATCTGCCTCCTGAGAAACCTGTATGCAGGTCAAGAAGCAACAGTTAGAACTGGACCTGGAACAACAGACTGGTTGCAAATCGGAAAAGGAGTACGTCAGGGCTGTATATTGTCACGCTGCTTATTTAACTTACATGCAGAGTACATCATGAGAAATGCCGGGTTGGATGAAGCACAAGCTGGAATCAAGATTGCCGGGAGTAATATCAATAACCTCAGATATGCAGATGACACCACACTTACGGCAGAAAGCAAAGAAGAACTAAAGAGCCTCTTGATGAAAGTGAAAGAGAAGAGTGGAAAAGTAAGATTAAAACTCAACGTTCAGAAAACTAAGATCATGGCATCTGGTCCGATCACTTCATGAGAAATAGACTGGGAAACAGTGGAAACAGTCTCAGACTTTATTTTTTGGGGCTCCAAAATCACTGTAGATAGTGATTGCAGCCATGAAATTAAGACACTTGCTCCTTGGAAGAAAAGTTATGACCAACCTAGACAGCGTATTGAAAAGCAGAGACATTACATTGCTGACAAAGGTCCATATAGTCAAGGCTATGGTTTTCCCAGGAGTCATGTATGGATGTGAGAGTTGGACTATAAAGAAAGCTGAGTGCCGAAGAATTGATGCTTTTGAACTGTGGTGTTGGAGAAGACTCTTGAGAGTCCCTTGGACTGCAAGGAGATCCAACCAGTCCATCCTAAAGGAAATCAGTCCTGAATTTTCATTGGAAGAACTGATGCTGAAGCTGAAACTCCAATACTTTGGCCACCTGATGTGAAGAACTGACTTGTTGGAAAACACGCTGATGCTGGGAAAGATTGAAAGTGGAAGGAAGAGGGGACAACAGAGGATGAGATGACTGGACAGCATCACCAACTCGATGGAAATGAGTTTGAGTAAGCTCCCGGAGTTGGTGATGGACAGGGAGGCCTGGCGTGCTGCACTCCATGCGGTCATAAAGAGTCAGACATGACTGAGCAACTGAACTGAACTGAACCCAAAACTAGGAAGAAGCTAGGGTGGATTCTTTCCCAGGGCCTCCAGAGGGAGCATAATTCTGCCAACACCTTGATCTCAGACTTCTTAGCCTTCTGAACTGTGAGAATAAATCTGTACACTGTTTTAAGCCACCCAGTTCAAGATAGCTTCTTACCGCAGCCCCTGGAAACTAATACAGGGTAGAATGTGGAAAAAGCCCCAACTGGAATTACTGTGTGTCTTTTCTTGGGATGTGGAGGGGAGAGAAAGAAAAACAGAGGTAGATTTTCATCTTGAAATTCCTATCCAAGTACCCAGTTATGATCCAGGCCTGCTTACCTTAATCTCAGTTTCCAAATCTGATGGATAAGTAGGTGCCTGCGTTTCAATACCCCAGGGCGGGGGGCGGGGCCTCTTCCAACCACTTCACCAGGGGCAATTCCAGAGTCTAAATACCAGAGGAAACAGAGACACTCCTGGCATGTGAGGTATGACATGCGGAAGAAGGGTTAGCAAACAGGGTGAGTTTGATCACTCCCCTTTCCCTCCAACATCAAGAACACACATACTTCTGGTGGAGTCAGGCGCTGAGCTGAGCCCCATCTGGTGTTCCAGACAGTACTCCGATCTTCCCAAGCTTTATGTCTGAATACACTTGGGGGATATTTGATGGAGATCGTGGGAATGGAGAGCACTCCCTACTACAGTTTCCAGGTGCAGTTCAGTCGCTCAGTCGTGTCTGACTCTTTGAGACCCCACGGACTGCAGCACACCAGGCCTCCCCGTCCATCACCAACCCCAGGAGCTTACTCAAACTCGTGTCCATCGAGATCCAACGATCTCATCGTCTGTCAGCCCCTTCTCCTCCCACCTTCAATCTTTTCCAGCATCAGGGTCTTCTCCAATGAGTCAGTTCTTCGCATCAGATGGCCAAAGTATTGGAGTTTCAGCTTCAGCATCAGTCTCCAATGAATAATCAGGACTGATTTCCTTTAGGATGGACTGGTTGGATCTCCTTGCAGTCCAAGGGACTCTCAAGAGTCTTCTCCAACACCACAGTTCAAAAGCATCAATTCTTTGGCGCTCAGCTTTCTTTCTGGCCCGACTCTCAGGACCGCCACGAAGGCTTGCCTGCAAAGACAGGGGTGCCCGCAGAGTCTCCCACTTGGGGAGCCACGGAAGAGCAGCAGGCAGCGCCCCTTCGTGCGACACGGAGGACGCTATGGGATCCCCAGCCCGGAAGAGCACTTCCGGTTCTGCCACCGTCCTGCTGGACCCCCAGGGCCACGTGAGCGCCAAGTCACCTGCCAGGCACGGGCACCACCTCCCACCCGCTCCACCAGCACCCAAGTGTTCCAAGCGCCCGTCACCGCGCCTCCTCCACCGCTGTCAACACAAACGCCCACACCCAGGAAGGAAGCAAAAAAAATAACCAGGCGTCTCAGAGCGATGCCTCATCCCCTTCCCCAGGGGAGCTAAGCGCCTCTCCCATCCCCAGAGGGCCTGAGACTCCAGAGAGCCGGGAGGAGGGGAGCAGAGGGGAGGGGAGGGGCGAAGACAAGGGGGGGGGGGCCGAGGAGGGGCGGGGCCGGGAGGGAGTGCCAGGTCCACGCCCAGAGCTTTGTCTGTGGCCTCTGAGGCAGAGACTCTTTAGAAGGGATAAAGTTGGAGGCTCTTCGAAATCAGTGAAGGCAGCCCTGTGTGTCCCTCTCCCAGGAGACCTAGGCTGACAGCTCCTGCCACCAGCAAGTTCCCAGGTGCCTCTAAAGCCCGCAAACTTGGAGGATGAGTCAGACAGCTTCTGCGTTCTGCCTCCAGGGCCCTCCCCGGCACAAGAGGAGTGTTTATTTCTTTCAGGCAGATATATCAGTGCTGAGCTGGAAAGAAGCCAAAAGCTGCCTTTCCATATAATCCAAGACCAGAACCAGCATCCTAAGGTAAAGAGTCTCCCTGCAATGCATGAGGCCTGGGTTCGATCCCTGGGTCAGGAAGACCTCCTGGAGAAGGGAATGGCTACCTACTCCAGTCTTCTTGCCTGGAGAATCCCACGGACAGAGGAGCCTGGAGGGCTACAGTCCATGGAGTCACAAAGAGTCAGACATAACTGAGTGACTAACCCTGGAGTTGTGGGTTCAACTGTGCCTCCCAAAAGTATTCTGAAGTCTTAAGCCTCATGCCTGTGAATATGACTATCTGTCCTCTGAAGTGAAGTGAAGTCGCTCAGTCGTGTCCAACTCTTTGTGATCCCATGGACTATAGTCTACCGGGCTCCTCCGTCCATGGGATTCTCCAGGCAAGAATACTGGAGTGGGTTGCCATTTCCTTCTCCAGGGGATCTTCCCGACCCAGGGATGGAACCCAGGTATCCTGTGTTGCAGGCAGATGCTTTGCCGTCTGTCCTCTAGGGCTGTCATAATAAAGAACCATAGGCTATGGGGCTTAAATGGCATAAATTTATTTTCTCACAGTTCTGGAGGCTGGAGGTCTGAGATCCAGATGTCGGCAGGGCTGGTTTCCCCACGGCTTGTCGATGGCCACCTTCTCACCGTGTCTTCTTGTGTCCATGCATCTCTCATGTCAGTGTGTCCAAATCACCTTTTCTCAGACGGACACCAGTCGGACTGAATTAGGGCCCACCTAAGGGCCTCATTTTAACTTCATTACCTTGAACTCAGGTTCGATCCCTAGGTCGGGAAGATCCCCTGGATGAGAAACTGGCAACCCGCTCCAGTGTTCTTGCCTGGAGAATCTCGTGGATAGAGGAGGCTGGTGAGCTACAGTCCATGGGGTCGCAAAGAGTCAGACACGACTGAGGGACTGAGCACAGACACCTCTTTAAAGGCCCCATCTCCAAGTACACTCACATTCTGTATTACTGCGTGGTAAGGCTTCAGCCGTTAAAGATGGAGGGCCTACACTGCAGGCAGATGCTTTACCAGCCGAGCTACCAGGGAAACCCAAAGATGGGGGACACACACACCCAATCCAGCCTGTAACAGTGACCTTATCTGTAAATCATTTACATTTTACAGCTGGGTCTCTGCAGCGGTAGTGAGCTAAGATGAGGACATACTGGAGGAGAGTGGGTTCCTAATCCAGCGTGACTGGGTCCTTCCAACAGAGGCGAAGTTTGGAGTGACGGACCGACAAGCCAAGGGACACCGAGGACTATCGGCAACTTTGCATCTAGGAGCAAGGAAAAGATTACCTAGACCCTTCAGCAGGAGCAAAGCCCTGCCAACACCTTGACTTTGAACCTGCAGCCTCCAGAACAGTGGGAAAATAAATCTCAGGGCTTTTGGGGGGGGGGGGCAGGGGGTGGTTCATGATGTTTTATTTAAAGCACAGAATTTTTCTCTTTTTTAATTATTAATTTATTTGTTTTTGGCTGCACCGGGTCATCGTGGCAGCGCCTGGGCTCTTCGTTGCTGGCTCGCGCTTTCTCTGGTTGCGGTGTGCGGGCCTCTCCTTGCAGTGGCGTCTCTAGCCGCGGAGCATCGGCTCTACGGCACTCAGGCTTCAGTAGTTGCTGCTGACAGGCTTAGTTGCATGTGGAATGTGGCATGTGGGATCTTAGTGCCTCAACCAGGGATCAAACCTGTATTCCCTGCATTGGCAGGTGGATTCTTAACCACCAGACCACCAGGGACATCCCCTAAATGAGTTCTTTGAAGTCACCCAGTCTGTGGTACTTTGTTAGGGCAATCATAGGAACTAAGCATAGGAGCCCCAGCTGGCACTGAAGGTTTAGACCTCTGAAGCCACTTAGCAATAACGAGAAAGCCTCAATTGAAATTATTAACTTTCTAAATCAACTAAAGCAAGTGAAAGTGAAGTCGCTCAGTGGTGTCTGACTCTTAGTGACCCCATGGACTGCAGCCCACCAGGCTCCTCCGTCCATGGGATTTTCCAGGCAAGAGTACTGGAGTGGACTGCCATTGCCTTCTCCGAAAAATCAACTAAACTTCAGTTCAAACAAACTATTAGCTTTAAGGGCTTTCCTGGTGGCGCTCGTGGTAAAGAACCCACCTGCTAAAGCATGAGACTTAAGAGACATGGGTTCAATCCCTAGGTCGAGAAGATCTCCTGGAGGAGGAAATGCAGGCCACTCCAGTATTCCTGCCTGGAGAATCCCATGGACAGAGGGGCCTGGTGGGCTACAGTCCATGGGGTCACACAGAGTCGAACACAATGAAGCAATTTAGCACGCATGCACACATTCACTTCAGTCAGTCACGTCCAACTCTTTGCGACCCCACGGACTGCAGCAGGCCAGGCTTCCCTGTCCATCACCGACTTCTGGAACCTACTCAAACTCATGTCCATGGAGTCGGTGATGCCATCCAACCATCTCATCCTCTGGTGTCCCCTTCTCCTCCTGCCTTCAATCTTTCCCAGCATCATTGTCTTTTCCAACAAGTCAGTTCTTCGCATCAGGTGGCCAAAGTATTGGAGTTTCAGCTTCAGCTTCAGTCCTTCCAATGAATATTCAGGACTGATTTCCTTTAGGATCTCCTTGTACAAGTTAGCTTCAAATAAAATTCAAAAATTGATTTATAGTTCAGCAGAGTGACTGTCAGCACTGTCTCTATAGCCAGAATGCTTGAACTTAGATCCCTGCCCTGTCACTTACCAGGACTCAACCTTGGCCAAGTCATACCTTTGGGGCCTCAGTTTTCCTCATCTGTAGAAAGGCGATGATGGTGATGATATCATCTAGTTTGTACTATTATGAAAATCAAATCAGTCAATATTTATAAAGTATAATATGCCTGGTATAGACTCAAAGCTGTAAAAAGGTTTGATTGATCCTCACAAATAGTTAAGTCACCAAAACGTCTCTCAGTTATGTGTGACAGTCCTAAAACTCTTGGATCAGGCCTCCCGGACTCTGGACGGATCACATGCAACATCAAAATTCACCAAAGTTCCAGGAAGAGAAGAGCAAAATGGAAAAATTTAACACTAAAGAAAAGAAAAATTTCGAAAGTATTAAAACCCTAAACTTAACATCTGGTTGTTAGGACAAGGAGAAAATATTTTTAAGAAAATCTCATTTGAGAATCCATGCGAATGCAGCTGGGTTCGGTTAGGAATTCAGGTTGCGCAGCTCCTAATTTTTGGAGGTCGTCAGATGGACAAAACCAATAAAAAAAAAAAAAAAAAGAATCCATGCAAAACTGATGGGCAGTGCAAACCGACCGGCAGATATAGACACGAGACAACGTGCTGGCAGGTGGACAAGAAGAAGGACCGTGAGTTAGGGTCTAATGGTAAACCCAGCCCACCCAGGTACGCAACACAAAAAATGTCTCACACAGCACCGACTGTATCAGGTGGGCTGCACTGAAATTTTTTATTCTACTTCAGTTCTTTAATGTTATCACAACTGTCTTAAATAAACCAACAAATACTCTATAACCCACCGTTGGGAAACCATAGCAACAACCCTCTGCAAGAGTCTTCCAGCGCTTTCTTTTCCCACACTATTTAACGTCAGGGACTAAATTCTGAGGAAGCCTCCCAGTGCCTTCTTTGCTTTTCCAAAGTCTAAGATAATCACAGAGAAAACATGAATGTTCTAGAACAAACTACATAAAAAACTGGACATTAAAGCAGAGTTTCAAGTGGGCTACAAGCTCTGTGCTAAAAAGTCAGAAAAGTTTATCGTTAACTTTTTTCAACATTATTCTTATGTCCTAGAGAGCGATTTATTGTAATAAACATTTATACACATGTACCATATATATGTTCCATACATACACGTGGGCTTCCCTGGTGGCTCAGCAGTAAAGAATCCACCTGCAATGCAGGAAACCCGGGTTCGATCCCTGGGTCGGGAAGATCCCCTGGAGGAGGGCATGGCAACCCACTCTAGCACCCTTGCCTAAAGAATCCCATGGACAGAGGAGCCTGGCAGGCTGCAGCCCATAGGGTCGCACAGAGTCGCACACAACTTCAGGAGCTAGGCGGCAGCAGCAGCATACATACACACGTACCAGGCACCAGACACTATTTTAAGCTCTTCACAAATAACTCATTTAATCTCTATGACTATCCTGTGAGATGGATGTGTATTATACCCATTTTACAGATGAGGAAACTAAGGCCTGAGATGTCACTTAACTTTGGACACGTGATTTCTCAGGGTCTTAGAGCTGGAATTCAAACCCAGGCAACCGACGTCCTCACTCTTCCCCACTAGACCACGCAGTTCAGACTGCTCTCCTCATCAGTTTTCTCACCACTTCAGTTGCCCGAGTTCATCATTAAGCAGATTGCTTTTTGAGTTTCAATGCTACCATCTTGCAAAAGGCTAACTTGCTTTACTCATTTTTAATTGAAGATGGCATCACCAACTTAGGCTTCCCTGATGGCTCAGACAGTAAAGCGTCTGCCTGCAATGCAGGAGACCCAAGTTCGATCCCTGGGTCACGAAGATCCCCTGGAGAAGGAAATGGCCACCCACTCCAGTATTCTTGCCTGTAAAATCCCATAGACAGAGAAGCCTGGTAGGCTCACGGGATCGCAAAGAGTTGAACACGACCGCGCAGAGTCGGACACGACTGAAGCGCCTTAGCAGCAGTAGCAGCAGAGCGATTTCACATGGTCACCAACTCAACAGACATGAATTTGGGCAAACTCCCAAAGATAGTGAAGGACAGGGAAGCCTGGCATGCTGCAGTCCATGGGATCACAAACAGTCAGACACGACTCAGCAACTGAACAGCGAACAACAACAATTGAGATATAATTGAATACAACATTATTATATTAGTTTCAGGTGTATATCTTTAATTCCGTGTATGTGTATATTGCAAATGATCCCCACAATAAGTCTCATTAACATCCATCACCACCATGCAAACTCTGAATCACTACAGCTCAGCCACCAAGAGGGCAGGTGACCCACAAACTGTCACCCTCTCAGTACTCGTCATTCCTTCCATGTTTTTTAACAGTGGAATCAGACTGTCAAAATAAGCTCCTTAGAAACCCGGACACACCTGTCTTGGAAAAGTTAAATTCTGAATTTGTTTTAAAGGAGTCTGTCTCTTATACAGGGATCATGCCTGTTCGGTGCTATCTTTACATCAAACCAGATCTGTTTGTAAAAATGATGTTCCAGCACACTCCCCCAAAGGAGTGCAACAGAGGGACATTACTGGGGGGGGGGGGGGGGGGGGGGAGGATGTGAATCCCCTTGTATCTCAAAAGCTTCTCTGACAGCCCCCTTCCATCCCCCAATTCCTTCCACCTCATAATCAGAGAGCAGAAATGAAAAACCGACCCCCCCACCACTGTAGAATCAAAGATGTTTGCCCCCAAACATAATACAAACCCAGGTCTCAAGAAAGTAAAAACTGCTTTCAACCGAGAAGGCAATTATCCAACCAAACTGGTTGAACAAGAAAATTTGCAAATTCCAGGTTCTTGCTTCTGGGGTTCTAAAGGTGAGCTACCAATACACAGGGTCAGGAATGCAGAGGCTGAAAGTGTTACAAGGTAGAAAGAAAGTAAAAAGATTCCATCTTGATGCAACCACAGTCCTGGAATCCTCCAGGATGTGAAATGCAGAGCCCTTGACTGTAGGTCTCAGTGTGGTCCCCACCCCTGTGGCTGAGTTGCCCTCTCTGAAAGAAACAGGCCTCCTGGGGCCTGAAGCTGGCAAGGGGATGGGGTGGGGTGGAGAATCACAGAACAAAGCTGATTTTGTTCAAGTGGAAAACTTGTGTCCCAGGTCGGGAGAGATAGAAAGTGAGATACAGCCACATTATTTCTTGCTTCCAACCCTCATTATTCGTATCACACGTGTACCTGCAGAGCCTCCAAACCCATTTCAAGATACTGACACAGAAGTGGATGGAAGGACCTCATCAGGTTCGCCAACAGGCACTTCGCTTTCTGCAGACATGACGGCACTTTTACAGAAATGTAAGATCCTTGTATCCTTGAACAAAAAAAAAAAAAAGCCCCTTCAAGGGGTCTACGCTGGCTCCAAGGGCACAGGAATTTGTTTTCAGCCTTTGCATCTTTCTTCACGCTTCACCTACGGGCCACCCCTCCAAAATCATGACCTGGCTTTCCATTCCCTACCCTGCCACACACACCACGCTTCCCTGGAATGCCCCCTCTTCTTTTCTCCATCTAGGAAAATCCAACCCATCCTTTGAAGGCCAGCTGAAGCCCTTCCACCTCTTGGAAGCCCTTCTGACCTCCAAGCTGAGTTAGACAGTCTGTCATCCATGACTCCCATGCACAGTGGTTCTCAAAGTGTGGTCCCTGGATCAGCAGCATCAATATCAAAATTCTTGCCCTCCACCCCAGATCTGCTAAATCAGAATCTCTATCTCTGAGCCGGCAATCTGTGCTTTAACAAGGTCTCTTGTTAAATCAGGCTCTGATGCCCGTTCAACCTTGGCTTCCATTGCGGTAGATTACGATCAACGCTTTATTCCACCTCTACGCTCTTAGCTTAGGAGTTCCATCTGGCAAGCCCCCCAGAGCCCGGCATGCAATAAACACCTACTTGTTGAATTAACCTAAGGAACCGCTTCTAAAACCAGAAGAGACAGTGTGAAATCAGCAACTTTACAGGCTATCAAACCTCTGCCACTACATACATTCAGGCACATAATGCTAGCAACACCCATTCCTACAGAGTAAAACTGGAATTGGGTAACATCTCCATGAAACAAGTGATTTAAGAAAAATGAACATCGAGCTCCCAATCATAGCACGATCCAAGTTAAGATTCACTGAGCAGGTGAAAACGTATTCAGGAATGTTGGGAAAGAAACAGCTTTGTGTCCCACGAGAGGTATTCACTGGCTCCACTGAACCGTCCCCATGGGTGCCAAAGGAAGGGAACTACTAATATCCAGGTGTGATTAACCCATATTTGACATCGTGTCCTCTTGTCTCATCAGAGCTATGGATCCCAAGCTCAACCCTGCAAAACTCAACATGCTATTGGTGCCGACACAACTTAAGTCCTCCATGACTGAAAAAGAAGAAGAAGAAGAAGAAGAAGAAAAGATGGACAGGGCTTCCCTCATGGCTCAGTGATAAAGAATCTGCCTGCCAATGCAGGAGGCACGGGTTCAATCCCTGATCCAGGAAGATCCCACAAACCGTGGAGCAACTAAGCCCACGTGCCCCCCAACTACTGGGCCTGTGCTCTAGAGCCTGGGAGCTGCGACTACTGAGCGCACGTGCTGTAACTACTGAAGTCCGCCTGCCCTAAAGCCTGTGCTCTGCAACAAGAGGAGCCACTGCAATGGAAAGCCACACACCGCAACCAGAGAGTAGCCCCCGCTCGCCACAACCAGAGAAAAGTCCTGAGCAGCATGAAGACCCAGCCCAGCCAAAAACAAATTAATTTTTTTTTTTTAAAAAAGGGTTATTAGAATAAAACTGAATGAGAGACAGCACAGTGTAGCAGAAAATTATTGGAAATACAGTAAGCTATCAGGTACTGGGCTCCCGTCTTCTGCCAGGCACTACACCAGAGGCTGAAATAGTCACAGGATGGGGGTTAAGGCCACAACTGTTCCCTGACCCACCCTGTGATCTCAGATAATCCATGTAAGAAACTTGAAGACAGTCCCAATCACACAAAATCACTGGTGGAGAATACCGTTACTATTTTTGCTGATTGTGGAAGGCTAAAAAATGTCCCCTCAGACAGTCCCAAACTCTAATCCCCAAAATCTGTGAACATTACCTTACGTGTCAAGAGATATAGTTGAGGGTCTTAACCAAAATGCAGTCATGGTTATCCTAACAAAACAGAGACTCATTGGGAGATTCATAGCTACAAGAGGAGAGCATGCACAGAAGCAAACATAGGAGTGATGCGGCCACAAGCCAAGGAATTCGGGCAGTCACCCGAAGCCGGGAGAAGTGGGGTACAGGCTCTCCCATAGAGTCTTAGAGAAAGTGTGCCTGGGGCTACAATCTTGATTTTTACCCAGTGAGCCTGATTTTGGATTTCTGGCTCCCAGAACTGGGAGGGAGATTGGTGCTGTTTTAAACCACCAAATTTGTGGCTTAGGAAACTAATCCACTGATTAATCAGTTCATTTCCTTTTCCCCCACAACAGTGCATGTGGCAGATATTATCCCCATGTTATGGATGAGGAAACCTGGGCGCGGTGGTGTGGATCAGTCACAGGGACGGAGCAGGGCCAGCTGCAGACTCCATCAGTCTGATCTTCCCAGCATGTCTTCCACGTGAACTGACACGTGGGTTCCCTGTCCCTTAGGGATGGCCTGGGAAAGTCAACCCCAGAACACTGTCTCTCTAAAAACTGCTCTAAAGATTCCAAAGAAAAGACAAAAGGACGTTTAGACCCACAGGAGAGAAGGGTGTGCTCACCACACAAACACTATTCTCTATTTAGAAATCAAGGCCATGCAATTAACCCATTCATTGAAGGGTCCAAGTTATGAGGTCATACACGTCACAGACAGGCTGCCCCAAAACTTACAGGCATCTGAATCGAAGGAAAAATTAAAACTTGTCCTAAGGGACTGGAATGCAAAAGTAGGAAGTCAAGAAACACCTGGAGTAACAGGCAAATTTGGCCTTGGAATATGGAATGAAGCAGGGCGAAGACTAATAGTTTTGCCAAGAAAATGACTGGTCATAACAAACACCCTCTTCCAACAACACAAGAGAAGACTCTATACATGGACATCACCAGATGGTCAACACCGAAATCAGATTGATTATATTCTTTGCAGCCAAAGATGGAGAAGCTCTATACACTCAGCAAAAACAAGACCAGGAGCTGACTGTGGCTCAGACCATGAACTCCTTATTGCCAAATTCAGACTTAAATTGAAGAAAGTAGAGAAAACCACTAGACCATTCAGGTATGACCTAAATCAAATCCCTTATGATTATACAGTGGAAGTGAGAAATAGATTTAAGGGCCTAGATCTGATAGATAGAGTGCCTGATGAACTATGGAATGAGGTTCATGACATTGTACAGGAGACAGGGATCAAGACCATTCCCATAGAAGAGAAATGCAAAAAACCAAAATGACTGTCTGGGGAGGCCTTACAAATAGCTGTGAAAAGAAGAGAAGTGAAAAACAAAAGAGAAAAGGAAAGATATAAACATCTGAATGCAGAGTTCCAAAGAATAGCAAGAAGAGATAAGAAAGCCTTCTTCAGCCATCAATGCAAAGAAATAGAGGAAAACAACAGAATGGGAAAGACTAGGGATCTCTTCAAGAAAATCAGAGATACCAAAGGAACATTTCATGCAAAGATGAGCTGGATAAAGGACAGAAATGGTATGGACCTAACAGAAGCAGAAGATATTAAGAAGAGATGGCAAGAATACACAGAAGAACTGTACAAAAAAGATCTTCACGACCCAGATAATCACAATGGTGTGATCACTGACCTAGAGCCAGACATCCTGGAATGTGCAGTCAAGTGGGCCTTAGAAAGCATCACTACGAACAAAGCTAGTGGAGGTGATGGAATTCCAGTTGAGCTACTCCAAATCCTGAAAGATGATGCTGTGAAAGTGATGCACTCAATATGCCAGCAAATTCAGAAAACTCAGCAGTGGCCACAGGACTGGAAAAGGTCAGTTTTCATTCCAATCCCAAAGAAAGGCAATGCCAAAGAATGCTCACACTACCGCACAATTGCACTCATCTCACACGCTAGTAAAGTAATGCTCAAAATTCTCCAAGCCAGGCTTCAGCAATATGTGAACCGTGAACTTCCTGATGTTCAAGCTGGTTTTAGAAAAGGCAGAGGAACCAGAGATCAAATTGCCAACATCCACTGGATCACAGAAAAAGCAAGAGAGTTCCAGAAAACCATCTATTTCTGCTTTATTGACTATGCCAAAGCCTTTGACTGTGTGGATCACAATAAACTGTGGAAAATACTTCAAGAAATGGGAATACCAGACCACCTGATCTGCCTCTTGAGAAATTTGTATGCAGGTCAGGAAGCAACAGTTAGAACTGGACATGGAACAACAGACTGGTTCCAAATAGGAAAAGGAGTTCGTCAAGGCTGTATATTGTCACCCTGTTTATTTAACTTATATGCAGAGTACATCATGAGAAACGCTGGACTGGAAGAAACACAAGCTGGAATCAAGATTGCCAGGAGAAATATCAATAACCTCAGATATGCAGATGACAGCACCCTTATGGCAGAAAGTGAAGAGGAACTCAAAAGCCTCTTGGTGAAAGTGAAAGTGGAGAGTGAAAAAGTTGGCTTAAAGCTCAACGTTCAGAAAACGAAGATCATGGCATCCGGTCCCATCACTTCATGGGAAATAGATGGGGAAACAATGCAAACAGTGTCAGACTTTATTTTTCTGGGCTCCAAAATCACTATAGATGGTGACTGCAGCCATGAAATTAAAAGACGCTTACTCCTTGGAAGGAAAGTTATGACCAACCTAGATAGCATATTCAAAAGCAGAGACATTACTTTGCCAACAAAGGTTCGTCTAGTCAAGGCTATGGTTTTTCCTGTGGTCATGTATGGATGTGAGAGTTGGACTGTGAAGAAGGCTGAGCGCCAAAGAATTGATGCTTTTGAACTGTGGTGTTGGAGAAGACTCTTGAGAGTCCCTTGGACTGCAAGGAGATCCAACCAGTCCATTCTGAAGGAGATCAGCCCTGGGATTTCTTTGGAAGGAATGATACTAAAGCTGAAAGTCCAGTACTTTGGCCACCTCATGCGAAGAGCTGACTCATTGGAAAAGACTCTGATGCTGGGAGGGATTGGGGGCAGGAGGAGAAGGGGACGACAGAGGATGAGATGGCTGGATGGCATCACTGACTCGATGGACGTGAGTCTGAGTGAACTCCAGGAGTTGGTGATGGACAGGGAAGCCTGGCGTGCTGCGATTCATGACGTCGCAAAGAGTCGGACACGACTGAGCAACTGATCTGATCTGATCTGATCTGAAGACTCCTTCCACTGCAAAATAAACCTCAGAGCCTTTACTTGGAATCCAGAAGAGCATTTACCACGTGCAGGGCCCCGTGGTCCTACTGACAGATAGCTGCTAACATCCCAGTCATCTTGGCTTTCCTAAGAAGAAGAGTTTGGGGTGGTGAAAATCATCACGAAATACAGCACTAACTGGGTGAGTGTGCACTTTTGCTGCACGTCTAGACCTATTGATGATGACACTTGGTGGAAAATATGGAGTATTTCAAACATAGTTTTGCATAGACTATGATTACAGTCTGGAAAAAAAAAGAAAGAGAAACAAATGCCAAGGTAAACACTTGGAAGGATAAACACTAACAATAATATTGTCAAATAATAATAATATTGTAAACACTAACAACACATGAACATATGCTCAACAGCACTAATTGTTAGGGAAACGCACATCAAAATTACAATGAGATATCACTTCAAAAGTCAGACGCCTTGTGCGCTGCTGATGGGAATGTAAATTAGTGCAGCCGTCATGGAAAACAATGTGGAGTTCCTCAAAAAATTAAACATAGAATTATCATGAATGATCCAGCAATTCAGTTCTGAGTCTCTATCTACTCAAAAGGACTGAAAGTAGGGACTCAGACAGATATGTGTACCTAATGTTTGTACCAGCATTATGCTTGCACAGGAGTCAAAATATGAAAACAAACTATCATCAGATGAATAGAAAAGAAAATGTGACGTGCACATACAGTGGAGTATTATTCAGCCCCGAAGGAAGGAAATGATGACACATGCTACAACACAGATGTCATCATGCTAAGTGAAAGCCAGTCACAAAAAGATACACGCTATCCAATTCCACTCACATGAAGTATCTAGAACAGTCAAGCTCGTACATACAGAAAATACAATGGTAGTTGCCGGGGACTAGGGGGAGGGAGAAATGGGGAGCTACGGTTTAAGGGGTATGGAGTTTCAGTTTGGGAAGATGAAAAAGTTTTAGAGATGGACGGTGGTGGCAGGTGCACGACAGTGTGAATGGAAAAGGTTAAAAATCGTTAACACGGTAAACGTTATATCATACAACACCAACTAAAAGAAGAAAGAAACACTAGCAAAAGCTGTTTAAGAATAATGAGTTTGGACTCCTCTGGTGGTCCAGTGGGTAAGAATCTGCCTGCCAATGCAGGAGGCACAGGTTCAAACCCTGGTCTGGGAAGATCCCACATGCTATGGAGCAACTAAGCCCACGGACCACAGCTACTGAAGCCTGCACCCTCTAGAGCGTGTGCGCCGCAAGAGAAGCCGCTGCAATGAGAGGCCCTGCGTGCGCAACAAAGACCCAGCCCAGCCAAAAGAAAAATAAGTAAAAAAATCAATTATTTTTTTAAAGATCAAGTCAAAAAAAGAATGAGTTTAATACATAACTATCACTTTGCTGTACACCTGAAACATTGGAAATCAAATATACTTCAACAAAAACAAAACACAGAATGATGAGTTTGTGGGTGAGGTTTTATTTTGCCTTTCTTTTGACTTCGACCTTTCATTCATGAAATTTTTCTTTAAAAAAAGGTATGCTGCTGCTGCTGCTAAGTCGCTTCAGTCGTGTCCGACTCTGTGCGACCCCATAGACGGCAGCCCACCAGGCTCCCCCGTCCCTGGGATTCTCCAGGCAAGAACACTGGAGTGGGTTGCCATTCCCTTCTCCAATGCGTGAAAGCGAAAAGTGAAAGTGAAGTCGCTCAGTCGTGTCCGACTCTTTGCAACCCCATGGACTGCAGCCTACCAGGCTCTTCCATCCGTGGGATTTTCCAGGCAAGAGTAAAAGGTATGTGTGGTATTAAATATCAAAAAAAGAAAAAAATGTGACCATCCTAGGGCAAGCCAACTCATTTCAGACCCACTGCTTCCGGGGTTTCGTGGAATTCCCATGGGAATAACCTTTCCCACTTCTAGAATATGAATGATCACAACGTGAAAATCCAAATCCCTATCCGTGTTTGTGAAAGCCGTTCCCTTCAGAGAGCTGAAGCGACAAAGCCAGCCAAAAGCACTTCCCAGCCTTCCAACTAGAGATTTATATCGCACATGGACATAAAGAAACATTATGTAACATAAGCTGTGGGGCAGGAGAGAGAACTCTGGTCTTGGAACCAGAAGATGAATTCAAGACCTGCTTCACCCACCAACTCCCTGCACTGGACCAATTAAAAAGTCCCCAGGCTCCTGCTGCCTTTTGCATGGGTGAAGGAACACCTGCTTCATAACGAGACAATAAATCCTGGAAAGGACCCACACCTTACTAATACCAGGGGTTTATACACAGCATGAGAGAGAGAACACAGCCCGCCACAGAGCAGGTGCTTAATAAACGATGCCTGCCTGCTTCCTCTCCTTCCCAAACTACACAAATGTACACCTCAAAGGGCTTCATGCCTGCTTATTCCTGAACTTCTTAGGAAGGAATAGACTACTAGATTGACTCCTAATTACCTCAAATCTGCCACCATCTCTGAAAAAGAAACCCTCGTCCTAAAATTATTAATGAGGCTGGCTTTCTATTTTATGGTCAGATAACCATAAATAAGAGAAAGCTGGCAAAATACCAAGCTGGAAGTCTTAGTCTAAATTAGCCCCTTCCCCCACCCCCACAAAAAAAAAAAGTTTCTAGAGTTTTTCTTAAAGTTCGTATTCTGGAATTCCAGAAAACAGAAGGCTCCAGTACTCAGTTCTGTGTGACCTTGGGCAAATTACTTGCCCTCTCTGAGCCTCAGTTTGCACATCCCAAAGCATGATGCGAAACACACAGGGCAACTGAGCTTCTAAGAAGTAAAGGTGAGTAAGAACTCTAATTGTTAAGAAATTAATCATTTAACTCTAATTGTTAAGAAATTACTCATTTAACTCTAATTGTTAAGAAATTAATCAGTTTCACAATTGCTGTAATTCCCCCTCCATCTGTAAAACAAATTTTAAAATTTTAGCACATACTTGATCATTCCTAGATAGCATATTCAAAAGCAGAGACATTACTTTGCCAACAAAGGTTCGTCTAGTCAAGGCTATGGTTTTTCCTGTGGTCATGTATGGATGTGAGAGTTGGGACTATAAAGAAAGCTGAGCGCCAAAGAATTGATGCTTTTGAACTGTGGTGTTGGAGAAGATTCTTGAGAGTCCCTTGGACTGCCAGGAGATCCAACCAGTCCATTCTGAAGGAGATCAACCCTGGGATTTCTTTGGAAGGAATGATGCTAAAGCTGAAACTCCAGTACTTTGGCCACCTCATGCGAAGAGCTGACTCATTGGAAAAGACTCTGATGCTGGGAGGGATTGGAGGCAGGAGGAGAAGGGGACAGAGGATGAGATGGCTGGATGGCATCACTGACTCGATGGACGTGAGTCTGAGTGAACTCCGGGAGTTAGTGATGGACAGGGAGGCCTGGCGTGCTGCGATTCCCGGTCGCAAAGAGTCGGACACAACTGAGCGACTGAACTTAACTGAACTGATCATTTTCAGTAGACCATCACCATTCAGGGTTTATACAGCATTGTCCTGGCAGCCAACATCATGTTTCCGAACAGCAGTGACTCGTCTGCAAAGTAAGGGTTCCCTTTTCAACTTTTCTCACCCTACCAAAAGCACCAACCAAGGGAACTAAATCAAATAAAACATCTGTTATATTTATTTTCTTTCTACAAACGTAATCAAACAACAGGACTACAGCACCAAGACATAAAAAAGGGCACCCTCAAACTTTTGTAGGTGCAATTTTCACTAAGTATAGCTTAATGAACTGAATAGTTCATTAACTTTTGCAGAAAAAGTTCCAAATAGTGCAATTAAGAGACGTTTACAGGAACACAATGCATTTCTTCTCAACTAAGGACAAGTCACATGAACCACCCAGCTAAGACTCCTTTGAAAATGAGGGGGAAAGACCATTATTTCAGAGCAAGGGCATGAAGGACTCTGGGACAACCCTGGACACAGTCCAAAGAGCTTCTAGGCTAACTGTGTGACTGTGGGCAAATCTCTGAACGTCTCTGTTCACCAATAAATCAGAGACAGTAATACATACCCAGCTTCCTATCCTGGCATCCTGATTCCCATTGCTCAGATGAAGAAACCTAAGACTCAGGGTCAAAGTCAATGCCATGGCAAGTCAATGCCAGAACGAGGACTCAAAAGTCGATTCTGTTTACTTCCACAGCCCAGTGCTCTTCCCTTGCTACATGGCAATGAGCGCCAAGATTTCTCTCCTTTTGCTGGTGATGGGTTTGATCCTGAGAGCTTTCCAATAAGAAAATGGATAATCCAGTGTGAAATCGTGAAATATAATCGGTGTTCATTCTCTGCCAAGATTAATAAGCAGTCTAAAATGCATTGAGCCCACACTCTGCCCAAGTGTTTTATACTCCATTTGATCCTGGAATGCCCCTTTAGGTAATTCATTAGAGCAAAAAACTTACACACCACTTAAGGTCCATATCTGGGAGGAGTCACTTACTCCCCCCAACAATCCTATTTTACAGATGAGCCAACTGAGGCAGAGTCAAGTGACCTGCCCCAAATCACACAGCTCGCAGTCATAAGGTGAATTCAAACCCAGGCAGCTTGGTCCCAGAGCTGTACTCTTAATCCCGACTTCTGACACCAGGGACTCATCACCACCCATCTTCCTGATGAAGACAGAATCTGAGGGGTGGGATGGTAAACAGCTCACCCAAGGGATCCTGGTTGGCCTGACCTCATCATCTGGTAACTCTGAACCTGGTCTGCCTGACCTCATCACCTGGGCCCTGACCACCAAGCTGAGCTTTTAGGCCCAGCTGGCAGAGATGACGCCCACGTGACACCACTGGGCCCAGGCAGGCGAGTTACCAAATAGGACCGGATCCGTGTTCTCGCAGCAACAGGCTGAAGGAGGAAGGATGGGAAGCCTGTGGTGGCAGAGCAGAGCAGGCAGCACAACCAAATGAGCTCAAAGGCCCAATCAGCCATTTCACTGACTCTGCTGAATGCACAGGGTATTGCAGAAACTTCTAGAACCTTCTAGACCAGCCGACGGTTAACTATTTTATCTGTGGTCGGGGGCTCTAAGAGCCGAGTTCATTTAGCAAAGTAAAGACCTTCTGAGCCTGTTAAGTCAACGGGAATAGAGAAAGAACTGCTCACTAGACCACCTGGCGAGGAAGTCCTCCAGGGAGGGCCCATGACTGCCCTTCCTTCTCAGACAATCCGAAGACGCTTCTCAGACAATCCAAGATGCTTCTCAGACCTCGAGGCCATAGGAGGGAATCCTTCCGGTGAGTCTGGGGGTCACAGAGCTCATTGTGTGCTTTACCTTCATAGCATCTCTGTGGGGATAGCAAAAGCTTCGTGGTCTCCGCGTTTCTTGATCTTGACCTTCCGTCAAGCCTTTAAGAATTTCCAAAGATGTCCAGGCCACCCGTTCAGGAGGAGACACCTGAGAATCAGGCTTCCAGCGCAGAGAATCCATTTGACACACTCCAGCTCAGGTAGAGTCATCCTGGAAGAAGCTCAGGCTACAAGCTCCCCCCAAGCAATACACACCCACCCCCCAAATTCCTCATACCTCCTGCCCTTGTTAACCCAGAAGTCTGGTGTCCCTGGCCTCACTTTCAACTGAGACTCCTCTTATACCCATTGGAATGCTCTCGTGCTGACGGAGGCATTTTCTAGAAAGCCAAGTTTTTGTAAAGGGAGGATGGGTATAACCTAAATTATAAGCCTCTTTCGGAAAGTTACCTGCCTCTCAACATTGGCAGGAAACTTATGCCATATTTACAATCTCTAGTGGAAAGTTTTAAAACTAAAGGGTCTTAATGACTCCTGGCAGAGGCAATTTAAAGCTACAGCTTATGATTTAAATAACAAACAGTTATTGAGAAACTACTAAGAGCAAGACAAGAGGAATAAAACATTCAACAGCACGGAGTGTACACATTGCTATATTTGAAAGAGATAACCAACAAAGACCTACTGTATAACACAGGAAACTCCGCTCAGTACTCTGCAGTAACCTAAATGGGAAAAAAATTTGAAAAATAGATATATGTATAACTGAATCATTTTGTTGTACACCTGAAACTAACACTTCATGGACTATGCTCCAATATAAAAGTTAAAAATTAAATTAAAAAATAAAAACAAAGAGCATGCAGATCTCCAGGCATTTCTGCCATTTCCCCCTTTACCCTGATGGATCTCAGAGCTGACTCGCCCAAACGTTAGTCATTGACTTCTGGGCAAGTGCTGACATTCCCAGACGGAAATCACTTTGTCAGTGACCTATCCCCACCCTGCCACTTATCACAAAACCGGAGGATACCAAAATGATCTCAGAGGTCACCAAGCCCAATCCCAAACTGAAATCTCCCGTCTCGCATCTCCCAGTCTCCACCCTCTTAAGCTCCTGGTGGTCCACACTCTCCCATTGCCCAAGTCTCTGACCAAACCCATCACAATCCTTCAGAAAGAAATTCTCCCCCAAGGAAATGTCTCCATTGCCTACACAAACAGAGTGGAAGCTCCTCTCTGTTCATTCAACAGCCAGGGGGGCCGTGGTTGATAGACACACGGCAAGACTAATCTAGCAGAGATGGGGAGCCCCAAACAGGGATGACTAAGCTTCCCAGCACACAAGGAACTCTGCGTTCAAACGGGTATACTGTTCCTTTTCTCCTTTGCCTTTAGCTTCTCTTCTTTTCTCAGCTATACAAATAGCTGAGGTTTCCTCAGACAACCTTTTTGCATTTCTTTTCCTTGGGGATGGTCTTCATCACTGCCTCCTGTACAATGTCAGGAACCTCTGTCCATAGTTCTTCAGGCATTCTGTCTATCAGATCTAATCCCTTGACTCTATTTGTCACTTCCACTGTATAATCGTAAAGGATTTGATTTAGGTCATACCTGAAAGGTTGAGTGGTTTTCCCTACTTTCTTCAATTTAAGTCTGAATTTGGCAATAAGGAGTTCATGATCTGAGCCACAGTCAGCTCCTGGTCTTGTTTTTGCTGATTGTATAGAGCTTCACCATCTTTGGCTGCAAAGAATATAATCAATCTGATTTCAGTATTGACCATCTGGTGATGTCCATGTGTAGAATCTTCTCTTGTGTTGTTGGAAGAGGGTGTTTGCTATGACCAGTGCATTCTCTTGGCAAAACTCTGTAAGGTTTTGCCCTGCTTCATTTTGTACTCCAAGGCCAAATTTGCCTGTTACTCCAGGTATCAATTGCTTCATGACCCCGATAACCACGATGGTATGATCACTCACCTAGAGCCAGACATCCTGGAATGTGAAGTCAAGTGGGCCTTAGGAAGCATCACTATGAACAAAGCTAATGGAGGTGATGGAATTCCAATTGAGCTATTTCAAATCCTCAAAGATGATGCTGTGAATGCCAGCAAATTTGGAAAACTCAGCAGTGGCCACAGAACTAGAAAAGGTCAGTTTTCACTCCAATCCCAAAGAAAGGCAATGCCAAAGAATACTCAAACTACCACACAATTGCACTCATCTCACACACCAGTAAAGTAATGCTCAAAATTCTCCAAGCCAGGCTTCAACAGTACATGAACCGTGAACTTCCACATGTTCAAGCTGGACTTAGAAAAGGCAGAGGAACCAGAGGTCAAATTGCCAACATCTGCTGAATCACTGAAAAAGGAAGAGAGTTTCAGAAAAACATCTACTTCTGCTTTATTGACTATGCCAAAGCCCTTGACTGTGTGGATCACAACAAACTGTGGAAAATTCTTCAAGACATGGGAATACCAGACCACCTGACCTGCCTCCTGAGAAATCTCTATGCAGGTCAGGAAGCAACAGTTAGAACCAGACATGAACAACAGACTGGTTCCAAATCTGGAAAGGAGTACGTCAAGGCTATATATTGTCACCCTGCTTATTTAACTTATATGCAGAGTACATCATACGAAATGCTGGGCTAGATGAAGCACAAGCTGGAATCAAGATTGCCAGGAAAAATATTAATAACCTCAGATACACAGATGACATCACCCTTATGGCAGAAAGTAAAGAGGAACTGAAGAGCCTCTCGATGAAAGTGAAAAAAAGAGAGTGAAAAATCTGGCTTAAAACTCCACATTCAAAAAACTAAGATCATGGCATCTGGTCACATCACTTCATGGCAAATAGATGAGGAAACAGTGGAAACAGTGACAGACTTTTTTTTGGAGGGGGACTCCAAAATCACTGCAGATGGCGACTGCAGCCATGAAATTAAAAGACACTTACTCCTTGGAAGGAAAGTTATGAACAACCTAGACAGCATATTGAAAAGCAGAGACATTGCTGTGCCAACAAAGGTCCGTCTAGTCAAAGCTATGGTTTTTCCTGTAGTCATGTATGGATGTGAGAGTTGGACTATAAAGAAAGCTGAGAGCCAAAGAATTGATGCTTTTGAACTGTGGTGTTGGAGAAGATTCTTGAGAGTCCCTTGGACTACAAGGAGATCCAACCAGTCCATCCTAAAGGAAATCAGTCCTGGGTGTTCATTGGAAGGACTGAGGCTGAAGCTGCAACTCCAATACTTTGCCACCTGATGGTGAAGAACTGAGTCACTGCAAAAGAACCTGACGTTGGGCAAGACTGAAGGCGGGAGGAGAAGGAGACGACAGAGGATCAGATGGTTGGATGGCATCACCGACTCATGACATGAGTTTGGGTGGACTCCGGGAGTTGGTGATGGACAAGAAACCCTGGCGTGCTGCAGTCCATGGGGTCGCAGAGTCGAAACGGCTGAGCGACTGAACTGAGCACAAAAACGGGTGGATGAGGCCTCAGTATTTAGACACCAACAGTCTTTCATTCACAGAAATAGGTAACTAGGGACAGTAGGGACTGAAGGGGGAGGTGCAGTGGGCAATGATCAATAAAGATATTTTCTCCAGAGTTGGCAGGAATACCAATGTATTGGTATTCAATAAAAAAAGTTGGTATACAATTCTGTATATCAACTTTTAGTTAAGATATTTCTTCAGATAACATGTCAGTAAATTTCTGGGAATTTCCTGGTGGTCCAGTGGTTAAAGATTCCACACTTCCACTTCAGGGAGCATTGATTCCATCTCTGGTCGGGGAACTAGAACCCCATAAGCCCCACAACTACACACACACACACACAGACACACAGAAAAGGTTATATTTATCATGTCATTTTGGGAAACAGGAAAAACATAAACTATGAAAACTAAACCCCTCTTTAACTCTTCAGCCAGGTATTTATTGAGTCCAATCATGGTGGAAAACAGTCTTGAACTCTGTTCTCGAAGGGTCCTCAGGATTAGAATTAGGGAGAGAAAACAAATGCACATAAAACAATTAGAAAACGATTATGGGCTAGCTGGAGTTCCAAGGGTAAGATTTCAGAAACTGAAGGAGTGTGGTTCAGTCACCAGTTCATTAGTACTTAGACTATAGCCAGAGTCAGGCAGAGGAGGAAGCTGTCAGCAAAACATTCCCTTCTTTATCTCACAGTGTATCTTCTCTATCAGCAAATGGATTTCCTTTCAGCCGGTCTAAGACCTTGTGGGTCAGGGCCACCTGCCCAGTTCAGGCCAGAAGGAAACAGAGGAAACAAATTAGGTCACCCATCCAACAATGCTCCTCTCCCCAGAAGAGTTCCTCTTCAAAAGGACAGAATAACAGGCATTGCAAAACCGCTCTGCGGACGTGTTTATAAACTCTACGCCTGTAGCCTCCAACCTTTCCTCCTGCAATTCCATGGAAAGCCTCTTTCAAGCCCCTTCCTTCTCCAGGGAGCACCCATGAGAGCCAGGGCAAGATGCTCTCAGAGGGCAGATTGGACCCTCTGTGGCCCGGCAGTTTCACACACCCCCATCATCATTTACTGGTCAGCATCTTTGCTTAAGTAAGGACCTGTCATTGCCTTCGTAAACCCCCAACAAACGTTTATTTACTCTAGCATGTCAGAAGGCAAGAAGATAATTTGGTGACAAAGCAACCATATCAGAAAACTCAACCTCCATCCTGTGTCATGCTGGGAAAGACTGAGGGCAGGAGGAGAAGGGGGCGACAGAGGAGGAGACGGGTGGATGGCATCATCAACTCAATGGACTTGAGTTTGAGCAAACTCTGGGAGATGGTGAAGGACAGGGAGGCCTGGTGTGCTGCAGTCCATGGGGTCACAAAGATTTCAGACACGACGCAGCGACTGAACAAGTCCTGTGTTAGCCCCACTGGGCCTGATGTCACCATTTCTCTCCCAGTTCTTGTCTAGGGTCAGTGCCATCTCCCAGGGCACCCTCAGCTGCTAGGGTCTCCTCTGAACTCCTAGTGAAGAGGTTCTGAAAATGATCTATACTTAGCTCAGGGACGCTAAAGACTTTCGCAGCTGAAGTCCACTCCCAAGCAAAGGTCTCCATCTACATCTCCTTAACCTTCTGGGGCCATTTTACAGATAAGAAATCTGAGGCTGAGAAATGAAACAACTTGGCCAAAATCGCACAGAGACGCGAACAGACATCTCACTTCCCAGATCACTGCTCTTTACCCTCGACGCAATCCTGTTTTCCACCATAAGAGTGTAGTTTGGGGGGGCTTCCCTGGCAGTTAATATAATCTGCGCTTCCACTGCAGCGGGCTTGGGTTCAATCCCTGGTCGGAAAACTAAGATCCCACAATTTTTAAAAAATGAGTGCAGGTTTTCAAACTGGCAAATGGATGCCGGCTCAAAGCACTAAAGCATCTGTGTGTGATTAAAGGGCTCCTAAGAAGCGGCAGGGCCATGAAGGCTGGAGAACCATGAACCTATTAACCGTCGGTACCCCAGAGACCGATCGCAGGCTCCCTCCTGGCGGACACACACCCAGAAGCGGGGCACGTCTTGATCCACACTGAGCAGGCAGCTGCCCCCACCGGCTGGTCAGACACACTCCAGTTCCCAGACCCAGCCTCCAAGATCTTGGACCCCTGGCCACCCTCGGGGTCCAGGGCGAAATAAAATGGAAGCAGATGGGCAAATGATTTTGGAGGAATACCCTTCTTATCAGTTTACCTTTAACGCTGAGCCTTATAAACAGAGCAGGACTGGCCTGACTCCTGAGTCATAAATTCAGGGGTTAAAAAAATAAACGATTACTACTGACTATCAAGAACAAGAAACAGAACTTCACAGTTCTGGCTCCGAGTCAATTACAGCGCCACTGACTTACGCCCCACAGAGTGCACTTCCAATGGCTAATTTCTCTCCAGATGGCGGCTTGTACTTTTCCAGGCAGAATCTCATCTCCCCGAGCCTGGCCTCCCCTTTCCACGGCTCCGTGTGTTTTCCCAACGTCCTCTGTGTGCGGAGGGCTTTGCAACACCTCCAGGTTTGCTGCCACCTCCAGATTTAATTAGCGGACTGTTTACTCCCCCTTCACTGTTTGGAATATCTTAAGTAAAACCAGGCCTCCATTGAGCCCGTGGGGACTCCACCCCGGGCCTCCTTCCAGTCTGCTCCCTGGTGCATTACTGCTTGCCCAGCTCCAAGCCTGGGTCTGGCCCTTGTCCAAGGCGAGTCTGTGCTGTGAGCCAGCCACTGGGTACCACGTGAGTGCCTTCCAGCCCTGGGGGTGCCTTAGCGCCAGGAGGCTATGCAGAAGGAAGGGCAGAGGTGGTCAAATAAAAAATAAATGAAGTGATACTCAGTGAAGGCAAGGCTTTATTGTTCTGTGTTTTTTTAAAAAGGTGCAGACAGGCCATCTGAACACATTTTTTTAGGACTTCTCCATGTGACCTATACCTTAGAAGGAAAAAAAAAAGCAAGGAGCGAAGGGTGAAAGGAAATGGAGAGAGCAGGGCAAGAAGGGGAAACACAGACGAGAAGCCAAATGAATGATCTGCTTTTTTTTTCCTAATGAACCACTAACTATAGCCATTAACAAACTGAATATGTATTTTCTGTTCAACAACACAGGATTTAAACATGTAAAACGAGGTCTCTCTTGCAAGGATTTTGGCATCCATCAGAGCAAACAAATCAGCAACGGGCAGCAAGGGAAACAAACATGAAACCAACAGCAAGCCATGTAAATAGGCATGAAGTTCATTTTCTACATGCGATTTAATGATGCAAGGACGAACGAATTATTCTGGCGATGGAGCAGGAGCGGAGATGAGAGAAACATCTCTCTGGACCAGCTACCACCAGGCACAATCCAGGAGGCCCCCACACAAACAGCCTGATGCTGACGGACCATTACAGATACGACAAAGCGGCGGATGAGATCTCATCTCCCCATGCTGTACCACCCCTCCTTTTCTACTGCTTCCAGGCTCTTGATTAGTTTTTCTGAAACTATTTTAGGGTTCCTGTGACTACTCTTCTTTACTCTTAAGCTTTTACAAGGAAGTCAGGCAATTAAATGTGCAGAGCTATTATTATTCATAATAGGTGCTGGTATCGTGTCTACCTGATCATCTATATTTGCCTTAACGAATTCTGCTGCAGAGAAAATTCCTCTGTCCTTCCAGGGAGCTGGTTATGAAAACGCACTGTTTGTAAGTCACTCTCCCTTCAAACTGTCATTTTCCCCACACCTTGGCTTCAAAACACACTTCAGACAGCCCATCAGAACTAAGAGATTCCTTAAATAAGAGAGACTCCACTTACTCTGGGCTTCCCTGGTAACTCAGTCGGTAAAGAATCTGCCTGCAATGCAGAAAACCTGGGTTTGATCCCTGGGTCAGGAAGATCCCCTGGAGAAGGAAATGGCAACCCACTCTGGTATTCTTGCCTGGAAAATCCTGTGGACAGAGGAACCTGGCAGGTCCACGGGCTTCCAAGAGTCGGACACGACTTAGCAACTAAACCACCACTACCACCACCTATTCCAGCAGGTGGTCCTGGGAAGATAAAGGAGAACCCGTTCCCTCCACCAGGGCTCCTCAATAAAACACATGATTTTAAATTTTCTAGTAGCTACATTTTTAAAAAGTGAAAAGGTTAAATATACGGTAATCTCTAGGTCCATCCATGTTGCTGCAAATGGCATTATTTCATTCCTTTTGATGGCTGAGTAGTACTCCATTGAATACATATACCACATCTCTTTATCCATTCATCTCTTGATGGACATTTAGGTTTTTTCCATGTCTTGGCTATTGTAAATAGTGCTGCTGTGAACATAAGAGTGCGTGTATCTTTTTAGAATTAGAGTTTTGTCAGGGGTGGGAAGGCTAGATCATATGGCAACTCCAGTTTTTTTGAGGAACCTTCATACTGTTTTCACAGTGGCTGTACCAATTTATATTCCCACCAACAGTGTAGGAAGGTTCCCTTTTCTCCACACTGCTGCTGCTGCTGAGTCACTTGAGTCGTGTCCGACTCTGTGCAACCCCATAGACGGCAGCCCACCAGGCTCCCCCATCCCTGGGATTCCCCAGGCAAGAACACTGGAGTGGGTTGCCATTTCCTTCTCCAAAGCATTAAAGTGAAAAGTGAAAGTGAAGTCGCTCAGTCGTGTCCAACCCTTAGCAACCCCATGGACTGCAGCCTACCAGGCTCCTCCGTCCATGGGATTTTCCAGGCAAGAGTACTGGAGTGGGGTGCCATCGCCTTCTCCAAAGCATTAAAGTAAAAAGTGAAAGTGAAGTCACTCAGTCGTGTCCGACTCTTAGCGACCCCATGGACTGTATGTAGCCCACCATGCTCCTCCGTCCATGGGATGTGCCAGGCAAGAGTACTCTCCAGTATTTGTTATTTGTAGATTTTTTGATGATGACTGTTTTGACCAGTGTGAGGCGGTACCTCACTGTAGTTTTGATCTGCATTTCTCTAAAAATTAGTGATGTTGAGCATCTTTTTCATGTACATGTTGGCCATCTGTCTGTCTTCTTGGGAGACACCAGTTCAGTTCAGTTCAGTCGCTCAGTCGTGTCCAACTCTTTGCGACCCCATGAATTGCAGCATGCCAGGCCTCCCTGTCCATCACCAGCTCCTGGAGTTTACCCAAACTCATGTCCATTGAGTCAGTGATGCCATCCAGCCATCTCATCCTCTGTCGTCCCCTTCTCCTCCTGCCCCCAATCCCTCCCAGCATCAGAGTCTTTTCCAATGAGTCAACTCTTCGCATGAGGTGGCCAAAGTATTGGAGTTTCAGCTTTAGCATCAGCCCTTCCAAAGAACACCCAGGACTGATCTCCTTCAGAATGGACTGGTTGGATCTCCTTGTAGTCCAAGGGACTCTCATGAGTCTTCTCCAACACCGTAGTTCAAAAGCATTAGTTCTTCGGCGCTCAGCTTTCTTCACAGTCCAACTTTCACATCCATATATGACCACTGGAAAAACCATAGCCTTAACTAGACGGACCTTTGTTGGCAAAGTACTGTCTCTGCTTTTGAATATGCTATCTAGGTTGGTCATAACTTTCCTTCCAAGGAGTAAGCGTCTTTTAATTGCATGGCTGCAGTCACCATCAGACTACCCATTTTCAAGAGCAGTAGCCCCAGTGGCTAGTGGCCACCAGGGTGGGCAGTCCAGCTATAGATGCTCTATGTGTGCCCAGTTGGGAATGAGGTTTAGATAAAAAATTTCTGAAGTATAAAGGATTCCTGATCTTTCTTAAATGCCTAATCACAGGATATGCAGAACTTTTCTTTCACACAGCCCCCATTCAAGGGCAGACACACCCTTTGTTCTATCAGAAATAGCCACCCAGAATCAGGAGAACCTCTCCAGGGTCCTGGATTTCATATCCACAAACCTAACACCCCTCAATAGAACAGAAAACACAGGGTATTTATTGAGTACTCCTAGGTACAGAAATCACAGTAGGGGCTGAAACAAAACATGTCGAAACTCACTATTAACTTCTAAGCACAACAGGCAGGCCAGGAGGTATTTTTCTTTGTGGATCTCCAGGCCTTATTAAAAAGTCGTTAAATCCTGCATTGAGAGAGCAAGCATCTTTAACTACAGGAAACTGAGCCCCCTGTGTTAATAACCAGCTCTGTTCTAAATTCCAGGACAAAACAAAGTATCCAAAATCAGCACTCAGTAATCTTAATTTCTGTCTGCCCATCACTGAGTCTTTACGATCCAAAGAATCTTAAAAGAACAGTCACTGTCAGGGTATCTGCAGTGCATGACACTTTCTCAGGGTAGTTTTTGCTTTAAGTTAATGTACGAAGTTCTTCTTGACCCAATTTTTTTTTATATCATCTTAAAACTGAAGCATAATTAAATAAGTTTTGATTCCTTAAAATTCCTGAAAGGTATGAGTGCCAAAGAATTGATGCTTTTGAACTGTGGTGCTGGAGAAGTCCTGAGAGTCCCTTGGACTGCAAGATCAAACCAGTCAATCCAAAAGGAGGTCAACCCTGAATATTCACTGGAAGGACTGATGCTGAAGCTGAAGCACCAGTACCTGGCCACCTGATGCATAGAGTCGCCTCATTGGAAAAAGACGCTGATGCTGGGAAAGATTGAAGGCAGGAGGAGAAGGGGGCGACAGAGGATGAAATGGTTGGATGGCATCACTGACTCAATAGACATGAGTTTGAGCAAACTCTGGGAGATAGTGAAAGACAGTGAAGTCTGGCATGTTGCAGATCATGGGGTCGTAAAGAGTCAGACACGACTGAGCGACTGAACAACAGTGAACTACAAGCTTCACGGAGCTTCATGGGAAGAGGACCCTATTTGAGGACCCGTGAGGCTAGGAATGAGCCTGGCCCACCCACTGACAGATCCGGGTCCCCACTCACGCCAGCTGCCACTATCACCCAGGTCAGCATCACAGGGTGGCCAAACCCTCAAGCATCCCATGGCCCATTCTTCAGTGGAATGCTGCACAAACAACCCACAGGGAGCAGGACTTCGCTGGTGCTCCAGGGGCTAGGACACGGCACTGCCACCTCAGGGGGCACGGGCTTGGTCCCTGGTTGTTGGGGAATCAAGATTCCACAGGCTGTGCAGCATGCCCCCCACAAAATGTAGGAGGAACAAGAGAGACGGCCCAGAAATAAACCCATGCACCTATAAGGTACCTTAGTTTTGACCAAGGAGGCAAGAATATACAATGGGACAAAGACAGCCTCTTCAATCAATGGTGCTGGGAAAACTGGACAGCTACATGTCAAAGAGTGAAATTAGAACATTTCCTAACACCATACACAAAGATAAACTCAAAATGGATTAAAGACCTAAATGGAAGACCAGACACTATAAAACTCTTAGAGGAAAACAGACAGAACACTCGATGACATAAATCAAAGCAAGATCCTCTATGACCCAGCTTCTAGAGTAACGGAAATAAAAACAAAAGTAAACAAGTGCGACCTGATTAAACGTAAAAGCTTTTGCACAGCAAAGGACACTATAAGCAAGCTGAAAAGACAACCCTCAGAATGGGAGGAAATAACAGCAAATGAAACAACTGACAAAGGATTAATTTCCAAAATATTCAAGCAGCTCATACAGAAAAACAAATCAAAAAGTGGGAAAAAGACCTAAACAGACATTTCTCCAAAGAAGACATACAGATGACTAACAAACACATGCAAAGATGCTCAACATCACTCATTATTAGAGAAATGCAAATCAAAACCACAATGAGATATCATCTCACACTGTTCAGAATGGCCCTTATCAAAAAGTCTACAGACAATAAATGCTGGAAAGGGTGTGGAGAAAAGAGAACAGTCTTGCACTGTTGATGGGAATGCAAATTGATACAGCCACTATGGAAGACGGTATGGAAATTCCTTAAAAAACCAGGAATAAAACCATCATCGTGGTGATGGTGAAGTTGCTCAGTCGTGTCCAACTCTTTGCAACCCCATGGACTGTAGCCTACCAGGCTTCTGCATCCATGGGATTCTCTAGGCAAGAATACTGGAGTGGGTTACCATTTCCTTCTCCAGGGGATCTTCCCGACCCAGGGACTGAACCTGGGTCTCCCACATTGGAGGCAGATGCTTTAACCTCTGAGCCACCACCATATGACCCAGCAATCCCACTCCTAGGCATATACCCTGAAGAAACCAAAATTGAAAAAGACACACATATCCCAATGTTCATTGCAGCACTTTTTACAATAGCTAGAACATGGAAGCAACCTAGATGTCCATCGACAGATGAATGGATAAAGAAGTTGTGGTACATATACACAATGGAATATTACTCAGCCATAAAAAGAAATGCATTTGAGTCAGTTCTGATGAGGTAGATGAACCTGGAACCTATTATATAGAGTGAAGTGAGTCAGAAAAAGAAAGATAAGTATCGTATTCTAATGCATATATACAGAATCTAGAAAAATGGTTCTAAAGAATTTATTTACAGGGCAGCAGTGGAGAAACAGACATAGAGAAGGGACTTATGGACGTTGGGGAGAGGGGAGGAGAGGGTGAGATGTATGGAAAGCGTAACATGGAAACTTACATTACCATATGTAAAATAGATAGCCAACAGAAACTTGCTGTATGGCTCAGGAAACTCAAACAGGGGCTCTGTATCAACCTAGAGGGGTGGGATAGGAAGGGATATGGGAGGAAGGTTCAAAAGGGAGGAGATATATGTATACCTATGGCTGATTCATGTTGAGGTTTGACAGAAAACAACAAAATTCTGTAATGCAATTATCCCTCAATAAAATATTTTTTAAAAAAAGAAGCAATATTATTAAAAAATTCAATAAAGACTCTAAAAATGAAAAAAAAAAAAAATGTAGGGAGCACTTCCAGAGCAAGAATTCCCCTTTTCCAACATTCTGTTTTACATTTCCCCTTTTGCCCAGTTTTCTCCATGTCCCAATTTTCAAGGAGTTGGACTCCTAGCAAGATGCACAGTCGTGAAGGGCTGTTCATAGGGACAACCTCTGACAGCGCGTATGCCCACCCAGCCCGGGTGCAAAGTACCCAGGACACTCCACCTTCCTCACTCAATGAACCCTGCAAGGAACTGGTCAGAATATAAAGGCCTCAGGATGAAATGTTTCTCTTTTCCACCAATTTCTTATAGCCTCCCAACCATCAGTCATCACTTGATCGCTGTAGTGTAGCGTGATCATCAGGGGTCCCGATGATTAATGCACATAAGGCAGTCATTTTAAAAACTCAAGCCAAGATAATAAAAGTTCGTTTTGGGGTGTTTTTTTTTTTAATTTAAAAGTAAATAAAAATAGGGATTTCCCTGATGGTCCAGTGGTTAGGATTCTGTGCTTTCACTGCTGAAGGCTTCGATTTGACCTTTGGTCAGGGAACTAAGATTCCACAGCAGGGCAGCTTGGTCAAAAACATGTAAAAAATGAAGACCCAGGCCTCTGAGATCTCACAGGAACTTTGGCAGGGTGGCAAGTCGCAAGCTGGTTATCCACCCAGATTCTTCCTTCTTCCCATCACCCTGATCTCACTAGAGCTTAGATGCTCCCTGCACCTTCTCATGGGCAGTTAGGTGCCCAGAGAAGGATTTTCAGCTGCCATGAGAGTCTGAAGTCCAGCCCTGGCACAATTCAGTGTGTGACACTCAGTTGTGTCCAACTCTTTGTGACCCCATGAATCGCAGCTCGCCAGGCCTCCCTGTCCATCACCAACTCCCGGAGTCTACCCAAACTCACGTCCATCAGGTCGGTGATGCCATCCAGCCATCTCATCCTCTGTCGTTCCCTTCTCCTCCTGCCCCCAATCCCTCCCAGCATCAGAGTCTTTTCCAATGAGTCAACTCTTCACATGAGGTGGCCAAAGTACTGGACTTTCAGCTTTAGCATCATTCCTTCCAAAGAAATCCCAAGGCTGATCTCCTTCAGAATGGACTGGTTGGATCTCCTTGCAGTCCAAGGACTCTCAAGAGTCTTCTCCAACACCACAGTCCAAAAGCATCAATTCTTTGGTGCTCAGCTTTCTTCACAGTCCAACTCTCACATCCATACATGACCACTGGAAAAACCATAGCCTTGACTAAAGTAATGTCTCTGCTTTTGAATATGCTATCTAGGTTGGTCATAACTTTCCTTCCAAGGAGTAAGCGTCTTTTAATTTCATGGCTGCAATCACCATCTGCAGTGATTTTGGAGCCCAAAAAAATAAAGTCTAACACTGTTTCCCCATCTATTTGCCATGAAGTGATGGGACCACATGCCATGATCTTCGTTTTCTGAATGTTGAGCTTTAAGCCAACTTTTTCACTCTCCTCTTTCACTTTCATCAAGAGGCTTTGTAGTTCCTCTTCACTTTCTGCCATAAGGGTGGTGTCAATTGCATATCTGAGGTTATTGATATTTCTCTTGGAAATCTTGATTCCATATCCATAGATAGCATATTGAAAAGCAGCCAGAAGATCGCATACATTGCTGAGCAACACAGCCCACATGCCACAACTGCTGAGCCCGTGCTCCAGAGCCCACACTCCACAACTGGAGCGCAGCCCTCACTGGCCACAACTAGAGGAGGCCTGCACACAGCAACCAAGGCCCAGCGAAGCCAAAGGGAAGAAAGAAAGAGGGGGTGAACAGAGGCAGGGCAAGAACACGGCTTCTTCATGCATCCTTCACTATGCTCTACAGGTTAGAAACAGCCTGGACTGAGGCGCTGTTAGAGGGGTGCTGACAGGAAGGGGCCTGGGGATGGTTTTGGGGTCTCGGCACGTTCTGACTCTGGATCTGAATGCTGGCTACACAGGTGTGTTGCTTAGCTCATCAAGCTAGACACTTAACATGATGTACACTTTTCGACATACACATTACATTCCAATTTGTATACTTTTGGAAATAGCACTTTACTTTTTAAGTGCACAAATCTTGTTAAACAGCTTCCTATCTGTTTAAGGGAGCAGACAACACCCAGTGTACGGCAGTTCTCCTGGCTCGATGATAACGATAATTCTAAGAGAGATGACACAGAAAGCCGTTCCAGACAAATCTAATGTCATGGAATTTCACTGGACAAAGTCCACGTAATGTGCTTTATTTTTTTATTTTTTTAATATAAATTTATGTATTTTAATTGGAGGCTAATCACTTTACAATATTGTATTGGTTTTGTAATGTGCTTTTAAAATCATCCTTTTTTTGTCCTAAAACCAATGTGAAGACAATGTTTTCACTAGTGTTTTCTTTGCTTCAAAAGGGATTTGGTCCCCTTCGTCAAAGGCTGAAAGGCTGGGGAGGGGAGCGGCGAGGAGGAGGGTCTCTGAAAATATTTTTATGCTTTTCTCACTGAAACAAAACACCAAGAATGGATTTTCCATGAGAAGTGGCGGGAGAAGGGGCAGCGGCCTGAGCTTAGGAGCTGCAGAGAGCCCCTGCCTGGCCACCAGCTCCAACCACCTCCCAGGCCCCCGAGTAATGGAAACACCAGACTTAAACAGGTGTCATAACAGTAAAAGGGCCCCGTAAATGGGAAATGCAGAAGGCCTGGAGGAGCTGCACAGCTGGCGCGGGGGTGAGCCTTACAGCACCGCATGGTCCCCAGGCTCCAGAGTCTGCGGTCCTTCGTCTCACACACACTTAAACGTCCATCTGCCTTCGCGAGCACACACACAGCATCTACATAAAACCTCTGCACAGGAAATCTCTGCCATTCTTAAATGGTCTGGCCCAAATAAACCACCTCTGACAGAGTGCTCTGAGCGACTGGATTGCATTAAATGAGAGGAAAAAACGAAAGTGGGGTTGGTGATTCCACAATAAACAGTCTGCTCAATGGAGCAAGTCACATGGGCACCCTGGATTCTCCGAGGAGGGGGCTGGGGGACACGGCGGACTTGATAGAGGAAGAATATTGGGGTGAGGGGGGTGGAGTCAGCCTATTTCCATCCCCGTAACCACCCAGATGTTGTCATTGGCTGATGACCATAGATATTCGTGGATCCATGAAATCTACATCACCTGGCCTTGCTCATGTCATCTCTCTCTGCTTCCGGACTTTCTGATCTATCAAATGGGAGAGCAATACCCACCTTGCAAGGATTTTTTTTCCTTTATTGCGATTATTTGTTTTAATTTTTATTTTATATGGGAAAGATTGAAGGCAGGAGAGGAAGGGGACAGCAGAGGATGAGATGGTTGGATGGCATCACCGACTCCATGGATATGAGTTTGAGTAAGTTCTGGGAATTGGTGATGGACAGGGAGGCCTTACGTGCTGCAGTCCACGGGATCGCAAAGAGTCAGACATGACTGTGCAACTGAACAATAGCTGATTTAGAATGTTGGGTTAGTTTCGGGTGTACAGCAAAGTGATTCAGTTATAGAGACACGTGTATCTATTTTTCAAATTCTTTTCTCATTTAAGTTTTTACAGAATATTGAATAGAGGGACTTCCTTGGTAGTCCAGTGGTAGGGATTCCACACTTCCACTTCAGGGGGCACAGATTCACTCCCTGGTCGGGAAACTTAGGATCTTGTATACCATGCAGCGTGACAAAAACAAACAAAAAGAAAAAAAGAAAAAACAGAATATTGAGAGTTCGCTGTTATAATCAGTAGGTCCTTGTTGGTAAGGATTTCTTAAGGCAGTGTGTAAAGCAGCAAAAAAGCCCAGCACAAAGGAAATGATCTGTCAAAGGTAGCCAGTCTCACCTGTCCCTCCTGTGTGCTCACCTGTCCTTGCTGTGTGCTCACCTGCCCTTGCTGTGTGCTCACCGTCCCTCCTGTGTGCTCACCTGTCCTTCCTGTGTGCTCACCTGCCCTTGCTGTGTGCTCACCGTCCCTCCTGTGTGCTCACCTGCCCTTCCTGTGTGCTCACCTGTCCCTTCTGTATGTTCACCTGTCCCTCCTGTGTGCTCACCTGCCCTTGCTGTGTGCTCACCTGCCCTTCCTGTGTGCTCACCTGTCCCTTCTGTATGTTCACCTGTCCTTCCTGTGTGCTCACCGTCCCTCCTGTGTGCTCACCTGCCCTTGCTGTGTGCTCACCTGCCCTTCCTGTGTGCTCACCTATCCCTCCTGTGTGCTCACCTGTCCTTGCTGTGTGCTCACCTGTCCCTCCTGTGTGCTCACCTGTCCCTCCTGTGTGCTCACCTGCCCTTCCTGTGTGCTCAGGTACCCCTGGCATCTCTGTGTGTGTCCACACTTCCTCTTCTTAAGGGACACCAGTCCACCTGGATTAGGGGCCACCCTAAGGACCTCATTTTAACTAACTTCCTTATAGGCTCTGTCTCCAAAGTCAGTCACATTCCAAGGTCCTGGGGGTCAGGGCCTCAATATATGAATCTGGGGGGACAAAATTAAACCCATAACATTTCTTTATACCATAATCTGAAATGCTGAATTGGGTGTTCACAGAACTAAAGAATCCATGTGATGAAAACAACTCAAGGGGCCATCAACAGACGAACAGATTAAAGCGATGTGAGAGATATACCATATGCAAATACATCTATATGTATATACAGATATACAGATATCACATATACAATGAGATATTACTCAGCCATAAAGAAGAATGAAATATTGATATGTGCAGCAATGTGCACGGACCTAGAGAATATTATACTTGGTGAAGTCAGACGATGACAAACATTGTATGATATCACTTACACGTGGAATCTAAAAAATCAAATAAATGAATCTATACACAAAACAGACTCAGATCAAGAAAACAAACTTATGGTTACCAAAGAGGAAAAGGAGGGGAGGAAGGATAAGTTAGGAGTATGACAGATGTTAACATATACACACTACTATACATAAAAGAGACAAGCAACAAGGACCTACTGTGTAGCACAGGGCACTATACTCAATATTCTACAATAACCTATAATGGAAAATAATTGGAATACATATATATATAAATGAATCACCTTGCTGTACACCTGAAGCTAACACAATACTGTAAATTAACTATATTTCAATAAAAAGGAAAAATGAGTTGAAAACAGAAAAGTCTTCCTATTTTTTGTTAAATTGACTTCTCTCTACTAAAATACACTTATATTTAGATGAGGAGGAGGAGCATCCATGTGATATGAGGGACAGAAGAAGCAAAGAATTTTTCTTGGAAAGAGTTTCTGCAGTGAGGTGGGGGGAGGCACGACAGCCAACCACAAATGGTTATGTATATACATCACCACCTCCAGAGGGGGTTGGCTTTATGCCCCCAAAAGACAGTGTTGGCATCAACGGGAGGAAGTTTCAGGACGGCAGACCTCCATTCCCTGCAGGGAGCAACTTTCTAACAATTCATTTGCTCAACCAAGGACCAGACTGCCTGCCTGATGCACGTTCTTTTGGTGTTAGCGAAGGCCAGCCCACAGGAACCCTATAACGTGGGAGCAGGCACTACTCAGCATCACTCCACAGAGAGACCAAAGGGCCAGCCTCAGAAAGGGCAAGTGACTCAGCTAATCCAAGTCGGCGCCAGGACTGGAACCCAGACCCTTGGCCTCTGAGTCTTCTGTTCTGTCAGCTGCATAATGACAACTGCAACAAAGGCTCATGTGACATTCCTCAGCCAGGGTGTCACAGAGAAGACTCCTGGGTTGGGAGGCCTTTATCAATCCCTCTGACTCTAAAATCCCAATCTAGAGGTGATCCCAGTAGAAGCCAGGGAATGGTGGGGAAAGACTCCTGAGGAATGACTCTCAACAGTGACATCAGCCTCCTCAAAACCAGCCAGAGCTCAACTACATGATATACTGGAAAAGGAAAGTTTATGGCAATGATAAAAAGATCAGTTGTTGCCAGGGGCTGGGGGAAAGAGAGATGGAAAGAGAGCACAGGGGATTTTTAGGGTATTGAAACTACTACATGATACTGTAATACATGTAGACACACATCACTCAGTTCAGTTCAGTTGCTCAGTCATGTCCAACTCTTTGCGACCCCATGGACTGCAGCACGCCAGGCCTCCCTGTCCATCACCAACTCCCGGAGTTTACCCAAACTCATGTCCATTGAGTCAGTGATGCCAACCAACCATCTCATCCTCTGTCGTCCCCTTCTCATCCCACCTTCAATCTTTCCCAGCATCAGGGTCTTTTCCAATGAGTCAGCTCTTCACATCAGGTGGCCAAAGTATTGGAGTTTCAGCTTCAGCATCAGTCCTTTCAATGAACACTCAGGACTGATCTCCTTTAGGATGGACTGGTTGGATCTCCTTGCAGTCCAAGGGACTCTCAAGAGTCTTCTCCAACACCACAGTTTAAAAGCATCAATTCTTCGGCACTCAGCTTTCTTTATAGTCCAACTCTCACATCCATACATGACCACAGGAAAAACCATAGCCTTGACTAGATGGACCTTTGTTGGCAAAGTAATGTTTATGTAACAACCAGCGGCAAGCCCTAATGTAAACAGTGGGATCTGAGTGATGATGAGTCCGTGTAGCTTCACTGATTGTAACCAACACACCACTCTGGTGGGAGCTGTTGACCATATGGGGCTGTGCACATGTGGGGAGAGGGGACAGATGAAAACTCTCTGAGCTTTCAGCTCCATTTTGCTATGAACTAAAACTACTCTATAAACCGAAACCTATTAACAAAAACCAAAAACTAGCCACAGCAGGTCATCTACAGCCAGTTCACCAGTCCATGTATCAGAACACTTAATGTTGCATCCCATTCACCCTTTAAACTTTGGATTCATCAACTCTAAGCTATGGACATTGGAAAGGCTAGAAAGGCCCTCAGAACAATTTGTTTCTACCTCATTATCTCACAGATGAGGAAGTCAAAAAAGTTTTTTCTCATTCTGTCTTATTTTTCTCCAGGGAATGTAAAGGATTTAAAAGACAAGGCAATAATCATGTTTTCTAAAAGCTTGAAATAATGTTCAAAATGATAGACACAAAAAGTTCGGTCTACCTGAAAAGCAAAGAGAGAGAGATAGATTCTTTATGATTGTAATAACAATAACAAAACTAAATTAAATAATTAAGACCCAAAAAATAAAATAAAATTTAAAAAAATAAAATAAAATAAAAATAATAATTAAGACCCAAAGCAGATCAGTCACGGTGAGGTCAATACATTCATACATATGAACTGATCAAGACTTTTTAAAGCAGGTTGGCAATTCAAAGCAAGAGCTTTTTTTTAATGTCATATTTGAAACAGATATCACATCCTGAGAATTTAGCCTGAGAAAAACAAGTTTAAAAAAATAGGAAAAAAGCAAAATATGCATCAAGAACTTCAAAGGAATCTTAAAATAATGGTTAAAAAAGAAACACAACAAATACCTGGTTACAGGAGGGTGGTTATGTAAGTGTCGGCTCACTGGAACATGTGACCACCATACACAAGCATGGGCATGATAAGGCTGCTTTATTTTTTAATAGATAAACTTACTCTATAAAAATGAAAAGAAAATGTCTTGAAACAGATACCACACAATTATTATCTGGTCTCCCTACTGATCTACAGAGGCATTTAAGGAAGGGAACTAGGTCAAAAACAAAGACTAACCCCAATAGATATATTAACATGTTGCTTTACAAATCTTATTTGCAGGAAAACTAGTTGGTTACCTAGTTTTGTTGGTGGTTTTGTTTTTGCTTTCTGCTGATTCTTTTTTTATTTATCAATTTGCAGATACATTGGAGAAGGCAATGGCACCCCACTCTAGTACTGTTGCCTGGAAAATCCCATGGGCAGAGGAGCCTGGTGGGCTGCAGTCCATGGGGTCACTAAGAGTCGAACACGACTGAGCGACTTCACTTTCACTTTTCACTTTCATGCATTGGAGAAGGAAATGGCAACCCACTCCAGTGTTCTTGCCTGAAGAATCCCAGAGACCGGGGAGCCTGGTGGGCTGCCGTCCATGGGGTCATACAGAGTCAGACACGACTGAAGTGACTTAGCAGCAGCAGCAGGCACATTGCTGCCCTAGTAACCTTTAGTGGCAACCAGTGAGGTTTGTTATGAAATTTTACATATCTGGTATGATTCAATGAATTGTATGATAACTAATGTTCTTTTCTGAAGTCTAACTTTTCCCATTGGTATTTTTTTTAATTTTATTGAAGTACAATAATTGATTTACAATGTTGTCTTTAATTGCTATACAGCAAAGTAACTCAGTTATACATATATATATATTCTTTTTCATATTCTTTTCCATTATGTTATCACAGGATACTGAATATAGTTCCCTGTACTATATAGTATGTCTTTGTTGTTTGGCCTAGTTTTCAAACTAATCACAAAATCCATTTTCTTAATGGTCCAGACATTTTGCCAATTCTTCCTGCTCAAAAGAAGTTCCACTGATCTCCCATTCACTGCAAAGAACAAATCTCACGTCAGTTTATCTGCACTGGGAGTTTGTACCCGGTGTACCCACAGTTCTTTTTGCCTTTGTCCATGTAGTTACCTTATAGAATTGATGTAATGTCGAAGAAAAGAAGATATAAATCTGTAGCTCTGCAAGAATTACAAATAGGTAAAAAGGACGTGAAAAGATGGATAAGAAAGAACAAAGAAAAACCAGAAGCAACAGTGTGCTCCTATAGTAGCAACATGCAGAACATTTCTTTTTAAATATACTTGATTGTTCTGTCAAGACTTAGTTGGGAGGTGAAACCCACTATGGTCGGTTTCAACCATGGTTTGTTTCTTACAACAAACATACAGTAAATAAAAATATACTTTAAAGAGTAAGCTGATCCATGCAACGCAAAGTTCCTTTAATAGCCTCGTGCATGCTAAGTCGCTTCAGTCGTGTCCGACTCTGTACAACCCCATGGACTGTAACCCTTCAGGCTCCTCTGTCCATGGGATTCTTCCAGGCAAGAATAATGGAGTGGGTTGCCATTTCCTACTCCATTTATTAGCCTCTGCTGCCCTCAACTAGGGCTTCCCTGGTGGCTTGGTGGTAAAGAACCAGGCTGCCAATGCTGGAGATGTTGATTCAGTCTCTGGTCTGGGAAGATCCCCTGGAGAAGGAAAAGGCAACCCACTCCAGTATTCTTGCCTGGAGAACTCCATGAACAGAGGAGCCACGGTCCATGAGATTGCAAAGAATACAAGGCCTCAACTAGCAAATAGTTTAGAAATGCCATAGCAGAGACTTGGACCCTTATCTGATCTCAACCAGCAACTTGAGATTTCACTTTCCCTAGAGCCAGTGGCCTTCATCCCTCCCTCTGTGGTCATCTGCAACTAATGCTCTGGTCTCAACATTGCACCCCCTGCATGCTACAAGTCATCCATCAAGGAATATGCTTGTCCCAAGTCTCTCCTGAGTCTAGACCTTTACCACCTTAGGTTTCTCATCCATAGCAACAGCCCACCATCTTGGCAAAGAACAGAAAACCATGCTTGCATACTGACTGTGGAATGTTATAAGCTGGGGGCTCCTCCACAGAGGCATGATGGGCAAAACCAAGATCAGTCTGGCTGAGATCCTGACTGCAAAGTGTCTGCAATCTAAGGTCAACCCTACCTTCATGCCCTCTGTATATCCCAGAATCCATACATTTTCCCAGGAAAACTAGGTAACTGTTCTGTCTTTGGGGCTTCTCTTCAGTTGCTATTGGAGTGTATGATGACCTCTAATTTCCAGCACCATGGTAACAACTTGACATTTGGAGCCTGAAGACTTAGTGAGATTTCCAGCTGGGCCTCCCCACTCGATTTCTTTGGGCTAATCATGAACCTTTCCAAGCCATGGCTTTTCTTGGGAGGACCTTTCTTGAAGTGACTGTGAGAAGATTTCCGGGGGCGGGGGGAGAATAGTGCCTGCAGTCTAGGAAACAACATGAGACAAACTATGATAACGCCTCCATATAAAAAAGCCACTAAGGACTTCCCTGGTGGCCCAGTGGTTACGACTGGACTGCAGGGGTCCAGGTACAACCTCTGGTCAGGGATCTAAGATCCTGCAAGTTACACAGCACAGCCAAAAAATAAAAATAAAGCACCGTTAAACACTAAAACGTCGAGGAAACAACATAAAGATGGCTGATTTCGACCAGACCTGGAAGAAGGGCTAGCAAAAACAGGAATAGTCCATATCTAGAGACAGTGTGAACATATATAAGAAAGAATAGGATGTATTCCAAGGCAAAGAGGACTCCTGCTTCACTGGCTCTAAGCATTTGAGAAAGGAATCCTGAGAGATGAAGTGGGAAAGCAGGGCTGGGGCCATAGGGCTAGACAGAGTCTCTGTAAGTTTCCACACACGGTGACATATCAGAGCTAAGCTCTAAGAAAGTCACGCTTTTTGGCAATAAGTACACACCCGCGCTACGCACTCTCAGGTGACTTTAGCAGGCAGTCTAACGGAGTGGTCGCACACACTTGTGGGCTGAGTGGTGTCCCCCCCCAAAATATATGTTTAAGCCTTGATCTGTAGTAACTATGACTATAATCTTAATTGGAAATTCGATCTTGGCAGATATAACCAAGTTAGGGTGACATTAAATAGGAATTAAGATGGACCCTACATCCAATAGCTAGTGTCTTAACAAGAGAGGAGGAGATTCAGAAACAAACACACAGCCACAAAAGAAGACGACCATGAGAAGGAGGCTGAGATTGCAGTGAGGATGTCAGAAGCCCAGGAATGCCAAGAGCCAGCAGAAGCTGGAAGAGGCAAGAAAAGATTCTACCCTGGAAACTTCAGAGGGAACATGGCCCTGCTGCCATCTTGATTTTGAACTTCTAGCATCCAGAACTACGAGAGAATCAATGTGTCTTGTCTTCGGTCATCCATTCGAGGCACCTTTTACTAGTAACCCTAGGAAATGAACGCAAATATGAATTAAGCTTGACTTAGAAATAATCAAGGTTTTAGGACCTTCAGAGAAGATGGATAGTACATGAACTAGGAGGTGATCCTAGAGAAAAACTGAGCTCATGAGACACAGCCATGACTGGAACCTTGGGGGTAAGAACACCGCCTAAGGGGAAAGGGGTGTAAAGGAAGGGAAGCAGTCAACCCTCGAAGGTCAACCACTTTCTGATGATGGAAGGTCTGGGTTCAATCCCATCCTGAAAAGATCAGTCAACAATGGGGCTAATCCATCCACTGAGATTTAATCATTGGGCTTCTTGGCTGCCCCCGAGGGCTTTCTCATCTTTGTTCATTCCAGGCCAGAATCCACAGTCCTGCGATCCTTACTTTTGAGAGGGCACTTTGCTCTTTAATCCCCAGGTTTAAATGGATTAGAAAAAAATACAATTTGGGAGATTAAGCTTCTACTAGTCACCATCTACCCAAAGATGAATGTGGGTTTAATCAATATAATTTTCTGATTATACAAGTAACCCCTAATGATTATAAAATCTTTCAGTTTGAGAAAACTATGCCTAAGAAAATAAGATTCCCCCTAACTTCAACACTAAAAGACATTCATTGTTGCTATTTGGCTATATTTACCTGATGTAATTAAGAGAAATACTTTATAATTAAAGAAAAAAATTGAGGATGAGTTATTTGGGAAGAATTATCCAGATAAAGAAAATGCGAGGGAAAAGAACCCCACAGAACATCTGAGAAAAATCAACAGTGAGCCAGGTAATCAAAGGCCATTAACCATTTTAACACTGCTAGAGGTCAGAGTGGAGAAGGCAATGGCACCCCACTCCAATACTCTTGCCTGGAAAACCCCATGGACAGAGGAGCCTGGTGGGCTGCAGTCCATGGGTCACTAAGAGTTGTACACAACTGAGTGACTTCACTTTCACTTTTCACTTTCATGCATTGGAGAAGGAAATGGCAACCCACTCCAGTGTTCTTGCCTGGAGAATCCCAGTGATGTGGGAGCCTGGTGGGCTGCCATCTATGGGGTCGCACAGAGTCGGACACGACTGAAGCGACTTAGCAGCAGCAGCAGCAGAAGTCGGAGAGATCTGATTCAAATAAAAAGAGCAAATTCAGAAACATGACTCTCACAGCATCCTTAAGTTAGTTATAATGTTCAAGGCATTAAACTATTCAACTTGACTCCTTATTAAGCTCTTCAGTTCAAAAATCTACCAAATAACTTTTCCAAGATGGAAACCTTAATGTTTAAGGTACATTAAGATCTTTTTGCAAGAGTTCCATTTTTCCCCAAGTTATGGTTTCCTAGCAACCATAACACAGCAACCAAGAACTATATTTTATGGCCTTGGTACCAGTCTCCTTAAGGCCTATATGTATAGGCCTGTACGTGTAACCCTTGGCTGTCTTAGCTATGGCTGGGCTTTGGAATGCTAGAGGAGCTGGGTTCATATGCTATAACAGAATCCAGACACTATACACTGCTGGTTGCTAGCAGGCCCATAAATTCACTTATCCTGATGTAGATGGGATTCAGAACTGCTGTATCACAGGCTAAGAAGGCACAGATTAAAATTAAATTAATTAAAATCAAAATTCAAAGGCTATATGTAAGGAATCATTTTAGCCCTTCTCACTCACATAAGCTCTGTTAACTAGTTTCAGTTTAAAGAAAGGCTCATTCACTTGGATTTCTAAAGATTCAGAGGTCCTAAGACTAACCTAACAACATCTATCAAAAAAGTCCAACTGGTTATGACCCCATTTCTTCCAAGAAAGAGGAGGTCATTTGGGTGCTTTCTTATTTAGCTGAAATCATGCCACAGGCGCCCACAAACCTTTTCTTTAAAGTAATTTAAATGGTTTGATACAATTGGTGAGAGGTCACAGGACCAAAGTTGCAGGCATTCAGTCCCCAAATTAAAGCAATTAACTGTCAGGGAAGTGAAGAAAAGGGGAAAAAAAAGGAAAAACAAAACCACTGGGTGAAGTTTTAAAATCTACTTTAAAATTGTTAAATTGTTTCGTTGAGCAAAAACCATAGTTGGGAGGCTGTACTTTTTTAAATGACAATGAAATGTTAAAGTTCAATTGATATAATTGTAGAATTGAAATAATTTCTAATCATAAAGATTTCAAAGTGAGATGATTCCAACATTCATAAGACTTTTCTATAATAAAACTGTACAGTAGATCTTGCACTGTACTGGGAACATTTTTTTCTAAACATATTTTTCATGCTCAATAAATTACTTAAGAAGAGTAACATTATAATGATCAGCCTGCAAATATTTTTCCTCCCATAACATGAAGCACAGCAGAATTCAGGATACAGTCATTAGCAACATCCGGAAGTCATTAAAAAGATGAACTTAAGCACCGAGAAGCCCCAAATGCCTGAAATTGTTATCCAATATCTTAAAACTCTCTACCCGAAAAAAAAAAGATGCTCAAATCTAATTTTCACTAAAATATGACCAAAATGTTTTAAATAAGCAAAATAATCTGATGTCTCAAGATAGTTCACTTCCAAACACCGAAACAACACAGGCAACTATCCTAAGTAAAGAAACTTAAATGTGCGGCTCTCTAACAATACTTGTGTCTTTTGAACGCAGTGTTACTCAGCCTCAGCACCTTGGACTATGAACCAGAAACTCTTTGTCTGAGGCACTGACCCTGCATTGCAGATGTTAGCAACATCCTTGGCTTGTACCGCCGAGATGCCAGACATCTCTCTGTCTCTAGGTAGATGCTCGATACTCCCCCACTGCTGCGCTTAGTCCAGACATCTCTCTGTCTCTAGGTAGATGCTCGATACTCCCCCACTGCTGCACTCAGTCTCAGTCGTGTCCAGCTCTTTGCGACCCCGTGGACTGCAGCCGGCCAGCCTCCCCTGTCCATGGGAGCTCTCCAGGCTGGAGTGGTTGCCGTTTCCTTCTCCAGGGGATCTTCCCAACCTAGGAATAGAACCCAGGTCCCCTGCACTGCAGGCAGATTCTTCACTGTCTGAGCCACCTGGGAAGCTAGGTAGATGCTAGGTACTTCTCCAGTAGAACAACCTAAAATATCTCCAGACATTTCCAAAAGTCGCCCAGTGAGCAAAACTGGCCCCAGTTCTTAACTAATATAAGAACCTAATATAACACAGTGATAAATATTTCAACCAGCAAAAAAAAATGTATGACCCAAAAGTTGACACCCAAGACAGCTCCCTTCAAATTACTTTGCAAAAATATACCCTTCTGCAACTTTGGTAAATAAATAACCGAGTCACTCACACAGTTTTTAAAGTAAATGAAAAAACTGCTCTTTTTTAATGTGCAATCAGAGAATTAAAAATGTTCCCAGTATTTCTTTTCTCAATCTACCAGTTAAGTCATTCCAGTATAACTACAGAAAATATAAAACTAGTATAACCTGGAGTACAAAATTGACTTAGTTACTGTCAGAGTCACAACTAAGCAAACATCTTTATTGACCTTCGGCTTTTCAAAAGCAAACCATATGTAAAGGATGCCATCAGAAGAGTGAAATGGTGACTCACCGAACGAAGAAAATGTTTACAAATCATATATCTAATAAGGTACTTTTATCAAGAATATGCAAAGAATATGTATGATTTAATAGAGACAGAAACCAAATTTTAAAATGAGCAAAGGGTCTAAATAGACATTTCTCCAATATCTATTTCTCCAATGTCCAATTGTCCAACACACAATTCACCAATGAGCACTTGAAAAAACGCTCAACATTATTGCGTATCAGGGAAATGCAAATTAAAATCAAAAGGCCATATTTCCTCTCATCCACGAAGATGACTAAAATCAAAAAAATTAATGATAAATGCTGGCAAGGATATGAGAAATTAGAATCCTCATTCATTCACTGCTGACAGGAATGTAAGACGGTACAGTTACTTTGGAAAACAATCTAGCAGCTCCTCAGAAATTCAAACATAGAATTATCATACAATCCAGCAATTCCACTCCTAGGTATATACCAAAAAGAATTTAAAACAAGAATTCCAACAAGTATTTATAAACTAATGTTTACAGCAGTAACGACGCACAATAGTCATGAGGTAGAAACAACCCAAATGCCCATCAACTGATGAATGGATGTAAATAAAATGTGATATATCCATACAAAGAAACATTATTCATCAGTAAAAAAGATCGAAATGCTGGGACTTTCCTGGTAGTCCAGGGGCTAAGACTCCAAGCTCCCACTGCAGGAACCCAAGTTCAATTCCTGGTCAGGGAACTAGATCCCACATGCCACAACTAAGATCTCACATGCTTCGACTAAGATCTGGTGCAGCCAAATTAAATAAATAAATATTTTTTTTTAAAACGGAATGAAGTACAGACATGCCACAACCTGGAAGACCCTTGAAAACAACATGCTAACTGAAAAACAGTCACAAAAGACCATACATTATATGACCCAGTTTATACATAATGTGCAGAGTAAGCAAGTCTATAGAGATGAGCACAATAAAGGACAGAAACGGTATCGACCTAACAGAAGCAGAAGATATTAAGAAGAGGTGGCAAGAATAAACAGGAGAACTGTACAAAACAGATCTTCACGACCCAGATAATCACGATGGTGTGATCACTGACCTAAAGCCAGACATCCTGGAATGTGAAGTCAAGTGGGCCTTGGAAAGCATCACCACGAACAAAGCTAGTGGAGGTGATGGAATTCCAGCTGAGCTATTTCAAATCCTCAAAGATGATGCTGTGAAAGTGCTGCACTCAATATGCCACAAATTTGGAAAATTCAGCAGTGGACACAGGACTGGAAAAGGTCAGTTTTCATTCCAGTCCCAAAGAAAGGTAATGCCAAAGAATGCTCAAACCAGTGCACAATTGCACTCATTTCACATGCTAGCAAAGTAATGCTCAAAATTCTCCAAGCTAGGCTTCAACAGTACATGAACTGTGAACTTCCAGATGTTCAAGTTGGATTTAGAAAAAGTAGAGGAACCAGAGATCAAATTGCCAACATCTGCTGAATCACTGAAAAAGCAAGAGAATTCCAGAACATCTACTTCTGCTTCACTGACTATGCCAAAGCCTTTGACTTTGTGGATCACAACAAACTAGAAAATTCTTAAAGAGATGGGAATACCAGACCACCTGAACTGCCTCCTAAGAAATCTGTATGCAGGTCAAGAAGCAACAGTTAGAACCAGACATGGAACAATGGACTGGTTCAAAATTAGGAAAGGAGTACGTCAAGGCTGTATATTGTCACCCTGCTTATTTAACTTATATGCAGAATACATCATGTGAAATGCCAGGCTGGATAAAGCACAAGCTGTAATCAAGATTGCCGGGAGTAATATCAATAACCTCAGATACACAGATGACACAACCCTTATGGCAGAAAGCAAAGAAGAACTAAAGAGCATCTTGATGAAAGTGAAAGAGCAGAGTGAAAAAGTTGACTTAAAACTCAACATTCAGAAAATTAAGATCATGACATCCAGTCCCATCACTTTATGGCTAATAGATGGGGAAACAATGAAAATAGTGATAGATTTTATTTTCTTGAGCTGCAAAATCACTGCAGATGGTGACTGTAGCCATGAAATTAAAAGACGGTTGCTGCTTGGAAGAAAAGCTATGACCAACCTAGACAGCTTATTAAAAAGCAGAGACATTACTTTGCCAACAAAGGTCCTTCTAGTCAAAGCTATGGTTTTTCCAGTAGTTATGAGTGGATGTGAGAGTTGGCCCATAAAGAAGGCTGAGCACTGAAGAACTGATGCTTTTGAACTGTGGTGTTGGAGAAGACTCCTGAGAGTCCCTTGGACTGCAAGGAGATCCAACCAGTCCATCCTAATGGAAATCAATCCTTAATATTCATTGGAAGGACTGATGTTGAAGCTGAAGCTCCAATACTTTGGCCACCTGATGCAAAGAGCTGACTCATTAGAAAAGTCCCTGATGCTGGGAAAGATTGAAGGCGGGAGAAGGGGACGACAGAGGATGAGATGGTTGGATGGCATCATCGACTATATGAACAAGAGTTTGAGCAAACTCTGGGAAATGATGAAGGACAGGGAAGCCTGATGTGTTGCAGTCCATGGAGTCACAAAGAGTCAGACAAGACTGAGTGACTGAACAACAACAAATAGAGACAGAAAATAGATCAGTGGTTACTGGAGACTGGCTGGATGGGTGGGTAAGGGAAGTAAGTGGTAACAGGTATGGGTTTCTTTTGGAGGTAATGAAAATGTTCTAAAATTGATGTCTACTCAATTCTGCAAGTATACCAAAAACCACTCAATTGTATACTTTAAAGAACTGAATTGTTTGGTATGTATTATTGTTGTTCCACCGCTAAGTCATGTCCAACTCTTTGCGACCCCATGGACTGTAGTCTGTCCATAGGATTCTCCAGGCAAGAATCCTGGAGTGGGTTACCATTTCCTTCTCCAGGGGATCTTCCCGACCCAGGGATCAAACACACATCTCCTGCATTGGCAGGCAAGTTCTTTAGCACTGAGCCACCAAGGAAGTATGTATTGGTTGGCCCAAAAGTTTGTTTGGGTTTTTCCATAAAATGTTACAGAAAAACCCAAATGACCTTTTTGGCCAACCCAGTAAATCATATCTTAATAAATCTGTTATCAATAAAAAAAATAGAGAAAGCACAGAAAACTTCATCATCCTTATCATGCTTACAGAACAGTCTCATCAACCCTGACATCTGACAGAAGCTGGAGGTAAAACAGGAAGGGAAGTCAAGAGGAAAGGCAGGTCAGGACAGTGACATCCTCATTTCACAAAGGGAAAGGAGGCAAAGGGCACTGCCATGGGTTGATGGAACTGAATTAGTCCATACAAGCAACAGAAAGGCTGAACCATAAAGACAAGCATCAAAAATCTGGAGAAGAAAGGAAATAAGACACAATAAGTAAGCTAAACTGTCTTTTGTCATAACAGGAAGTCAAATGAAAATGGCATAAGCAGATTATATAGCAATATAAAGATAATCAGTAGAGGAAGAAAAATGAACAAAAGTGATTTATTTCTGGAGAGTACAGGAGTGGGTGGGAAAAAAACAAACAGAACATGTTTTTCACAGCAAGCTCATCTTTTCCCCTAGGCTGCTAATACGACATGGGATTATTATTTTGCACGTTGTTTTTAGAAACAAATCGAACTTGGCATTACTTGAACAGAAGAATCCACGTGAAAGAAGGAGTGTACTTGGCATCAGGAAGAATACTGTGGTCGATCACCATCAGTGAGTGAAACTGCGATTTCAATATATTACAGCAAAACTGACTCAAGTTTTACAGCCAAAGACTGCATCCTTAGGAAGCCAATTTGGAAATGTAACATGTTAGATCCTTAAGAGAATAAGAAGCACACACAGAGTCCCTACCCTCTCTGTGGCAGTTAAGAAGCATCATTAGGTCAAAGCTTCACCATGGCAAGAGTATTTTGAAGGTCCTAACAACTTCTGGATTACCCGATAATTCAAAAGGTAAAGAGTCTGCCTGCAATTGAGGGACACCTAGGTTCGATCCCTGCACTGGGAAGATCCCCTGGAGAAGGAAATGGGAACCCACTCCAGTACTCTTGCCTGGAAAATCCCATGGACGGAAGAGCCTGGCAGGCTACAGTTCGTGGGGTTGCAAAGAGTCAGACACGACTGAGTGACTTCACTTTCAACAACTTCTGGATCCAAAGACATCTTAGATGAGGGAAGGCATGTGGGGCATTATTCTCCCTGCACAGCTTGAAGGCACTTATTTAGTTTTTTTAATGGAGTATAGCTGTTTTACAATGTTGCGTTCGTTTCTGCTATACATTAAAATGAATCAGCTATATGTATACACATGTCTCCCTCCTTCTTGGACCTCCCTCTCCCTCTAGGTCATCACAGAGCACCAAGTTGAGCTCCCTGCATTGTACTAGCTGTCTGTTTTACACATGGCAGTGAAGGCATTTTAAAAACCAAAAGGTGAATAAGGAGGCTGATGCCACCAGAACAGAGCAGGATTTGCCATCTGGGAAGCACGACCCACAGTTACTTAAACATACTCAGGGTGACAACTCCTGACGCTTGGGGCTCTGGATTCCAGGTGGCCGCCCCGGGGCACTTTTGAGAATGGTAGGTGGCAGAATCAGCCGTGACGCCAGGGACCAGGCACAACCAAGAGTGACCAGGGTACCCAAGCAATCTAGGGGCCTTATAGGCATAGAAAGCGACACTGTGGTTATCAGATCCTAGGGGGCTACAGCACGAGAAATAATTAGACCCCCATGTTCCCACTCCAAGGATAACCTTGAGATCAGGAGGTACATTTCAGGGACGCCGTGGTGGCCCAGGGGTTAGGACACCGCCCTGTCACTGCTGAGGACGCAGGTTCAACCCCCGGTCAGGGAACTAAGATTCCACAAGCCACTCCTGGTAGCCAGAAAAATAAAAAATTGAAAAAAGACCAAAACGAACACATTATCTCAGTAGTTAGGTCAGACTCCTGTTAAGTCCAAAAATGAAACCAAAATGCACATCTGAATGTCATGATGAGACTAAGCCCACAGTTCTCACCTTCTCAAACGCTGTCCTAAAAGCAAGTGGGAACTAGCTAATAAGGTCCTGACTGTTCTAGACGTTCTAGCTTGAAATCTTCTTGTGCCCGGAATGCGGCCAAGAGCTCCCTGCCCAACACAGGAGAGCCATCTGGGTCAAGAGAGATCTTGTCAAGAGAGAGCCTGAGATGATCAGGCTTTGGGCTGGAATCTCTCTCCCAAAGACCTCTGGGGGTGGGGTGGGAAGGGGGGGCAAGGCAGATTCCACCTCCTAAGGGCCCTTCAGGCTCAACCTGCAGACCTCAGGCCCATCTCCTCTTCTGAAAAGCAAGCACTGGGGACTTCCCTGGTGGGCCACTGGCTAAGACTCTCTGCTCCCAAGGCAAGCTGCCCAGATTCACTCCCTACCAGGGAACTGAGATTCCCATGCACCACCAGTGAAGATCCGCACGCTGCAACTAAAACCCAGTGCAGATAAACAAATAATAAATATTTTAAAAAAGAAAAGAAAAGCAAGCATCAGATAGAAAAACCCCCACCCATCCATTTCCGTGGTGCTGACAACTCCACAGGGAAGATTCCCAGACCCAGGACTCCCCCTGACTTCCTCTCCTCTGGGGCTGACCTGGTGACTTTTTCTAGCTCATTATCCCTGCCATACACGGCAGAGGAAGCCAGGAGCAGGAACCAGAATGAATCTGAGTTTAAAAGGTTAGCCCCTCCTGGCCCAGGAGGCGGGTACTCGGGCAACAGAAGGGCAGCCACTGAGAAGGCAGGATATCCTGCCTCCTCCCAGGGCACAGAGAACTGTGTTTGGGGTTTTTAAGGACAAGCAACTGAATCTCCTTCACCTAATTCCCCATCTACTCCTCACCTATCCCAAGCCAAGCTGGGTCCCAGGTCCAGTCTCCCAATCACTTACCTCCTCACTCATCTGTTTATTCATCAATATACTTATTATTTAGTTTGTAATAAAATTCTGCTGTAGAAGCTGGAAATAAATAATCGGGGCGGGGGGTGGGGGGGGCGGGTTGTGTCGTATTTTAACCAAAGACAACGCCTCCCTCCCTTTCATCTCTCCTCCTTCAAAGTGGCCCGAGCCAGCACACACGTGGCACCTTCCTGCTTGGCTCCAAACTGCTACACCCAAATGTCTGTATGCAAAGAAACCCTGTGACTGCGCCAAGACTCGGAGGGCCTTGGGCTATTCAGAAAGTGCTCCTCTAAAAGCACCTTTCCTCCCACAGGGCTGCTCACTGAATCATCACTCTTTGTTCAGCATCCTTCGGATGTACACAGCTGACTGGCTCTTAGATTGTGCCAGGGTTTTGTTCTGCTTGTGTTTTTCTTCTTTCTTGCTGCTATTTCAATGAACTGAGACCCCACTTGCAGCCAAATGCCAGGCTCTAAACTCAGCCTCAGCCCAATGAGGGAAGAATCTCTCTCTACCTAGCAAGAGCTCCAACGCCTTCTAGAAGAATCTCACACGAGTCTGGGAGGAATCTCTGTACACCCACAGTCTAGGCCTTTACGGATGGCTTAATGAGCTCCCTGGAGACCACAGGAACAGCGAAAGTCTTGTGCAGGAGGGGTGTGGAGGTTGGGAAGGGGATGAAGGGAAAAACCTGCCTGCTAATATTTTGTACCTTTTACACTAGAGCATTGTTTTCTTTTCCAAAAATTCTGTTCCTGCCTGAGTATCGCTTTATTTTTTGAATGCCTCCTTTATTTACTTTTTTAAAAGTTTTTAAATAAGTGATTGGCCTACAATGATGACAGAAAAAAAAATTTTTAATAGGAATTACTAATTACATAAAACCAGATATTTAGAGATGAAATTGAATCATGAAAATCCAAAGAATTGTGCTGGGAACCTTGCAAATCTGTTTTTCTCTCATCCTATATGGAGGGGGGAAATAAAAGGGAGGACATAATTCAGAAACATTCTACCCATTTGTTAAATTTAGAAAAGAAAATGAGTATGTATGTATGTATGTGCGTGTATGTAATACACGCACATATACACACACATTTCCAGTGAAACACTGTTTTACATACAGGAGGCCACACTGACATATATACACTATCATGTGTAAGATATGTAACTAATAGGAAGTTGCTGTGAAACACAGGGAGGCCAGCATGGTCCTCTGTGATGACCTGGAGAGGGGGGATGGGAGAGGGGAGGGAGGCTCAAGAAAGAGAGGATTTATTTATAATTATGACCCATTCACGTTGTCGTAGGGCAGAAAAAAACATTGCAAAGCAACTATACTCCAATTTAAAAAATTTTAATAACATAAAAAAAAACAGATACAGGAGTCCAAACGACTGGACAGAGTGAAAATAAGGATCTTTCTCAAGCACAAGCCCACACCTGTTGGGATTCAGGAATTCCACAGGACTCTGCACACTGCTCACAGGAACCAAATTCTCTCTCTGCCCATTCACCCTCGTGCCTTGTGTACTCTCAGGCAGACGTTTCCCTCCATCACTGGCTTCTCGGCAAGAACTGGACGGGATTCCCACCCCACGCTCTTACCTGCTTTTCTCATTTGCCAAAGCACAGGCTTGAACTTCACCATCTATTCAAGTGCTGTCTCAGAGGCAGTAAGCAAGCTTCTTGCCATGAGGAAAGGAAGGGAGAGGGGTTAACAGGCACAGCTAGCTGGCACTCAGCAAAGCTTTGGGAATAAATTCCTGCCCCAGTGCTCCAGAAGGCCTGGGGTTCCATCTGCTTGTCCACAGAACTGCAGGAATTTGCAGGGGGATGGAGGGGGCGTTAGACGAGCACCAAGACTCCTTTCTGGTTTGGGGGGGCACTGGGAAGAGTGGGGAGCTGGGAGAGACAACTGCAGGGGGACAGGAGAGGAAGTCTTTGTGCTAGCTCTTTGGATGCACATTAGAGTGAAGTTGAATTGTCAGCTAACAAGATTTCCTAACCACGTGTTCCCTTTAAAGTCTAGGCCTCCCACTGATTTGGTCCCCAGACAGCAGCAGGGGGCAAAGCTGCCTTCAAGCATCCCTAAGGGCCAGAGAATTCCCAGAACAAGTGCAAGAAGGGTCAGAATCATTTCTGCAAGTGGAATTTCAAATGGGTTATAACATTTATGCTTGGCATCTAGCAATAATGCCACACTCCTACATCTGCTTAGGGTGACAGAGGCAGGTCCAGGGGGGCAGAGGTTGTGAGGAACATTCCCTGTGTGCTTCTGCCCTCACTGGACAACCTGAAAGTCCCTCCCCCCCTTAGTTATTGTTTGTTGTTTGCTTGCCTGTAATGGCCCCTGGGATCTACATTCAAATGAGGTGTTACGGCACCCAGCTCAATAATTTGCCCCAACAGGCAAAAGAGTGTTGAAACCAGAAGCATTTCTTTTTCCATTATCTTATTCTGTAGCCAAACCCGAGATTGTCTTTTTCAAACTATTTATTCATCTGATTATGGACAGGTTTTTCCTTGTTTTTGTTTTTCCTGTACACAGTGGCTTGTCTCTTCGCCTGGAGTAAATCAGCAGTGCTCAGCTGGTGGACCAGAGGAAAAACAAGTCAAAACACATTGACAGCATTTTGCAGATACTCAATGAAATCAGTTCTCCTCTTCCACATTCCCGAGTCAGGCAACAGCCTCCTCCTAAAGTAGGTATATTTCTCTTCCATGCAAAGATAATTACCTAGCAACTTCGGTGTTTACCCCTTCAAGACAACCTGACTGGCAGAACTCTTTATGGCAGGGTACAAAAGAGCATGCTCCAGAAACTAGCCGTTTACCAAACTTCTGCTACACGACTCAGCTCAAATTTCACTTCTACCAGGAAGTGTTCCTCCCTGCCTCCAGGTATCTCTTTGTTCAAACCTCCCTCCATCCGGGTATTATTCACTTTGCACAGCGGCCATTGGTTTAGCAGCAGACGCTTCCCATTTGGACAAGGTTTCCTCCTCCAAACACAGGCCTGGGGCTCAGCATAGCCTCAAGGAAAAAGGAAGGAAGAAGAAACAAGTAAAACCTAATGGAAAAAAATTTTAAAAAGAAAACCTAATGGAAATGCAAAAAAAAAAAAAAAAAGCCCTAAGGGATTAGATAGAGTGAAATCTAAGGTCAGTAAAACAAGCCCCGTTTGAAGCTCAAAACGGCAATCCTACATGGTTTTAAAAATAGCAATTGGGAGAATGGAAAACTGCAGCAAGGGTGAGAGATGCGGGGCCATCCTCTGCAGTAGATTCCCTCTAACACGAAAAATTTTTCCAGTGTTTCCTCTGTGGCCGTAACTGCCAGTTGATTTATATTGTCCTTTAATCTCCGCCCCCACAAACGTGGACACTCATTATCCCCATTCTACAGACCCGGAAACTGAGACGCAAGGAGACTAAAGTCGCTCGGTCTGGAACAGATCACCCAGCTTGTGGGTGACGCTGAGCAGGCACTGGAAGCCAGGGTTTTGTTTTGTTGTTTTTTTTTTTTTTTTTTTAACCTCAGTACTCAGGCTCTCAATCTCTGCTCCAGCTCAAACAAAGTGGATGCCAAGTCAGCACGCGTGGGTAACCCGATCCGGACTGCTCTGACTCAGGAATGCTCCACAGCTGCTCCGCGGGGCCGCGTGGATACCACTGAAACGGGCACCCACTGGCCAGCGTCCCCAAGGGCTCGCGCGTCCTTCAAGACTTGCCAACATGCAGGAATTGGGAGACTCCGAATCAACCTGGGCCGGCTCGGGGATGAGGCTAGAGGATGCTACTGGAAGGGAGGTGAGCTTGGCTCCATCAGCGCCCCGACGGCGGCCAAACTGAGAGGGCCTCTGGTGTAAGGGGGCCTGGGAGCACGGTGCGCAGCGGGGACAGGGCACGAAGGCGCCGTCTGGGCGTCTATTCCCCCGCAGCATCTCGCCCAGGAGGCCTGAGGAGGGGGCGTCACCTGACAGCATGCACCAACTTCTCCTAGCTCAGAGGGGGCGCGCGGCAGTGGCCGAGGCCCGGGGAGCGCTGCGCGCAGCTCTTGCCCAATAGCGAGGTCTGTAAACAAAAGCGGGGCCCCATGCGGGTCCCCCAGCTGGGCGATGAGCCGCGCGGCGCAGCAGCATCCGAACGACCGGGCCCGCAGGGGAGCGAGACAGGACCGCGATCCCGAGCGGGGACCCGATGCACAGACCCCAGGATCCCGCGCCCGGATCCGTCATTGTCTGCGCGCGCGCAAAAGGCCGCTGTAAATGTCTGCTCCCGGGTCCGCCGGGGGTCCCCGGCCCTGTGTGCCGATCCCCTAGGCTCTCCGCCCCGCGAGTCGGGTCCCGAGCATAGCAGCGATCGCCAAGGTGAGCGCCCAGTCAGCGTCGCGGAAAACCCAGGCCTGGCGGGTGCACGAGTCAGGAACGCAAACACACACACGAGACACACGCAAGCACACGCACGCCCTCCCCGAAGTTGATAAAAAAAAAAAAATCAGCCGACACATACAAAGTGCCGTCGTGGCCGCAGGTCAACGCTGACCTCCCGGCTGCCGGGAAGACCGAATGCCAACGCCTGGACACTGTCACTTCCATTCGGCGCCGGGCACCTGGGCGCCACTGCCCGTCTCCCTCCGGACTGCTCCCTCGAGCGATGGATGTCTCCCTTGCTTCCCTCTCCGGCTCCCCACCTCCCTCCCCGAGTGTGGGAAACGTGAAAACAATACGAGCAAAGCCCGATCAGAGGGGGAGCTAGGACCCGCCGGGAGCCCCAATGTGCGGGGGGGAGACTGGGGTCAGGACGTGCCCGTCACGGGCAGAGGGGCTCCGGGCGTCCTCATCGCCGTTCCCTCCCGGTTAGCTCCGGCTAGCCAGCCAGCCAGATCTCCCTCCCTAGGCTCGCAGTACTCACCCCCCGACGCTCGTCCCGGATATCGGCCACGGGGCCAGGGACAATGCGGGGCCGCCGGGCTCCAGGGGGCTGCGGGCGCGCCGAGGCGTTCGCCGCGCTGCAGAGCTGCGCGCCCGACGGCGGCGGCGCTGCGAGAGCCCAGCAGTGCTCGGATCGGGCCCCCTGCGCCGTCCGCCAATGGGAGCCGTCACGGTGCCTCGGCCGGCGGCTTCGGGGGGCGGGGCCACGGGATGCGCGTGGGAAACCAGGCTCCGATTGGGCCGCCTGACAATCGCTCCGCCTCCAGCCGGCCAATCAGAGGCGGAGGATACAGGAGCGGGGCGTTCGGAGTTGGGCTCCAGCGCTCCAGCAGGCGCACGCTGGGTACCCGGGCGGCATCGCCTCCCCTCCGCGCGCGCGCGCGCTTTCAGCTTTAAGAGATGCTCGCGCCCGCGCGCGCGCGCGGGGGCTACCTTCCCACCAGCCTCCGGCGGCGCGACCGGGAGAAGGAAGGGGAAGGCCAGCGGAGGCGCGAAGGAGGGAGCCGGGAACGGCGAGGAAGCCCCTAACAAAGCAGCCCTGGGAGGGCCGAGAGGCCTCCGCCTCCTTCCTCCATAGGTCCGCGATGCTGCCTGTCACTCTGCATAGGTGGAGGTGGCCAATGACGTGGAGAGAAGGCGCTCGGGTTGGCGGGCGCGCGCGCGGCTCAGCATCGGTGGGATTGGTCCGAGGTAAAGGCTTTTCCTGCCACCTAAGGCGGAGAGGAAAGAGGAAAGGGGGAGGGGAAGAGCCCACTCCCCCCAGAAAAAAAGAAAGAAAGTTGTACCTGCGACACGTGGTCTGGCTTAGGAGGCGTGTGCCTGACTCAAAGAGGAGATGGGAACTTTTATACGAGAGGAAGAAAAAAAAAAAACCCTAATGTAATCCCTTCCTCTGGATGCTGGAGATGTTAGACGCTAACCAAGCTCCAGGTAGGGCACGGTGGGCTTAACCGAATTCTGGGGAGTGCAGGACTCTGACTGGGTTGACTCACCTTGGCAAGCAGGTACACTTGAAATCACATGCTCACAGTCACCTATTATGAAGTACGCAACTCGAAAGCTAAGTTCACACACTCCTGGTCTCTTCTGTAAAATCTGGAAACGACATTTGCCCTTTACCTTTCGCAAGGTTGTGAGGAAAGACAACACCCGGACACGGGCAGTCTCTAAGGAAATGTCGTCCCCACACCCGCCAATGCTTCCTCCTTATCTTAAGAGCTTTGAACACTGCCGTTAAGAACAAAGACCAGAGCTGGATATTCTTTACTACCTGGTTCAGAGGACCCATTTGCCCTTAGGGAGTGGGGAGGCCTGTGCTCCCGGGGTTAGCAATGGCACCCCACTCCAGTACTCTTGCCATGGGAAAATCCCATGGACGGAGGGCCTGGTGGGCTGTAGTCCATGGGGTCGCTAAGAGTTGGACACGACTGAGCGACTTCACTTTCACTTTTCAGTTTCATGCATTGGAGAAGGAAATGGCAACCCACTCCAGTGTTCTTGCCTGGAGAATCCCAGGGACGGGGGAGCCTCGTGGGCTGCCGTTTATGGGGTCGCACAGAGTCAGACATGACTAAAGCGACTTAGCAGCAGTTGAAAATAGAAGGAAACCGCAAAAAAGAATTGCCTGTGTCCTAGAAGGCTTCCCTGGTGGCTCAGAAGGTTAAGTGTCTGCCTGCAATGCAGGAGACCTGGGTTCGATCCCTGGATCGAGAAGATCCCCTGGAGAAGGCAATGGCAACCCACTCCAGTATTCTTGCCTGGAAAATTCCATGGATGGAGGAGCCTGGTCGGCTACAGTCCATAGGGTCACAAAGAGTCCGACACGACTGAACAATTTTCACTTCACTTTAGAAGTCAAAACCCAACTAGAAAACTCAAAGTTATCCGTTTCTTCTCCCTCCTTCTTCCATCTGTTCTGTGTGCTCAGTCTCTCAGTCCTGTCCAACTTTGCAACCCCACGGACTGTAGCCTTCCAGGCTCCTCTGTCTATGGGATTCTTCAGGCAAGAATGCTGAAGTGGGTTGCCATTTCCTCCTCCAGGGGATCTTCTGACAAAGGGTGGAACCTACATCTCCTGGATGCGCAGGCAGATTCTTTACCCCGACAGCTACTAGGGAAACTCCCGTCTATTCCAGCCTACTCCTAAATCAATGACATCTGGATCCTCTCTCTGAACACATCAAAGGCCTCCCATCTCTTCCTACCCCAGGCCTTGCCTCCTGAAATCTATTCTCCCACTTTGCAGAATCATCCTTCTAAACAGGTGAATCTCATTTTGCTATCTTACTTCTGGGTCTCTTCCTTTTGCCCAGAACCCACCCCACTCCCCCACTTTCCTTTCACATGACTGATTCCCACCCATTCTACACATCCCAGCTTATCGGCCAGTGCCTTCATGCAGCAGACTTTTGGCAAACTCCAACTGCCGCATACAGTCTAAGATCAGATCAGATCAGATCAATCCCTCAGTCGTGTCCGACTCTTTGCGACCCCATGAATCGCAGCATGCCAGGCCTCCCTGTCCATCACCAACTCCCGGAGTTCACTCAGACTCACGTCCATTGAGTCAGTGATGCCATCCAGCCATCTCATCCTCTGTCGTCCCCTTCTCCTCCTGCCCCCAATCCCTCCCAGCATCAGAGTCTTTTCCAATGAGTCAACTCTTCACATGAGGTGGCCAAAGTACTGGAGTTTCAGCTTTAGCATCATTCCTTCCAAAGAAATCCCAGGGCTGATCTTCAGAATGGACTGCTTGGATCTCCTTTCAGTCCAAGGGACTCTCAAGAGTCTTCTCCAACACCACAGTTCAAAAGCATCAATACAGTCCAAAAGACCCTCCAAACCTGATGTATCCAGTTAAGATCATGTACTTACATCTCCCACCCTCAGTGCTCCCACCAACCCCTGTATTAAAAGAGGCTGACATTGCCAGTTAGTTATGCTCTTGGGCACAGCACTCCATTGTATCCAGATTCTTAGCTATCTCGCTGTCTATCCCAGTGCTTACCACCATACCTGCCACATTTGGGGTACACAACAATATTTAATCAATGAATTATAGAGGAGCAAAAAAAGAGGCAAGAGTTTTAAAGATCCAAAGCGTTTCTAAAACGTTTGTTTGAGAAGAAGGATTAGGATAGTATCCATTCAGTTCAGCTCAGTCACTCAGTTGTGTCCGACTCTTTGTGACCCCATGGACTGCAGCACGCCAGGCTTCCTCGTCCATCACCAACGCCCAGAGCTTGCTCAAACTCATGTCCATCGAGTCGGTGATGCCATCCACCATCAGGATAGTATCAGGTTAGCTAAAAAATTGGTTCGAGTGTTTTTATAGGCTGTTATTGAAACACTCAAACGAACTTTTTGGTCAACCACATAGATCTCAGAGTCCTATAATGGGTATTGCAGGAACGTTGAATGAAGTTTGAAAGATTTTCCAAAAGACACCCTTTCAAAGAACAACCTCATCTTAAGCCAAGAACTTACCCAAGCTTCTCAGTGGAGAGTCATTCCTTTGTGAAGCTTTTCATCCCAGGGGAAGAACAATTTCTTAACCTATTACAAGCCATCATCATGGAAGGGGAACATATATATATGAGAAAAATATGTGTGTGTGTGTGTGTGTGTATATATATATATGAAAGTATTAATCGATCAGTCATATCTGACTCTTGGCGACCCCATGAGTCCTGGCGGGGTAGCCCTCCAGGCTCCTCTGTCCAAGGAATTCTCCAAGCAAGTGGGTAGCCATGTCATTCCCTTCTCCAGGGGATCTTCCCGACCAGGGGTTGAACCCAAGTCTCCCACACTGCAGGTGGGTTCTTTACCATCTGAGCCACCAGGGAAGCCCAGCTGTATACATACATATATATATACACACACACACACACACACACACACACACATATATACACATGCTTAAATACTAAAACCAAGACTATTGTATGTCAGAGAAAGAAATTTTTGTTTTATTGTGCCTCTGATACTTGGGTCTCTGGTACAGCAGCTGAAATTATATTTAAATAATATAGTGAGTTTCTGTTTCTTGCACCCCCTCCCCCTGCAAAATTATTTCTCCGCCTCACTGAGGTCTACTGCCATCATGGCCCTCCTATTAAGGAGGTAACATAGTTGCAAGATGAGCCTCAGAGGAGTCCTCAGAGAGGCCATCAGATTATCCTGGGCATAGCTCTTTCTGCTCCTAAGAAATCCCAAAAGCGGTGAAGAGGCAGAACCCTGGAGTTAGACTGCCTGGTTTGAATCCAGGTTCCACCACTTTCCACCTCCGGAGCCTTGTGCAAGTTGTTTAATCTTTCACAAGCCTCACTTTTTCACTCTGTGAAACAGGAGTTATACCACCTAATCCACAAGGATTAAAAAGAGGTCACACACAGCACCTACTATGCACTCATAAAAGTTAGCTATTGGATTTAGCTGAGTTAACTAAACTCTGAGTCACAGTTGCCTCATTTTGAAAACGGGATAACATTTCATTAAGTGGTTGAAAACCCTGAATGAGCCAGTGGAAGAGAAATGCTTAGCCCTGCCCATGAAGGAAAGATGGCTACATAGGAAACCACCGTTTGGGTCTTTTTGTAAATCATTCTCTCCATCAGTCCCACTTACATCAGCTCGTCAGGACTTTGCCTCACAGAATCGGCTTGGGACTGACTATGACAGGTTTTGCTTCCATAATCATGGTGGTACCACAGAAGCTGGAATTGGGCTGACCTAGCCTTTGGGTACATTTCTTGTCCTTGAAATCCTGCAAAGTTACTACAGGTTTCTCTATTATTTCTTGTCTCTGCTCAGCACAAAATGCTGCTGCTTCACACCGTGGCAAAGAGAACAGGGCGTTTTGATTAAAATACAGACAAATGCCATCTGGCGTCCCATCTCCTGAGGGCACTGTTGACATCTGAGAAGAACATAGCACTGGCAATAAAGGAAAAAAAAATGGAATGGTCAAAGGCAGACTTGAGGGTTTAGGATAAAAGAACCCACAGAAATTATGTTTCTAGTTCATGGCCCTGATTTCAACTATAAGTCAACATTCTCTTCCCCATCACTTACTGAAAGCCTCACTAATAGCTTGCTGCTGCTGCTGCTGCTGCTGCTAAGTCGCTTCAGCCGTGTCCGACTCTGTGCGACCCCAGAGTCGGCAGCCGACCAGGCTCCCCTGTTCCTGGGATTCTCCAGGCAAGAACACTGGAGTGGGTTGCCATTTCCTTCTCCAATGCATGAAAGTGAAGTCGCTCAGTCGTGTCCAACTCTTAGCGACCCCATGGGCTGCAGCCCACCGGGCTCCTCCGTACATGGGATTTTCCAGGCAAGAGTACTGGAGTGGGGTGCCATTGCCTTCTCCGCACTAATAGCTTAATGAGGCTATATATGACATAGCTAAGTCACAGCAAGTAATCCTCCTATCTGGTTGTGTTGTTCAGTTGCTCAGTTGGGTCCGACTCTTTGTGACCCCACATGTGACTGCAGCATGCCAGGCTTCCCTGTCTTTCACTATCTCCCTGAGTTTGCTCAAACTCATGTCCATTGAGTCAGTGATGCCATCCAACCATCTCATCCTCTGTCTTCGCCTTCTCCTCCCGCCTTTTCCAGCATCAGGGTCTTTTCAAATGAGTCAGCTCTTCGCATCAGGTGGTCAAAGCACTGGAATTTCGGCTTCAGCATCAGTCCTTCCAATGAACACTCAGGACTGATCTCCTTTAGGATGGACTGGTTGGATCTCCTTGCAGTCCAAGGGACTCTCACGAGTTCTCCAGCACCACTGTCTCCCCCTGTCTAAACCACAGGGATGAGCCCGTGCCCTCTTCTCTAGGCAGCCCTATGTAGCCCGTTTCTACCTCCATGTTCCATTCAAATAGATGTTCCCAGAGGGCAGAGCTGAGGTCTGTCTTGTTTCCTCCTGTAATTCTGGTGTCTAGAACTGTGTATGGCATAAAGTAATTGCTTGGTAGATATTTACAGAATGAATGAATTAGCCTCCTGTGTTCTCTACTATGAAGAGTTTGGCACTTAGTCATCTATCTGTGAGTGGCCTCTTTTAAAAAGGATGTGAGGCAGTTTATTAAACACACACATGTCTCGGGACTTCTGTGGCAGTCCAGTGGTTAAGACTCCGTGCTTCGAAAGCAGAGACATGGGTTGGACCCCTGGTCAGAGAACTGAGATTCCTCGTGCTACACACCACAGTAAAAAACTGAATAAATAATAATTTTTTAAAAAATTTTAAGAAATATTATCCACAAAACAACTTACTGGTTGACTTATCATTTACTTGGGGAGCAACCAGGGGAAAGAGGTGACTGGTTTTCCAAAGCAGCTGTTGATGAGTTGGCTCTGAGTCACCCTCAGTCTCTTACCAAGAACTCCCTTGACCCAATAGATTGCCTCAAAGATTAGCAGACAAAAAAAAATAAAAATAAAAAAGATTAGCAGACAGTCTGAGTTGAAAACTAGCATCAGAAAATTCTAGTTAGTCATATCTTACTGGCAGGGACATCTGTTTTTTATCTTCCTGAGCTTTTCTCTAACCAGTCAGCCAGGTCACAAATGAATACCAAGGTGCTGACAATCGGGTTAGACAAAGCAGAATCTCTGCCTCCTCGTAAGCCATTCTTGGGATGGTTTTCTTTTCAAAGTCACTCTTCTAGAGCTTTATGGTGTATTCTGAGAAACAGCTGGAAAACCACTTTAAAATCCAAACTGAGTGTTTACAAGGACCTCCTAACTTTGGACTGCCATCCAACCCCCAACCACAGAGCAGCAGCCTTAGAAAATAGGATTCTGACTGTAGCCACCGGCGCAACAAAATTTTAAAAGTGACATAAGAAAACGAAAACATTGATTTTTTTTTGAAAACATTGATTTTTAAAGATATAGGTACCCCATGTTCACTGCAGCAGTATTCACAACAGCCAAGATATGGAGGCAAATTAAATGTCCATCAATAGATAAATGTTTAAAGAAGATGTGGTATCTATATACAATGGAATACTACTCAGCTGAAAAAAAAATGAAAAATCTCACCATTGCAACAACATGGATGGACCTACAGGATATTATACTAAGTGAAATAAGACAAAGAAAGACAATTACTGTATGATTTTGTTCATATGTCTAGAAAACAAAACAAATAAAACAAAATAGAAAAGGACTCAGAGAGAGCAGACAGGTGGCTCCCATAGAGGAGAGGTTGGGTAAGAGAGATGAAGGGGATCAAGAGATACAGACTTCCAGTTACAAAATAAATAAGTCATGGGGATGTAGTATAGAGCACAGGGAATATGGTCAATAAAATTGTAATGATTTTGTATGGGCACAGAAGTTTACTAGACTTACCAGGGCGATCGATTTGTATGTCATTTGTATACATTCCAAATGACTACGTTGTACACTTGAAACTAACATAATATTGTACGTCAACCATGTGCTAAGTCGCTTCAGTCGTGTCCGACACTTTGCGACCCCATGGACTGTAGCCCGCTAGGTTCCTCTGTCCATGGGATTCTCCAGGCAAAGATACTGGAGTGGGTATGTCAATAAAAAATAAAAGGAAACATGAAATGACATAAAAATGACACAAACTGGTTTAATTTATAATTATCTGTGGAATGACACATATAGTGGATGATGAACACATTATCTCACTGAAAGTGGTATGATGCCTTGTAGGAAGGAAGGAAAGAGGGGAAAGAGAGAGAAAAGGAAGGAGGGTGCGGAAAAGGAGGGAGGGAGGGAAGAAAGAAGAGAAGGAAAAAGAAAAACAAACAGAAGCACAAGTCAGTACCCCCGCATTTCCATCCGGCCGCTAAGCTGACCTCCCTCCCCTCCCTCCACCATACCGCTTCCTTCCCCAGCACCCAGGAGCAGCCTCATGGGCATATGACCTGTGCTCTCTCACGGCATCCTGCACTCAGAAGGGCCCCATACTTAGTTTCTTGCTCTGCTATTGCTGTCTTGAAAAATCTAAATTTTTGAGCAATGAAACTGAAACTTTCTTTTTTTGCTCTTGGCCCCACATATTAAGTAGCCTGTCCTTTCCATACCCCTGCCACCCCAGGGTGTCTTGCCCTGGGTCCTCCTTGACCCTCAGCTTCTACCTTTCCCACAGAAGGCACTCAGTATAATGAAATAAAGAGGCTGCACATAAATGTAAAGTAGCGTCTGTCCTTTGTCTGTCAGAATGGATGGGACCTGGCCAGGCATTAATATTACGTAGAGAGATGCCCTTGGGAGCTTGGAGAGGCGGTGCAGCAATGAACACTCAGATCACAAGTGGATCTGCTTGGATCTTCTCATTAGCGAATTCCAAGAAGATGAGCCAGATCAGCCCAGGGACTGTGAAGATCCCAGAGGAGGACACACACTCCCATCCTGTGAGCATTTTTCTTATGTGTCAATTTGACAAGGACATGGGGGCGCCCAGACGGTTGGCCAAACATTACTCTAGGTGTGTCAGGGAGGGTGTTTTCTGGATGAGATCCACATTTGGATCAGTAGACTAAGGAAAGTAGACTGCCCTTGCTAATGTTGGTGGGCCTCGCTCAATCCACTGAAGGCCTGAGTAGACCCAGAAGGCTGACCCTTCTGAGAGGAAGAGGGAGTTCCTCCTCCCTGATGAGGCCTGTTGAGACATCGGTCTTCTCCTGCCTTTAGACTCAAACTGAAACCTCAGCTCTCCTTGGGCCTGAGCCTGCTGGTCTTCAGACGGACACCGGCACAGTCAGCCCTCCCGGGCCTCCAGCTTGCCAGTTACAAATCTGGGGACATCTCACCCTCCATAATCACATGAGCCACTTTCTTGCGATAAATCTCTTCATGTATCTATGGGCTTCCCAGGTGGTGCTAGTGGTAAAGAAGCTGTCTGCCAGTGCTGGAGACATAAGACATGAAGCTTCGATCCCTGGGTCCGGAAGATCCCCAGGAGGAGGCCACGGCAACCCACTCCAGTATTCTTGCCTGGAGAATCCCGTGGACAGAGGAGCCTGGCGGGCTACAGTCCATGGGGTCGTCTGAGTACGTCTGTATCTAGCTATCCCCTGTTGGTTTGCTTCTTTGGAGAACCCTGGCTAATGCCCATCCCAGTAGAGTCCCTTACAACCATTTGGTGTTCCTCTAAAGCCTGTCTACTCAGAGTGTGGCCAGCCAACCAGCAGCAACATCAGAAATGCAGGGGCTCGGGGGGCCCCCATCCCACACACACTGAACCCGAAAATACAGCCCAGTAAAAGCTTCAGGTGAGTCGTGTGCCCACAGCGTCTAGGAAACATCAGCCCTGTGGGAAAACGCATCCCCTGGGAGGAATGACGGTATGTAAAGTAACTTCTTAGTAAAAGAATTTGTTTAACCAAGTCTCTCTTCCCTGAGGACAGATGTAGGGAGTGGGGCGAAAAGGGGTTCAGAAGAGGTCTTAGGAAGCCAGGACATTTTCCCAGTCATGACAAGCCATCAGTTACAGAAAAAACAAAAACAAGGAAGTCTCAATGTGCAAACTAACCAGCCCACCCAACACAAAGAAACTCAAGGTCAGAGAGGCAGGGCCAGGCAAATCTGGCCTCACCACAGCCTCCCCTTTGTAATGTGCTTGATTGCATTTTATTTTCTGTGTTTTCACTGAAATGGCAGTTCGCGGAGAAACCCTCGCATTTGGCTGCGAACAGGCTCTGAGCAGCAAGAGCGCTTCTGCAGAATTGGCAGGAGGGAAGGGACCGTGGAGCGTTTCAGAAACTCCAAGGCAAGGGGACAACTGACGGGGGAAAAAAAGACCTCCTCCAAATGAGGGCAAGAGCTGAGAATTAAAAACAATGAGCAGGACAGAAGCAGAATCGTGAACCTAGAGAACGTCTTACTGGTTGCCAAGGGGGAGGGGGTTGGGAGAGGGATGGAGCAGAGGTTGGGGTTAGCAGGTGTAAGCTTTTATGTACAGAATGGATAAGCAAAAAGGTCTTTCTGTAGAGCTTAGAGAACTATACTCAATATCCTATGATAAACCATAATGAAAAAAATTTTTAAAGAATGTGTTTGTGTATATATGTATAACCAAATCATTTTGCAGTACAGCAGAAATTACAACATTGCAAATCAACTATACTTCAAATCAGTAAATAAAACTGTTACCAGCGATGCACCCTCAGGTCTCCAAATAAAAACCAACTTGATTTTTTTTCACCTCCACCTGCCCCAGCCTGATTTTTTTTTTTTTTTTTTCTTGTCCATGCATCATGTGGGATCTTAGTTTCCCGACCAGGGACTGAACCCATGCCCTTTGCAGTGGAAGCCCAGAGTCTTAATCACTGGACCTCCAAGACAAGTCCCCCCAGCCTGATCTTTAATTCGCCTACTGGATAAGATGTTAGGGAAAAACCTGAATGAATTTTTAGCCAACCCAAGACATGGGAAAGAAGAAAAGCACTTCTTGAAACAAACTACACCGACCGTATGGTGGTGGGTCTCTGGATGATTTACCAGATCGAAGCTTATTGAGAGTCTCTCCTCACTTACCAACAATGCCTACGGTTGCTGCCACCGGTGAGGGTGGGGGTGGGGTGGGATGGTGCTGGGGGTGTGGGTAGGGGACCAGCAAAGCCTTTCCCACCCCTCCAGCACCTGGGCAACATGCAATAGACAGAACACGCTGGAGCCTGTGTATGCAGCTCCACCCGCCTCAGACCACACGTTTCTTCTCCATTCTGCAGAAGTCTCACTGAAGGGTATGCCTCGAGATGCTTGGAGCTTGGCCATGCAGCCTCAGCATAACAGTCAGCAGGGCCTCACGGGATGGCAGACCGGTGCAGTGGGGCCCCAGAAATCAACCTCTCCCCTTGGAATAAGATGTCTCCATCCACATGACGGTGATGCCCTGCCGCCCCCCGCCCCCCTACACACACACACACACATTGCCTAGAGAGGCAGCAGTTAAAGCCAGAGTCTAGTGGTTAAGAGCAGAGATTCTGCCCTAAGACGAATCCTGCCTCTGTTCCTTGCCAGCTGTGTGACCTTGGGCAAGTTACTTAATGTCTCTGTGCTTAGTTGCCCTTGTGTTAGTCATCCTGGGCTGCCATTAACAGAACAGTATAGATGGGATAACTAACACATTTATTTTCACTTAAAATAGATGAAAGAAATTCATTTTCTTCCAGTTCTGGAGACTAGAAGTTCAAGATCAAGGTGCTGGCCGGGTTGGTTTCTGATGAGAACTCTCTCACTGGCTTGCAGACAGCTGTCTTCTCACTGTGATTTCACACAACCTTTCCTCTGTGTGCACACTGAGAGAGATCTCTGATGTCTCTTCCTCTTTTTTTTTTTTTTGGCCACACCAAATGGCATGTGGGATCTTAGTTCCCTGAGCAGGGATCGAACCCGAAGCCCCTGCACTTGGAATGCGGAGTCTTAACCACTGGACTGCCAGGGAAGCCCATTTTCCTCTTCTTAGAGGACAACACAGAGAAGGCAGTGGCAACCCACTCCAGTATTCTTGCCTGGAGAATCCCATGGACAGAAGAGCCTGGTGGGCTATGGTCCATAGGGTTGCAAAGAGTCCATAGGGGTCACAAAAAGTCGGACACAACTGAGTAATGAGTACCTGATTCAATCAGCATTTGAAACTGCCTCCTCTGTGCTGTGTTACATCTGAGGTTGAAGGCGCTTCCCAGGCTTCCAAGGTGCACAGCGAAAGAGGCAAAGGGGTTGAGCAAGCATTAAATACTGCCTGCCAGGCTGGAAGGACAGTGCTGGCAATTCAGTGGTAAAGAATGTGACTGCCAATGCAGGAGATGCGTGTTCAACCCCTGTATCCAGAAGATCCCCTGGAAAAGGAAATGGCAAACCACTCCAGTGTTCCGGCTTGGGAAATCCCATGGAGAAAGGAGCCTGGTAGGCTACAGTCCATGAGGTCACAAAGAGTCAGACACGACTTAGGGACTGAACAACGAGCCTGCGGCAGGAGCCAGCATCCGGCTTCCACGCTGGAACCCAAGAACCCCTTCGGGGGCTGCTGCAAAGTCACAACAGTGGTGTCTCCGATGGGGTTTCAGAGTCTGGCTTCCCAAGTGTGCATTGTATTCATTCTGTATTCATTTCTGGGGCTGCCCTAACCGGGCACGGCAGACCGGCAGGCTGACACAGTGGAAACAGATTCTCTCAGCTGTTCTGGAGGCTGGAAGTCTGAGATGAAGGTGTGGGCAGGCCTGCTGTCCTCTGAGACCTCTTTTGGCTTGCAGGCGGCTGCCCTCTCACCGTGTGCTCACGTGGTCTTTCCTGTGTGTGTGAGCATCCCCGGTGCCTCATGCTCTGACCTCACCTCCTCTTCTCATAAGGACACCGGTCCTACAGGATTAGGGCCCACACTCAGGACCCCCTTTTAGTGGAATCACCTCTTTAAAGGCCCCGTCTCCAGAGTCACAATGAGGTCCTGAGTGTGAGGACTTCAACACGGGCAGGTGGCGGGGGGGCGGTTTGCACAATTCAGTCCATAGCAATTACCAGCTTCACACCACCTCCTCTAAAAGGTGAAGAATAAACACAACAGCTGGGGATTCAAAATCATCATCTGACACCCTTTGCCCATTGTGTTTGGCTGAGTCTTCTTAGCTGAGCCACCCTTTGTTGGATTGAATTTAATTCTTTGGTTGGTTCCAAGGGTCACTGAAAAGGTGTCTTCTCCCCTCTGGAGCCTTTCCTTTATTTTGAAAAGAAAGAGGAAAACGTGTCATGGAGACGTCCAAAAGTGTTTCTTTTAAAAGCCTGAGAGTGAAGGACAATCATGATTATACAACTTTAGAATAAAAAACGTGTAGGAGCCCCAGGGAGGGTGAGGGAGCCCCAGGCAGGAGGCAGAGATGTCTCGGGTTGGAAAAAGTCCCCTTTTCTCACAGGGTTCTGAATATTCCGAATTATTCCATGTCTGTGACTCAGCTCTGTCTATAGGTTCCTTTCCATAGCTGCACTATTCATTCCTTTCAGCATTTACATTATTCTTTTTTTCTTTCTGAAACAAGTGTTGCTTTGATCATCTCAAAACTTGTGGTATGTAGGAAGCAACATTCCAGGCTCTCAGAATACCTGTTATTGCAAATGATTTTTCCAAATGTCTTCCCCCATATATTTCCTTATTATATCTATATTATTTCTTTGGACAGCTGATGGAAATATAAAAGGTTTACAACTATTTTTCCCTTAGTCACCACTCTAAGATAATTCCCAATTGGAAATAAAGAGCTTGGACATTATTGTTAAGTTGTTTCTTCACTGTGAATGATTTTATTTTTATTTTTAATTGAAGGATAACTGCTTTACAATGTTGTGCTGGTTTCTGCTGTACAACAACATGAATCCGCTATAAACATACATATATTCCCTCCCTCGTGGGCCTCCCTCCCACCCCACTCCTGTAAGTAATTTCTCATAGCCATCTAATAAAAAACAAAATAATCCCTCCTGGTCCAAAAAAAACAGGAATAATTGTTTCATGTGATAAACACTAGCTTTTATCCCAAAGATAAAATGTACACAAAACTGCAAAATATATGAGCATAAAACAGTATGCTGACCTGGATGGTACTTGGATGCAATTTCAAAAACAACAGAATGATCTCTGTTCGTTTCCAAGGCAAACCATTCCATATCAGAGTAATCCAACTCTATGCTCTGACCAGCAATGCTGAAGAAGCTGAAGTTGAACAGTTCTATCAAAACCTACAAGACTTTCTAGAACTAATACCCAAAAAAGATATCCTTTTCATTATAGGGGACTGGAATGCAAAAGTAGGAAGTCAAGAGCTACCTAGAGTAACAGGCAAATTTGGCCTTGAAGTACAAAACGAAGCAGGTCAAAGGCTAATAGAGTTTTGCCAAGAGAATGCACTGGTCATAGAAAACATCCTTTTCCAACAACACTAAGTATGATGACTCACCTAAAGCCAGACATCCTAGAATGTGAAGTCAAGTGGGCCTTAGAAAGCATCACTACGAACAAAGCTAACGGAGGTGATGAAATTCCAGTTGAGCTATTTAAAATCCTATAAGATGATGCTGTGAAAGTGCTGCACTCAATATGCCAGCAAATCTGGAAAACTCAGCGGTAGCCACAGGACTGGAAAAGGTCAGTTTTCATTCCAACCCCAAAGAAAGTCAACGCTAAAGAATGTTCAAACTACCACACAATTGCACTCATCTCACATGCTAGCAAAGAAATGCTCAAAATTCTCCAAGCCAGCCTTCAACAGTACATGAACTGTGAACTTCCAGATGTTTAAGCTGGATTTAGAAAAGACAGAGGAACCAGAGATCAAATTGCCAACATTAGAAAAGGCAGAGGAACCAGAGATCAAATTGCCAAGATCAAAACCAAGAGGGTTCCAGAAAAACATCTATTCTGCTTTTTGACTAGGCCAAAACCTTTGACTGTGTGGATCACAACAAACTGTAGAAAATTCTTCTAGAGATGGGAATACAAGACCACCTGACCTGCCTCCTGAGAAATCTGTATGCAGGTCAAGAAGCAACAGTTAGAACTGGACATGGAACAACAGTTCAGTTCAGTCGCTCAGTCGTGTTTTGCGACCCCATGGGCTGCAGCACGCCAGGCCTCCCTGTCCATCACCAACTTCCGGAGTTTACTCAAACTCATGTCCATTCAGTCAGTGATGCCATCCAAGCATCTCATCCTCTGTCATCCCCTTCATCTCCTGCCTTCAATCTTTTCCAGCATCAGGATGTTTTCAAATGAGTCAGTTCTTCGCCATCAGGTGGGCAAAGTATTGGAGCTTCAGGTTCAGCATCAGTCCTTCCAATGAATATTCAGGACTGATTTCCTTTACCATTGACTGGTTTGATCTCCTTGCAGACAAAGGGACTCTCAAGAGTCTTCTCCAACACCACAGTTCAAAACCATCAATTCTTCGGCGCTCAGTCCAATTGTCCCATCCATACACGACTACTGGAAAAACCATAGCTTTGACTAGACGGACCTTTGTTAGCAAAGTAATGTCTCTGCTTTTTAATAAGCTGCCTAGGTTGGTCATAGTTTTTCTTCCAAATAGCAAGTGTCATTTCATGGCTGAAGTCACCATCTGCAGTGATTTTGGAGCCCCCAAAAATGAAGTCTACCATTGTTTCCACTGTTTCCCCATCTATTTGCCATGAAGTAATGGGACCAGATGCCATGATCTTAGTTTTCTGAATGTTGAGCTTTAAGCCAACATTTTCACTCTCCTCTTTCACTTTCATCAAGAGGCTCTTCAGTTCTTCTCCACTTTCTGCCATAAGGGTGGTATCATCTGCATATCTGAGGTTATTGATATTTCTCCCAGCAATCTTGATTCCAGCTTGTGCTTCTTCCAGTCCAGCGTTTCCAATGATGTACTCTGCATAGAAGTTAAATAAGTAGGGTGACAGTATACAGCCTTGACGTACTTCTTTCCCAATTTGGAACCAGTAACTAAAAATCTTTTAAAAAGAAAAGAAAAAAGCTTCTAAACAATATACCAACTACAGGACTTGCGTGGCAGTCCAGGGGTTAGGACTCCACACTTCCATCGAAGGGGCCACTGGGTCCATCTTTAGCTGGGGAACTAAGATCCCACATGCCACATGTTGTGGCCAAAAATGAAAAAGAATAAAAGGTAAAATACACTTACTTGGGACACAGAAAGGAGATAGAGAGGAGCTAAGGGGAGGCAGGAGCTGCATTAGGGATCAACCTGCAGGGAGAACCCTGGGGATCAGGAGCCCCTCTGGAGGAGACGGCCTGGATGGTGTCAGGGGTGCTGTGTAGTCTCAAGGAAGGGCCCAGCCCACCCGGGGGGAGCTCAGAGCCGGGCTGGCCCTTCAGGACAAAGCAGGGTGCAGTGCGAGGGGAGGCTCACTGGATGCCAGCTGCCCTGAGAATTGGATGGCTCCCATGGAGGCCACTTTCTGGAGTGAAATCAGCTTCTGAAGAAGGCTCGTAGCTGTGAGCTGTCAGTGGACAACTTCCCAGCAACTGGGGGAGAAAATTCTCCCGTCCTGAAGGGGAACCCAGAGTTTACCTGAGTTTCTGCTCACCTGGGAAAGCCACTAACGTCTCAGTGAAGGAGAGCACCCCAAGTCCTGTCCTTTCTGCCCTGGGCTTCCATGATCTCACCTCTCAAAGGAGAGGTCCTCTTGATGTGGGAAAGGAGCAGCCCTCTCACCGAATCAGGCCCGTGAGTGGGTAGCCGTACCCTTCTCCAGGGGATCTTCCTGACCCAGGGATGGAACCATGTCTCCTGCGGATCCTTTACCACTGAGTCACCAGGGAAGCCCTCAGTCCCTTTTTTGGTGTTGTTTTTGCTTGATCATGTCAAGCACACTGTTTTGAGTCTCTGCCTGGTGGTTCCATACTGAAGTTTCAGGAGGATTAAACTTTCTGGTCGTCTGTTGTACTTTGCCATTACTGGATTGTGGTTGTGAGTGTGTCCCTGGCAGAAATCTTGGGCAGCTTCGGTTTGAAGGTGTATTCTTCTAGTTTCGCATGTGTTTCTCTCAGGGACTCCAGAGAGATTCACCTAGAACCACTTTTTTACGCTGACATCTGGATGTTGTTCTTCTTGTTCTTATCATTGTTTCATTGCTAAGTTGGGTCCGACTCTTTTTAGACCCCATGGGCTATATAGCCCACCACGCTCCTCTGTCCATGGGATTTCCCAGGCAAGAACACTGGAGTGGGTTCCAGCCCGTTCCTCCTCCCTCAGTGTTTTAAAATTTTGAGACTTTGTTGCCAATATTAAAAAAATTGAGAAAATTCTTCAAAATTCAGGTTTCTGGATTTTTTTTTTTTTTTAAAGCAGAAGATCTGTCCAGATTCAGCCTAAACCCCTTCAAGGCCACAGTCATTGGACATGTTGCAAGCCCCTCGATGTGCCAAGATTCACAGGCCTCCAGCCCCTGGGAGCATGTGCTTGGGCAACTGCTAGATTTTGAAACATAGTCAATGATTTGAACGTGACTCCTACATTAACCCTCTTTTGTTTTTAATGTCGATGAATCAGCTAACCTTTTATGAAACCTGCAGTGAACAAATTTCTCAATTACACATTCTTCGCTAAGTAGTAAATATGAATTTGAAAATGAGGAGGAAAGAAATCAAGCCCAGTGAGGCATACTTCGTCCAGAGCAATCCCCCAGCAAATGGTATTAGTGGGTATGAGTAACACTTCCGTTCTTAAAAAACCAACATCACTGACACTCATGACATGTTACAGAGTAATTGCATATTTGTTGTGGATCATAACCCTTAGTATGAACCAAGAGTAAGACATGACATTTAAAAATCACTCTTTTACTCGAGAGCACTCTATCTGCAAAGTCAAGCTCCTCAAGGTAAGCGGCAAGTTGGCGTTCTGACGTGTTCCCTGGTGCTTTGTGTTGAGATGTGACTTATTCCCAATCTTAGTCACCTTAACTCAATATGTGAGCTGCCACTGGTGCAAAACCTTCAGCATTATTTGTCTCCACTGTGAGGAGACCTCCTAGGAAAACAGTATCACTAGCAGAGAGGACAGATGTTCTTGGTGGCCTTCACTCTTTCCTCCTGGACATCGGAACATGGATTTTGCTCAGGTGAAATGCAGCCAACCCCTGCACATCCCTGGGGTTAGATCATGATTGAGCTAAACATGGCAAGGATACCAATCCATTTTGATGGACTTCCAACTTGTCTTGCAAATAGACCAAGTCTCTTGCAAAGAGTTTCCTAGACAAGTTTCCTAGTCTCTTTACTGACACTTGAGGAAAACTGCTGGCATGCTTTTGAAAAAGATAGTTTGTTTCCTGATAAAAAGAGACAAATGCAGGAAGACAGCCTGCTGGCCCCTCTCTTCTCCTTTCTTTCGGAGCTGTGGCAGCCATATTGTGACCATGAGGTAGGTGACTGTTACACAAATGAAAAATCAACCAGGGTGAAATAAAAAATAAGAGTCTGAATATTGGATGTCATGGATGATCATCTGAGCCACCGCTGTACATGTAAATGCCTCTGTCCAGCCTTTTTTGCTGAGACAGAGGTATATTATCTAGTTTATTAAATGTATATTTTATTATATTTCTTATTATTCATTTAGATGGTCTATTATGAGCAGCTAAGAATATTCCTAATTGATGAAGAATTTTGGAGAGCAAAATTCATTTAGTATCACAAAAAATAAGATAATTCCCTACAACTTAGAAAAAGGCTTTGCCTGGGTTAACAATCTTGTTAACTTTGTTCTATCTCAGGCACCTTTTCAACCCAAATCCTACTGACCACATACTTCCTGGCTTCTCTGAACTGTGTCAGACTTAATGCTTACCTAGGTACCACGTTGAAGACTTCCCTCCACTCATTTTTAACTTAATGATTGGACAGGCCACTATTTTGGAACATTCTATCACACAGCAGAGCAAAGAGCACAGTCCATAATGCCAGAACATGCACCAAAGCTTCACCATTTGTAGTTTCTCATAATCCACATCTCCCTTTTATTCCTTTTCCTATCATCATTTCTCACCTCCCCTTAACTCCATCATGTTCCCAGCACCCACCAAACCTGCTTCCCTGAAGGCCACCAAGGCCCTTCCAGTCAATCTCAGGGTCTTCACTCCTCTCCACTCTGGGGTCTACATCCAGTGCTCATCATGGGGTCCACTGGAGTCCAGCCTCCTTCCTGAAACCTGTCCCTTAGCCTTGCGGCCTCAGGGAGCTGGTCCATGCTCAGGGCATTGGGCACCCCTCTTCATTAGACATGGCCAAGCAGCACTCAGACACCCGGTCACCTCTCTCTGGCTGGACAGCTTTGCATGAGTTGTTTAACGTCTCTCAGCTGTAATAGGATTAGCTGGTGAAACAGCTGCTCCTTCAGAAGAGGCAAATTTGGGGGCAACTGCTCAGCCCACACCCCCTCCTCTGAGACCCGCTCCCACCATTGGCTCTGACAACCGTGTGAGTGCTACATGTCCCTAGTGAACAGACAACCAGACTGGTGGGGGATGCCCAAGGACAGCAACACATTGGCTGCTCAGTGACCAAATGTGTCTTTTTTTTGTTTGTTTCTGGAAACCCGAGCAAAGGGGCCCAGAGAACATGGCTTAATGGTGGGAGCAGGAATTAAAAAGTGCCGGTGCCAGGCTGGACAGCCATCTTTCCCATGGAGCACAGCAATGAGCTATCACACACCCGCAGCCACTGAGATGAGGCACACAGAGCAGATGGACAGACGGGACAGAGCGCCTGCAGGACTGGTCTCATCCCAGTGCCCCCGTCTTCCTGAGTTCCCTGGATCCAGCTGTTCTTGGGTTCTAGGAGATATTCTCCACTTTTAGAGTCCACCCCTTGTCACTTGTACTAACTCGCCTGTCTATTTGATCCTTTCAACTAAAAAGCCTTGATCAGCAGAGAGTCCTTTGTAGGCATGATGAAGACAGATAGCTAGGATACCTATTTTCAATTCAACAAAAGATCTGCCGCCCTTGTGAAGCTTCTTTAGTGTTGCATCAGCTCCCCGAAGAACCCATAAAGCACTTTCTGAGTGGTTATTATGGGTTCAGCCTTGACGGGCCTGGTTGGGCTTGCTAAAGTGGAGAAAGGGACTCACTGCAGCCACAAAAAGTCCATCACGTAGATGTAGGCAAAGTGTAGGAGAAGGATGGACTCACAGGACAAACTGAGGAGGGGAGCCATCCGAGTTGTCATTTTGGACACACATTTCCTGTCCTTCGAGTACTAGGAACTCTTTTTTAAAGAGAACCCACCCACTCCAGTACTCTTGCCTGGAAAATCCCATGGACGGAGGAGCCTGGTAGGCTGCAGTCCATGGGGTTCCTCGAAGAGTCGGACACGACTGAGCGACTTCACTTTTACTTTTCACTCTCATGCATTGGAGAAGGAAATGGCAACCCATTCCAGTGTTCTTGCCTAGAGAATCCCAGGGACGGGAGAGTCTGGTGGTCTGCAGTCTATGGGGTCACACAGAGTCGGACACGACTGAAGCGACTTAGCAGCATCCCATCTGATTGCAGGAGAGTTCATTCTTACACACCACCTGCAGCAGGTGGGTGGGCACAGTGACCCTCAGTGGCCAATCCCAGCCCACTGCATTCTCTGCGTCACTGTGATTGGCTGAGAGGTAGGCTTCTTAGCAGTGACTCCTAATCTGCCTGGACCAATCAGAATTTCCCCTCTGGTTCTGCTAAGGGAACACTTTGGGGAATGACATTTTCCCCTAGATCATAAGCCATCAAGAGTGTAAACTGAGAACTGTTAGGGGCAATCTTGGCCTCCGTGTGGAGAGTTCTGGACAAAGACCATGTCCCAGAGGAAAAGAAGGGATGACAGAGAAGGAGGGGGTTAAGGAGTCTAGATGACATCAACTGGACTCCTGAATCCAGCCCGATCCCAACCCTTATTTATATTGCTCAGTTATAAGGAAACAATATATCTCCTTTACTTTCCTTATACTGGCTTGATTTAAATGTATATTACTTGCAAAACAAAAACAAACATATTGACAATGAAAGGTAAGGATCAGATCAGATCAGATCAGTCCCTCAGTCGTGTCCAACTCTTTTCGACCCCATGAACCGCAGCACGCCAGGCCTCCCTGTCCCTCACCAACTTCCGGAGTTCACTCAGACTCATATCCATCGAGTCAGTGATGCCATCCAGCCATCTCATCCTCTGTCGTCCCCTTCTCCTCCTGCCCCCAATCCCTCCCAGCATCAGAGTCTTTTCCAATGAGTCAACTCTTTGCATGAGGTGGCCAAAGTACTGGAACTTCAGCTTTAGCATCATTCCTTCCAAAGAAATCCCAGGGCTGATCTCCTTCAGAATGGACTGCTTGGATCTCCTTGCAGTCCAAGGGACTCTCAAGAGTCTTCTCCAACACCACAGTTCAAAAGCATCAATTCTTCCGCTCTCAGCCTTCTTCACAGTCCAACTCTCACATCCATACATGACCACTGGAAAAACCATAGCCTTGACTAGACGAACCTTTGTTGGCAAAGTAATGTCTCTGCTTTTGAATATGCTATCTAGGTTGGTCATAACTTTCCTTTCAAGGAGTAAGCTTCTTTTAATTTCATGGCTGCAGTCACCATCTGCAGTGATTTTGGAGCCCCCCAAAATAAAGTCTGACACTGTTTCCACTGTTTCCCCATCTATTTCCCATGAAGTGGTGGGACTGGATGCCATGATCTTCGTTTTCTGAATGTTGAGCTTTAAGCCAACTTTTTCACTCTCCACTTTCACTTTTATCAAGAGGCTTTTGAGTTCCTCTTCACTTTCTGCCATAAGGGTGGTGTCATCTGCATAACTGAGGTTATTGATATTTCTCCCGGCAATCTTGATTCCAGCTTGTGTTCTTCCAGTCCAGCGTTTCTCATGATGTACTCTGCATATAAGTTAAATAAACAGGGTGACAATATACAGCCTTGACGAACTCCTTTTCCTATTTGGAACCAGTCTGTTGTTCCATGTCCAGTTCTAACTGTTGCTTCCTGACCTGCATACAAATTTCTCAAGAGGCAGATCAGGTGGTCTGGTATTCCCATCTCTTTCAGAAGTTTCCACAGTTTATTGTGATCCACACAGTCAAAGGCTTTGGCATAGTCAATAAAGCAGAAATAGATGTTTTTCTGGAACTCTCTTGCTTTTTTGATGATCCAACGGATGTTGGCAATTTGGTCTCTGGTTCCTCTGCCTTTTCTAAAACCAGCTTGAACATCAGGAAGTTCACGGTTCACATATTGCTGAAGCCTGGCTTGGAGAATTTTGAGCATTACTTTACTAGCCTGTGAGATGAGTGCAATTGTGTGGTAATTTGAGCATTCTTTGGCATTGCCTTTCTTTGGGATTGGAATGAAAACTGACATTTTCCAGTCCTGTGGCCACTGCTGAGTTTTCCAAATTTGCTGGCATATTGAGTGCAGCACTTTCACAGAATCATCTTTCAGGATTTGGAATAGCTCAACTGGAATTCCATCACCTCCACTAGCTTTGTTCATAGTGATACTTTCTAAGGCCCACTTGACTTTCACATTCCAGTATGTCTGGCTCTAAGTCAGTGATCACACCATCGTGAGTATCTGGGTCGTGAAGATCTTTTTTGTACAGTTCTTCTGTGTATTCTTGCCATCTCTTCTTAATATCTTCTGCTTCTGTTAGGTCCATACCGTTTCTGTCCTTTATCGAGCTCATCTTTGCATGAAATGTTCCTTTGGTATCTCTGATTTTCTTGAAGAGATCCCTAGTCTTTCCCATTCTGTTGTTTTCCTCTATTTATTTGCATTGAAAGGTAAGGAAGCCAGATGAAATAGGCTTGGACAGGATGGGTGGTCTTTGAGGAACACCTGCAGGGAAGTTTGCCTTGTTATGGTGAGTAGGTTCTCCTAAGTTGTCAGTAAGAGATGCTGTAACCCAGCTTCAGTCTGACTCTTCCGTTGATCCGCTGAGGGGTTCTGCGCACACCCTTCCCTTTAACTGTGAAAAGTGAAAGTGAAAGTCGCTCAGTCTCATCTGACTCTTTGCGACCCCATGGACTGTAGCCTGCCAGGCTCCTCTATCCATGGAATTCTTCAGGCAAAGAATACTGGAGTGGGTAGCTGTTCTCTTCTGCAAGGGATCTTCCCAACTCAGGAATCTCCTGCACTGCAGGCAGATTCTTTACCGTCTGAGCCACAAGGGAAGAAACAACATTTCACTTCAAACCATCAATGTAATACGTTTAGACAAAAGAGGCTATTAGTCTTGGAGAGGGCTGCTTCCATTATCATCAAAATATGTTCTCTCCCTGCTTTCTTCTGTGTGCTCTGCGCCTCTCCCTGAATTCCTAGATACAAAGTAGAGTGCCTGGCGCGGAGCAGTAATATCCAGGATTATCTCAACAGCACAATTCAGTATAACTGATCACCCTCTGGAGCTTGCACCTTTGCTAAAACATGCAGCACATCCCAACAGAAAAAGTGCAAAGAGAACTAAGAAAGCACTAGAGACCTTGATTCCAGTGATTTTTTAAAAATTGGGCTGGAGGGACTTCCCTGGTGCTCCAGGGGTTAAGAAATCCATCTCCCAATGCAGGGGACATGGATTTGATCCCCAGTCGGGGATCCCACCTGCCTAGAGGCAACTAAGCCCATGCACTGCAATGCACAGCCAAAATAAATAAAGTTTAAAAATAATAATAAAATAAAACTGGGCTGGAGAAAAGATTGTATGTCCATGAGTAGAAGACAGAGAGTAAAGGGGGAAGATGGTGCAGAGAGCAGGGAAGCAGGAGGAGATACGGGAGGAGGAGGTAGCACATGCGGGAAGAGGAAGCTAAGAAGCACATGGAGAGATGAGGAGTAAAGAAAATGAACCATGAGCTCCTCCTCTGGGGCCTCCATAGGCAGGGACAGCCACATCACTTACGGGGCCCAGTACCCACGCCAGCATTCTTGCCTGAAGAACCCCATGAAGTCTGAAGAACCATGAAGTCTGAAGAACCATGAAGTCTGAAGCCTGAGGAACCCCAGAAGTCTGGTGGGCTACAGTCCATGGGCTCACAAAGAGTTGGACATGACTGAGGCAACTTAGCATAGATGTGCAAAGCCCAAGTGTGGAGCTTTCTTGACATCAGAGAAGCCATTTTGACCTAAGACATTTTGTGATCTAAGCTGGGCCCAGTGCTTGCCCTTGAACAGGTCTCAGCAATCAAGGATTTTAAGGGAAGTGAGGAAAGACAGAAGGAAGGAAAAGCTGTCAGGAAACAACAGTTGAGCAATAAAACAGAGTTCTAGTTCCTCTTCAAGTGAGACAGATCAGTAGATAGAAATCTATAATGATTTGACACATGTCCTTGCATTCTGTAGGAAGTAAGCCCTCCTCTCAAGGGGAAGAAAGAAGGATGATTTTGACCCTCCTTACTTCATTCAACTAAAGGACTCTCTGTCAACCTTTGGCCCAGTTCTATGCTAAATTTTCCTCTGCTCAACCTCCTTCATGAATATGCACATACCCTTTTGCTTAAAACTTCCCCAGTGCTGCTGTTTGGGGAGACCCTACTTTGGGGAAGACCCCAGGTATTATTCTTACCTGCTGAAAGTAATAAATCCTTCTTTCCCCTATCTTTGACTTGGTTGTGCCCACTGGCTCAACAGCTACCAACAGGCGAACTCAGTTTTCAAGTAACAGAGTCCCCTTGTTCAGAGCTTACTAAGAGTTTCAAGATGGTGATGGCAGAGCATGAAAGCAATCTTGGGTTCTGTGACTGTGCAATAGCCTGCCATGAGCCTGGCGCTGTCTGCAGGGCAAGGTGAACTAGACCAGGATTTTCACAGGATGTTCTGTAAGTCTCAGATGTTCCAGGAACAAAAGGTTCCTTCATCTCCTATCTGGGAAGCAGAGCACAAACCTCATTCATTTTCCTTTTTAATCATAGGGTTTTCTGTTGGTTTTGTTTTTTTTTCTTATTTGGGGTATAGTTACTTTACAATGTTGTGTTAGTTTTTGCTGTACAATGAATATGTACGTGGATCATGGAAAAAGCAAGAGAGTTCCAGAAAAACATCTATTTCTGCTTTATTGACTATGCCAAAGCCTTTGACTGTGTGGATCACAATAAACTGTGGAAAATTCTGAAAGAGATGGGAATACCAGACCACCTGACCTGCCTCTTGAGAAACCTATATGCAGGTCAGGAAGCAACAGTTAGAACTGGACATGGAACTACAGGCTGGTTCCAAATAGGAAAAGGAGTACGTCAAGGCTGTATATTGTCACCCTGCTTATTTAACTTATATGCAGAGTACATCATGAGAAACGCTGAGCTGGAAGAAGCACAAGCTGGAATCAAGATTGCCAGGAGAAATATCAATAATCTCAGATATGCAGATGACACCATCCTTATGGCAGAAAGTGAAGGGGAACTCAAAAGCCTCTTGATGAAAGTGAAAGAGGAGAGTGAAAAAGTTGGCTTAAAGCTCAACATTCAGAAAACTAAGATCGTGGCATCTGGTCCCATCACTTCATGGGAAATAGATGGGGAAACAGTGGAAACAGTGTCAGACTTTATTTTGGGGGGCTCCAAAATCACTGCAGATGGTGACTGCAGCCACGAAATTAAAAGACACTCTTTGGAAGGAAAATTATGACCAGCCTAGACAGCATATTCAAAAGCAGAGACATTACTTTGCCAACAAAAGTCCATCTAGTCAAGGCCATGGTTTTTCCAGTGGTCATGTATGGATGTGAGAGTTGGACTGTGAAGAAGGCTGAACGCCGAAGAATTGATGCTTTTGAACTGTGGTGTTGGAGAAGACTCTTGAGAGTCCCTTGGACTGCAAGGAGATCCAACCAGTCCATCCTAAAGGAGACCAGTCTTGGGTGTTCATTGGAAGGACTGATGCTAAAGCTGAAACTCCAATACTTTGGCCACCTCATGCGAAGAGTTGATTCACTGGAAAAGACCCTGATGCTGGGAGTGTTGGGGGAAGGAGGAGAAGTGGACAACAGAGGATGAGATGGCTGGATGGCATCGCCGACTCTATGGACGCGAGTCTGAGTGAACTCTGGGAGTTGGTGATGGACAGGGAGGCCTGGCGTGCTGCGATTCATGGGGTCGCAAAGAGTCGGACACAACTGAGCGACTGAACTGAACTGAATATGTACGAATATGTATGTACATATAGCCCCTGCCCGAGAGGCGGTGGAGGAAATGAAACCCTCCTACACTGTTGGTGGGAATGTAAACTGGCGCAGCCACTATGGAGAACAGTATGGAGGTTCCTTAAAAAACTAAAAATAGGACTACCATGTGACCCAACAACCCCACTCCTGGGCATATATCCAGAGAAAACCATAACTGAAAAAGACACGTGTCAGGCTTTCCCTGGTGGTCTAGTGGTTAAGAGTCAGCCTGCCAATGCAGGGGACACAAGTTCGATTCCTGGTTCGGGAAGATTCCACATGCTTCGGAGCAACTAAGGCTGTGCTCACAGTTCCTGAAGCCCCCCTGCCCGAGCTCCACAGCAAGAGAAGGCACTGCAATGAGAAGTTCACACACCACACTGAAGAGTAGCCCCACTTGTCTCAACTAGAGAAACCCTGGGAATAGCAATGAAGACCCAGAGCAACCAAAAATAAACAAATAAATCTTAAAGACAAACAAAAAGCATGCACCCCACTGTTCACTGCAGCACTCTTTCCAATGGCCATTGTTCCATGGCTATTGGAACCTAGATGTCCATCGACAGATGAGTGGACAAACCCTGTTCTGAAAGATCCCCTACTTACATGAACACCTCCAAGAAGTCCTGTGGAAAAGAAGCTCCTGTGACTTCATTTATACTAGTGTAGTTTATACTAGCTTGACCACGGAAACACTGTCCCTCTAATACTCCATGTTAACATCCCACAGAACCCATTTTGCAAAATGCTTGAAGTGCTAGATGACCTTGAGGTTCCGTGAGGTCACCCACAGCAGCCCTTCCCACCCTGAGATTTGATGCTCAAGAACTGGCTGTGCTTGGCCTTGAGGTGACAGCCACTTCCTTTTGCTAGACTGGGTGGCAAGGGGAGGGGCAAAAGAGGGGGTAGGAGGAGCCCCAAGGGTTTACTGTGGCTGCAAAACCTGTAGGAGGTTCTCCAAGATGAGCCATCCATTCCCCTAAACTCCCCTCCACACAGACACAAAAAAGCCTTTACTTTAATCTAAATGTACTCAAAATGTTCCGTTTTTGTGAATGCCTAATGTCCCTGGAAATTTTTCAAAGGGAATTTGGCTACCACATGTGGGACAGGGACTCCATGGCTATAGTAAATAAATACTGATACAAAGTTTGTAGCAGCCTTGCAATGGCAAATCATTGTATCCAAAGTGTATCATTGTTTGTAGGGGCAGACTTATGACCAGAACTCTGTATTTCCAGCAGCTTTAATCAGGAACCCAAGAACTCCTCAAATTTAAACCATTACCCTTGACAGAAAGTGAAAAAAAAAAGAAAGTCACCCAGTCATGTCCAACTCTTTGGGATCCCAAGAACTATAGCCTGCTAGGCTCTTCTGTCCGTGGGATTGTCCAGGCAAGAGTGGGTTGCCAATTCCTTCTCCAGGGGATCTTTCCACACGGGGGATTGAACTCTGGTCTCCTGCACTGCAGGCAGAATCTTGACCCATTGAGCCACCAGGAAGCCCTTGATAGAAAAACTTCAGTTAAATCTCAGTGTGGTTGAGAAGAGCAAGGTTGGATGGAGAAGAGCCCCAAGGTGTGTTGTTTGGTTTTGTTTCGGTTTGTTTGCTTCTCCATATACAGTAGGGTAAAGACTGAGGTTTTGAGCATAAGCTCAAGGTTGGATCTCTTCTATTCTTTCCTCTCTTTGTTACAGTGGACAAGTCACTAAATTCTCTTCTCTATGCTTTTGTTTTATCATCTGCAAAATGAGAATAATAGTGGTGTTAAAGATTTTTCTAACAGTAAGATAATGCATGAGAAAGCCCTCTAAAAATCTGACTGCAGCAGGCTTTGCTAAAACACTTCCTACGGTCTGATTACAAATGTGAAGAGCCCGATTTTCACAGTGAGGCATGCGCTGAGGATTTTTAAATCAGAAAGAAAAAGAAGGGTTATGAAAATACTCAGCAAGAATTCCCCCCTCAGTGGTCATTTTGCTTGAAGGTTCACACTATAACCAAATACTATGAAATATGCTTAAAGCCCCCTTTACACGTATGCATGTGTGCTCAGTCTTGTCTGATTCTTTGGGACCCCCTGGACTGTAGCCCACAGGGCTCCTCTGTCCATGGCATTTTCCACGCAAGAATACTGGAGTGGGCTGCCATTTCCTCCTCCAAGGGATCTTCCCAACCCAGGGATCTGAACCCGCGTCTCTTGCATTGGCAGGCGAATTCTTCACCACTGAGCCACGTGGGAAGATTTCCCCCCTCCCTTTCCCTGAATCCTGTTGAAATATATCAACTGGTTCTTAGCAAGGAATCAGTTCAGCAGGGACTCTCAGAGGGCGCTTCTGCCACCTGCTGGCGCGGAGTGGTATGACAAGTGTGCTTTACCCAGACAAAGGGAGATTGTCTAAAACCCCTAAATGGAATCTGAGAAACCCGGGCGGGAGGGAGGTCTTCGGACCTGGAGCCTCACTGTTCAAACTGTGGTCCTCTGGCCAGCACGCAGCACTGGCATCTCTGGAAGCGTGATGGAAATGTCGATTCAGACTGCATTTTAGTAAGTTCCTCCACCACAGACACAGGAAACAAAACTTACTGTTACCAAAGGGGAAGGGGAAGGGTAAACGAGGAATCTGAGATTAGCATACACACACTAAAATAAAGCAACGAACAAGGACCCAAAGTAGAGCGCAGGGAACTATATCTGATATTTTGTAATAATCTATAAGGGAAAAGAATTTTCCACAGTTTATTGTGATCCACACAGTCAAAGGCTTTGGCATAGTCGATAAAGCAGAAATAGATGTTTTTCTGGAACTCTCTTGCTTTTTCTATGATCCAGTGGATGTTGGCAATTTGATCTCTGGTTCCTCTGCCTTTTCTAAAACCAGCTTGAACATCAGGAAGTTCACAGTTCATGTATTGCTGAATCCTGGCTTGGAGAATTTTGAGCATTACTTTACTAGCGTGTGAGATGAGTGCAATTGTGCAGTAGTTTGAGCATTCTTTGGCATTGCCTTTCTTTGGGATTGGAATGAAAACTGACCTTTTCCAGTCCTGTGGCCACTGCTGAGTTTTCCAAATTTGCTGGCATATTGAGTGCAGCACTTTCACAGCATCATATTTGAGGATTTGAAATAGCTCAACTGGAATTCCATCACCTCCACTAGCTTTGTTCGTAGTGATGCTTTCTAAAGCCCACTTGACTTCACATTCCAGGATGTCTGGCTCTAGGTCAGTGATCACACCATCGTGAGTATCTGGGTCGTGAAGATCTTTTTTGTACAGTTCTTCTGTGTATTCTTGCCATCTCTTCTTAATAAACTGTGGAAAATTCTTCAAGAGATGGGAATACCAGACCACCTGATCTGCCTCTTGAGAAATTTGTATGCAGGTCAGGAAGCAACAGTTAGAACTGGACATAGAACAACAGACTGGTTCCAAATAGGAAAAGGAGTTCATCAAGGCTGTATATTGTCACCCTGTTTATTTAACTTATATGCAGAGTACATCATGAGAAACGCTGGACTGGAAGAAACACAAGCTGGAATCAAGATTGCCAGGAGAAATATCAATAACCTCAGATATGCAGATGACACCACCCTTATGGCAGAAAGTGAAGAGGAACTCAAAAGCCTCTTGATAAAAGTGAAAGTGGAGAGTGAAAAAGTTGGCTTAAAGCTCAACATTCAGAAAACGAAGATCATGGCATCCGGTCCCATCACTTCATGGGAAATAGATGGGGAAACAGTGGAAACAGTGTCAGACTTTATTTTTCCGGGCTCCAAAATCACTGCAGATGGTGACTGCAGCCATGAAATTAAAAGATGCTTACTCCTTGGAAGGAAAGTTATGACCAACCTAGATAGCATATTCAAAAGCAGAGACATTACTTTGCCAACAAAGGTTTGTCTAGTCAAGGCTATGGT